>NC_058506.1:13162317-13787317 GCF_020382885.2 Scatophagus argus | reverse complement strand
GAGTTGCAGAAAAGCGGGTAAGGAGGGGGACAAAAACAACAAAACCCACTACACAGTACAGTCTGTACTAAAGTCAATAAAAACATTAAGTGTTGTCCTGATAATACACCAACAGTCATATGTTGGAAAAAAAATAAATGTTTGGTGGTAAAATATTATCCAAACAGATTCCAGTATAACAACCTCACATCCAGTCATCTCTCTCTATCTTGCTCAGGGTTCAGTACATCCTGAATGTAACAAGGGAGATCGATAACTTCTTTCCTGGTGTGTTCGAGTACCACAACATCCGTGTTTACGATGAGGAGGCCACTGACCTGCTTGCTTATTGGAATGACACCTACAAGTTTATATCTAGAGCCAAGTGAGTTTCAGATGATGCATGTCCTCTATTTTTTCCCTCATACTTTTAGCTACTTTTGAAAGTATCAGTTCAATCAGATAATTTGTCTTACAGAACTATTTACAATGACAGGTTGATATGTAAGCTTAATTCTTAATATCTACTGCAGGAAAGCTGGATCCAAGTGCCTGGTGCACTGCAAAATGGGTATAAGTCGCTCTGCTGCCACAGTGATCGCATACGCCATGAAGGAGTACGGTTGGGATTTGAATAAAGCTTTTGATTATGTCAAGGAGCGTCGAGCTGTGACCAAACCGAACCCCTCCTTTATGAGACAGCTGGAGGAGTATCAGGGTATACTGCTGGCAAGGTACCCACATCAAGGCATTTTGAGTTGTGCTTGTGGCAACCCAGCAAATGTAAGTTTATGTAATCTGTGACCCTCTGTCTCCCTCTCTTACAGTAAGCAGAGGCACAACAAACTGTGGCGTTCTCACTCTGACAGTGACCTGTCTGACCACCATGAGCCACTGTCTAAATCTTGTGCCCAACCGCACAGCCTAGGTCACTCTGATCCCCATAATCAGGCCAGCAACACGCCTGGTCCCTCTGTGAAAGAACTGCTGGAATCACTGGGAACTTTGGCCAGTAGTGGCAAAGCAGCACACTCCACCAGCCAGCCTGATACTGGCATCCAGTCCAATCAGCTCAGCTCTTTATCCTATGAGGGAGTGGCAGCTATATCGGGCGACGCTGGAGCTCGAAGCCTTGAGGCGCCTTCTCCCTCTGCTGTAGTCCAGATCAGCCAGTTGGATTCCCCTTGTCCTGAGTCTGCAGCTGGCTCTGTGTCTCAGTTATCTCCCCCTCTCTCCAATGGCTTGTGTGACTCTGAGGAGCAACCCCCATCACCTCCTCTATCCCAGCCAAGGGCTGCCACTCTGGTGCCTGAGCTTCAAAAGACAGATATGGCGACTGTTGCAGAGAGCATTGTAGTGGGTCAGCCTCACCCACCTCCATCCTTTCACCACCTCCCCCTCTCCCCTGCTCTGTCCCCAACTCCAGCCTGCATGGATGAGGCTATCAAATCTCAGACGTTGTCCTGCTCTCTTCCCATGATAAAACCCTTGCTTGTGTCAGTGCCTGAGCCCATGACAGCACAAGCACCCAGCACACAACAGACTGGACCCCAGTGTCTGTCAGCACCAGTGCCTGTCAAAAATCCAGACTCTGATCAACAGATGTGCAGCTTGTCTTTCAATGGTTTAGCAGCCCAGCCTCCCTCCACTAGTGATTTTACCCTTTACCCCAGTGCCACTCCTCAAGACAATGTCGAGGTGGTGTTAGGCCACAGTGCTGATCGCATTAACTTTTTCAGTGCTAGGGAAAAGTTCAAGGGAATGAGTGAAGATGGTAAAAGCTGCCTGTTGAAGAGTTGTGGCAAGGAACAGCAACCACTGCCTCAGGAGGTCTCCACTAGTGAGGGGAAGGATGAGGAGAAAGGAAAGGTAAGGCTCCAGCTTGTGGCAAACTTTGCAGAACTGCTGCACTCTTATTACCACTGCAAACACCCAAATTATTGTCTAAGATTTTTTTTATGTGCAATGTAATTTTTTACAGTATTTGTCATTGTGTTGAACCCACAGTAGTAGAAATATGATCTCTTATTTTCTGGAGTCCAAGGGTGCCACCTGGTGGCATAACGGTAGATGCTCCATGCAGAGTACCTGTCACATCTGAACCAGTTTTACTTGATTGTCTTGTGAATAACTTCATAGATAAACTAACTTTTACTTGGCATTTAAGTCAGTTAATGTTTATATTATCTTGCTTTTCTTTGTAGGAAATCTCTCCTGTGCAGGTCACAGGACCGAAATCTGCAGTGCACTCACAGGCTTCAAGTCTTGGCCCTCTTAGCCGACCAGAGCCTGAGGGCCCCCTGGACCAGGAATTGAGTAAACTGAGGCAGGAAATAGAGGATAGAGATGTTTTATCACAGAAGGAAGCTGAGAATGTTAAAGAGGAAGTGAAAAACAAAGAGGAGGAGGAGGCAGCTCCTTCTGGTCTCTACAGCGACTGGACGAGGGGATCCGTGCGGCGTGTTACACGACAGCTGGAGCAGAGAATGAAACAGGAGCACGAGGCTCCATCACCCTCCTCATCTCCACCATCCCACTCTGGCAACTCCTCTTGCTCTTTGCAGCGTCCATCCAGTGTCCATCTTGCTACAGTGTCCCATTCCCAGGATGCATCAGTTTGTTTGCAGGTGTCAGTAGTTGGCAGCATGCAGGAAGAGCAGGACAAAGAGGAGGATGGGAAGGTTGGAGCAGTTAAAAGGGAGGGTAGTGATGTGACTGACATGAGGACAGTAGGAAATAATGATGGAAGCACAAAAGGACACAAACTTAAGCCTGCTGATACTAGATTGCTCTCTACCTCTTCTTGCTTCCACCGCTCCTCCCATTCCCCTTTTGCCTCTGTGAACTTCCTGTGTTTGGAGGGCGTGACAGAGCTTGAGTCAGGCACTGACTGGGACTGCCCCACAGAGGGACCCCATGGTGACATTATCATGAGGGAGACATGGGAGACTTTGTGCGAGCTGGGTGCCTTCCTTCAGCAGGTGAGCATGGGCGGTGCCTGCAAGGCCAAGTGTGTGGACCAGGTTTTTGGCCTCAGTTCTAGAACCAATCAGAATCGAGGTAGCAGTGCCCAGAAGAGGGTCCGCGAGGTGGAGGCAAGGATTCGCCAGGCGGGACTGACCCCTCCTTCCCTGATGAAGCGCTCGGCCTCTCTGGCCAAACTGGGCTGCCTGGAGCTTCTCGCCAATGACCTGACCGAGTGGGAGCTCAGCCGATCGTCTGCAGCTCCGTTCTCACCAGAATCTCCGGTTAGCGATGAGTCCAAGAAGCAGCGGGTCCACAGCTCTCACTCCTCAGCTGGCCAACAGCCAGAAGTCCACAAGACTGGTGCAGTGAGGCTTTCTGAAGCTGGTCAAAATTCACCACCTCCAACATCTCCACCATCAAATCATAGTCCGCAAGGAGGACAACTCCCCAGCTCTGATCTGGACTGTCTGCATCTTCCTGGGCCAACACTTAAGACAACAAGGCAGCAATATGGCAGGACTCATCCTCTGAGGCGGCTTAAGAAAAGAACTGCTAGTACCCTTTACCACACCATGTAACCCTCACCGTGTGTGTGTCAGTATGTGTGTGTGTTTGAGATAGAGGGATCACGTACGCCTGTGAGAAATGGACGTGAATGCATATGTTAGATTTATTCAGCAAAACAAAGCAATGCCTCTTGCCTTAAAGGATATGTTAAGTACCTTGGGTAGATTTTTTTCTCTTCAGCTCTGCCAAGATCCCCTCTGAAATCTGGCACGTGAGACACTTGTCTCAGTACAAGGACAGTGTCAAGGCTATGAAGGCTCTGGTCAGTTAGAACTGGAGTAGTTGGAAGAAATCTGACGTAGTATAAACACTTCCAAGAAGACATTCAGCAAGCAGAAAAAATAAACAAGTATGGGTTGAATGTTAATACGCCTGAGCCTGCACACATTCACACATCACTGCTGGTTTCTCCATCATCAACTTGATATTTACTTGATCGCTGTTGGTTGTTTTCAATAGTCGGACCTGATGTAGCCTCTGTTTACCTTTCCTCATGCTTTACTGTCTTCTCATCAATATGTGCTGGTTGTGGGTGCTGGGTAGTTCAATGAAAATGATACAGCTGTTCTTCTGGTTCAATCTGACAAATTAATCAATGAGTTCAGGAGTCAGACCTCTCAAAATTGCAGAAAAAATAAACTTGGACTCATTTGGCAGAAGTGCTTTGTTCTGAAAAGTGACACCAATCAACATCAATTCTGCTGTTTTAGAGACTGATTTTAAACACGAGTTGATGCGGTGCAGCTAAACACACGAGAGCTCAGGTTGATCCACAGATTGGTGTTTTTCCCCCCCAAAGAAAGGTGTATCCAGAGGTGGTGAGAGGAAAGCTGCATAGCTGTACTGCGGTTTATTAGATAAGAATGCAAAGAGAAGAGCTATGCTGGGGTTTATTTATGTTTGTTTTGACTACACAGTACCTCAGTCGATCTGAACCCAATCTGACCTGCACAAACGTCAGGCTCTGGATTCCTGGAATGTTCGAAAGAATTTCAACTTTGAAGTGAACTCATCTCACACTTCTGATGCCACTCGAAATATTTTCTGTATGCGTTACTGTGTGGGACAAAGGGGTAGGTCAGGGGATTGGGAGTTGAAGGCAGAGTGTGTATTTGTGGGGTTTTCTGCCATGTTCTCTTGTAGGATGTGGGATGTAAAGGTCTACATTGTGAGTGTTGACATTTTAGGAGCTGTACATGGTTTTATATCTGGTTTGTGTCTGTGCGTGAGTGGGGCTGTGTAGCACAACTTTACCATGTGAGTGTGTACATTTTTTTTCTGTTTTTAAAAAATTCTTCAAAAAAGTCTTTTGTACACTTTTTTTTTTTAGTGTGTCTGTGACTGGCAAGTGAAGGTTCTCCACAGTCTATCAGAAGTCTGTCTGTTTAGGGAGGTCTGTCATACATGCACTTTACTCCCTTTTTTTATTTCAACATGGCTTTCTTTAATGTATGGTTGCTACTCTTGGAGAGCATCCTTAGGTAGTAGCAGCCATTGGGTATGTGTGTGTATTGTCAAAACATGTTTTGTTTTTTTTTATTTTAAACTATCATTGTAAATAGACTTTTATATCATGTGCTTCAACTGTGACCATTAAACAATGGAAATTATTTTGAGTGTTTTGCTCTGAGCCTTTGTAGTGATGCTTTAAACCAAAGATGATGATGCTTTTAAGCCTCCGACAATTTTACTTTCCCAACATGTTGTACAACTTTGTTCTTCATTCTGTGAGGTGAGTATTTTCTGTGTAACTCAGCAACAGAACATGACATTTCAGAAAGCCAGAACATCCTTTTCCAGAGTTAACGTGTGCCTGATTCTTTGATAGATAGTAGATTCAGTGAAAACTGTCAAGGATAAATGTGTAAAACACTCGGTGCAGATATATATAGTAGCATTTGTTATGTGACATGGAAAAGTCACAAATGTCTTTAAGTTTTACTTAACAACACAGAATAACTGCTCTGTGTTCTTGTTAGTTAAACTTATTGCTGTCACTGCTCATAAGTCAGAAGCAGCACTTAAAGTCTAGTATCTTCACCAGCCCATAAGCATGGATTTCTTGCATTATAAAACCCAGTGACTACAGTTAACATGCTGTGAGGTCATTCCTTTTGTTTTATTGTTTGTTTGTTCTTTTTGCTCCTTATGCTAGTACCAACAGGATGCAGGAGGCCTTTGGGACATAGCACAACTCTGGTTCAGCCTTCAGGTTTTCAGGTATGTTTACTGTGCGATATCCAAGACTCATTATGCACTAACTGCCACAGCTGATGAAAAGCTCTTCACCGACATGGTTGAAAATATGTAGATTGTCCATCATTTCCTGCTCTCTGTAGCTGATACCTTTATGTATGTGAGGAATGCTGCATGTCTAGAAATATCTGCATAATATCAACAATAAGTCAGACATGCAAAAACATCCTCTCCAGCTGGACATCATGCATAAGGAAGAGGAGCACTTGTGGATAAATACACCTGGACACAGTTCACTCCTTATCTGTAGCTGTCCTATACAGGTATATCTTATCTTATACATGTTTGTTTCGTATTGCGTTACTTTTGTAAGTAAGTAAATAAATTAATTGAATAAATAAAACCTGAAGCATATTGCAGCATTTCACTTCTGTAACATCTGGTCAGGAAGTGGCATTATTTCTGTTGGAAATTTGGCTTATGCAATAAATAAAGAAAATGTGAAAAAATAAAATCTAAAATCCCACGACTTGTGAAGGTTTTTAGGTTAGATTAGGTTCTGAAAGTTTTCTTCTTGGGGTCAAATGTCTTGATCTTAAGTGTGTGTGTGTGTGTGTGTGTGTGTGTGTGTGTGTGTGTGTGTGTGTGTGTGTGTGTGTAGTGTAGCTTACTCCATGGTTCACCTTCAGCATTCACCTCGTGGCCATACAAAACTTGTGGAGCACTTGAAGGCATCACCAGGTAGGCATCACCTGTTTAATTTCCACCAATCCTTCAAGTCACACCTGGTCTGTCAGGGCGCACAAGTTGTGACGCTGACCCCCGGGCACGCGCTGGCCCCCTGCACCCGGCGCGCGTCACGTTTCCCTGTCCTGACAGAGCCTGTTCCAAAATAGACGGCACCCACCCACACCCTCCTCTCCCCCCTGCACTGCCCTGGTACTCTCCCCTCTCTCTCTCTCTCTCTCTCTCTCCCCCTGCTGAGGAGCGTCACGCAGTTGTCCAGTACGCCTCCTCAGAAAGAGTCCGCACCGACTCCAACAAACCGGAATATCAGCTCAAAGGAATAAGTTCATCAGAAGGAGGAGGAGGAGGCGTAGCAGCAGGCTGTACGACAGAAACCGTGAGAGCTGTCCAGGGAAGAGGGGTCTCCCCAATACCTGAGGTGAGACCGTCCTTCCTAATGTGTGTGTCGCTGTCGGTGCTGCAGTGGGGTGAGAGGTGCGGCAGCTTCTTTACTGCACTGCTGGACAGGAGGGAGCGCGTCCCCACCGTTGAAAAGAGACAGTGTGATTGTCCACTGATCCCCACTGTGGACGGAGCGGGTCATGAGTCTTGCATGGCAGCTGTGGGTTACGTTTAGGAGCACGCTGTACATTACAGCTTCCCTCCCTCCCTCCCTCCCTCCCTCCCTCACACCTCCTGTGCCCCGTGTTGTTGTGTTTTGCGTGTTTGTGTCTGCTGTGCGCATTTGGCACTTTAAATTCACGGTCCGCTCATTAGCAGTTGAGCGCCATAAAGTGCGCTGCCTTCATTCTGGGACTATTTAGGATCAGGGTGGGAGGAGCTGCCGGCCCGGGTGGGACAGTGCAGTTTGTCATGTCTATATTAGGAAAGTGGCAGTGTCATTCTTTCACTCTGTCTCGGCTCTCCGGGCCGTGCCAAGCGCGACACAGGAGTGCTATCTCATCAACCTGAGGCAGAATTAAAGGAGCATTCCGGAGGTTTTCCGCCAATTTACTTTAAATAGCATCGCATATTTCTGCTTGCAGTTTCGCAAAGCGTGTAAGACTGTTAAACGAGATCTGCTCTGCTTAAACTTTATTTATCTCATTTCAGTTGAGCAGCTTTTTCTTGACACAGCATTCAATTTCTTTTAGCTTCAAGATTATTTTGTTCCTTAAGTACAGGCAGATTTGTCTGTTTCTCAAGCCTTCTCTTAACATCAAATCATGGTGAAGGCGTTTTTGTGTTCAAATCAGATATCAATAATAAACAATAACAGTTTTTAAGTGTACTTTTGATTCATGCTGTGGGGTTATGACCGCAGGGAGCATGAGAGTCTCTTCTTCTTCTTTTGTATATTATCCTGACAGCTAAATGGATAAAAGTAATTAAAATATTGTCAACAAGTCTGTGACACAGTAGGGATTTAAAAAATGGTGTGATATTGTGTTTGCCCCGAAATGCCCCGCAGCTGGCTGGCCTGCCTGAAGCGGTTGCTGGTATGTAAATCTCTTGATAACAGGGAGCTTCTGTCCTCTCATCAGCCTGGTTGTGTATCCCACAGTCCTTAGGTTCACTTTGGAAATAAATGAAGAATATTCCTGTGTGAAAGTCAGACATCAACACTTAAAAGTTGTGATGACAGCAGGATTTGGGTCACTTTCTGTCCACTTCATTGCAGGCTTGATATAGTTGACAAATTTCCGCAGAAAAAGAACTGGACCCTGGCTTCAGCTGGTGCTTTTTATAGTTTTATTTTATCATGAAAAGACAGGCAGTTTGAGTTTATGATCATCCACTATACAAAAGGAAGACCTCTGAGGCATTCATCAGATGTCTTCAGGGACTGACGCAGGCCTACTTCTAGATTTGGGTTTTTAGTGTTGGCCTTATGTAAGCCGGCACAATCAGGGCGTGTACCTTAGATACATTTTAAACTACATATTCTCTTAGGGATTGTGTCACGTGGGTGTGAGTGAATGTAACTGCTGTTCTTCACACTATCTTTGTTATATATTAAGTTCTCTCTCAGCCTTTTATCTGTTCTATGTGTCTTAGTGCTCGTCTTTGATGTTTGGCTGTCACATAGTATTTGGTTGGACAATCAACTATTAATATCTACACTGATGGCAGGGGCTGTTACAGAATATCTCCTGTGTTTCGGGGGATTACAGTCCGTCTGGCCTGATGTCTGGGACAGCTGTAGAGCAGCAAGTTGTCTGTCAACAAACGGCCTAAAAACGACTTAATCAGAGAAACGAGGTTGTTCAAGGCCTCTGAAAACTCTAATGGCCGACAATGAGCAGCATTGAGGTTAAAAAAAATCCATCTCTCTGTGGGTCGATCAAATTTGGCTGACGGTGACGTTGGTAAAGACCTTTAAAGTGTCATCAGACTCTGAGTTAAAACTCTGAAAATTCTGATTGGTCCATAGAAATATGTGATGTATTTTTTAACTGAGTCCAACTCATTTCAAATCATTGAAAAGAATAAATAAAGAGAAGAAAAAAAAAACTGCATACATGTCACTAGCAATATAACCAAAACTGTCCCATCACTAGTAGCAAAGAAGCTGATTGAGAAAATGTGATTTCAGCGCCATTTTAAAGGCATCCATTTAAATGTATTGCTGGATGTAAATGGACAGTAGGCTTGTAATAGAGAACAAAAGAAGAAATTCAGCATGACATAGATGACAAAGACAGAATCTTTTATCTGCTTTATGGGAGTGTCAGTCTGAATAAAGTAAATATCAGAGGTGAACCAACTGTGCTGTCTTTTTCAACAAAACAAGTCTGAAAGCACCATCAAGTTTCTGAGTCATCTTAAGATTCAAGACGACGGCAGCAGCAGAAAGTTGCCCATAGCAACACAATAAGTGATAGTTACTGTTAAGCAGTAACTATTCAACAACCTGCCTCAGTTACAAACTGTTCAAGCCCTTTATAGATCAGGAAGAGGTTTTTTTTTTACTGTTATACTTGTATTTTCTGAATTTTTGTTCTGGACAATCTTTTCAACAACATTTTATCACTTGTCTTATTCTGTTTTTGTATCTCCTTTTCTGTCCTTATTCTGACACTCTTTTCTCCTTTCTCCATCCCCTCTTCTTCCTCTTCTTCCTTTTCTCAATTCTTACTTCCTCTTCACTCTCTGTTCATCCTCTCCCATCTCTCGTGTCTTCATCTTTACGTCGCCCTGCCTGCCTTTATCTACTCGCCTCAGCCATGAGTCGCAGCATTGTGCGGCAGAGTAAGTTTCGCCACGTCTTTGGCCAGGCGGTTAAGGCTGAGCACGGTTACGATGACATCCGTGTTTCCAAGGTGACGTGGGACAGCTCCTTCTGCGCCGTCAACCCAAAGTTCCTGGCGGTCATCGTTGAATCCAGCGGAGGAGGAGCTTTCCTGGTTCTGCCCCTCTCCAAGGTCAGTAAGGTCAACAAGGGGAAAGTGAAAAAACAACAGACTGTCCATGAGTTCAGTGTTCTTGTTTGTCTGTCACTGAAGAAGCTTATTAACATGGTTCAAAGTCTTACGTGGTGGTGTCATGCTGAATACCTAATTCAGATCTTTGTATCTCTGTGTATTGTTCCAAAATGAGGTTTCTCCAAAATGAAATACTTGATATCAAAGCTAATAAAAAAGTCATGTCACTTCTCAGCACTGGTGATGCACACTGGCTTCAGATTTCTTGAAGAACCATTAGTCCTGTTTGGAGGTTCATCTCAGTAACTTCTGTAGGCCTGGTGTTCAGCTATAAGTAGGTGCAACAGGATCTATGTTTTTGCATGACATAATCAGCAGGCTGTAACTGGGAGGGGGAAGAAAAGGATTCACAAAACTTTTGACACACAACTGGGGTCAAATGATTTCTTTGAAGTAAATGCAAGGCAAATGTAGACCGGAGAACAGCAGCTTTCAGGTTGCTACAGCAGTTTTAAAGCTGTTGAAAGCAACCACTGCTTTTAGAAACAGCCCCTGTTTTAGTCCAATAGTTAGATTTTTATAGGATTCAATATTTGCTTCTAGCTGTCATGTTTTTTAAAGGATGCCACATTTGCTAAAACAGAAACATGGCGACAGGAAAAGCAACAGGCCAAGACAGATCAGACTTTTAATGCTGCCATGCTTCAGCGTGGTGTGGAGCCTCATGATGATAACAGCATCACCTTAAAATAAACTATGAACATCAGAAAGACAAAACTAAACTTGTGTGTGCTAATCCAGAGTTGCTATCATAGGGAAATATATCACCGGTGCTTCATGTGTGACATTTTAAAAGCTAACATAGCTAATCAGTGAGTTTTGGTTTGATATAATTAGAACAAAATCTACTGAGATTGATTCAACAATACTGCAGTAATGCTTTTAGTTATTACATGTAAAATGATTAAGTTTTGTGGCAAGTTTCATAGTCTGTCTGTAACTGTCCAAATAGCTGCCGGTGCTGCTGTAACTGACCAGGTCAGCAGCAGTTTAGTTGACCTGCAAGACGCCTGCACTCAGCAGACTGCTAACACCAACTGCCAATCACAGTTCAGCATTACGAGAATGGACTTCAGTCAGAAAATATGATCAAATTTTGGTATCCGGAGCCTGTAAATAACGTCTATTTTTTAAGCAACACGTGAGAGTTATGGTACTGTTATAATTGGAGTGGAATGAATTTTTTACTCTCTGAGTTAAATAATTTAGAAATTTCATAACAAGGTCATCGCTGCTGAGATTCATTAGCATGTCAGCAGTGGTGGTTAGTGACAAAGAGCAAGAAGGCACAGAGTAACACACAGACTGGGAAATGGATGTGATTATATACTGGAGTCATGGTGGGCAGACATGCTATTAATACACACCAACATGCTCCATATCCTCCATCTCCCCCCTTCGGGTCCCCAACAGGCCACAAGAAAAACTCCCCTTTCAACGCCTCGTCGCTCAGCTATAAATACACCTCTCCTGGGGTGTGTGTTGTGTGTGTGTGTGTGTGTGGAGGGGCTGATATCTGAAAAGCTGATACACATGTTCAGAAGATAGGAACAGGCAAACATGGAAAAAAATAGAGGTGCTATGCTCGTTTTGCTTTGTGTCATAGTAAAATGTCTGTCTACCTTGAAGCCGCAGGAATTTTGTTTTGAAAGGTTTTGACTGCCTGTTGAAGGTTTCGACTGACACATTTGGTCTTACGTAGGTCAGAGATCCTTTCAAAAGAAAACACTGGATGTTGGTCGTCAGTGTCCACAAAGTCAGAGTAGTAACACTGCTGATTTGTCTTATCATAGAGTCCTAAACTGTGGGGTAATTACTCTGCTGTGATGGGAGCACCCTCTTCTAGACTCAGTCCTACCAGAACATTCACATTGGGGTGTCTGTCACCATGTGGAACTGAAAATGTTTTCCAACCAGCCAAAGTGGGCAGCTTCTCTGCAGTCCCAAAAATCAATAATAATGTTCTACATTATTGCATATTGCCTCACTTGTAGAGAAACCGTGTGTCAAAATGTCATTTTTAACACCTATTGTTTTAGTTTAGACTCTGCTCATGTGGTGCATATTCCTAAATAACAAATCTGCCATGTACAGTCTGCACTTAATGGAAAAGCCTGCATGCCTGACTCCATGACCTGCCAGCAGGATAAATCCATGGTTGTCACAACAGCTTTTCAGTGACTGTTTCAACATATTCTTTAAAACAAAAATCTCACCACAAGGTAGACAACATGTTTCAATTGTTTCATGGTATATATTCATCATCATATGGAGTCTGTCCAGTTGTTAATGCATTGTGGTTTTTAAAATTTCCATTCTTTTTCCGAGCACTTTACTTGTGGCCTGTGTGGGTTTAAAAGGTATCAACATTCAGTATTTTTTAAATATATTTTGGCCTTCGAATCATTGCTTACTGTTGTTTCTTACTTCCTTTTCTTGTGTATTGCAGACAGGTCGTGTGGACAAAAACTACCCGCTGGTGATTGGCCACTCTGGACCCGTCCTCGATATCGACTGGTGTCCTCATGACGACAACATCCTGGCCAGCTGCTCGGAGGACTGTACTGCGATGGTAATGAGTGAGTGTGTGTGTGTGTGTGTGTGTTCTGAGCGGAAGAGAGAAGCAAGAGTTTGTTGCTCAGTGACTCAGACGACAGTCATGGAGGTCGTCCCTTCCTGAGCTCGTCATGTCCGCCTCTCATTTAAATGAGTGAAGTGAATCAGTCAAGGCATCAGTGTGTCTACCTGTCTGACTGTCCGCCCACCTGTCCTGCGTCATCTCCACCTCTTCATCAGTATGCTCACAAGATTTTGCCCTTGACATGTCAGTCAGAAGAATCAGCAACAAACCTTGTCACTGTAAGGCATCTGCTAATCATCATCAATCAATCACCCTGTTTACGTCTTATCTCTCTTATCTCTATGTCTGCCTGTCTGTGCATGTCTGTGCGTGTGTGTGTGTATGTGTGTGTGTGTGTGTGTGTGTGTGTGAAAGTCAGGTAGAGGATAAAAGAAGTAGTAATTTATCAGTGTCTGTGTGTGGGGGGGCTTGGAACAGATGGATAATTTTTTTCTTGTACAGTGCATCTTCTGTCTGTCCGTTCTCTGTTTAATGATACTTAATATGAAGTGTTTGAGGTGCAGTCCGGGTTCTTTCATCACATCAGAAATCCTCTCAGGCACATGCAGGTTATATACATGCAGGATGTGGAGAAAAGTTATAAGTTAAATAATGAAATAATTACCATCGGTCTGTGATGTTCTGCTCCCCCTCACACCTAGATAATCTTCTATCCACACCGCTTTTAACTTGGATAAAACCTAATAAGCAAAGGTTGAATTTAAATATGATGGGAAGTGACTGTTGGAGCTGTGGGCTGAACACAGACAACAGAAGCTTTGGAAGATGGCAGTGACAAGCTGCAGGCATCTGTGGCCCGGATGTCATGACTGAGTTCAGTCAGCAGGGGTCGCTGGCCTGCAGGACAAGAGTGTATGAAGATACTGAAACTAAACTCATTACGTGACAACATGCAAATAGCATTTACTGTAATTTGTAAAGCTGAATGACAAATTGCTCACAGTGTTGAACAAGGAATGACTGACCCACGACAGCCAAGAATTAACACACAAAGCAGGAAATGAGAATCAGGTTTAGAGTCTGGGATGTGAGTGAGTGATGAGCTGCTCCACTGACACAAATAAGGAGGATTGGTGATCTAGATTAGGGCTGTGTCTAACACTTATTTTCTTTATCTTTTAAACCACATATAATTTGCTCAATTAATCAATTCAATTTATTGGGTCTTAAATGTCCATCACAGTTTCTCAGAGCACAAAATATTTTGTTTGTCTGACCAACAGTCCAAAACATAAAGACATTTTGTTTTGGGAAAAGCAGAAAATCCACACATGGGAAGAGTGTGAGCAGGCACATTTTCTGCAGATTTTGCTTTTAAAATGACAGAAATGATTAATTGCTCACCAAAATAGATGCTGTTGATTAACTAATCGTTTATTCAACCACAGCAATGTCTCAGCTCTAATCCACACACCTTTTCCTCTTTTGTAATGGTAATAAAACTAGGAAACAGCTGCCCTAAGCTGCTGTTAGTGGAAAATACACAATGTATTATGTTATATGATAACATAGAATAGACAGAGATGAAGTACACAGCTTTGTGTGTGTGTGAAAATGTGAGGTATGTGAAGTGTGTCAGCATGTGTCAGTGATAACATTTTTTGTTTGTATGCTGACAACATGCCTGTTGACTCAGCGTGTGTCTGTGCTTCTCCACAGTTGTCACATTTGCCCACATTCGTTCACAACGGTATCACAGGAATCTCGGAGCAATCGAGTGATTGAATCGCTGCTTCTGTGATGGCAACAGCTGCTGTTTGAGTGCTGTGTGTTTGCCTTTGTGTGCGTGTGTGCGTGTGTGTGTGTGTGTGTGTGTGTTTACATCCCAATTCACAGACAGGGAACTGCAGCTGTCCAGATTTGGCAGTGTTGCCACTGTGGAACAGAAAAGCCATAACTGTGATGTCATTCTCTTCAGCTCAAAGAGAACGGATCATTGTGTCATATAAAAATGTTCATTAGAGTGTGTGTGTGTGTGGCTAACAGTGTGTGTGAATCTGTGTGTCGTCTTGAGCATGTGTGGATCAGTTTACCACCCAGTGTGTATTATATATCTAAAAAAAACATAAACAACAACAACAACAAAAAAAAACTGCTAGACAATTTCCAGCCATTCCTGAAATGTGTTTTCTTGGGCCAGTGTTGTGTTGTGTTGTGTTGTGTGTGTTTTTTGTCGCACCACCCTGAGTACTCCATCAGGAACTTTGCTGTTGTTCATGTCAGTATGTAACATGCAAATGCTTTGGTCGGGCTTGTGGCTACCATTGGTTAGGGGGCAGTCATGTCTTTGGAATCGTTTTTTTTTGTATAATTAATTTGTATATTCAAACCACCACAGGACAGTTAACGTTCTGCAGTCACATAGAAATTACACAAGGGGTCTTTTTAAAATGCGATTGGCAACAAAACAAAGTAAAATTAAAGGACTTTCCATGCATTGTGTATGTATTCCCCACAGTGGAGGGAAGGCTTTGTAACAGCATTTAACAAGCAGTTTACCAAAAATATGATTAGAACAGTTGAACACAAACCTAAACTTATTGCTATTGCATACTTTGTTTTTAGTGGCAAGTCAGAGCTTTCTTAGGGGACTTGGTCGTGCAGAGGGAATCTCTACTCTTGATATCAGTATTCCTGAACTCGTGGCTCAGCCCGGCAAGCTGAATCTACAGATATGAACAAGTGTTAATCAAAGGCCTCTCAGCTTTTTTGGGCAAGATTAGTAAGCAGCCTATTTGGGTTCCACACTGGTGTTCAAATTGGAGGATGTTTGTCATCGGTTGTCATCCTGACTATGAAGCAACAGAAATTAATTTCTGTGTCAGCCAGTGCCAGTAAAATGACAAAGGAAAGTTGTGGGCCTGGAGTTATTGAGAAACCTTGATATACGACAGAATACCAAACACGTGAAATGTGTGTTTTTACAGACTTAACAGGAAATTGTTCACATTATATTGAAGTTGTAATTTAATTTATAAATAGTCACAGATACCTCAACAAATTTTATAGAAGCATACAAAACACAACAAAATAGCAGTCCTATGGTCCCCAGGCTGATTAAAAGGATGAAATGGTTTTTATTTCAACTTCCTGTGTAACATCACATACAGAATTACATGGGCTGCCCTGATTTTCCTTCATCCTTCCTCTCCAGGTGTGGCAAATCCCAGACCACTCCCTGACCCGCCCCCTCTCGGATCCAGTCGTGGTCCTGGAGGGACACTCAAAACGTGTCGGCATTGTCAGCTGGCACCCCACGGCACGCAACATACTACTCACTGCGGGTATGACACACACAAGTTTCCTTTTGGATTTATTTAACAGTGGTAAGTGTGAGTACACTCAGACGTCCATCTTCTTCTCCTCTTCCAGGCAGTGACAACCTGATCATAATTTGGAACGTGGGGACAGGTGAGCCCCTCATTTCTATGGACGACCACCCAGACCTCATCTACAGCATCAGCTGGAACCGAAACGGCAGCCTGTTTTGCACCACCTGTAAGGACCGACGCCTGCGTGTCTGCGACCCCCGCAAGAGGGAAGTGGTTGCGGTGAGTGACTTGAAACTACTAATAAATGTATTCATCTCAGTGTAATTCATTCTAATGCAGTCACACCACCATCTCTATAACAATAATTTACATGTATATCATATAAGACCAGAAGAAAAAAATTACCTCTTTTCAGAAAAAACTGAAAAACTGAAGTGTAAAAATCACCATTTTCCATATTTTCTGGACTATTTCTTGGCTGGTAGATGTAACTTCCTTTGTTGTGTGCATATAATGAAATCGAATATAAAGTGTTAACCTTTGAGCTTTAGAAGCGCCAGTAGGCAGATTTTGTTGTTACCTTTAAGCCAGCCAGTATTTATGCTATACTGGCTCTGTTTAAAGGTGGCAGATTTTGTTGTTACCTTTAAACAGAGCCAGTGTTTATGCTATAGTAAGCTAACACATAAGGTAACACATATGAGAGAGGTTCTGAGCGTCTCATCTAACAGTCCTCAAGTCTACTAAGCATATTTCGCTAAATGTTGACCTATTCCTTCAATCCAAAAACAGTGTTAATATTAACAAGACGTTCAGTTCTGGAGAGGAAAACACACAAGACAGAGAAATCATTTAATTTCTGTGAAGCTTAAGCAAAGAAATCCACGCTGTCAGCTGAAACTACTGAAAGGGTAAAAAAGATTAACAAAGGACTTGTCCATGTAGTGACGTCTGTCCCTCCGCTGACCAACAGGAACGTTTGGCTCCACACGAAGGGATCCGGCCAATGAGAGCCATCTTCACCAGAGATGGAAACATCTTCACCACAGGGTTCACCAGGATGAGCCAGAGAGAGCTCGGACTTTGGGACCCGGTAACAAACAGTTCTTTCAGATTTCACATGCTGGTCGTGCACATCGAAAAATATCTCCACCTGCATGCAGTTGCACCACGACTTGTAGGCTTCCTTCATTGTCTTTACTCCCCACAGACGAACTTTGAGGAGCCTATTGCACTGCTGGAGCTGGACACGAGCAATGGAGTGTTGTTACCATATTATGATGCAGATGCAAACATGGTCTACCTCTGTGGAAAGGTACTGATAGATTGGTTTATTGATTCAAATCATGTTTATAAATGTACTGTCCTAATATATGTTTAGAAATGTGTGCAGATTATTTTATCATTTATATTATTTTGAAGATTCTATTTGCAGGCTTAATAATGAAAGGCAGGTTTTGGCATGTTTAATATGTGTGTTATTTGTGTTTGTTTGTAGGGGGACAGCAGTGTTCGTTACTTTGAGATCACAGACGAGCCACCATACGTCCACTACCTCAACACCTTCAGCAGTAAGGAGCCCCAGAGAGGGATGGGGTTCATGCCCAAGAGAGGTGTGGACGTCACCAAATGTGAGATCGCAAGGTGAGATACTGATCATGTAATAAATTACCCAACGTTATAGCTGTACGCCACTGTTTGATGGGATGCAAGTGCTGCAGATGTCACTCAAAGGTGGCAAGTCCAATTTTGAGACTGATGTCACGTAATAGCGTGGCAACGGTGGTAACTGCAGAGGTAGTCAAACAGTCTTGCGTTGTGAGCACTAAATAATCCGATCCATATTCAAATCAAGTCAGAAAAGATTTGAAATCCAAATATGAGATTATCTCACTTACTGTTCTTTATTTAATACTCCTTCATTCATGTCACAAATATCCAATGATGGATAAGTCATCTATTTTGCAACTCTGACGATGATCTCAGACTGCATAATTTTATTTTAGACTTTACGCTTACAAACCTTACAAAAGTACGCTTGCAAAAGTGTGAAGTGACACACAGATGTGTAACAACAGCGTCACTGACGGGTGTCTTCTCTCCTCTGTTGCATCTCTTCACTTGTCCTCTTAGGTTATTCAAGCTCCTTGACAAGAAGTGTGAGCCCATCACAATGACAGTGCCCAGAAAAGTAAGCCCAACTCACCCACTGAGTTTTTGACACAGAGGTGGAAGGTAACCAGCTGGTAGAGTGTTTGCATTTTCTGCTACTTCATAGCAAATAATGGAAACCCATTTCCAGCATGTGTCCAGTATTTCCAGTATGTGCATATACGTATGTGATGCATGTGATTTATCGTCATATGTTAAACTACCAGATATAGTGTAACATTGACGGGAAGCGTTCTGCACGAGTACTTTTGCTAAATGTACTTTTAAGTTCATTTTGTTGATGATACTTCTGTGCTTTTACTGAAGTAATAGTTTAAATACAGGAGCTATGCTTGTAATACTCTTAATGGAGCATTTTTATACAGCTGTGTTTTTGCTTTTACTCAAGTAAATGATCTAATACTTTCTTCAAAGCTGGACTTTTGAATGATTGTAATTCAGAATCTGCCCTTTAAGACTTATTTGTCTTCTGAATCTTGTTGTTTTGTTTGCTTTCATTTCCCTCTCTGCTCCTTCCTTCTTATCTTCCACTCATCCTCTAAAAAAAGACGAAAAGAACAAATTTGACTGATAACCCTGCAATTGTGACCACTGTACAGTACAAAAATAAAACAAAAACACTCCTATCTCTCTTTTTTTTGCACCTTTTGCACAGTCGGACCTCTTCCAGGATGACTTGTACCCGGATACAGCAGGGCCTGAGCCCGCCATGGAGCCTGAAGAGTGGCTGGATGGTCGTGATGAAGATCCAATTCTGGTATCCATGAGGGATGGCTACGTGCCGCCTAAGAGTCGAGAGCTCAAAGTGGCGAAGAAGAACATTCTGGACTCCAGACCTGGCACCCGACGCAGCATGTCCACTTTGGAAACCAACAGTCTGCCGGTGAGTTGTGGCCTGCATTATATTCTGTTATATTCTGTCTGTTGTTCCATGTTCACATTAAGTTTATCCAGTATGAAAACCACTGTTTGTCATACTGCATTTGATATATGGCATAATATGACGTATCTAACTGTATAGCACAGTCAGAGAAAGTCATTATTTTCAATAGAAAATAATGACTTTCTTTAGCTTTGCAGCCTGTAATCTTAATTCATCACTACTCCTACAAACTTCTGTCTCTCTGTTTAATGTGTTTCTGTTTCTCTCTTCTATATGAACCGACCCACAACTTTTTTTTTTCAAAGCTCCCTTCTTTGTTTTGGTTTATTTTTCCTAGTTGCTCACTGTCCTTGACCTATTTTTCCTCTTTTTCTTCATCTTTAATTTCACCCTCCCTGTCACTGTCTTTTCCCCCTTTCCTCTTCTGTTTCCATTTGTTCCTTTTCCTCTCTACTCTTCTACTGTCCAGCCTCAGTTGCTTGAGAGGTTGTTGGAAGAGATTCAGAATCTGAAGGCCACAGTTTTGTCTCAGGAGAAGAGAATCTGTGACTTGGAGAATAAGCTTTCCCAGTACACCAATGGCACTGACTGATGTGCATCAAACTGGTCTGACTTTCAGAATCACAGTTATTACAGGAAAATATTTCCCTTACATTCACAATAGACCACTCTTCAAAATTCGTTAATATCGTTGCCCCTTTAAAGGTACCATTGTGTGAAAACATGAATGTGGCCAATGTAAGTGCAAACAGATTTCAACAAATTACATCAATAACTCATGTGATTGTTTTGTGGGTGAGTATACACAATCCACATTCCAGTTTTAACATAATGTACCTTTAATGCAAAAATAGTTGAATATATTCCCACCTTTACAGTGATTTGTAAAGAATGAGAAGAGTGCAAAAGTGGAGTTGGGGAGCTGAGGGTTAGAGGGACACGAGCAAGTTGGGTTAGCGCTAGTAAACGACAAGTAGCAAAAATCGAATGCCAGAAAAGTGCAACTACAAACTCCCTAACCTATTTAGTAATACACACACACACACATACCACATTAAAACATACACTTCTCAACACATGTTTTTGCCTCACAAACTGACCAGTTTATTTATTACATCTCTCTGAAAATTTTCAAAATGTAAATAGTGTTAAAGAAAAAGGAGAAAAATTGTTGAACTTGTAGCAAAATGTGAAAAGCAAAACGTTTTGTGTTCTGTAAAGGATTATACATTAGGCACATTATAACGACAATAAAAACAATGTTTTTTAAAAAAGTCTTCCTCTTCTGTCTGTTGTTAAAACACGTCATTTCCTTTTTACTTTCATTGCTCATGGTGAGAAATGAGCACCTGCCACCTCAAAGTGCTGTTAATCCTTCACGTGAGAAGCTAAAAAGTGGCCGACTCATCTTTAACTATTCCAGTCTGTGAGGATCCACTGGCCTGTGTGGAAACCCAAGGCCATAGTGTTTCCTCACCTGAATAACTGAGAGTATTCAGCCCACTTTGGCTATCCTGTCTCCTCTCCTGCATCCTTTTAGACATTGCATAACTACTTTCAAAGCATCGACACACAAACAATCAGCAGAGTCAGAAGGCGAATAAAGAGGGAGAATTTTCTTTTTAACTTTTTAACAGTCAATAATACTCCAACCTGAGCCTGAGCCGAGTCTGAGTCTTTACACAAAAAAGAAAAACAATAAACGATCAATTATCGATCAATACTGAATCATAAAAAAGTGATTCACAGTGAAACATTGAGCTAAAGCAGCTTAAAGTTTGTGGGTTTGGCAAGCCTTCTCACAGTGCACATAGTCAGTTTAAAGTTAATGTATAGATTGATGCAGATTTAACTATTTACAATATTAACTTGGGGTCACTGGATTCCCAGATCTGTCAGTATATGGAGCCCTAACACCACTATGCTTAGGCCAAAAAGAGGCATCTGTGTGACTCTGGTGGAAAACGAGATAGCGGCTGGTGAACTTTCCCGGATAGTGAAGAAACAGGTGTCTACATTACCCACCCGGTCCACAACCAGCAGCTCCACATCAGGCGCACAACAAGACGCACTGTAGGTCACGAGCGTTATGTTCTCGTTGCCAGCGACCAGGCTAGTGTTCATGGTACCGTTGCCCTGTTTGAGGCTAACCCGGTCGACACCCGTCCCTTCATCCCCATCAGTCACACGGACAGAAAGCATCCACGTGGACAAGCTGCAGTTTTCAGAGCAGTTGGCCTGCAGGCTGAGCTGCTCACACTTTGGCTTAGTGAAATCGGTCACCTATGAGAAGAAGGAAATTGGATAATATCAGCTACTAACAAATTGGTCCAAGTTCAGTTAATTACTAGCATACCTCATTATGAATTACATATTTTTTCCAGGAAAATAAATATACAGACCTGTCAGAGAGTACAAATTTTATCAAGAAATCTAATTCTTCAATGAGAGCATTACCGTGTTGACAATGGAGAAACGCAGCACGACATAGTTTGTATCTTGGCCTCCCGGAGCCTCTGCCTCAATGGTCAGGGTGACGTCAGTACCCGACGGAGTGTTAAGAGGTGCTGAGAGCGTCACTGTGCCATTAGCACTTTCTCCATTTTCCAGAAACAAACTGGTTGGAGATGTTGATTCAAAAAGTCGATTGTTGGTGGTTCGGATGGTGAAGTTTCCCCCTGTTCCATTGGTCATCACAGAGAAGGGCACAGAGAAAGGCGTCCCTGGTACCAAGATGCTGTCCGAGTCAGCCTTTATGAAGAGGGAATAGGACAAGAGTCAGTGGTTTTAGTGTTATGTATGAAGTATTTAAACCTGTAGTTGCTGTTTGATGTGATGTGATGGTCTGGATGAGTACTCACAGTAATTGTCACATTGGAGGATCTGAAGCTGGTGGGTGACTGTCTTTGAAAGACAACTGAAGTTCTCGGGTTAACACCATCAGTCCGCCCCTTCACCCGCACCACAAACTCAACTGAAGGTATCCTGTCAACCCGAACTAAGAAGTTTCCATTCTCCTGTGGTTCTGCTAATCCTATAATCTCCTCCGACCCCAACAGTTCAACCAGAGCAACTTCTGTCACGGTGGCGGTGTCACTCCCAGTTAAAGACACCAGTAAGTTACCTTTGACACCTTTAAAGAAAAAGAAACTTCATCACATCAGAGTCGATGATGTTACATCAGCATATCATCAAATTCACAACCAAACGGTTTACCAGTTCTGGGACGTGTGTCAAGAGCATCGAATCCCTGAAATGGGCCCTGTGATGCCTCCACAAAGTCAAACAAGAAGTCAATAGGACTCTGACCTGCGGTTTACAAAAAATGGGGAAAAAAAGGATAAATGAAATGAAGTTTCTGTCCCTGTTCTTAACTGTGTAGCTGCAGTCTTGCACTTTTGCACTGCACTTTTAGGTTGAACAGGTGTGCATACAATGACAGCCATGTTTTTCTCTTATACAGTTAAACCAAGCTGAAACACCACACTGGAGTTGTCTAGCATTTTAAGCATTTTACAAATGAAATGGGTTACTACTGCTGACAAATCTTGAATTTCATTTGTTATCATTCATCAATAAATTATCCTGTGATTTGTACTATTAGAAGTCAAAGTGTGAGAGCTGTTGTTTAATAATTTGCCTTTTGTCAGGAAACCCAAGAGCTTAAGCTTTCAAACAAAATAATGAAGCAGCAAAAAGTCTACGGCCATTGGGGGGGTGTGTATGTTGTTCCGATGGCTCATTATTCTGAAAAATGCCCTAGTGGACCAAAAACCCTTTTGTCCTACAGCACCTTATCACCCCCCCTCAGCCCCTTGTTCTGTAATATTCCTTTTGCAATATTAAAGAAACCGTGAGGTTCTCACCTATGACCTTCAAGGTGTAGGGATTAGTTGACACCATTCTTATTTCCCATAGTCCACCTTGTATTTTGAGCTGCAGAGTCATAAAGTTTCCCACTGTCTTGGAGGTAGTGATCAATGATCCTGTCGTGTCAGTGCTTTGCTGAGATTCACCTTCAAACAATAAAACCAAAAAAAAAAGCAGGCTGGTAGGAAATGGTTTCAGAAATGTATTTTTTAACATAATCAGATGTACTGCAGGTAGTATTTAAAATGAGGTGCAGACAGCCTTTGTTCTGCTGTTGTATTATGATTACTCAGAACTGACATAATGATGTACTGGTGCTACAATAATACAAAGGAAGCCTTAAGTGAAGTGGTCATAAAGAGAAGAGGTAATATTACCTGTGGGGCTGATGAGGGTGAAGGTGACGGAGCGCCCTGTAATGTAGACTTTAAGGTCTGTCACAGTTTCATCAACTCTAAATGAGAAATTATCAGCCTTTCCTGGGTTCCGGGCTGCCTGCAGAAAGGTCACCTGGAGATCGCATTAAACAGGTGACACAGCTGAACTATTTCAGTCGACTAAGTTGTAGTCAGATCTTTGTGGTATTACCAGCGAGGAGACGGAGGACTGTGTTACGATGCTGACAGCCTCTGGCAGCTCACTCTTCGTCACTTCAATAGCTAGACCTCCTGAAGTCTGAGCCAGGTCTCGGTACAGCTGGGCATCCGATGATGAGATCCTGCTCTGTTGCAGCTGTCTGTCATCCCTCCGTCTCCTACGATTGACCATCGTTGTGCTAGAAATCATGAAGTTCACCTGGATTGAAAAAAAAGGGTCAAAGAAAGCTAAATTAATCAAATCAAAGAGGTCTATGGTGACCATTAATGCAAGTAAAAGCATGAAGAAAACCAGCAAGCACTGGCATTAATTTTTCTATATATTATTTATTAGTCTAAAAGTCAGACCTGTTTAATTTATGGTCAAAACGACTAAAGAAACCAGGAAATACTCACATTTGAAAAGCAAGATACTTTTGTCTTAAAATGCTCCAAAACAATTAATGGATTATGAAAACTGTAGCTGGACTCAACTAATGTGATCCACAGTGTCTCTAGCCCGGAGTGCTTTTGTTTTTCTCAGGTGTGATGAAAAAATTCAAAAGCATATTTAGAAATAAAGACAAAAAGTAAAAAGGTATTTTATATTGAATATTATTTTGTTCACCTACATAGTTCAGATACTCACCACTGTTTGGGTGCGCTCTATGAGTGCGACCACTGTGCTTTTCAGGTGTTTGTCTTTAGCAGGCGCGTCTGTGAAGAGGAAGATCTCAGAATTTGGAGGAGCGCCAGTCAGAGCCAGCTACATGAGGAAGAAATAGCTTTAAGTTGAAACAGTTTCCATATCAACAAGCTTTTTGGGTCAGATTTTGAAGTAATAAAAGTCACACATCACAGCACCTGAAGCCCTGAAAGACTCATTTCCTCCTGATCTCCTCCTCCTGATGCTGATAATGAATTAATAACATTCTTGAAGACTTCTGCGTCTGTGGTTCTTATCTGTGGCCCAAAATCTGGGGTGTAGGTGGAGACAGGACAAACAAAATTGTTTTGTGTGAAAATCTGCTTATTCACTTCCATTGGAAGCGTTTCACAATGTGCAATGAAGCAAATAGATGATAGTTGTTTTTTAATGAGTATCTTTTTACAAACAAAGACATAATTTGAGCATCCTAATGCACCTACCTGGATCATTGAAAGGTACAAGAATGTAAAGCGAGGGCTCGTTGTCTGTTCCCACTTCACTGTCGATTATAGAGGAAGTGACGCTCTTCACTGTTGCAATGTCATCAGACATGCTTGCTGTCGTGTCAATCACAAAACAAAGAGCTTTACTGGATCCCTTGGTGATTCCCATCATCCTGCAGGATGCAGCGAGAGAGAGATAAAACAAAGACATGAAAAAACGTTGAGTTACCTCTTTACGGAACATAATAGAAACATGCAGAAAGTGTTTCTTACTGTAAAAACGGTCTGTCGCCAGCAGCCCCTCGAATGTCCTCCAGTAGTTCACTGGTTGCAGCTATGGCCAGATTTGCTGCATCAGTGTGGAGGTGTCCATGGCTGGAGTCGAAAGTGTCTTTGTTGATGCCACCTTTAGGCTCGATGGTACTTGTTTGATCAACTGCTCCTCCGTGGCTGCATTTTCCTGTCAAACAAAGAGCGTGAGGGAAAATAATCATCTAGTAAGACATCTTTGTTTTGTTTTGTTTAATTAGACATATAACAAGCAATTATGTACTTGCCCATATTTTATAGAATTATTTTATTTAATAGCACATAAAAGATAACAAAACCATATCAATGATAAAAGAATATGCAAGGAAGGCCAAAAGTCCCAAAAGACTTATCAGGGGTCTACCCCCGGTTCCATAATTCAGTGCAAAAAACGATGCACTCCTAACAATGCATGTGCAGAAGGAGAATGAGGCACTTGAATTAAAAAGAGAGCAGCTGAAGAAAAAGAAATACGGTATGAAGAGGAAAAGAGATGTAGAAACAAGGAAGCTCTGAAATGAGATGAAAGCTTTCCAGCCAGGCTTTGGCAGACCGTCCCACTGAGCAGCTTTGATAAAACTGGTTTTAGCAACTGTGCGTCTTAGGTCAACTGATAGTATATGTGCGTTCTTGTTAACAGGACATGCTGTACAATGCACTTGAAACAATGCTGTACTGTTACTAACACGTAAAGCCAAAAGTGAGGTTCAGTAAGATGTGTTTTAAAAGGACTGTAATGTTGAAAGTAAGTCTTACAGTAAACCACAAAGGAGAAAAGTCAAGAACATATCTGTATGTTTATCTAAATCTTCTTGTGTTTGGCTTAGTTTGTTTAATCTTCTGACTGACTACTGGTCATAATGCTGAAAGTATGAAGCTATGGCATTATTGGTTGAATTAATCATTTACCTTTTGGTTTGGTTGAGACGAAAGGCACAACACCAAAATATCCAGAGGTGAGTATTCTTTCATTTATGATGTCCTCCAAGATGTTGTTCCTACAGTCCTGTCCATCACAGCTGCGACACGTAGCCCTGCTTTCCTCTGTGGGAGTGTAAATCAACATTTCAATTATGAAATATCTTTTCAGCAATCACATCTAATCTGCATTCCTGATCAGTGTAGTCAAATAGCATATAACAGTTTTACCTGCTATGTTACCAATGCTGGTATCTGATCTGAGCAGATTGGAGTTCGGTGCTTTGTTCCCCAGCTCCACCCAGTTACTATGACTGTAGAAGTCCTTCAAGTTAACAAAAGAATATGAAAGTTAATTATGCACATTTTAAAAGAGTTATAATCAGTATTAGTGCTAGAGAATGACTAATACCTGTAAAGGATGAAGAATCTCTCCCAGTGTCTGCCTGGCTGCCTCAAAATTCTCTTGCTTGTTGCTTGCTTTGACAGCCAGTATTCCCTCAGCGATGATTTTCCGTCCTTGGACAAACATTTCTTCATCAAAGTGGAAGCTTGCATTAAGGGCGTAACGGAGGTCCACTCGTATATTCCTCAACATGATGAATAAAATGGCTTGGCGGAAATTCTTGGATGATTTTGCCGCATTGCAAGCTACAGCAACACCCTCGGCAGTGAATGGTTGTGCCTGCACACACAATGTCAATTCATACAAACATTCTGAAAAGGAATGTACCAATTTCTGGTTTAAATAGCTTCATTAAAAGGAATTCTTACAGGAAAAGTGAAGTCTGTCCCCTCTGCTTGGGCCAAAGCGCGGCACACCTGCACAGTTGTGTTTAAAATTGCTTTCTCAGTAATTTCCAGGTGATTCAGAGAATTTCCTGGTAATATCCCAAAGCCCTGAGCTCCAGTGTGCAGGAGCAGGAGACACAGCACAGCCAACCCGGAAGACATCATACTTCGACCTGTTGTATAGTCTGACAAAGATAGAAACATTTACTTGACTCAGTGGTTCATCACCTTTATCAGTTAGCGACCCTTTAATTTATTCTGGAATTAGTCTTGACCAAATACATTTTTATCTGTAACTGAGAAAACTGGGTTCAAATGGACTTTTATCAGCAAGGAGAAAAGTAATTCCAGCAGGACTGCAGACATAAAACGAAATAAACAAAAAGCATGGTGGCAGTTCTCCCCAGGCTTGCCATCAAATTCTTGCGCTCAGCCTTTAAATATCTCTAAATAAGCACAATAACTGTTCAAATCACATTCAAATTTCAAATAAATATGTGAACACCTTAAAAAGTCATTTATCTCTCCGTAAAGATTTAAGTTTCATCTTAGCTCTTTAAACTTGCACTTTATGTCTTGCGTATGACAGCTGACTAAAAGCATTCTTCTGAAAAATAATCAATTACAATGCATAATGATTTCTGATCACAGTCTGCATGAAGTAATAAAAATCCGATATTTTTCAGGCATTGCTTGTATATACAAGTTAAAAGAGTGCTGTACCTTGTCCTGCCGTCCCGCACACTGTATCATTATTGTGTCAACACCTGCTTCACAGTGCTTCACAGTAAGGGCAGTGTCATGCAGGACTTGTTTAACCTGTTGCTGTGGAATGAATCTGATAATGAGGAACATAAATAAGAGTAAAATGTCAGTTCACTGATGAACCACAAAAACTGATGCCCCATAAACACCAGAAAAACTCTTTCACTATGAGTGTTAGGTTTGTTTGTTTTGTTTTTTTTAAAATTTACAAAAAAGTCCTTACAGGAAAAATGAGAAAAAATTAATGTGTTTTGTGGCAAATATAACTTAGGTATTTCCAGATCATTTTGTTTTTCAAAGTCACTGGCAAAACATTAATTATGGATGTTATTCTGGTGACTGAAGAAACCTTTAACATCTGAATAAATACACTAGTTAAACCTTCAATATGTCTCTTTTCTAGTAAGGGTATCGTCTGCTGCTACATGTCCAAACAACATTTTTTTGTGGTAGTGTGGTAGTGACTGATACAAAATATGTTGCTTATCTTTTGAATGGCATCCTACATTCCTCTTAACGGAAAAAAAAATCAGATTGGCAAGACCTGAAAGTGAAAGTGTAACACACACCAACGCCAAACGAAGCTAACACTGCAGCTGGGTACTAAGGACGAAAATGACGAAAATGACTCACTATAGGTTTTGGTACTGACATTGACTTGTTACTAATTGTATGGATATATAATATAGCTTTTACCCTCTGATAATGTAATCTGGTACTGGAAAATCACCTTTATGACCCTCAGTTGTTGTCACACACCCTCATCCCAAAAGGACCACGGTGTTTTTTTTAGCTATTAGCTATTAGCTATTTTAGCTATTTTTAGTTATATTTCATGTCTTTTTTTTAATCATCACTGTCAGAAGCAAGCCTCAGGTGTATATCTAATTTTAAATGATCAAATAAATTAAATTACTTAATCCACAGGACAATTAACTTAATGTCAGCAGAAGAACTCAAAAATAGAAATGAGCAATCCTTGTTTTAAGCATCATAATCAATAGGACATGTTCACATAACCTTTATCATAATCATAAATTCACAAACCCGTAAAAACAGTACATATAATCAAAGTGATTGATCTTACATACAGCTTTAAGGCTTTATCATTGGTATTACAGAAGTGTTAATGCCCTCATTGTACATATACTTTGCTAGGTTCACCCATAAATCCAGTAGTAATGACAAAGGTAGATCAAGTATTAGAAGCACCCCTCAGTAAAACATAATACCATCAAACCACAAAACAAAACACACACTCTGATATGACCTGAAAGTTGAATTAATGTTGTTAACATTATAACAAAAAAATAGAAAGAAAAGCAAAAAAACATGGAAGAATAATGGTAGTGGATGTTACATTGAGTTTCACCACAGTAGGGTCCATCGTATAAGTGAAGTATCACGTGCCAGGAAACAAAACATTTTAGCCTCTTAAGCACTTAGACATCATCACCTTAAGCTCCAGCACACTAATTTTTTGCAGAGCTTTTGTACATAATAAACTGACACCTGAGTATGTAGTTGATTTTCCAAAGTTGAGAGAACATTGTTTTGAACATTCACTCATCCTCGCTGTAACATGTCAACACTCAATTGATTCCCATTTCAAATGGCAGATTGAGCCCCAGAATTGTGATGCTGAGGCAGAGAAGAAAAGACTGAACAGGTCTGGTAGACAAAGACCCAACAGGTCCTGCTGTTGGAGACTGTGGGCTACTGGTGGTTGTAGTGACAGTAGTCACAGTTTCTGAGGTGCTGGCGGTCGTTTCCCTGACAGTGTAGAAACACGAGCCCACGTTACCCACTTGATCCACAGCCAGTAGCTCCACATCAGGTGAACAACAGGATGCGTTGTAGGACACCAGTATTGTGTTATTACTGCCAGCGACCAGGCTGGTGTTCATGGTGCCGTTGCCCTGTTTGAGGCTAACACGCTCAATACCTGTCCCTTCACCACCATCAGTCACCTGAACAGAGAGCTCCCACATTGACAAGCTGCAGGGCTCAGAGCAGTTGGACTGCAGGCTGAGCAGCTCACACGTCGGCCGAGTGAAATCAGTCACCTACAATATGAGAAGGAGAAAAAGCAGATAAAGTTCAGCTTTATATTAGTGATTCAACCAATAAACTGAATGATTAAAGGATGAGAGGACAGAATGAGCTTGGATTATTCAAAATGTGACCTATGGAGAGTTACCGTGTTAAGGACGGTGATACGCAGCACAACATAGTTGCTGTCTGTGCCTCCTGGAGCTTCAGCCTCAATAGTCAGGGTGACGTCAGTACCAGATGTAGTGTTAAGAGGTGCTGTGAGGTTCACTGTACCGTTAGCATTACCTCCAGTTCCCAGGAATAAGCTAGAAGGGAATGTTGAACTAAAACCCTGGTCATTGGTAGCTCGGATATTGAAGGTTCCTCCTGCACCTTCTGTCATCACAGAGAAGGGAACTGAAAGTGTTGTTCCTGGTACTAAGATGTTATTTGAGCCATCCTAAAATGGAAGGAAAGCAGAAGCTTTTCAGTATCAGTCATGGCTGTGCAACCTTCAAAGTCTTAAAAGGTTTTGAGATGGATTTGTTTTACTTACAGCAGTAACAGTCAGAGTTGATGCTCTTATGTTGGTTGTTGACTGTCTTTGAAAGGTCACTGAGGAAGATTTAGAGGAACCACTGCTGGTCTGTCCCTTCACGAGGACCACAAACTCCGCTGATGGTATTCTGTCAAACTGAACCAAGAAGTCTCCTCCACCCTGAGCCTCCACACTTCCATTAACCTCTCCTGACCCCAGTGATTCAACCAGAGACACTTCTGTCACTGTGGCAGAGTCACTCCCAGTTACAGTCACTATCAGACTACCATTAACACCTTCAGAAAAAGAGAAAATCCACTGAGATATGCTGAAGTAAAAATCAAACTACTTTGACTTTTGGTATATCACAGAATTGTGTTTGGTTTACCAGCTCTGGGACGATTGTCTACAACATCAAAACCTCCAAGTGGGCCATGTGATGTTTCCAAAAACTCAAACAAGAAATCAATGGGACTCTCTCCTGCAAATAGACAAGAAAAGGAAACAATCCAAAGTAGCAGATATTCATTACTTTTATCATTTTTCTGAAGCATATTTAGCACGATCATTTTGTTGGAAGAATTCAATTACAAAACCAAGCAAAAGCCTCTTGAAAGACATATTGATTTTTGAATATTTCAAATGACATATTTCATGTTCTGAGCAAAAGAAAACAAATTTCACCTCCTCTCTGGCTCTGGATATCTCAATATCTCAGAACATAACACAAAACCTGTGTGCAGGGCTGCCCAAAACGTTCTTTTGTCATTTGGATGAACCAGCCTTTCAGGGTGAGGGATAGGTATACCTGTGATAATAGTAATAATAATAAAGTAATCATGGGGTTCTCACCTACAACCTTCAGAGCGTAGGGATTTGTTGATTGCACATTAATCTTCCACAGTCCCACTTGTGTTTTTAGCTGCAGAGTCTTGAAATTTCCCACTGACTGGAATGAAGTGGTAAGTGATCCTGATGTGTTGGTGCTTTGCTGTGACACACCTAAGAACAAAAAGCCAGGGCCCAAAATGAAGGACACTGCTTTAAAGGCCAAGAGTTAAACAGGCTTTTTACACTTATTTTAAACAATGACATTTATCTGTGAAAAGTCTCAGTTATCCAGGTCATGGTTATCTACGTAGAGCTGAATAAGGGTGATTGGACTTGGTTGAATCTTCTTGTTTCACCTCAAAGAACTGAAATCCTGAAGAATCTATGACCAAATCCACTCCTAAGGCCACCTGGCACCCTCTGTCACTTGGCTGTGCCTAAACATTCTGTCCATAAAGATAATGAACAAAACTGGTGACAAAGGGAAACCCTGATGGAGTCCAACCCTAACTGGAAATGAGTTCGACTTGTTGCTGGCAATGCAAACAAATCTCTCCGCTTCTCCTTTCTGAGTCACCGGACAGTTTGCCAGAATTTCTTCGAGGCAGACCGAAACTCTTTGTCCATGGTCTCACCAAACTCCTCCCACAAATGGGTTTTTGCTTCCACCACTGCCCAAGCCGCACATCATTTGGCTCGGTAGCTGTCAGTTGCCTCAGTAGTCCCACAATCCAGCTCCTTCTTCAGCTTGACAGCACCTTTCACCCCCGGTGTCCACCAGCGGGTTTGAAATTTTGCTTCCTCGACTAGCACTGGAGACCCTCTGACTGCAGCCACGGACATACGGCCGTAGATCCACTGATATGACTACAAAGTTGATCATCAACCTGCGACCTAGGGTGTGCTGGTGCCAGGTGCACTTGTGAACACTCTTATGTTTGAACATGGTGTTAGTTATGGACAAACTGTAACTAGCACAGAATTCTAATAACTGAACACCACTGGGGTTCAGATTGGGCAGACTGTTCCTCCCAATCACACCGCTCCAGGTGTCATTGCCCATATGAGAGTTGACGTTCCACAGTAGAACAATGGAAACCCCAGCAGGAACATCTTTCAGCACCCCTTTGACTCCTCCTGCAGTTGGTGGACCAGCCACATGGTACACTTATCCTTGGTTTAGTCTTTGGCCTTAACCAGGACCTATTTGTCTTGTGAGACCCTTCCAGGGGCAAACAGCCCCCGACAACATAGCTCCTGGGATCACTGGGGCACTCAAACCCCTCTGCCATGTTGACGAGGTGGTTCATGGACACTGCACAACAGTGTCACATGTTATACTACCACTAGATGGGCGCAAAATCAAGAATTTTCAAAGTTCAAACGTGGGAATACAAAAAATACTTTGGTTTTATATTATTATATGCTATTTGCAAATTAATGGTTATTCTCTATTACAATGATGCAAAGAAGCATCACCTGACGGACTGATGAGAGTAAAGGCAACGGAGTTCCCAGTGATGTAAACTGTGAGGTTTCCTACTGACTTGTCAACCAGGAAGGTGAAGTTTTCAGCCTTTCCTGGACTCCTGGCTGCCTGCAGAAGGGTCACCTAGGAGATCAAAGGAAACTGGTGACACCACTGAAATTCTTTTGAATTTAGAAAAGTCTTCTGTACTGTCCAGTGAGAGCATGTTGCTAATACCAGAGAGGAGCTGGAGGACTCTGTTATGATGCTGGTGGCCAGTGGGAGCTCAATCTCTGTGACTTCAATGGCCTGACCTCCTGAAGCCTGAGCCAGATCTCGGTACAGCTGGGCATCTGATGTTCCCATGCGACTGAGCAGTTGTTGGATGTTGCCACTCTGTCTTCGACGACGAAGCCCCAGTACGCCTGTTATCATGAAGTTCACCTGAAAAAGAATTTGAGGTGTAAAGTATGAAAAAAGCTCTTACTGTATGCACATCAATGAATGAATGAATTTTAACTTGAAAATAAAATTACTCACCACTGTCTTGGTGCGCTCTATGAGTGCTGTCACTGTGCTTTTCAGGTGACTGTCTTTTGCAGGTGCATCAGTGAAGAGGAAGATCTCAGAATTAGGAGGGGTGCTAGTTAAAGCCAGCTACATGAGCAAGAGAAGACAGCAGTTTGACTTTTAGCCATTTTCTTATTATCAAGTATTGCAGAGGCATATTTTGGGATGTCACGGCACCTGAAGTGCTGAAAGACTCATTTCCGGAGCATCTCCTCCACCAGTTGCTGATAGTGAATTAATAGCATTCTTGAAGGCTTTTGGGTCTGTGGTCCTCATCAATGGCCCAAAATCTGAGGGTCAGGTAGAGACAGAAGGAAGAAATGTTTATGATTTATAGACTCTTTATTGTTATATTGCTGGCATATTATTTGAACAGTCATAATAACATAAAACACAAAAACCTGATTGTTTGTTTCAATGCGCCAATTATAATTCAGCAGGCAAGTAGGTGAGGGCCAAACAACTCTTTACACAAAACAACAACAGTTAAAAGTCCAGCCTGGGGCATCCTACCTGGATCGTTGAAAGGTACAAGAATGTAAAGTGGGGGTTCATCTTCTGTTCCCACTTTGCTGTCAATTATAAAGGAAGTGACGCTCCTCACTGTTGCAATTTCATCAGACATGCTTCCTGTTGTGTCGATCATGAAGCAAAGAGCTTTACTGGATCCTTTGTAGATTCCCATCATTCTGCAGAACGCAGAGAGAGACGGATAAAACAAAGGCATGATTCAAGTTTGAATTTCCTTTTTACAGTACAGAACAGAAACATGCAAAATGGGTTTCTTACTGTAGAAACCCTCTGTCACCAGCAGCCGCTCGAATGTCCTCTAGAAGCTCACTGGTTGCGGCTATGGCCAGATTTGCTGCGTCAGTGTGGCGGTGTCCATGACTGGAGTCGAGCTTGTCTTTGTTGATCCCACCTTTGGGCTTAATCCCGCTTGTTTGATCCAAAAAACCTCCATGGCTGCATTTTCCTGTTCAGCATTAGAAAGACAAAGAGAACAAAATGTTTCATACAGTTTTAGGTGTTCTTCTTCTTCAGACCATAACACATTCCACATGTTCACACCTGGAAGACTTTAAAACTAACTGTGGAGGGTAGTGAGGGGTATAACAACAAAAATCATTCACCATTTGGTTTGGATGAGAAAAAAGGGATAAGACCAAAATATCCTGAAGTCAATATCTTTTCACGTAGGATATCCTCCAAAATGTTGTTTGTGCAGTCATCTCCATCACAGTTGCGACAGGTTGCTCTGGTTTCAGCTGTGGGAAAGAAAATCCTCAAAACATTAAGTCAGTGTATTGTGGTGTTTTTTTTTTTTAATTATCTCTCTAATTACATCATATCTTTTCAAATCTCCATTTATTAACACAGTAATGCAGCTAAACATACACAAGCCTTACACAATCATTTTACCTGCTATGTTACCAATGCTGGTGTCTGATGTGATCAAATTGGAGTTTGGTAGTTTATTGTCCATTTCCACCCAGTTACTGTGACTGTAGAAATCCTGTAATGTAAAGAGGAAAACAAATGAAATATTCACAATATGTTAAAATCTTGGCACAGAAATATTCAACCCCCCAAAGATTTTAAGAATTTATCAATTCAAGAGCAAGATTCTGCTTTGGATTACTTCTTTATGAGTTGAATGATACATAAAAGCAACACAGCAAATGCATGATGTAGCATTTGTGTTTAATTTTAAGTTTATGTTTTGTTAAGATAGTCATGTCACAATTATTCAACCCCTATCTAACATTGTTGTTTTTAAAGCTCTCTGACAGTTTTTATGGCCTAAAGTGGACTTGAAACATAAATAAGCCTTTGGAAACTCTATAATTATCATTTGCTTCAGCTGTGATGCATATATAAACCCCACCCATGAAAGTATTTAAGGTGAGTTGCAATTATGGGAAAGACAAAAGAGCTTCCACAAAGCTGAGGGAAGAGATGATTTCATCACACCTGAAGGGCCTTGGGTATTAGAAGATTTCCAAAAAAAGATAGCATTCCAAGAGACACCACTGGGAGCACTATAAAGAAGTTTAAAACCTATGGAACAGCTGCAAACCAGCGTGACTGTGGAAGAAAGCCCAAAATTTCATCAAGGGCACTTGGCAACTTAATCAGGACAACTAAGAAACAGTGTGACTGCAAGACACCTATACAATGACACAATGAAGGCTGGTACAAGTGCTTCAGTGGCAGACATGCACTGAATAAACAAGGACTTCTTGGTCGGATTCCAAGATGCATTTCACTCTTGAACACAAGGAACAGCTAAAGTCGACTACAATATGCCAAGAGGAATTTGGATAAGACTACGAAGTTTTGGGAGACAGTTCAATGGACTGTTGAAACCAAACTGGAACTGTTTGCCCTGTATCCCCATAGCCAAGCATGGAGGTGGGTCATTGATGATATGGGGCTGTTTTTCTGTGACAGTAACTGGCCATCTTGATCATATACCGGGCATCATGGATTCCTAGAAATACCAGGCCATTTTAAAGAAGAATGTGATGCCTTCTGTTGACAAATTAAACCTTGGTGATCACTGGACTTTCCAGAAAGACAATGATCCCAAGCACACCTGCAAGTCAGCCAAAGCTTGGTTGAGAAAGAGATCCTGGATCGCCCTGGAGTGGCTTTCTCAGTCACCAGATTTAAATCTGATTGAAAATCTTTGGTGGGATTTAAAGAAGGCAGTTGCAGTATGGAAGCCATCAAACATCACTGAGCTAGAGGGTTTTGCATGTGAAGAACAGGCAAAGATTCTAATCGAAAGGTGTAAGAAGCTCGCCATCACTTACAAAAAACATTTGTTAGAAAGCTAAAGGATGCTCCACAAAGTACTGAAGCTGGAGGTTGAATAATACTGCACATGCACATTTGTTAAAAGAATTACGTTTTTCATTTGAACTTCAAAGTTAAGTCAACTTCTGTTGGCAAAATAACTCAAATATGTATCAATAAATATTTTATTTATTGATACATATTATTGTCATTATATTTCATCCACATCTCTATAATGTCTTTTGAGGTAAGGGGATTGAATATTTCTGATTGCAGCTGTACGTGTCTATGTTCGATGTGTAACAAACAGTTGGACAGTACCTGTAAAGGATGCAGGATTTCTCCCAGTATTTCTCTGGCCGCCTCAAAATTCTCTCGCTTGTTGCTGGCCTTCACGGCTGATAATCCTTCTGTGATGATTTTCCTTCCCTCTGAAAACTTCTCATTGTCAAAGTGGAAGTGGGAGTTGAATAAATGACGAATGTCAACCACCCAGTTCTTTCTTTTGATTAATTCGATTGTTCGACAGAATCTCTTGGATGATTTTGATGCTTGACAGGCATCAGCAACGGACTTTGAAGTAAAAGGCTGAGGCTGCACACAAACACACACACTTTTACATCAGTGTCAAAATCACATTTATTAATCATATAGACATTGTTCTTCTGAAATAATAATAAAAAAAAACATTTCTGAATGTAAAACTTACAGGAAAAGTGAAGTCTTGGCCCTCAGCCAGGGCCACAGCACGGCACACCTGCACGGTGGTATTTAAGATGGCTGTCTCAGTGATCGCCTCATGGTTCATAGACTTTCCTTTAAATATACCAAACCCGATACCAAACCCCTGAGCTCCGGTCTGCAGGAGCAGGAGAACCAATGCAGTCAACCCTGAAGACATCACTGCCGTTCTGTCTGTGTGTCTGTGGGGGGAAAGATTAAAAAACACAGCTAACTGAGTCAGTTATTATGGTATACATTCTCATATCCTCAAAAATCAAAAACAACACAAAAATGATTAAACTGTTTTGGCACTAGGCGGTTAACATTTACCTTTTGTCACAATATTAACTAAATGCTGAATTTCTAAAAAATTAGAAACATCTTAAATTCTGACTTGTGCCAAACCGTAATTTTGTTTTTAAATTCATGATAATGATCAGATATGACTGTACTGTACCTCAGGCTGTAACATAAGTGTACACTTTTATTTCACATGATGACAGAAACTTATTTGCAAATGCAGTAGCAGTTGTTGCTTTGTCTTTTGGACAACTTTTCCATATTCCTCATTAGGGGTGTTACGATATGCTAGTATTGGCGATAAACGTGATATTACAAAAATTAAATATTGATTGTGTGTTAATAACACACACATGGTAATATTGTGTATCAAGTGTAAATAATAAGGTTGCTTTTAAAAGAAGAAACAAAGAGAACTTTCTGTTGTGTCTGTTTGAATTGTTTAATTCATTAAATCAATTATCAGTATTACATGTTGTGTGACAAACCTGTTTTGAATGTAACTGCTGGTGGTTCAGTATGTGAATCATGTGCTACAAATATGTCCTCTGTCAGTATAAAGACTGTAAAGAAAAGCAGGTTGAGCTTCAGTCCGTTCAGTGTTTGTTTTTAGTTTGCAGCGACACTTGATCACTTTAAAACAGTCTGGTACAGCTTGTGAATTGTAGATGTGTTTGTTCTAAAAAATGCAGATTGTAAAAAGTCAATTCTCAACAAACTGATTTTCACTTGGGAAACATTTTGTGTCCAGTTAAACTTCTGAAATGAACAATATTTTTCAATGAGGGTGAAATGATGTTAAGATTTCATTTTATTTTATTTTTTAAGATAATTGAACTTTTCTTGTGGAAAACCATATCACAGATTATTATTTAAAGCAGACATAGCCAAAATCCTCGAGGCCTTTGCAGAGACACATCTACCACCATCTGAAAAAGAAATCTGAGAATCAGAGAAGATTAAGCCTCTGAAACGTACCTGTTATGATGTTCAGTTGCTTATTTATCAGCCTGTTGATCAGCTAAAGTCTGTTCTTTTGTGGATATCTTGTCTTCCCTTTGGTTTGTGCACATATAAGCTCAGAACATCCAGTGTGGGAGGCAAAACAGAAACATGTACACTAATCTCATAACTTGGAGCTTTTTGTTAACTTGTTTGAATTGTTTCATTTTCATTTCTCACAGTTATCTGTTGTGACAAATCTGTTTTTGAACTGATATGAACTGACAGATATAGCTGATTACAGAGTGTGTGAATTATGTGTCAACACACAACTGAAGGACTAATAGAGGACGATCCTCCCATTGTGGGCAACTCAACTGTCATAACAATTAAAATACTTTCAGAAATGTTTGTCAATCAAAACAGGCATACAGGGTGTGTGCAACAATCCACCGGGCATTCCTGAACAATACTGGATTTTTGCTACAGGTACCAAAATGTAATGCAATATTGAGTAAAATGTTATGTCAAATGTAATTAAAATCTGAAAGCAATATATTCAACCAACATTATTTTCATTATTCACATAACACAATAGATTTAACACTATTTTAATAGACAGAGCAATTTGAAGGTTTGAATTGAATTGTTTTATAGGTATTACAATATTATATGTGTTTTTGTCAGTGCAACATTGCAAAAGAGATCTTGCCCTCAATGTCCTTTCCTGTTTAAATTAAGATAAAGGTAAGTTACAAAGCAGATATTTTGCAGCTAAACTCTGACCAAAGAAAGCAGTAATATTCCATTTTTTTATTTTTTTTAATATGTATTTGTCAACATATAGGACAATACTGATCTGATGATATCTGACTAGATGATTCATATATATATATATATATATATATATAGATGTGTGTGTGTATATATTTCTAATAATGCTTCACTCCAAAATATATTGTAGATTTACAGGAAAGGAGAATTAAACATTATATTTTAACATATTTTTGTTAATTCTGGACCTTCAAGTGACAGTAGAAAAGGGACAGGAAATTAAAGTAGGCAGAGATGGGAAATGAGATACAACAAATATTCACAGTGGTAAACTGTGGCAAGAATACAGAAGAAATAACGGCAGCCATGTCTGCAGGTTCAAAGATCATAATCATGTTAACATTAGAGACAGATTTACGTGGCCCGTGTTTGCTTGCAGTAAATGATTTATGGGGGGAGGAGAAAGGGTGGGAGGTGGAGGAGCAACAGCAGGATAGTTGAAAGACAACAACTGACATGACTTTCCTCCAAGTCTCTTTTTTGTATTTCTTTGTTTTTCACTGAAGACTCCTCTTTACTCTCCTTAACAAACTGGAGCTGGAAGACAAGCAATTCAGAGAAAAGGAAGTCCGCTCATCAGGCTGCACTTTCACGCAGGTCTGCCTGAAGCAACAAGCTGGGAGTTTGTCAAACATGAAAGTCAGATGTAACTGAAGGACTCACAGCCAAACTGCCCAGAGAATCCAGTGGATTATATGTTAGACCACCAGCTCCTGTGTTTATCGATGGCATTATTTGTATGGGATTGCTTGTTCTGTTTGCTCCCATCACTGTTACTTCTGCTGCTGTCTCTGGCTCTCCGCTGGCCCAGGGTATGTTTCTGGGTGAACCTGGCTGTTAAGGCTGCAGGCTGGAGACTCTGGGTCCTTATCTGCTTAATCCTAGAGCTGCCACTAGACAGAAATACAAGAACTTGGATGAAGGAGGCTGGATCACCGGGGACAGATGTTTCGTCTGGGTCAGTTCAGGCCTTGGATAGTCCCAGACTCATCTGCAAACCCACTGCACTGGCCAAATACCTGCTCCGGCACTGTGGCTCTCTGGCCAGGCAAAGACTGGCCTCCTGGCCCAGAGGAGACCCGCACCTCCAGACTCTGTCCAGCATGCTGTGTGGACAACATGGAGACACGTTACAGTTCACTAGAGACCATCTGTTGCTGAGAGATGGGGGTACTGTAGCTCTGGACTGGGCTGTGGGAACAAGACTGAACGAAGCAGTCGAAAGGAAGAAGCGGGAGGGAAATAATGAGCACCAGACAGGAGGAAAGGCGCTGGGCTGTTTCACAGCAATGCCTCCTGTCCTTATCGTCATCCCTCAGTACTGGGGAGGAATGACCCCCCACTTGAAGGTGCTGTGCCATCAGGCCATGCGTCAAGGCTTTTATGTGGTGGTGTTTCATGCTCGAGGTACAGCGGGGTGTCCGCTGACCACAACACGACTGACTGAGTTTGGAGACCCAGCTGATCTTGAGCAGGTATAGAAAGATGGCAGATGTTCACTCATTTTGTGTTTTGCTGTTTCGAAAAAGTATTTTTTCAGTTGGTTGGTTGAGACCATAATTTATACACGTTTTGTGTATACCTCATCCTTCTCTTCAGATTTGAGGATTTGTTGCTTTTTTTCTGTTTTATATAATTATAAACTGGATATCTTTAGGTAGTGGACCATTCAAATAATAATTCATTCAAAGACACCACTTTGATTTCTGGGGAGTTATGACTAGCCTGCTTTTTGAAGGTAAAAATGGATAAATTAAATGGATTTATTATTTTTAGTCGCAGCCTCATTCAAATCTAATACACAATGTACAAAATACAGTTTTAGACAAATAAAATGTCTTGGCTTAAGAACAAGTGAACAGCCAACAGCAAAATCATTTTAGAGTATTACCTGTCTAATATCATATTATCCCTAAACATGGACAGTTGAGCCTGATGGGAATGTCAGCAGGTTATTGATCACGGTATTGAATTTGGAAAACTGAAACTGAACTTGGAAAACTGAAATTTTATTAGGGTTATTAGGATGAACGTCTGTCCAAACTGTCATTGCAAGCCAACGAACAGTTATAAGTCAACATACCATCCATAGGGTCATACTGCCAGCTGCTGTTAGATGCTTACCTGACACTGAAAATATCTTTGATGTCTTCCATTTTCAGGCGGTGTTTTATGTCCACAGCCGCCACCCGTCCTCTGCGCTGGTTGCAGTGAGTGAGGGTTCAGGCTCAGGGATTCTTCTTTCCTACTTGGGTGAGTCTGGATCGAGTTCCTACCTGACAGCAGCTGCAGCCATTTCACCTGTACTCCTGGGTCAGCTGTGGTTTGAGACAGCCATGCCTCCCCTGTATCGCTGGGGAATAATGTTTCAGAGGAAAATGCAGCTCAGCAGGTGAGATAAATAAAAATGGATTAATAGTTGTTACAACATGAATGCAACAAGGACAGGATCATAAGAAATAAAAATGTCTGTTGTTTTTTTTGTCATAAGATACTCAAGTTCCTTCAGAGGAGTCCTGGACGTGGGTCAGGCTCTCAGCTGTTCCTCCCTCAGAGACTTTGAGGAAACTCTTCACTGTTGTTCAGCACAACTTCAGCAGAGGGCCCCCAGACCTCCACTAAGCTCTGTAAATTCTGGACCGAGCTCAGGATCTCATTCCTCACAGGGTCTGGCACCCTCAGTGGCCTGGGCACTGGGTGAAAGGGCTCATCCGGCCAAGGATTGGGACACCTACTGGGAGAGGAATGAACCACTCAGAGATGCAGATGAGGTGGCAGTCCCTGTGCTCTGTATCTGCAGCTGTGATGACCCTCTCCTCCTGGCTGCCTCCTCTTTGCCCCTTTCCCTCTTCCAGAGCAATCCCTACTTCCTCCTAGTGTTGACAGACCGAGGAGGGCACTGTGGATTCTCTCTGGAGGGTAAAGAAGACATGGGGGGAGGTAGGACCGTAAAGGACGAGGTGGAGGATGGTAACTGGAGTCATATCGCAGTTCTGGAGTACTTCAGAGTTGTGGCTGATTTCCTAAAATTGGAGGAGAGGGATGGGGTGAGCTGGGGTGGAGAATACAGTCAGGTTGCTCAGAGGAGCAAGATCAGCAGCATGGCTCCCCCTCGCCGCAGGAGAGCCACCATGATGAGGAGGCCAAGACTGCAGGCACCTGAAGAGAGCGGTGTGGATGCAGAGGAAAACAACTTCACCTGGAAAAGGTCCTACACGCGCTGAAGAGGAGCAGACATGGGTTAGAGCAGAGCTGGGCAATTAATGCAGACAGACACAGATACGTGCGTCCACACCTAAATAATAAAAACGCCAGGCTTTTCAAAATAAAAGCAACACCGTTGTATTGCATGCACGGCATAAATACTTGTTCATTTGCATTAATGATTGACATACTGTGGCCGGCCTGGGATGCCCAAAGGGCCGCATGTGGCCCGCGGGCCGTAAAATGCCCAGGTCTGAGAAAGAGGGAAAAAGTGCCAAAAAAAAAAAAAAAGTACCAAAGTGCCAGAGGCAGAACAAAGCACAAGCTTTTGCATACCCTCCAGAGTCTCCCAAATATTAAATAACATTCATGTGCAAATAAAAGTGGAAAATAAAGCCAGACAAAAAGGGAGAGGATGTACCTGATGTACCTCATGTAATTTCATAATGAAAGCTCCATTTAAAACCAAATTTAGTGTCACTTTCTCTGTAACAAAGCATGTACATCACTGATCGAATGGCTCTGTAGCGGGGTCACCATGACTTCAGACTTTCAGAAATTCAGCAAAGGCAACTGGAGAAAAACTGCAGCCATAACAACTGCATGGCTGTCGTGCTTGACAGATACGACCATAAAAGATTCAGAAAGGAATCGAAGAGGCACAGTTCAAGTCAAGAGACCTACCTTAATTATACATAATTATAATTATATTATAGGAATGTTTTTAATTATAGAAAGCATCTGAAGTGCAGGGGGAATCAAGCTGCATTTTGTCAGTAACTACATAGTGGATAGAGGACCACAGACAATTTCATCAGACAGACTTTGAAAATGGTAAAAAAGTGAAGATGATCAGCCAGCCAGGGGTAAAAAGCTTATTAGAACCTATACAGTGATGATGAAGAGGCTGATATGAGATCAGCGTCACATGTAATACACCTTGCACAGTCACATTCTCGCCTAATTAGTTAATAAGTGGCACAGATTACTTCTTGTTTTGCTTGTCGAGCAAGCTAAGGGATACTTTTGCATCATTTACTGTTAATGTGCACTCCAAACATCGCCCAAGGGAGTGACTTGTCCCAGTCTCTGCCTGTATGCACCACCCCAACAGGTTGTGACACTCCAGGTAGTTAGTCTAGGAAACAGAAGACACACCTAGTCGATTTATAAGAAGCATCTATGGAATATGAATTTGAACTTCAGGTTACCTCACAGCTTAGGAAGAAGCATTGCCTGTGGCTAGAAAACATAACCCCCATCTGTATGGATAAAAGAAAGAGAAGAAAGCAGCAGGCTATGCACAAGACCCAAAACTTAAAGAAAACTTACCCCCCATTGAGGTTGCTTTTAAGCAATATGTTTTGAGAGATGTGGGGTTAGTGCAAAACTGTTCGAAACATATAAACATATCATATACATACATATAAAATATTAAATCTATTTGTCTTTACCAGCTCAAATTCATAAAACCAATGAAAATACCTCAGGCTTTTATCACAAATAGTTCAAAACTTAGGTTGAAGTTTTATACTTGAACTTTGTCAAGCTCCTCACACAGAAAATAAGATTTAAAAAAAAACAAAACAAAAACAAAGAAATATTAAAATTACTTTATTACAGATGATTCTTTATCCAGTAGCCCTCTTCCAACAAAAAATAGTAATTACAAACAAAATAGTACATTTATCCCCTAAACTGTTTCTGAATTTCTTTTATACATTTTAAATCACTTTGTCATCTGTAAGGATTCTCTTCTGCTATGCAACATTCAGCTTTTTTTGCACAATCTATACAATTTAATACAGTTTAATACAGGTCTCTGGACTACGGAGAATAAAACAGCAAGATCCACCAAATGACAGGAGAGATAAAGGGAATACTGATAAACAGACTGTACAGAGACGGAACCCTGCCTCCCGCCTACTTTCAGCCAACGGCAGCCGTCCCTCAGCGCGCTGAGGATCACAGTAGACTCTTTAATCTGGTCAATCACTTGTGCAATCAGTGCAACTGATCCAGTTCGGAGTGACCAAGGTCTAAAGCTAGACTCTGCCCCGACTGCCTTGCAAAACACCCCGAGTTCTAGTAAACACAAGAGAAGGTCTAAAAAAAATCTGCCACTCGTTTGGCCCTCTGCAGACATCATCTGGAAAATAAAATGACCCTGTCTGTCTTAAAAGGAAATAAAACACAACAGACCTGGGAAAAAAAAGGGTTGATAAAATGATGTTGGGTACAAATGGCATACTGGCTGAAGACAGAAGTGGGGCCACCACATTCTGTTTTCTTTCTCTCTCTTTTTTTAAAAACTGTTTCCACAACTGAGAACTGAGCCAAGAAAAACAACAGGATTAGAAGTTCTGTGGAGTGCAGGGTGGTAACGCTTTCGTTTTTTTTTTTTTTGCTTTGTTTTTTTAAAAAGGCAAATACTTAAGTGCAGTGTGAAAATGCTTTGTGTAGAACCACAACAAAAGAGGGCGCGTGTTTCATAAGTCAGAAATAAAAGTCCAAATAAAATCCATGGACCCCACAAAACCTAAGAGTAACCCTCTGTAGATATCAATCAACATAGATATATTTTCACTGTCTTGTGCAAGAATTTGGAAACAATGTCAAGTTGTGGAGTGCACTAAATTTGTGGAGTGCACTAAATATTGATTATGCATCCAAATACTAAAGAATTCAGCAGTTCTTTTTAGATTTTATATATCTGTGAAATGCAATTTTCTTTTTATGTTACTGTTACCTTGACTCGAGGTCCAAGAGTCTTCTAAAAACCTAAAGAGACAGGCAACTCTGTATATATCATAATGTCAGTACAATATAGCCATTGCTAAAGCAAAGGCTACACCTAACTACATTTCAAATTATGTGCAAAATCGTTCTCTTTCAGCATTAAATAACACATTGCCATTTACTCAAGGCAAGCTGACCTAGAGCTGTGCTGTTATCATTTACGACAGAACGTCTGTAACACGTTTCACAGCTCGCAGCTGCAAGTAAGACAGTGAAAACACAGCGGCTGCAGATGCTGCTGGTCTGAAACCACATCACTGTATCCTCATCACAACAAGTTAATTTCTCTTTGATCTTTCAATTAGATTTTCATATTTTCAAATTCAAAATATACAATATTAACAAGTTTTCTGTACATTCCACCTCTGAAATTCATATAATGCATTTCACAATAAGACTTCCACCTTTACCTCTATTTTCCTATAATCCTTCCTTTTTATAGGATCATATAATAATACACACGCGCATATGCATATATATCTATATATATATATATTTTTTTTCTTTTCTTTCACTTGAAGCGCTCTTCCCACCAGGCTCGGGGGAGAGGAAATGGAGGTGGAGGGACGTGGGGAGATTGGTGAATCTGACATCGGGGGTCACCAGGGGTGAGACAGAGCGGGGTGTCAGGACAGGGGGAAGGACGCAGGGGCATGGCAGCGGAGATCACAGAATCACCGCCCATCCACCCACTGAGACATTCAGCAGTCACCAACCAGCAGAGGGCGAGTGAAGCTCCTTTTTCACGCTCCCTGTTAACTCACTCTTCCTCTCTTTCCCCTTAAAATGATCATTTGAAAAATCAGAAACACAGAGGGAGATTTTTGGGCATCTGAGATGGATACTGATGCCCTGACACAAATTCAGGGCATCAGTATCCATCACTGAATTACAACCAATTCCACTAACAACTGCAACTACAAGTGTACTATTTTTTAATTTTTTTTAATTTAAAAACACTTTTATGTCGGAAATCCCATTTTCACTAAATTTACCCCTGTACGTGCATTCATCAGCCAAGTGTGCAAAAGGGGCATACTGACAAATCAATAATTTTGCATGTTGGTGTGTGTAAGTATGTCTGATTAACATTTAGTATGGGGAAGAAGGCCTGTGCCAAAGTGCAAGTCATTGTCAAGTCACGACACCCTGTGGTGAAACTCTATTTGGGTGATCTTGAGGTAGACCAAAAGCCATGGTTCAATTTCTAGGAGAATGTTCTTGTTTTATTTATTTATTTTTTCACACTGCATGGTGCATCACTCTAACCGACCAACACGGTGCCAAATTAGACCTGAAAATTACTGCAAAAGAGTGATGAGGGAAAGCCAGTTTTGAAACTAGGAGCTTATGTGCTGCTGAAAACTCATCCCTGTCACGAGGGCTGCCGACTGGGCATGTGTGAGTGAAGCGCAGAGGACTGTGGAAACCCAGGAGCCGAGTCAAAGAGGCCGAGTGTGCACGAGAAACACAGCAGCACATGCATCTGCTTGCCACACAGTATTACAACTGAACTCCGACATCTCTGGCACCAGCTCATTGAATACATCAACAGTATGTTGGCATGGATAATTAGAACGACAAATCTGTCTCTGCACCTTTACCTTTGGCATCTTTGCTAACTCCAGACTATGAACCCAAGTGGCACTGACAAATGAGAATACACTGAATAATTCTCTCCTGTGTTTCAAAAAAACACTGTAAACGCTATTTTTTTTCCCACTGGTTAGATATCCACTCTGGTGGAGGACAAGCTTCTCATTTAAGCGAGAATAAAACACTAGACACTTTCTCCCGGTTACACTCGGTTATGCTCACTTACAACAACCTTCATTCTCTTCTCATTTTCCTTCAAGACCTGTCTAACATGTCCTGAAACTGTCTGCTCTTCAATGATCAGTCTTAGGTTAGACCCCTACATGACCTCCTGCCTTCATCTTTGCCTGCAGCTGCACATGAACAATTATCTAACATTAAGATGTCTGTGCGTCACTCTTGAACCATGTGTGGTTTCACAGAATTCGCACATGGATGCATTTTTAAATTTTCTTCTAAAAATTGCACACAAACAACGCACCTTATCTTGCTAACAAAACATCTGAAAGCATCAGATTAAAGCAGTGTACTGCAAATTATTTTTTGGTAAATAATATGAATATACTACCTTGGGTCTATGGCAACAGAGACTAACATGGCAAATATAAACACACAAAACAGCGCAGTAGGCTACAGTAAAAAGGACACTATTGCACTAGGACATACTGTATGTGGCCCTCAGCCATCTTGGATTAGTCTCAAGACTTTTGGGTTTCCACAGACTGCTGCGAGCAGTACACTGATGTAAGAGAGCAGTGGTGATGAGAGAGAAACCGGGCTGAGGTAAAGCCCGTCTCAGTACTGTGCAGTGTGTGTTGTGGAAAGTCACAGGTGTGTGTGATGAATGTGTGGTGATATACGTGTGTGTGTGTGTGTGTGTGTATGTGTGTGTACAGTGTTACCTTGGTGCACAACAATTCTAAGACAATTATTGTATTGCTTGTGTGTGTGTGTGTGTGTGTGTTCTAGGTGTACGACAGGTGGGATCCATTGGATATCTGAGAGGTGATGCTGGCGCTCCTGCTCATGCCCTGTTCATTCCTCCCCCCTGATGACGTCCTCCTCATAGCCTGTGGGCTGTTCCTCACCCCTCCCGCCCCTCCACCACTCCCCCTCTGGCTCCCTCCTCCCGGGTGGTGGAGGCTCCAAGGTGGCGGACCCCCAGCCAGCATGGGGTGACCCCAAGGCTGCTGTGAGCTGGAGCCTCCCTGGTGGTGATGACTATGGTGACCACCTCCTGCACTTCCTCCGGGCCAGTGGCCTCCCCCCTGAGCCCCCTGACCTCCTCCACCTCCCCCTCCCCAGCCCCCTTGCGAATCAGGAGCCAGATTAGTGAGCACCATGTTGCTAAAGCCCAGTCGCATGGATTCTGAGTCAAAAGCCTCGATCTCTCGGGCCTGGCGCTCCAGAAGTGAGCGGATTCGCTCCAGGCGCTCGTTCTGCAGGGCGAGCATTTCCTCCTCAATCTGGGGAGATAAACACAGTGAGCAGATCAGCTCAAGATAAACGATAAGTGGACAAAGCAAATTCCTGTTTGAAAGAAATCAACTACTCAACTCTTTTTTATTATTATTATTATTGACAAAATGGGGGGAAATGTTTTTCCTCTGAAGAATAAATATAATAACTTAGACTTACACGCTGAAAAACTGTGCACAACATCTAGGGAGGCGCTGAATGGCCTTAAACTTAGAGATTCAAAATTCAAAACACAGCGTTTGTGTCTACAGTCACTCCCGCATTTATTGACGCAAGTTCTGAGACTAGACAACACAAGACAAAGTCCAGGGCCTCTCTTACTTTCTGCTCCAGCAGAGCCCTCCGCAGAGAGACCCTCTGCTCCAGCTCCCTCCTCTCCTTGTCATGCTGAGCGTCTGTTTGCATCTTGATCTTGCTCTGGTACGCATTCAGCAGCTCCAGCTCCTGCTGAAGCTGCATCCTCAGAACCTGACACTCCCCCTCTTGAGCCTCGTCCAACCGCAGCTGAGAAAGGAGAAGACAAAGAAACAGAGAGAGAGAGAGAGAAACAGATACAAAGTCTTTGTAAGTGTTTGTTTTTGGTCCAGTGTCAGTGACATACAGTATATTTTTCTAAAGGGAAAGAGGTCTTTTCAGGAGGTCATAACAACAGAATCACTAACTTTTTCAATCTAACATAACTGCACTTGGATTTAGAAAGATCATTCATTAATATCTGGCAGCGACTTTTGAGGACTTGTTGGATTCAATTAATTAATTCGGGACAAATACTTACCAGACCAACTAAAACTGTCAGGTGTTGCAAGTTGTCATCAACTGCTTGGATACTTAGTCTTGATTACATGTTCTTAAGTAAGATTTATATTATATTATATTATAATATTTCCAGATTTAAATAACAAATTCACTAATTTTAGACAGTATTTTTACTTACAGCTTGTGTAGAGAGCATTTCGTTGATGGAGTGGTCATACTGCTCAGCCAGGATGGCCAGCTTCCTGGTCTGCTCCTCTTTCAGCCTCTTGAGGACGGCCTTGTGATCAGACTTGGGCGTTGTCTCCAGCAGATGGTTCCTGAGGGCCTTGTACTGCCTGGTCTGGGTTTTACAAGTCTCCTGGAACTGCTTCTTAATCTGAAGCTCCTTAGACTGAAGAAGGAAAAGAAATTATGATGCAGAATGCTTGAGCATGTGTGTGGGGTTTGTAGTAGGGTCAGTTACAGAACCACATCCCTAAGTCCATGTACCTTAAGACTCTTGGGCTGCTGCCGGACCTCCATGACATGCTTGCGCCTAAGCTCCCTCTCCCTCCTCTTATTGTATTCCAGCTGGTTGGTGAGCTCTGTCTGGTGCTGGGTCCGGATCAGCTCTGCCCGTGCCTTCTGGATCGTGCCCAGGTGCCTGAATTCCAGCTCCTGCATCGACTCGTGATGCCTGAGCAGCATAGCATGCTCCAGGTCCTTCTGTGTCTGCCGTTTGTTCAGCTCCTGAAAAAGGAGGAGAAAACACTGGGTGAGAAAAAAATACAAAAGACAGGAAAGTAAGGATTGGTGCTGGTGGTAGTTAAGTCTGTCTGCGTGACTAAGTACCTCTCTGGCCAGATCTTGCTCCACATTGTGTCGGGCAATGAGAATCCTGCGTTTGAACCGCCGACACTCCAGTTCCAGGTACTGCCTCTGTCTCCTCAGAAGGTTGGCCTCCTCCTCTGCCTGGAAATTGATATCACAATTCACGCATAACAATGACTTCCTCAAATGTACTCTGGAATATAATGCATATGTATATGGGAAATAAAGTTTTGGGACACTGATCTTGGAAGCCAAGCAGGATGGGACACAGTTACTTAATGTCATAGATTCTACTGACTGTGTGAATTCATTGCCAGGCCTGTGTATAATCACCATTGTGTCTTGGCAGGTGTACATTTTGTGTGAAAGATCCTGACCTGGAAGTGTTGGATGTTCTCTTTCTGCTTGGACAGCCACTCCTGCTTCTCCTTCTTGGGTGTTGACTGGTTCTCACTCAGTTCCTGCCACACAGGTGTTTGTTTTATTTCAGTATGTCAGGGCATTATCATTACAGAGCATTATGGATATTACAGTCTGTCAGAATTTAGCATATTGACATTTATACTGTAAATACAGAAATGTACAGGTTGAGTGCTTCTTCAATTTCTTGCATTTTCTGTTGTCAATAGCAAGATTAAACACACAGATGCTTCAAGCTCTACCTTCCTGATTGGTAACTAAGTTGATAAGTGACTGAATTTTTAAATCATTTCAAAGAAAAAAAAAGGCCAAAAAAAAGATGTGGTTCCAGCCTCACAGGTGGGAGGAATTGCTGCGTTGTTGTACTAATTGAAAAACAAAACATCTGAAAACATCACCCAGGTATTTTGTAAGCCTTCTATATAAATGCTGAAACACGTTTACTTCAACTACACTATATATTTAATTACGTATGTTTAGTTGATTTTTTTGGCCACGCATTATATGCGCAGGATTCAAGCGTGTTACCTCTTTGAGCTGCTCCTTGCGTAGTTTGTACTCGCGCTTCTGTGACTCCAGGAAGCTGCTGAGCTCCTTCTTCTGTTGCACCTGAATGTGCTGCTGGAACTTCTTCTCATCGTTGGTAAACGTCTTCAGCTAAACCAAACAAGAATGTTGAGTAAGAGACAGAAAAGCTCTTTCTTCACTTGTAGGAACATGGTTTGAAAAAAGGAATAGGTGAATGTTTGACATAAACGATTTACCATATCAGCAAGCTTTCTTTTGAATTAATATTTTGGTTGCATTTTTCTGAAATTGCTTGTGTACATACGTCTTTGTCCAGAGCCGCCTGGTGTTTTTTGAGCAGTTTCTCCATCTCCTGGGTGAAGTTGTTCCTCTGACTCTCCAGTTCTTTGTCCAGCCTCAGCCTGTGTTCATCCATCTCCCCCTTCAGCTTGTTCTCCAGGGCCATCAGGTGCTTCTGATGTTGCCGTCTCATGCGTTTGTAACCAGACATCTGCTCCCGCAGCTCCGAGTCCTGCTCATGTTCCTGCATCTCACGGGTCACCTACAAGTTGTGGACACAGGGAGATAACCAACATGGTCAATTTGGATTCAGATTATTTGAAAAGTATGATAAAATACAAATATGTGACTTCTTACTCAAGTTTGTTGGCATAACTGCAATGTTGAATACATTTTTTAATGAAGAACCCTTTGTGTTACACAGCCAGTCATAAATGAAATAAGTAAGTGAGGAGCAAGCAAGTATATTCTCACGAGTGATGCTGTGCGTATGGTGGCAAAGTGCTCTCTGTTGCGGTAGTGCTTCCTCGGGGCCTGAGCTGGTGTTTGCTGGGGCTCAGAAGGTTGACTGGTAGCTGCCTGCTCTCCAGAAAGACTTTCCTCTTCTTCCTGGAGACATAAACCAGCAGAATCGACATATTATTTTGTTCAGGTTTTTAACAGAACACCCACAAAAAAATGCGACAGTGAGATCAAGATAGAACAAGAGTCGGAAACAACCATTATCAGAGCAGTCAAGTTCTCTAACTTGTGCCTCAGCTGTTAGAAAGCTCCTCACTAACTTGACAGAACATCCAAACAAAATACAGCTCAAAGTTTTTTTTAGTACAATTAATAATCAAAGTTGACTCATGTACAGAACAAGAAGGAGAGATATGATGCATGTATCCAAACATCAGTTCTAAATGCTTACAATTTGGAAATGATTACTTGACAAAATCACTGACTTAAAAAAAAATCCAAACATGCATTCATTTCTGCTTCTTACACTTAATCATTTACATAAGACTAAACAGTTAATCTGAAAATTAATAAAGTTCAATTAAAAAGGGTCATAGCAGGAATTTAGAATTATATTTCCATAAAGTTGGGGGACTTGCATGAGACAGATTAAAAACAAGGAAAGGTAAAAACCGATGAAGCAGAGGCTGAGATATATTTATATAGAAAGACTTTTTGTCCCTCATATGGATCAAACTCCAAAACCACAGGATCCTATATTTTCCATAACTGCAGTTCGAAAGCAGCTTTTAATAGACCTTCCTCTGGATGTCCCATGTCTTTAAAACTTGACATGCAACACATACTTACTGTAAGTTCCTGAGACTAGACAAAGCTCCCACTAGACTAAAGACCTTGTAATTATAACCTTACCTTCTTGTGTAAAATCAGTGCATTGCCCCTCAACTGAATAATGAAAATAGTCTAACAAGCAGGTGTGTGTCCGTACCACTTTACCCACCGGTTTGAGGTGTATGACAGAGCTGTTGGACATGACTGTGTGGTCGCCTTCCATCAGGTCCAGCTCGCTGCGGCTATCCTGGGCTGCTTCATTCAGACTGTTAACAGAGCTGCTCTGAGAGCTGGCGCTGATGGACATGCTGGGGATGGACTGATTACTGCCAACGCTGTTCACCGTTCCCGTCCGACCTCCGCCCGGCTCCAGCTCCTGGAGACAGTGTGGAAAGAGGAAAGAGAAAGAGACAGCAAGGGAGAAAGAAAGAGCCAGACAGGGAACAAGAGACACAGAAGACACAGACAGAACAACACGCATACAAACCGATGCATGCTTGGTTATTTTCTCTGCGCGATGGATTGCCATGAAAGCGGCAAATGTATTTCTGTCCTCAAACCTCACCTCCCCCCAATTTCATTCTAATGCTGTTCCTTTGGTTTGTTTTTGACATAAAAACATCCACACACCTCGTCTCCATCCTGAACTTCTGCTGTGGGTCCGTTGTGGGCCTCCTGAAGAAGTATTTTCTTCATCTTGCGGTACTGCAGGTTGTCCAACTCTCGTACTGCATCCTTGGTCCTCTGGATAAGATCTGTCAGTACGGACTCTGGACGTTCACGCTGCAGAAATGCATGCTGGGGTGGAGGTGGACGGGAAGGAAAAGACAGAACATGAATAGACATGTCACTGAAGAAGAGGAGAGGATGATGAGGAATATCAATAAGACAAACTGACTGAGAGGTGTCAACATGTAAAGATGTTTATGGACCATAAAGTGCACAAATCGCAAAACTGTTGGGTGGTTAACATTCAATATCCCAAGAGGGAACGCTCCCGGTTAGCTTAGAATGTTGAATTAGATATAAGCATCAACGATTGTGTCGGCGCCCTGGATTTAATGAGCCAGTGGCTGGTTTTGCACTGTCTCTGCAGAAAGAAAGGCCTTAATCAAGGTAAGTCATCTCACAATGTTTCACCAGCTTTATGGCTGTTTATTTAATTTTGCTCACTTTTTCCAAGCTCTATGTTCGATGCTGGTGATCAGTTTGTCAGTTTTCCAGGTGTGGCTTGGTGACATCTGCTCTGGCAGATGCTGACATGGCTGTTATAATACGCAGAATGAAGACAGGCATATAACTGTTGCTTCTTGCTGGACAACATGCCATGTTAGCTATAGCCGACAGATGTCTCTTAACGTATGGCATGTGGTTTAAAAAAAAAAAAAAGTTTGGAAATGTCAGGATGAGTGTACATGCACATTTACCTCTAAACACTAATTAAAGTATTTTCCAGCTAGTTGCTTTACTTATAAATACTTAAAGTATCCATAAATAAGCTATAATTACACTGTGGCAATGACTCCCCTCCCCCACACTGTCAAAACTCACAAAGCCATGACAAAAACATGACACCAGGCTGTTTTGGAACGGAATATTTAAAAAAAAAAAAAAAAAATCAAAGAAAAAAAGAAATATGCAGTGTGTAGTGCTTCCACACCCTGAGGACAACTTCCATTAGCAACAGTGAGTCCATTAGTGGGTTAAGTGACAGCTGCTCAGTTACTTAACAATGGATGCAGAAGTCACATCTCTACAGTAATTACATCTGTGTTCTTTATACAAAACCAAGCTCTGTGTGTGTCGGTACACGTTTTGATTGTGACTGTGTGTGTGTGCGTGCGTGTCCGGAAGATGAGGATTAGCGAATCAAAATAGAAGCTTATGGGGGGGCAGGACAGTGCAAACATCAGAGAGATTTATCACCAGAGGGCTTTGTCAATCTCCCATCTTAACACACTGACCCTGCTCTCTGATTGTGTGTTGTAGTGTACAGTGTGCACTTACACCCAGCATGTCGTCTGAGTGTGGTCTGTCCTGGGGGATTTTCTGAAGGCATGAATCGATAAAGTTTCTAAAGTAATCCGTCCTGGAACAAAGACGACAAGAAAGAGGGTCAAAACAAAACAGACTATACAGCTATACAAACAGCTATACCGAAGGCTGAAAATCAACCAACCAAAGGTAAACATATTGCAAAACATGCAATGTAACTGAAAAATGCTCATTCAAAAAAGAGTTGATGATCTGGATACATAGTACTCCATATGAGATCAGTACTTTCACAGCACAGAAATCAAATATAGTTGTATTACACTTGTGGCTTTAAACTTGAGGATTTAAACACAATCTTCAACAAAAACTTTCAGCGTCATCCTTGCTCAATATCTCTCATGGCTGTGATTACCTGCAGACAGTTATAGGATGAACTATACATACTGTGTGTATGTGTGTGTGTGTGTGTGTGTGTGTGTGTGTGGCACCTCACCATTCACTGGATTGCAGTGTGGGGCTCTCATTCTGCGCTATGTGGTATAAGGCACTCATTGCATTCATGTTAAACAAGGGAGGCTTCCTCTCCGCTGGAACAGGAAGTTGAACAGTCAGTACGTACTCCTTATTAAATTACAGGTTTACTCACACGTAATTGAAGGGTTAAAGTTTCAGATGACTTTTCTTCTCAACTGAATATAACTGAAAATATAGGCAGGCCTATTTTTACAGCTGAGTTCTTAAACCCGACTTATTTAACCTAACCTTAAAACAAAACAAAAAAAAGTTACTGGCATTATTCTCGGTATTCAAAGACTTCGTCATCAGTCAATCAGGCAGTAAGTGCAAATCCTGTGCTCAAAACCAATGGTAGTGCCATGATTTAGTAAGATAAACTAATTTAAAAAATCTTTCAAATGAAGTCACATTTTAATAGTCACAATACAGAAATCCTGTCACCTACCTAATTCTATACAAGTGATACCTAAGGACCAGACATCCACTTTCCCATCATATTGGCCCTCATCCATAGCTAGAATCACCTCCGGGGCCATCCTGGATGAAGAGGAGAAGGGAGATAAAGAGGGGTGGGAAATGGAGACAGGGAAATAAAAAGGAGCTTAAAAAGAGCGATAGCCTTCATGGACACTCAGTCACTCTCACCTCTTTACCTTTGTTCTACTATAAATCTTGAAACTAAAAAGCACACCCACTTTACATTTGGGAATTAAATAACAGTGTTTTTGATGACTCATTCATAGTTTCTAAGCAGTACAAATAACACCAGAAGATTTAGAGTGTATCATCGTGAAAATGATGTCTGCATCCTGAACATACACTGTCCACAATAATCACAGCAGCAATGCATTCCACTACATGAGCAGACAGCTTTTTGCTTGTGTGCAAATATGCGACATCTCAACATTTAACACACACACAAACAATACTATTAATTATTTAGGTTTTCTCTTACCAGTATGGCGTTCCCACAAAGGAGTTGGCAGGTGAGGCGATGGAGGCAGAGCCAAAGTCGGCCAGTTTGACCTGACCAGGCTCAGTCAGCAGAATGTTACCAGCCTTCACGTCCCTGAGAGAGAGAGAAACATGAATGGAATGAATGGGAGCAGAGGTGGTCGGAGCATTTACAGAACAGAAGTATCTTATAAAGACAATGTTTTTTTTTTTTTAAAAAAAAACAAAAAAAACCCATCACTCACCTGTGGATCATATTGTGGGAGTGGAGGTAGGCCAGCCCCTGCAGAGCACCATGTGTAATGGCTGCAATCTCGACTTCTTGTAAAGGTTTTTTATGAACTGAAGGAGGGTAAAAGAGCAGGAATCAACATCAGCCGATGAGGACGCGCCAATGTCCATGTAGGTCTTCTATGAGCTCAGCAGAGTCCTACATCTCATTGACACACACACACACACTAAAAAGGAACACCCACTCACCTTCTAGCAGATCGGAGGCTGAGCCAAGACAGTACTCCATCACCAGCTAGAAGCGAAAGATAAAAGAAATATAAAGTTAAGTCCCACAGTGTACACACACACACACACAGATATGCCTTTACACACTGCAGAGTGAGATAATCCACTTGTGCGCATGCAGAGAGGAGACTTACCCATGCTGTGTGCTCACGGAGGTAACAACCTTTGTACTCTATACTGTTGGGGTGCCGGATCCTCTGCAGAAACTTCACCTCCTTTATAATGTCCTGCCATTTCTGTCAGAGAAAAAATAAAATAAATGAAAAATAAATGAGGCAATGCATTTCTCAGTTTTCTGCATCAGAGGTGTCTGTGTGAGGGTGAGAGAGAGAGAGAGTGTGTGTGTGTGTGTGTGTGTGTGCGTGCGGATAGAAGATTGTCTTTCAGTGCAAATAGGGGTAAGATGGTTCTCTTCACAGATTATGTGTAATCTGATTATAGCTAATCTGAAATCATGAGCAGAGTGAACAGTATCAGGGACAACAACAGAGAAAGCGAGCACACACAAGTGACTTTGTTGAGAATGTCAGCTTCTATGACTTTAAGAATGGCGATGATAGCCCACATTAATACTGAAATCCAGCGGCTCTGAAATTAAGCAAAGATACCGATTCAAGCCTACTTCAACTGACATCATTTTGGGGAGCTTGTGTTTTTGTTTTCCCTAGCTGCCACATTTGCGTTTTTGCTATTTGACATGTGTAATGGAAATGAACATCTCTCGCTCAGGGCACACCCAGACATCTCTCACACTTCACAGACACCTCTCTTTCACAGGCTAAATACATCTCGCCCTCTCTCAGTCAGTCATTTTGGAACTGTTGGCCCTCCTGCAGGAGTGTGACTGTGTGTTACTCTGTGGTCAACATGAAACCAACTAAGACTTTCTTTGTCTCAGCTGTTTCTCTTCACCAGACTCAAGGATATCTATTTTTTCCACGACAACGTGATATTCATCAATGACATCAGTATGACATCAATGACATTCATGATTTGCTGCAAACATTTCTTATATGAAGGTATGTGCATCATTATACTGTTATAATATGGCACATAAAGTCTAACACTAAGAGCAGCTAAATTGATATGACATAAATAATAAATGTGATACATTCACAAAGCAAAATATAGCTAATTTATCAATATTTTATCTTAAAAAGGCCACTTTAAGTATGTACCACGTGAGCTTTTCATACAACTGTTTTTACCAGAACAGTCTAAAGTGATGCTGAGTAAACAAATCTGTTAGCTCTCTAAATGGCTTCAAGGCCTGTTTCGTCATTCTGTACACTGATTCAACCAGGCCAAACTACTGTTCAGTAAGCCACGTTTCACCCTGTGACATGACGATGAGCACAAGCAGAGCACAGAGTTAACGGTGAATGCATGGTGTGAGAATCCTACTGGTCAGACTGATTTAAAATATAACCAATTTTGTCTCACCTCATTGGACTGCTTGCCACTGTAGGACATCTTTTTGATTGCCACCACCTCATTTGTACGCACGTCCCGCGCCTGGGACACACAAATGGTCAGAAACATAGATACATACATACATACAGTTCACAAATTTCAACCATAAAATTCAGTACATCTAATTCTGTGTACATTTTCTCTCACTGAGGATGCGGCTTTTCAAGACCTCTTGTACTTGTTTTTAACTGCACTGTGTGCAGCGTGTTCAAGAACAGAAGTCAGATCAGGCAGCAAGAGTGAGTCACATCACACTGCTGTACCTCGGTGCTATTAAACCTCATCATGGAATGTTAAAAATAACTTTGTTTTTGTTCTTTATTGAGGATCAAAATGCCTGTTTATTTCTAATTGTGAGGTAAATTCTGGCACACTGTAAACCCGCTGATGTGCTGAAAAAAAAAATTTAGGCTTGATTCAGTTGCTAAATTTAATTAGTCTCTACTGTTACTGTATGATTAACAGAAAGGAATAAAGCATTTAATCAAGAATAGAGACAAATTTGAATCAGAAACTGTATTTAACCGAACATCCGTCATTAACATACAATTCCTATTCACAGAGAAGGTTCAAGTGCTTTTCTCTTTTGTGTGAGTCAGTGTGAGGATGTATTTGCCGTACAAAGTAGACAGCGCCAAAGCTGCCATGGCCAATCTCTCGGAGGTCAGAGAAAAGCTTCTCTGGGTCTTCTTTGAAGAAAAGCTCAGCCACCTCCGGATCTTTCAGGCTCCCTGCCCTTACAGAGGAGGGCATCCTGGTGAATGTAGTCCCTTATCACCCACGCAACGGGGATGGGACTATCTGGGTGCTGAGCTACGCCAAAGCAGTTGAAGATTCATCTGCGGCAATGGATGTGCCTGAGGAACCAGCACATGGGCATCTAGATAGACAGAAGGGGAGACAGAAAGGCAAGGCTGTTAGCAAGGACAAGATCAAACACCCTGATACAGGACAGTGTGCACAAGACTCTGATTCAAGTTTAAAGGAAGAAGAGGAAATCTCAACACGACTTTTGATGCTGCAACACAAATCCAAATCCAAATCTTGATCCACACAAGTCACATTTTATTAAAGTCTGTGCTTTGTGAATTCCAACCACAACACATACTAAAGAACAAGACATTGAGCAAATGGATGACGACGCCACAGGGCTCCAGAACAACTCTGGCTGGACTGGAACTAATCTGTAATTAGTGACTTCAGTAATTTCCCATGTTCATCCACAACATCTGGCTACATCCAGACATTTTAAAAAAGCTACTGCTACAAAAGTTCCAGTTTTCATTAGCCTTTACATGCGCAGGCCTCCCGGGTTTATCAACAGCCACCTTAGTATATCTGGACACCCTATTAGCATGTCATATTTATTCTTTTAATCAGTCAGAGAAGGAAGCCATCCATGATCGATTAAATCTTGGATGACCTGTGACCCTGTACAGATTGCTATGTTATAGAGATGTGCTCGAAGTAACACAGGCCAGTTGTTGTTTATGGATATTGGCTAACTGTGCAGTGAAAAATCTTTACGTTACATACAGGTGTACTAGATGCTGCAGTTCCATTTTTAATTAATAAATTACATGGTATTCTAGACTTGCGTACTAGTCAAGACCTGATTAAGCATTGCAGCCCGTATTCGAGGGGTTTCTTACGCTGGTACTGGTATTCTAACAACCCTATCCTGAAGTACTTCAAACACAGTGATTTAGCCACTTGTCACACCTTCAAGTGCTGACCCTAATATAATCAGCTAACTGTAGGATCATCAATTCAGATTGCTTCAGAAACTGGAATGACTGGGCAACGCAAATATTAAAGCTCAAGGATTGATTTTATGTCCACTGCTATGAGCTGGCCTTCAGTAATGAGGGTTGAGCAGCATTGGATGATCAATTAGAGGACCTGAGGTCAATTTTTATTGTGTATTCAAAAGGGGATACATCAATTTTGCTTCAGCTAATTCATGTAACATGCACGTGAGATTAATCCTATGCATTTAGAGCGTTTTGAATGTAATTTTTGTCTCAGCTTTTTAAAGTTACAGTAATTTGTGAAACAATTTCGAGGTTGTGACTTTTAATTCTGTCTGTAAATGGCTGACAGTTATATAATTAAGCTTGTTCTATGAATATACACGGAGATGTTCAAGATGAGATAGAAACGCACAGTATTTGTCTTGTAGGAAATGTCAAACACGTCTTAAATCTATGCTCAATGTATCATTTAGCAAATTCAGATCATATGGACAATGTAACCAGTCTGATCTGTTGCTTACTGAGCGACTCCATTGTAACATTGGAGAGTTAAGGCTCTTGCTCAAGAGCACCTCACGATGTGGCCTCTCTATTCAAAGTCACGTGTCAAGTAATTCCACTGAAAATACACTTTTTTAGATGTTGTTCAATTATGTTGAAAATAAATGAACAATGATACTGAATTACTGTACAGTTCTGTTTTTTTTGAGGGATCAAATTGGTGATCACACACAAGGGCGACATCTAAAGTGTGGAAAGTAAATATAAAAATGAAATGTAAAAAGAATTCTCCTCCAGTTCAGACGAGTACAAAAGGAATTTAAAGGATGACTCAACCATTTTCAAAATCATGTCTTTGTCTTGCCTTCAGCCAGTCTGAAATTGACAACAAACCCGTTCACACCCAAACACCACACTGATATCATGAGAGAAACGCTCAGTGGGAAAACTATTTTCTTTTTCCAGTTTATCTTTGGGTCGGCAGCACCTCCAGCCTTAGCCGGCTGTGGCTGCTGTACCAAAATCACACTGCTGGCTGAATGTCACAAGGTTTTGTCCTGCTTAAAAAGCTATCCAGCTGACTGGGGGAAAAAAAAGAAAGAAAAACAAGAGTGAAACTCATACAAAGAAACACAAGCCCTCAAGGACAACAAACATCTTAACAGAGAGAAAAGAAAAACTGCGGCTGGGAACAAACTTCTGTAATATAAACAGAGATTCAATATTTTTATTTTGTATTATAGTGAACAGAGTGTGTGTCACAATACTCGCAGTATTATTTGATAAACATTGTTACACATGCTGCTGAAGCCCTGTAACTGTTTAAAGATGCTTTGAAGAAGCACAAAGGTTAATGCCACTAAATCCATCCATACAAGATATAAGAATAAAACAACAGCTTTTAAAAGATATTATGGGCTCACACTATAAGGTAAATGGTGAAAATTGAGAAATTTTACATTCCATACATTTAAAGAACAGTGTGAGAGAGACTTATTTATAAACCTACAATTGGTTGAGGTTTTTGGTTCACTTTGTGTGAAAGACAGAAAGACTTAAAGTCGGCCTCCATATAGTCTTTTTTTTTCTCTAAATGCTGGTATCGTTTCCACTTGTTCCCAGTGAGAAAAGAGTGTGTGGAGTCTTTGAACATTTTAAGAAGGCGCAGGTGTGGTCTGTTGCTCCTTTTCAGGCAACCAATATTTCTTACTATAGAGCAAGGAATCTGTATGTGCCCTAAATATCTCAAGAACTGTTTATTCAATCTATTTCACGCTTGGCTTGTGTATTGCTTTGGCCCCAGCGGTGCGCAGTGTCCACTTTGGCACAGTTTGGCCATGTGACATGTTCAAGTATTAATAAACTTTGAGGGGGTTGGACTTCAGTCAGTGAAAGAGATACACACATAGACAAGATGATAGACAAATAGCTGGAGAAAAAAAAAAAAAAAAGTAATTTCACATATAGCGCTCATTAAAGAAAAGAGCAGACATGGAAAACAAAGCTTACATTATGATGGTTCACCCCCATCTCAGTGTGGAGATGTAGCAGAAGTGCTGGAGTGGGAACTTAAGCATTAAATGTGTGTCTACTGTGGAACAGAGCAGCAACAAAAAATGCTGTTATGGCAATGTAACCCAACACCAAACATCATCCAACATTGTTATTCTGCCATTTTATATTTTCTGTTTACATGGCCATGTATGAGTATGCTCATGAGAAACTAAATCCTTTCATTTATTTTACTTGATCCACACTGAAAATACATTTGCCAGTGATTATCTATGTCATAAATTTTAAGTAAAGTACTGATCTAAACAATGTAAAAATACTGATTGTCCCTTTCTGAGTGATTAAATCAATTTATTTTCAGTGTATAAATAAAACAGTCTGGTTATAATTTCTACACAAATGTGGACTTGAGAGCAAAATATTCGATTTTCTTTTTCTTATCGCTCACAAAACTCCATCTTATACTTTAAACTTGTTGTGTTTTCTTAATAAATCTTGCTAACCCAAATCTTATTTGACTTGTGCATTCCAAAATAAATGATATTTTTTACAGACCTTCTGCTCATCAGACATTTTGACTGTTTTAACACAGCAAATGTAATTGCTATGGAATATTAATATATAACCATCTTTGTTTACTTCATTTTAGCCTTTGCTTACATTCAGGTGTGCATGAAGAGAGAGATTATGGACTTCTTTTTGACAGACAAAAATGTCATATCATTGGTACCATACATGAGGAGAAGGCAATTATCCATATATCACTTTATTTTCTCTAAGAAGTATTAAACTAGACTTGGCTCCGGTTGGACTGAGTGTACAGTTCTTGTAGCATAATACAGTACTCTCTCTCACACACACACACACAACGAAACAGAGGACTGAACACTAAGTCACAAGACCGAATCTGGAAGAGACGGACTGGACTGCAAGATGTGGGTACACACACACACACACAAGCATGCATGCATGCATGTACACACAATATCACAAAGAACAGTGTGTTCAACAAATGCACCGAAAGTTGTTTTGCTTTGCTTCTAGAGAAAATGGATTCCCTCTCGCTGTATTACGTGAATTGATTTTCTCTACACTATAAAATCACAGAGCAGCCTAATGAAGAGGCAGGCAATACACAAAGCTGAGTTGCAAAGGGGTGTCACAGAGCAATGAGTGAGAGAGCGGGGGAGAGAAATGGAGAGGGATGATAAATAATCAAATACTTTATTGATTCTCATAGTGAAACTCTCTTAGCTGCACAGGGTCAGCTATAGAGAAGCAATCCTGGAGCTATCCTGCTGTCTTCAGGTTTATCGAATTGCACAGAAACGGTGTACAAGACAGAACAAATATATAAAAGAATTTCAGGAAAATCTCAGGCAGCAAAATCTATAAGCCACACTTCACTGCAAAACACAGCACACACGTGTACACCCAGCTGACAACAACAGTCCACCTCCATGTTTTTTTTTTCCGCTGAAGTCATGTTTGATCACCTGAGATTCCAGGTCACTGGAATTACTAACTGAAACTGTTTAGTATAAATGCCAAGAGTATGGTCCTGCATCTTGACTGAATCATCTGGTGTTTGCATTTTTAGGATTAAAATATTAAAAATCAGTTACATCTGCCCTTATAAACATATGTAGCACACCACATTGGTCCAGCGGGTGTCTTTGGGTCACTTACAACATAGGTAGGAACTTTCACTCAGGGGACCGATGATGAGTTTTTTTTTTTGACTGCTATGCTAAGCAAAGGCTGCGTCATTGTATTGGTGAAATATTTGGCTGTATGGAGATTTGTGGACAATGGTTATGGATTCTTGCATTTAGAACACTGAAGAACAGCAGCAGTGTACAATAAATATTCAATCAAAAACAATAAGTGGAAGTCAGACTCTGTTCTTTTCCCAGACGCGGCTAAGCTGCGCTATGCCGAGTGTGGCAGTTATTTGGAACAAATATGCTGCCCCTCATTGGCTTTAAGTTGCTACAATACATATTTAAATTACATACGGACATAATTTTCACTAATTTTAAAAAGAAAATGAAAACAGTGAAGCAGCATATGATGTGTTTATATCAGACAGTACACTGTATTCAATACTGGATTTGTTAGCCATCAGGTATGTGCATCCCTATTCCCTATTTTGAAATCATCAGTCCAAGGCCCAGTTCACTGAAAACAACACTCTGACAAAGCTGTTTGTTCAGAAACAATGTTAGTTTCATGACATACATGTGTACCGTTGTTCAAATGGCCCACACACTATGTTTCTATCCTTTAAGATGGAGGGTGGGGTGTCTATGTTCCTTCTTCCCAGACTGATTACAGATTGTGGTTTTCACTGAGTGGAGGAAATGAAAGCTCTCGAGCTACCCAACGTCATCGACATCAGATTTGTGGTGATATAGAGATGATGGTGACAGAAGAGGGGAATGGAGTGACCAAACAAAGAGGATTTGACCCATCCCATTTCAGTCAGAGAGCCCCATTTACACTCTTCCTGTTGGTATAAATGTCAGAAACATCAACAACATACCAACAAGGCACACTTCGTGAAAGAAGACAATGTCTCTATGGCACCTTCAACGTACAGGCATCCAAAGACCCATGTTCACACAGCCATCTCACTGGATGTGGTCTGTCAAATCAGAATGCATGTAAGAGTAACTTGGACCTGAGACAGAATCATTACAATCAATTTACAGCTCGACTTCACCACCAAAAATTTAATACTGAAACTGATAAAGATCAAGGGACTGAAATACTGATGTGCATTCCATAGTATCAAAAAACAAACAAAAAAAAAAAACAACAACAACAGACGCTAACTATTGAGGACATTTTTCATTGCGTGGACAGTATGTGTCCTCCGTCCATCACCTGGAATCATTTTTTTGTATGCCCGTATCCTTCCCCTTTTTCTTCTGCTCTCGCTCTGACTCATCAAATACGTGACTGGTTTCCAGCTGTTCAGCAGTCAACCTAAGGGGACTCCTTTAAAAGAAAGACATCTATGACTGTATTACCTCACTATTTTTAATTACCATGTCATTGAAGTGGTCACTGTCAGCTGGGTTGGTCAAGACAGTTTTCTGTTAGACAGTTAGCTGTTAGATTAGCCATTAGTTTTATCAGCTAAAAAATGTGATTCAGTACAATAAAATCACTGTTCCATTAAAATCAGTAATCCAAATAGAGCCATTCATAAGTACATTACATAATTCAAATTACTAACAACTAAAGTTATGGTGGCAGTACTGCAGTGGATCGTATTGTGGAACCAGCACTTCTTCTGCAGTGGCTGACTGTCAATGACTGACTGGATCTAGACTTTAGCAAGCAGGGCAGGCTTTGCTCGATTGTCTAATCCATTTTTCCTGGGAGACACTTAAATCCATTTTGCAGTGAACCCATATTCAGTTCCCCCTATAAAACACTGGTGTACACACACACACACAAAACCCAACTTTGCACAGGCTTTTCTTGCACTGAGTTGTTCACAGTCAATAACAGCTGCGTACCTCTCATCATCAGCTAGCAGCAAGTCCTTGAAAGTAAAGACGAGGAACTGTTTCAGCCTGTGGACACAGTGCTGTTCTAAGAAAAATGCAGATATCGAAGAACAAATGGCAGGAGAGTGCAGATCAGAACTAGTTACAGAGAACACAGGAAAACAAGAACAAGCATCCTAGCAGAAATCTGTGATACCAGAGTAATAGGACAAGTTGTACCTGCCTTTCAGAATCAGCCCCCAGGCTGCATTTATGATATGGACAGTCTGCTCATCACGATCTAAAGACACCAACAAAGACAGTTGGACTGCTCATACTGCAGTACTTCTTTGTCAAAGCCAGTATACACTGCAAAAATATGAAGCATGTGTATGTATTTGGGTGTATCATCCATTAAACCATCAAATTTGACAGATCACCCTTACAGAGAGCACCGTAAATTGATGTCAGTGACATTGTGCGCGATTTTACCATATCCAAAGTGTTATGTTAAATCCTTGTGTAGCTGATCCACTGTGTCATGCATAGTTAAGCGGCGAAGTCACAGATAAGCCAAGCAGAAGAGTAGCTTGCTGAGAGATAGCCAGTGTTACGCAATATCAACACAGAAAACTGAGGAATGCGACTCACGTCAGTGCACAAAAACAGCCATCACCAGCAGATGGATGCGAACCGTGCTTGTCGTTTAACGTTACACAATGATCATCACAGTGATTTGTCACACTCTCCTGCCTAATGCTGCTTGTAAACACAATGTCAGGACATGTACGCGCGACAGACATTGAAAGAGGCTTGACCAATGTCACCTACCGTCATACTGCTAGCAATTCAGACAGTATATGACTCATAATGTCCTTTCCAGATAAGCTAACCAAACTTCCAGAACAGATACATCCACAGCCGAGTTTCACTTAACCTACAGCCACATTGGACAAAAACAAAAACGAGGGAGTGGCACTGCTTGCAACGATAGTTGCATAAAGCGGATTAGCAAGCTAACGCAGCTAGCTAACGCTTCTAGGGTAGCAAATCTATTCTCACTATTTACAACAAACCAAACCACTGAAAAATTAGCTCGCTAGCCCTGCTCAACGTACCTTGTTAGTATTTTCTGATACGTTACTTTGATATTTAAAACAAACGCCGTAACAATGAATCACTGAAGTTACCAAGTAAAGCAGACTAAAATCTGTCGATGCGACAGACCATACAAGTTGTGACAGCAACTTTTTGGTTATCTGGCAAATAGCAACCAATCTAACGCTAGCTGGCTAGCTCGCGAGCTAACTTATGTTGATATCAAGCTTCACTGCACCATGTAAAGTTGGCGAACAAATCTAGCGTAGCCAATCGTTAGTTAGCAGAAAGCTAGAGTTAGCGACCAACTCACCTGGTCAAGATGAATCCAGACAGGTTGAGAAGAGAGGTATAAGCAGCAGATTAATCCAGTCACTCTGACCACGACAGAGTAAGTGGCTGACGCTAAATCACAGACGAGGCACTGCAGTCCGGAAAAATCAAAGTGTGAATTCGCTAGCTAACAATTTAGCAATGCTAATTCGCTAATCTATCCGCACAATCGCCCTACCCAGTGCAGACGGTCACACAGAGTTGTAGCTAAATTGTCCACTTCAGCAATAACCGTTGTTTATATCACGTATACTGGTCGACCGCAAAAATAATTAATATCATCGTAAAGTAAGCTGATCTGGCTAACGACTGTCAAGCGTTAACTGTCACAACAAACTGGTAGGCAGACAGGCTACTGGCAACTAGCTAGCTGCTAACGTTAGGCAGTAGCTAGCAAAGTTTCTCTTTTTCGATAGGCAGTTCCCTAATAATGGCGGCGAGGAGAATCGCCTCCCTTCTGTCGTGAAGGAATCAGGGAGCAAACAAATCGAAAAACACAGTCAGAGCAGTACAGTCAGCTTACACTGAGACGACAGTACACGTGTGACAGGTTTGGAGAGTCTTTCTGATCAGCTGTGCCCTACCAATGTTGCCCCCTCCCTAATCTCTGAGTTTGGTGCCGCTGTGCCATCCAAGAACAGCGAGCATAAGAGTGTGCTGTGGATAGAGATGGACATACACATAATGACTGTCAACACAACATGCGTCCAGCTCCATTTTAAAACAGGGAGTGACCAAGTATTAGACATTTCCCTTCCGAGATCCCGGTGTGTGTGAATGTGTTTAGCCTTATACACTTTCAGTCACTGAGCTCCTAACCTGATTAACAGTTTGCGTCTTAATCTGGCCTATACTATAAATAGTCCGTCGTTAACTCACAGATTATGTTAAAAACTATTTTATCTATCCTAAAGCAATAGCAGACTTTCCCAACATGTCAGGAAAGATGGTCAAGGTCCAACCAACATGAGGCTGTCCAGGGACGACAATGTGCAGTTCATCGGTTATTGTCCCTTATGTCAGGAGACGTGTGTGTGTGTGTTTTCCCATCAAAACACCGTAATTTATTCTAGTAAACCCTAATAGTGCAGACTAAACAATAAAGTCTGATTATGTCCTGAAATATAATTACGATATAATATGATTAGATGGACCTGTCAGTTTGTACAAAAGCATGTGATGAGTACACCTTGCAGCCCACGACCTGAAGTGACATGACTTGATATTACATGGTTAATATGAAATAGGGTTTAATAATAAGGTAAACAATTTGCAATTCCCATACATAATTTCAAGGGGCCTTAACACGTCTGCTCTAAATCCATTCATGTGCTACAGATGTCACTGTTTAATCAATCATCATCATCATTATTATTATTATTATTATTATTATAAGGGTTACACCAGGGAAGCATATGAAACATTTGTTTATCTGAAACATATTTCTTCTATATTCAAAGGAATGTTCTGTACTTCTAGCATGAAAAACCACTTGTTATCACGTCAGTATTAATGTGACACCATACCTCAGAGGATTACACATGTAGGTGTAATCTGCATCGAGAAAATATGGGATGTATGTAACGTGCATGGCATCAGAGAGGTTAAAGATGGGCATTCCACAACAGGCTGCAGGCTGAGAAACCAATCAGCTTGCAGAACGAGGCTCAGAGGGCTTTCATTGGTTGCTTGGTTGCCCTGTTGTCATGATGATGGGAATCAGGTCCTGCCTGTGTGGTCTGTATCCAGGCGCAGATGTATACTGAAGGAAATGGTAAGGATGGATGGGCTGCAGAACTTTCTGTTCCGGACGTGTAGGAACTATATACAGCAATATGTAATGTAAATACACGAATCCCCTTGAATATAATCATAGAGGTTTATTCCAACTTGAACTCTGTGATTGTGATACTGGTGCTTGCGTACAGATGCTACATGCTGAAAAAGTCTCAACAAAAGCTGCTTGTTATGGTAGAGTGAGTTATATCACGCAACGGTGAACAGCATTAAGCCTCCACGCACTGATGTTATGCTGCTGTGCTGACTGACTCTGTGGGCCTTGCTCTTCATTAACACTGTGAATTTGAAACATTACCATTTGTCAGTACTAAGAATAGAATATCAGGAATGAACCGGGACTTTTCAGTCTTCTGAGGCATGTCTAGATAATGATCATGGTCACTAATTATGTTTTTTTTCCACTGATGTCACCTTGGTCACTACAGTATGGTCGACCTATAGATTTCCTCATGATTGTCTGTTTCGTCAGTTTATCAAGACATCAGAAGCTTTACTGTAGCGCTACATCCAAAAGCACTGGCTCCTTGGCTCCATCACTCCCACTGTTGTCCTCCGCTACCACACGAGGGCAGACATGTAAAGGCAATGACGTAGATGTGACTTTCAGCAGATATTTCATATTCATTATTGGTAGCAGGCCTATATGTTTTGTTGTTACTCAATGGGTTTTATTACATTAAATTTTTGCAAACATTCTCGTCTCAATGCAAGCAAAACGTGGGACCATGACATATTCAGTGAACCTAAAAAGATGGGAAAATGAAAAGTTGTTAATGATCTGACTTTGTGCTTTTATACTTGTGAAGAATAACAGAATAAGTGAATATGAATGTTAAGAAAATCTTTTTGTGCACAACAACACTGTAGGGCCTTTTTCACAGCAGATACTTTGACTGAAAGAATAAGTATGGCTGGGCTGTAAATGGCAAAAATAAAACCACTGCTTCAGTTTCAAGGTCGAGGTATTGTGCACACAGACTCCCTGACACACACACACACAAACACTGTTAATGTTATTATCGTCTGTGCCTTTCCAATGATAAGTCAAGATGTCTTCTTCAGAAAAAGGCCCTTTTAATACATTAATATCACATTCTTCATTTTCACATTAATGAGATAGAAGCAATGGCCTTTGAAACACTTTTATTGATGGAAGATGAGTCATTTGTGTTTAACTGATTATGTATTTACTACAGTTGCTCCAACACTAAAACACTGCAGCTGTACCACTTAACACAGTGAATTGTAGTGAGCACCACAGCAGCAACAGAAAAGAGTAGCTGGAAAAAAATGATTAGATGATTCACACAAATACAGAAACACCAGCTGCAGACATAAGTTGTATAAGCTTAGCTGAAAAGGTACGGGATAAATAGAAAGCAAGGTAGCCACTTCTACATACTGTATTATTTCAAATCCATATGATCAAACTGTGTTGAGTGAATTATGACTTTCATATGATTCGACACAACAGAGGACACAGATGTTGTTTACATGTGATCGAACAACCCGACACAGTCTCAAATTGAAACAAAAACTGAACTCAGAGAAAGCAAAAATGCAAACACGAACACCACCTCTGTGTTAGATCTTGATAACGCACCAGTGAGGTGTTGTTTAAACCTGATGGAAATTTTACAGTCATTTATGGTGGTATGCCTCATGCACTTTGTTTCAACTTGTGGATGGTGGAAGTGGAATGAGTTGGATATGTGACCTTGAAGAAAAAAAAAAAAATCACACTCTGAGAAGGAAAAGTGGTGTTGTGATTAAAAACATTTTCTGGAAATATAAATAGCTGTGGTGGTATGAACTGGAGAGCACAAAAGGACTGATATGGAGTGAAATAGTCATCAGTGGTACTTGATAATAAAGTATCTGCAAAGTCACAATCAGGGACCAAATAATGTCCGACTTCGTGGCTATGAAAGTAGACCTGAGTCAAACACTATTTTCAGTATTTTTGTTCGATAATTTTTTTTTTAAGTGATGCATGGAATTATACTCTAAGGTAAAATCCCATAAAGTTGGTCAGTGTAGCATTATCTACTCCAATAACTGAGTAGTCTTGATATATTAAATCTCACACATTTGTTATACTGCTCAAAAACAGAAATGAATTTGCACCCACATCTGATATAAGATATCAGATCTGTTTGGTGGGAGACTTTGCCGATGCTTATTATCAGTCTTCCCAAAACTGAAAAATGGCCTCAGAAAAGGAAAGAAAACTTTTCACAGGAGTTTAACAAGTAAAAACACAAATACAGATAATAATGAATGTTTTTGTTGTTTGGAAAAAAAAAAAACCAAACATTTTCTCATGTTGCCAGACAGGCATCAGACATATCCTGGTTTAGCAGGAAATACCATACCTGCATGCAGGTGTTGAGGTTGTATGACAGGTCTGGATTAACCTTCACTACAATCAGCCACATTTTACTGTACTGACAAAGACCCTCCAGCTGTGCTTCTCTCTGTCTGGCTTTCTCTCAGCTATGGTGTAGAGGCCAAAGCAGTCAAATGTGACTGGATCCTCTGAGATGCGTGGAAGTGCCAATTATGGTCTTCATTACTGCTATCCTCAATCAATTAAATGACCATTAGCACTCTCCCTTTCTGTTCCTCATTCTATCATTAACCTCAAATTTTAATTCTGCTTGCAGTGTACACTCTCTAACTAGGAGCAGAGGCTTGAGGCTGGACCACACCTTCAAAATCAAATCACTCCAGTTTCACCACGTTGCTCCCTCCAAATCCAGCCTTCCCGAGACTTACAGTGTCCCTTGTCTCTTTCTGGGGGAAGCTCACTGATCTTAACACATACACACACACACACACACACTTCATTGCAAGAGGGGGAAAAGCTCACTGAAACCACCCTGCTGTCACTACATTTGCTTGTATTTCTTAAGAAGTGGTTCTTCGCTTTATTTTTTTATTATTTCCTCTCCCCTGTTATCTCCTCCTCTCCTCTCTTAAGTGTGTCTTCTCTCCTTGGCTGAGTGGCAAGCAGGCTTCAGCAGCTGGGTTCCTCTGATTCCAGCTTAGCCTATTTCAGCCCACTTTGGCCCAGCTGAGGAACGCGGGGATGTCTCGGACTGGGACGTTGCGGGTTAGAGCTTTGACGCGCAGGTTACGGTCATCTGTAAGTAGTACCACCTCCCTGTAGAGCCTCACTGTCCCATCTGTGTGGATAGGGGATGTCAAAGAGTAACATGTCTGTGAGTGTTTGCATGGATGTGAGGCTATTTGAACACTGACAGTTGACAGGATGACAGTTGATGTTACATACTTCTCTGATCAGGCATGAAATCTTTTGCTTTGTCTTTGCAGTAGTGGAGGCAGCAGGACAGAATCACATCATCATTATTACCCTGAGGAAGAACAGAAATGCATCACTGAAAAACAGTCAAAAAAAAAAATTTCATTGCACAATCTTAAATCTTAAGTTGCCGTTAATAATAAAACAAACATTCTGGGCTCTCACCTGCTGTCCGGAGGTGTCTTCACTGCGGAAGGCTATAGACTCAAGCTGATTTCCTCTGCTTGTCAGGGCCCTGAGGCACGGTTCCCTGGTTTCAAATCCTTTTTCTAGGAAAGCCACTGCCAATCGGGCCTTTTCCTGCACGGCCCGCACATGAGTCGCGCTAACATTATAGTTGCTATGGTTGCCAAAGCTGCGCCCACCTGACCCCATTCCTCCACCAAAGTTGTCCTGGCCTTTAGCCAAGCCATCTAACTCTGTAATTACTGAGAGAGAGGACACACAAAAAAAGATTTCCTGTTTCTATACTAAATGTCAGATACATGGGACATTCTTATGAATTTGAACATGTAACAATACCAGAATTTAATTCCTTAATCCTCTTACTAGACAGTGTACTCATCCTCTAATTGTATTCCTCTTTTCTTTGTGTTTCAGGCTTACCGATGAGTGGCACAACTATTATATATGTTCCACACTGCAGGAGTTTCTTCAGTCCTCCCAAGTGATCAATGAATCCATTGGTATCCGGAACCAAAAAGAGAGGCCTCACTTCAAGCTCCAACTGTCCGCCTGTCTGCAGCACCGCCTGAAAAGCGCACAAGCACAAACAAACAAACAAACACAAATTAAATTTGATTTGAACTCTGCCACAACATGGTATTAAGTACACACCTGTCCTACTCAAGCAACTGGGGCAGCATTAGCCTCCATCCACAGGGACTGCCCCAACAAGTCCAGCATGGACTCAGAAGTGTGTGTTATAATGTTATAAGTATTAACATTCATTCATTAGAGGATCTGAACATTTCAACATTAGCCAATGACGTTTTGTTTCTGAAGAATAGAAGGTGTAATTTTATGCAATTTTCTACATATAACTTGATGTCATTGTTATGACAGAGAAATGCCTTTTACAATTCATGCATATGCCTTTCTGAATGTTTATTCTTGTGTGCATATGTATTTCACAGTTTTACCTGTATTTTATCCCGGCGCTTCTGCTGCTGTGCCAGTTTGTTGGCGAGGGCATGACGTCGCGCCTTCAGCTGTCTGATGTCATTCTCATTGTCTTCCGGTTCTTCAGCATCCTCCTCTTCTTCCGATGCCGAGAGAGACGACTCTGCCTCGACTATGACATCATCAGCCTGCCAAACAGACACAGACATGGATTACTTGGATTATATGGGTTATTATTGTTTCGCGGACATGAAAATTTCTTCAGAAATTTGACTAGAAAAACTTTAAATGGCCTCTTCAATTGTAGTTTTTACATAAGGCTGTGTGAGATGCAATCAGAGATAAAAACAAAAAACAAAAGACTGAGAGTGCTAAGAAATAGTTAAGGTTAGGGGAAAGGTTACTACTAAGAAAGTAGCTGAATAAACAGTCACCTCCTCTTTCTCTGTTAGAGAATCCTGCCTGTTCCTTGTATCCATTGAGTGGTTAGAAGGAGAAGTTGCCACAGAGACGTATTTGCCTCCTTTGAAGGCCAACAGAGGCTCTTCCTGTCCGCACAAAGCCTCCAGAAAGTACTTCAGCACTGTGACTCTCTTACAATCTGCTGCTATTGCCTGAGGAAAGAGCATGAATGAATATGTGCATGTGAACAGTATGATCAAAGCTACAAGGAAAAATCTGGCACTCACACACACTGAAGGTAATAGAAAAATATTCAGTGGGTACCAGAACTGCAGTGTTACAATATAATGAAATAATTTATTTTACTCTCACCATGTCGGCGTGTCTGTCTACATAACAGGGCTCCTGTGGAGCAGCCAACAGTGGTATAAAGCCAGCCAGTAGCCTGTCCTCCTTCAGTTGCAGCACAGTCAACTCCTCATCCCCCTCACTTTCGTCAGTGTCGACCTTGTACAGTGGCACTTCCCCGTGGTCCACACATGCTAGCACGTTACACAGGTCAGCCAGGCACTGCCAAACATCAGGTGAGGAACTTGATCGAGAGAAAAAAACAAAAACCACAAGTGATGGTGAGGAACAGGAATGTGCATGATCAGTCGACCAGTCAATTAGTTAGCCTACAAGTCAATTAGTTCAGGCTTAGCTGTTACAGTACACATTTAAATTACATACTGACATAATCTGCAGTGAAATGTCATGCCTTCTTAGCCAAATGTTGTTTTATAAAAAACAAGCATTATTAATGCTGTATATAACAACAGTTAACTGTTGCAATGTTATTGACGAATGTGATTAGGGGTTTTAAATGGCTCTTAAAATACACAAAGTTTTTCTGTACAGCAGTCAAAAAGCTAAAAAAAAACCCCCACTGCATACTACCTGCTCAGCACATTTAGCAGTTAAACAGCCTAATGGCACTTGGTCGAGACAAAAACAAAGCTAAAAGTGAGTGAACATTAGACCTAGATTCATTCAGTATTCAGTATACACTCCAAATGAATTATAATGTTGCTAGGTAACTGCAGGAGGTCTAAATAAGCAACTGCATGCAAGCAGGTTCCCCATATCAGATGAACAGGTGATGATATGCAGATTATGTTCACAATTTGTTTCCACTGCCCCCAAGTGGCCAAAAACATCAGTTACTGCCAGTTTAAAGTACTCACTCTAAACCACAAGGTGGTGGGTTCCACTCATCTGGGTGTCCCAGCATCCAATCAGACCACACCTTGATGCTTGGTAGCAGTTCTCTAAGGTCTGAGGGGAAGGCAGAGACCTTTACCATCCCCTCCAGTTCATCTCCTTTATCCTCCTCATCTGCATCTGCCATGCTAACTGGTTCTGAAAGAGTGAAAGGAAGACGTTTTCTAAACACCACATTTAAGAGTACACAATGAAACAAAAACCACTGAAACTCACTTAATGAGGAAAATGATGTGAGTTTGAATTTATTAGACTGTATAAATAAAGATCGATTATGCTTATTCAAAGATTTCAAGTCCAACTGAAGTTTAAAAAAAACTCTTTGCAGTCAAGAATCATGTAAGGTCATGCAAGGTTATTTTTAAAATTATTTTAGATTATTTTAATTTTGGAAGGTAAAAAAGTGTATTTTCTAAAAAAAGAGCAATAGATACCAGAGATGACTACATGTTCAAATTCATACTCCTAACTAATTAACTCTATGAATAATCACCACTGATGAGCTGTGGGAAGGTACAGTAATTCTTGTCTTTTAACTGTTCATCTGATTAAGATAAAGGGACTCGAATACTAATGCAGATCTTAATTTCAAACTGAATTGAATATGAGTATAGAAACATAACTTTTATAAATGCTGCTGATCCAATACTTGAACTGAACAACTACATTGTGGAGCTTAATATATGTGTACCTGCCGGAGTATCTCTGAGCAGCTCTGTGCAACGCTGCACCAAAAGTGCAAACATGCCGAGACCCAAAGCAGTGCTTTGCTCATGTAAAACAGATCGCACTTCTCCTTCTTCACCTGACAAGCAGAGACAAAAATTTAAAACAGTACTTCTTAAACACTCAATATTAACAGCAACTTGTGTGAAGTCAACTGCACATAAAGAGCCTGCATGCGAGAAGATTGAAACTGTGTCAAAGAGCCATTATCAACTCTACAATGGACAGATAAAACCATCCCAAGGAGTTATAAGTCCCCCTTGAGGTAAAACACGATAATAATGATTAGCATAGTAGCAGTATTACCTCTGCTGTGGTTATTGTGTATGGTGAACATGTTGATGGTGATGATCTGCAGCATGTGCGTACTGCCCAGCATTGAAAGGCCATGCTGCAGCAGCGTCTTGAACTCCTGCAGGACACGGCTCGCCGCTCCAGGGAAAGATTCCATGCTGTACAGGCAAAACACACACAATTACAAAAATACAGAAACACAGACACAAAAGCAGACATAAAAAACATTTTTAGATTACTTTCCCATTCAGACCATGAATATAAAAGCTGGGACATAGGGGACCTCACTCACCCCACTTTAGTGAAGAGTTTTCCATGTGCATGCAGGAAACTCAGAATAAATCTCTTATTTAGCTGGAGAAAAAAACAAGAAGGCCAAAAGAAGAAAAGAAAGATATAAGTTATCTTTACATAGATCTTTACAATACAAACCCTAGAGCTCAGCACATGACAAAAAACAAACACATGTCCTCATCCATTGACCAGGTACAAGGACATGTTTTTAGGTGATGGCACCACTAAATGTACCTGAACACTTCAACAGCAGGGGTGGAAATCAACTGAAAGGCTGTTGAAAGGGGAAAAAATAAAGAAAAAAGACATACAGATGCCTCTATCAATGGCATGAACTGACGGTCAATGGATGGATTTCCAATTATTCCATACAAGTAGTTGATATAACAGCTTGTTTTACTTAATAAATACAGTGTGTGTCATGACAGACAAAAGCAAACCAAAAAACAAAGTCAAATAACAAAATGTTGGAGGTGGTACAAACATCTTTGAACACGCAACTGCCATAAAAATGAAAGATCAGCACAAAGAAATGAACACCCAGGAAATACTGAATGAGTAAAAATAAAATCATGAGAGACATAATAAATGAAGCCAAAAAAAAAATTACTAAAGACATGACAAGAAAAAAAATGAAGGCAGAGCAAATAAAGAAGACTACAAAGAGATGGAATAAAACTATAAAACAGTGTGAGAGACTTTTACAGGCAGTGTATGTGTCTGTTTGCAAAAGAAAGAAAAGGATCTTACATCACTAGCGCTGAGACTGCCCAGCTCTCCATCCTGTTCAGAGTCTCTGCTGGATTCGCTACCTCCTCTCTGTGAGGATGGGTTTGCTGCTTGTCTGCTGGGGCGAATCCAAATCTCCACACGTGCTCCATCTTCCCCTCGTCCTCTTCCTCTTACTGCTGGACCCCTGGAGCCTCCTTCATGCTCCTGTCTCCTCCGTCTCTCAAGTTGCTCAGCCTACGAGAACAAAGTCTCTAAATAAGAAGTACTTGAGCAGCCTCAAGTCTGTGTAATCACCATATTACAGTTAAAGTGACCCATGATGCTAGTAAGTCATTTATTAATCAAATGATTCAACTAACACACAAATGCATCTAAGTTGTTATATTTATACAATACAGAAAATAAGTGAAGTGTCTTGAGCAGGTTTAAATGTGACATGAGGTACTAATCAAAACAGCAGTAATAGTACAATTATTGAAAAAGCCCTTCTGCATTAACACTTCTGTTCTAAATAACCTTTTGAGATTACACTTCTGTCAAACCACTTCTGTTCCAACCAATAATTAATGTCTACAATTGTTCATTTCCAAGCTCCTTACTTGAAGTTATTTTCTATAATGTTATCCTAGTTACAGATGTATACTTATGTTAAAATTTAGGTGATTTTCAGGTGTTTTTTTTGGTCCAAGAAAAAGAGAAAATCACAAGTTAATGACAGAAGTGTGTGAATGTCTCACCTTACGCTTTGCTTCCTCAAACAGACTCATCAGACTTTCCTTTGCAGTCAAGATGGGGTTGGAAGCTGCCAAGCTGCGCATGTAATAATACACAGCATCCAACTTCCGCTTCTGTAAGTGACAGAGGTGGGAAGAGAGTAAGAGGAGGGAGGTAACCTACAAAAGGACACACACTGGGCAGATGTGAACAGACCTGATTCGATATATATAAATTTTCTTAAAATATTTTTCATATTTTTCAATCATTCCAGAGAAAAGTCAAGAGAAATACAATCAAAAACATAGTAACTTAACTCTAATGATCTAATTATACCCGCATAGAACTTTTTTAAACCAAATATCCAACTCTCAATTTTCCATCCGTACTTAAGTTACATTACACTTACTGTATAGACCGCCAGCAGAGCCAGCTGGTTATATGGTCGTCCATTTTTGGGAGCAATCTGCTGGGCTTTCAGGTACCAGCTAAGAAAAATCAGAAACATGTATTCATCATATACCATAAGAAAAACTTTATTTTTTCCGTCTACCATGGGCATTTTTATCTAGTCTGTCACATGCAGCTATGCAGATATCAAGTTTCTTGTCTTTAACAGGTAGCATGTTAGTAACAAAGTTTGAAACATGTATAGGAACTTTCAACAATATTTAGGTTGAAATGAAAACATATTAATTAAGTATGCTGTACTATATAACGTGAGTGAGAAGTTTCACAACCCCTACAAAATGTTCTAACTGCAGCCTACCTGCGAGCTTTGCCATAGTTGGCCGAGTCACTGGCTTGTTCCCGGTAACGTGCTATATCTCCCTGACAAATCATGCAGCGCTGAGCACTGATAAGTGCATACTTTACCTGTAAAAGACAGAAACACAAGGACAATGTCAAACAATTCACTTCATACAAAGTTCAGTTTGGACATAACTGTTGACACAGTGAACAAGTAGTATAATCTAAGTTGCCGTCAGCAACTATATCTGATGTTATAAGTTATGCATACACCGTATATGTCCAATCATTTTTAAAACACATTATTAACAGACTAACACACTAAAAGGAGTACTGCGTTACCGTTTTGCGTAATGGCCGAGCCCTGATAGCCACGCCATCCATATAATCCTCTAATTTAAACTGGTACACTGTCTGTAGCTTCTGAAGCAGCGCATCAAAGAAGAGGGCTCCCTGTAAAACACAGACAAAAATCACACATACAAATTTGCAGGTTTTCTTCATATTCAAAATTCTAGTGAAGAGTGGCACGAGTTTATTGTCTGTTACCATTGCAAAAGATTAAAGCTGTAAAGTGGTTATGGACACAAATCTTTCCAAAATTTGACATACAATCACATTGTGTATATTATCTAATTGTATACAATCATAATAATACTTTCCCATGTGTTTTCACCTCATCAAGCAGCGTGAGCAGCATGTTCCTGATATGAGGGGTGTTGTCATAAGTGGTTTCTTTGAGAAGCTGTCGGAAGCGCTCTATGACCTGGTAAAAGACGTTCTTCCACAAAGCCTGATCCACATTCTGAGAATCAGACAACTCGATGTCTGTCAGGATGACCTGCTCATATATCCCCAAAAGATCAGCTCTGAAAAACAAAAGGGTATTTCACAAGAGTGTATTTTCAATATGCCAACTGGTTCAGTTCTGCTGGGCAACAGTGAGCCATACAAGTTCAATAAGACAAAGGGTAAAATATAGAACACACATCTTTGCCACTGATTCCTCACCTAAGCTGGGCCATGCGATCCAGTCCTTCAGCACTCACTCTGTCCCTGGACAGAAGGTTACTGAGCTGGAGCTCCTGTGCATCTGCAGCCCTCAGCAGCCTCCCCAGCTCCCCTCTGGTCTGTTGCTCCACCTCTTCAAATGTCAAAGTACCTCCTGAACTTGACTGGGAATAACTTGCTCCCCTGTAACTCCCACAGAACTGACCCACACCAGGGCCTGTGTACATACCATTAGGAGCCATTTGGTAGGGTCCCATATGATAAGGATACGGATAGCGCTGGCTGGCGGCTGTGCCAGGATTATGTGAGTTACTGGTGGGAATGGGATAGCAGTAGGGGTTGTCAGAGTTTTGGAATTTGTAGTAAGCCATAGCAGCAGCCTGCTTGGATCGAAAGTGCTCACCCTGCGGAACTGGAGGACTGCCCGCTACCTCATCATCTGTGTCCAGAAAGTGAAGTTGTCCATATCCAGTTCCTGTCTGAAGGTATACAGGCTGCTGAAGAGATGAATGCTGTGAAGACTGGGTGCTGGTAAGAGCAGGCTTCTGGTCTGGATTATTAGGATCCCAGAGTCGTCTCACTCCTCCTCCTCTACCTCCTCTACTCCTGGAACCTGCTCCTCCCCTAATTCCGCTGAAAAGAAGCCTTTGCCCAACTTCTGGTGAATTAGATACATCTGTGCGAGATGGAAGCACCAGGATACCCCCACCTCTGCCACGAGGAACCAAGCCTTGCTTGCGATGTTGTGCAAGCCCACTATTAGACAAGGTATCGGCAGGCTTTTCTAGTGAAACCCTTAAGATTCCCCGACTTCCACCTCTGGTTCCTTTTTGTCTGTTCCTGTCTTCTCTCTGCCTCTCTGTGTTTAGTTCTTCCTCCCCGCCTCTTTTTCTTCTCCTTCTATCTTCTACTATGTCACTCATCTCACTCCCTTCCAGTGATTCTGTAGATGATTCCCCGTTGGTTGTCCAGCTTTGTAAATGACTCCTTCGCCCTTCCCCACTATTAGCCATCCCTTCTTTGTTATTGTGCCTAGGCTCCAGGAGCGGCCACTTGCTACGCTCTACATCCACCCGTAGCCCAGGACCATCCAGGCTGGTCCCGCTGCTGGCTGAGCTACTGCTGTAAGTTCGATTCCGTGAGCGCCTAATATCGGATTTGGAATAGCGTTTCGAGGTTGGTGTTGCGAGATTTGCATTGGATTGCTTTCTATCACCTCTTTCTACAGCCCTGCCCACATTTTTGTGTGTCTTAGCATCTTTCTCAGCATTTTTGGACTTGCTGTTGTTGTCTCCTCTTCTGCTTTCTCTGCAATCCTCTCTTCCTTTGCTTTGGTGTGCGTCTCCTGTCTTTCCTTTGATGTTATCTCTGTCTGTTTCTACTGCTCCCCTGTTTCTTTCCTCGTCAGCTTTCCCACAGTTGATCTTGCCTCCACAACCTATCACATCTTCTCCTCTTTTGGAATCCTTATTCCTCTCTTTTTCCTTCTCCCCTCCTCTTCTCCTGCGGTTTCCTTTTTCCCTCCTTTTTTCTACCTTTTTTTCCTCCTCTTTGTTTGCTCCCCCTTCACATGCCAACCTTTCTTTCACACTGAGCTTTTCTGCTTTGCTAGTAATTTTCTCCACCAAAGTATCAGAGGGTAACGGAGGTTTTTCCACATCTCGGTTTCCTTGCTTTCTGTTTGCCTCATTGGAATTAGACAGTTTTAAATTTTCCTGTATACCTTTTACTTTATCTTTCCCTTCCTGCTTGGGTGTAGATGTTTTTTTGTTCCCCTCACTTTCCCCTGTACTCAAATGGGATTCTGGCTCAGTTTTCTGCCCATCCTTCCTAGGGGGAGGCTTATCCTGCTCTCTTCCAACTCCACAGTCTTTTGCCTGAATGTTCCTTCTACTCCCAGGTTGATAAAATTCTCGGTCTGGTTTGCGAGCTTTCTTTGTTGACTTGGCAACTCCAGCAGGGTCCTGGTGTTCTGGTGCACTGGTCTTGGTGTCATTTTCGACAAGACCTTTTGCTTGATTGGCTTCTGTTTTAGCCTGAGACTGACTTCCTTTTCTGCAGTGCTGGGAGTTACTACCATCACCTCTCACCCGGTCTTCTTCCCTTTTGTCAGTACCTGCAGCCACCATTTTTTTAGACAAAGGCGTTTTTTCCCTCTGCGATGGTTGATCATCATGTTCGTATGAATCAGTGGTCGGAGGATCACTTTGTCCAGTGTCACCCTCGTCACTGTCACGGTGACGCCGTCCATGTACAGCTACTGACTGGTAGCGCTGCAGATCAGGGCGCTTTCCTTCACGCCGTCTTTGTTGCTTGTGTACATTATGCTCCTGTTGCTCATCTGCAGAAAGAAATTAAGATTCAGAAAGATAAAGTTGGAGTTCATCACAGTAGGTGGAGTACGGAGACGCAAGATTGAAGCTGACATATACTTTACCTCTTCTTGTGAACAAATCCCATGTAAGGAAACTCAGCAGTGCCTTCGACACAGCCACAAGCCCACTCATTCCCACTGAGGGTATAAATCTTCAAAATGGGTCTCAAATGAATAGTTTAATTAATTTCTAATCAGGGCTAGTAATTAACTCAATCAGTTGGTCACTGTTGTTTTCATTCAATGTCAATTAAACTCCAACAAAAGTATTTGTTAGGGGAGTGTTTTCAACTGTGATAATTACACATTTGGTGTTCCTTGTATTGATGACAACAAAAAAATGCATGTTGGATTGACTCAGACCATCAATGTGCAATAGCGTCTAGTGCTCAGTGTCCCAGTGCTGTGTTTAGTAGGTTTTGGGGAACAACAGAAGGCTATTACACAAAGAGAGAGGCTAAATGAGGCTCCTTTTATGGGATTTGTTGACAATAAATAAAAACAAAAATACAAAACACCACCAGGTAAAAACGTGTGCATATTCACAAACTAACGTTAATGTTACCCACAAAACACCACATTAATTACGTATGAAAAAAGTTAATTGTTTACCAACTTAATTACCTTTAAGTTGAGACTAACTTAAATTCCAGACAGCACTCCCTTTAGAGCATTGTGGAAAAAGTACACAGGAAAAGTGTGCAGATACAAATAACAGCACAACACGCACATAACCGTTTTGTCTAGGTCACCTTTTATATATAGTTTTTAAAAGGGTTAAACCGTTCGATCTCGGTTAGTTGATGTTCACTAAGTTAGTTCTCTAACGTTAAATAATTTTAAACGATGTCAAGAGTCGAGCTCATCTGTCGTAAAATCATCCAACGCGTCATTCAAACATTTGAGGATATATTCTCCTAATATACTCAAAAGTACAGAGAGTAAATACAAAAAACGGTCCAGATAAGATTTTAAATAGAGTTAATCCGTTACAGCAAGCACACATTACTGTTTGTTGTCGTTACGGTTGAAGGGGGCGTTTAAAACAAACCGCGCGGGACCAAATAATGAACAGGCTTGCTAGCTAACAACATTAGCTTGTTACAAACTTAGCAACTCCGTAGGTTACTTTCAGCTAACTTGGGATACTTTTTCGCTTGAATCCACTGACTTTTTCACGAATGTATTCCTTCCAAGTGTCTAGTTCACTTCCTCTCACCTTTCTGACAGTCAGTAATATTGACTGAATTCGACGCTTCAGCTCGGAGTTCCGCAGCTGAGATTCGCACTCTGTCCAGTTCGTTCGCCATCTTTGCTTTCACTAAAACAAACACAACAAGTATGGTGGCCTCGTTGGATCAAACGTGTTAACGGTGTGACTTTCAGCGAAGGCTGTTGGGTATTGTAGTATAGTAGTAAACAGTTTCTTCTTGTTTATTTGTTTTTGTTTTTTAAAATTCTGTTTCCGTTATGTAGGTATAAGGAGCAACATCGGAATTTTGAAATATCGCATTATAAAAGCCCCACACACTACTGTTTTACAACTGTCACTACTAATTTTACTTTGTATACTTATTTATTTATTGACTTCTTGAATCTTGTCTTTCAGTTTTTCAGTTGTATGTTCTGTTGTTGTAATTCCTGGATTTCTATTATGTAAAGCTACTGTCATATCACTACTGTATTCGGTACATTTTAACGTTCTTTGAAATGGTATGGATTTTGTGCTGCCTATTCTTTTGGGAATCCTCAGATCAACAAATAGGAAGAACGTCTATGCACCAAACCCGAATATGCCAACACTGATTTTAAAGGGCTGTTGATAATGATTGCACAAAGTCAAAACTCGGGTTAATAATAAAATGACTTATATAACATGACAAATGATGTGTAAAAATGTCAGAAAATTGTTACATATGCACTGACCCACATATGCAGCCTGAGGGAAGGGGGCTTAAAGGTCTGTAATTACGTAAAGAAACAGACAGATACTGTATATACACATGCATATACACCTTCAGTTCCACACAATATCCACTAGATGTCAGGATTGAATATTCATTGTCATTTTTAGTTTAACTGCCCTATTGCCCAACACTTTGGACTGGCCTAAGAGCAAACTTTTGTTTTCCACCTATGTAACTTCTATCTGTGTAGTGCAACATCTCCTCATCATTACATTTTTTTCTTCTACTGCCTCCTTATCATTTCACATGACTTTGATGTGAACTGACAAACTGCCTTAGGAGATGTGGAGCCAAACTCCAGAAACAAATGACGTACACAGAAAAGACTAGGTAACGTCTATATGTCTGTCATTTAATCGTGTTAATCATATTTCAAGCAAAAATGTCAAACATTTGCTGGTTCCAGCCTCTTAAATGTAAGGATTCGTTGTTTCTCTATCATTTATGCTAGTAAATGAACAGTCTTTGGATTTAGGCCTGTTGGTTGTACAAAAGAAGCAATCCGAAGTCCTATCATTGGGCTACGGGAAACTATGATTAATTGATTAATTATGAAAATAATCAGCATATGAATCCATTATAAAAATACTCTGCTGTAGCTCAAGTGTATGTGCGTGTTTGTGTGTGTGCGCATGTATGCGCATTTGAGAGGGAATAAGTGGAGAGTTCATGCAGACACCATCAGTGTGGTTGATGCTAGAGTAAACAGCTTCATTTCCCTAGCAACACCAAATTAAAGGGCCAGAGTCTCTTGTCCTTCCTATAAATCTCCCACACATGATTCTTCAGCCAGAGCCAAACCTCCTCTTTTTCCACACACACATTCCTTCATCATGTCACTGAAATATTCATCCAGGGTGCTTGGCTCACCTCTTAGGCATAGTAATCAAGAATGTCTACACATACTTAGGTGTGTGTTTTCTTACAGTAATAGAAGTTGCTTACGTCTATACTTGTATACTTTTTACTCCCATGTCATAAAGCAGGCTGGCAGCAAGAATTCGGCTAATTACACAATTTTATGGACAACATCTTTATGCATTCATTTATTTCAATATTTTTCTGAGTGTATTTAATCTTTATATGAATTTATTAATGAATTAAATATTTTATGTAAAGCACTTGACAGGAAGGTGCAATACAAACAATGGTTAATGACATGATGTTGATTATTCCTCTCACTACTAGCATTAACTCTTCCTCTGCTTTTCATTTTTGTTATTTCTATATGTTATAAACAATACTCCAGAATTGTGGATGAATGCAGAACACTGTTGATGTAGTGCTGGCAGTGTCTCTTGCTGAAGCACTGGCACACCAGGGGTTGTAGAATGTTTCGTGTCTGCAGTGAAGAGGTGTGAGAGAGGGAGGGGGGCTGCCGGAAGTGGTGGGCGTGTGTCTCCGTGTGTGTGTGTGAGTGAGTGAGTGAGTGAGCGAGCCTGTAAGTGTGTGTGCTTGAGTGCGTCTGTGCATGTGTGTGTGTGCGTATGTGTGCAGAGTTCTGATTGTCAGTGCTGCACCACAGTGCAGGTGGAGCAATGCAGGATGATAAGAGACACAGAAGGACAGAGGGGGGGCAGGGAGGTGGTGATGGAGGGAAGGAGGGGGACAGAGAGAAAGAGGAAGCGAGGGAGAGAGGTGAGGAGGCATGATGCAGGAGAGGAGAGACTGTGAATACAGATGAGAAAAGGCGGAGGAAGCAGGGAGTTTTTGCAGGTGAATTTCTGACACCAGGGGGTTTCTCCAGCCCAATCATATCTCGATATCTCCTGCCCCCATCTCATTTTCTCCCTTTACCTCTCCCTTTCTGTATATCTCTCTCTGTCTCCCCCCACTGGGACACCGGGAGGTGGGAGGAGATGACTTTTGGAGATGACTGAATGGAGGAGGAGGAGGACAGATGGGGGAATACAGTCAGCAGAGAAAGGTGGAGACAAGAGCGGGACATTGCGGTTGAGGATGGAGCAGAATGAAAATGCTGGGGTTGAAAACCGGGTAACAAATAAAAGAGAATGAAAATGGCAGGGAGATGAAAGTGAGTCGAATGAAATGGGATCCACATCTCAAGTAGTGAGAGACAGAAATGAAAGAAGGCGTGTGTGTAGGAGAGACAGACAGAAAGACACAAAGAAAGAGAGTCTGAGGCCAGAGGCTTGTATGACGCATATTTGCTGGCACTAGATGTTTGCAGTATATCCATTTCAATTGGCTTTTAATGTATAATTCACAAAAAGAGAAAAAGGGAGTGACAGGGGAGAACTGAGCAAAAGACAATGTGAGATGGAGTACATGGAGTGATGTATCAATGCCGAGAGCCAAACAGAAAATAAAGAATTTTCAAGTCCAAGTCAGAATGTGACAAGCATTTCACGTCCTTATTCAATGAAAGTTTCATTAAAGACATTAATCAAAGACTAAAACTATATTTCATTACCCCTGACTGTGTGCTAACAACCAGTGAAGTGAAGGGAAGGGAAATCATAATGCTATGCTTCCAACTTTGTGGCAACAGTTTAGGGAAGACTCTTTTCTATTGAAGCATGACTGTGCTCCAGTGCACAAAACAAGGCCCATCAAGACATGGTGACATGGATGAGTTTGGTGTGGAAGAACTTGACAGGCCCACACAGAGCCCTGACCTCAACCCCATCCAACATCTTTGGGATGAACTGGAACGGAGATTGTGAGCCAGGTCCCCCCCTTCCAACATCGACGCCTGTCCTCACAAAAGCTCTACTGCATGAATGTGCAAAAATTCCCACGGAAAACACTCCAATTTTGTGAAAAGCCTTCCCAGAAGTGTGGAAGTTGTTAGAACTGTGGGCGGAGGGAGGCGGGGGCATTTTAATGTTCATGTAATTAGACTGCTGGTGTAATGGTCAGGCACCCCAGTATTTTTGTCTGTATAGTGAATGTTCAAAAGGAAACTCCAGTATTATGGTGCCACTATCTGGAACCATATAGGACTATATAGGAACTCACTAGTCTACAGGCTTTTAAATGTTTTATTTTAACTGAGAGTATGGATCCAGGAGTCCCTGAAGAGCAGTGCTGATTCTGAAGCACTGAAATACAATATGAGTTTTTAATGACTGGCCCACTGGCACATCAGTGAGTTTTTAGGAGTTTTTTTTTTTCTTTTAAATCTCATGTTGAAAGATACACTTACATGAAAACCTTATTTGCTTTAGGTTCTCTATGTGCAGCACAGGTGTGGGCTTTGACACGTAAACACACACACATATGCCACTTCAAATATTCCTGGTTATCTTCACTGAAACTTCAAGTGATCCCTCACTCACTCTAGCACTGACACCCACATCCAACACATGGGTGCGTGCACAAATGACTGCCTCCCCCACACATACACACATACACATACAGCTGGCACTGCAAGTTAATTACATTCAGCATATGACTTTGGCATAATGTTGTGAAGTTTCTTGTGAGTCATTGTTGGAGTTACAGCAGTGTAGGAGAGATGGCATATGACTTTGTAACAGGACAGCCTGTCTAGGCATTCTTTGCCACAGATGCTCTGTAAATGTAATGAAATCATAGTAATAACCTTGTCATGCCACGTCAGGTAAGTCAGTTTCACTGGAGGCCTTTAATTGGCTCCAGCGACTGAAGAACACATGTCACTGAGAAAGTACACGCGCCATTACGTGTTTCTTCCTCCCCCTTCGTCACACAACATTAAAAAGACACACACATTCAAAGTTTCAAAGTGGATGCGCGTTCACAGTATCTGCCTCTGCTTAAGCGTGTGTGTTTGTTCGTGAGTGGGTGGATGTGATCCAGTGGCTGCTGCTGTGTGTCAGTGTGTGAGTGTGGCTTTGCGATCTCACAAATCTTGTAGGCAAGAAGCGTACAGAGACAGTGGAGGGAACGACGTGGGGGCGAGAGGGGTTTCACTAATATACACCCACTCCACTTCCAAACCTCCGTCTCACTCTGACACACACACACACACACACACACCTCCTTAACTCTCCTTTGACAGAATCCTCATTACGGGCACGTTTTGGCAGCACAGCCCCCTCCCCTCCTCCTCCTCCTCCTCCTCCTCTCCCTCACTGCCTCCATCCCTTCGCTCCTCTCTCCCTCTCTATTTTTTTCAATTGCTCATTCTCTATCGCCCTGCTCATTGCATTCGAGCCAGCTTGGCAATCAAAGGGAGAGAAAACACAAATGAGAGCGGAGGGGTGGGGGGTAGGGGGGTGGGGAGGAGGCACGCTGGGATTTCAGTATGAGTCAGAATGGGAGAAGGGGAGGTGGGAAGGCAAGGTAGGCGGTTGTGAGGAGAGAGAAGAGTGTATGGGAGGGATGAGTTTTTTTTTCTTTCTTTCTCTCTTATCTGACTGCATTCTCTGTTTGGAATACAGATGAGGAGATAAAAAGAGAGCTGACAACTGGGCATGACAGACAGATAAGAGATTTGAACAGGAAATAATCTGCATCCTGATTCACAATAAAGCCTCGGGATATAAGTTGAATATTAAGCATGAGTTGAAGGCGGACGGCCCGTGGGCTGACCGCTTGGTGTCAAAACAAGAAGTGAAAGGTTAACAAACAAGATGCATGATGGAGAATCAACTTGATGAAATTAAAAATGCCAATGAGATAAGATAAAGAATAGGAAACTGTATCACTGTGTGTTTATGTATGTTTGTGTGTGTATTTTAGTGTGTGTTTATGGCACTATGGGGCCAGTAATAAGAGGGAGTGGAAGATTAAGGAGGGAGTAAGTGAGGAACTGTTTCATTCACACTATTTCAATCATTCACACACCCCTTACCACACACACACACACACACACACTTGCATATTCATGTGGGGTGTAGTATAATGAAACTGGATCGTGAATGCTTGTGTACACACACTTGCAAAATACTTACCCTTCACTACAACTCAGCATAGTTATATTTTTGTTTGGCTGCAGTAACTGAAGACTGGACAGTTTTTAGGCCCGAGGCTGAGAGATTCACACTCCTCCTCTTCTGCAAAAACTTCTGAACTGAGTTTTCTCCAAAAGTCAAAGAAAAAGGTGACGGAAATGTAATAACGGAGTGAATAAGACTGAATGTTGCTCTCGCCTCTCTGTTTAGTACCGATATGAATGTTTAAGTCATGAGATGAGCAACAGTCAATACATCTTTTCATATTGTGTCAAACAACAATACAGCCAAAGGATCATCAATAATCTCTTTAGTTAGCGACACATTGCAACAAATTATCTCTCTATATATGATTATTCTGGACAAAATCATTTGATTTCCCAAAATTCTACAAAAAAATGTTTCTTTCTTGAGCTTATTATGGTGATAATTAGCATCAGATGCTCAATCGCGTGCTAGTTATGCAACAATTCAACCTCGTTCTCAAGTGTAAGTGTTTGAAATGTCATAACTACCCATAGTCTGAGAAAATAATCCCCCAAATGTTTGGAGCTATCCACAGATAACTTGATGTATGGCCTCTCAAAATCCTGACAGGAAACAAAGTGAGAGAAAAGGGTATGACATGCAACACAGCTCTCTGGTGAGAATCAGAATCAACAGGGGCCTTGGTGTTTAACATAAAATCAATTTTCATCCATTCAAAGCTCTGATGGGGCTTTGTTCTTGAGCTGGAATGACAACTCCCTCCAGCAGTCCTTAGGGGTATGTTTTGGTGTGGGACCACTGACAATTAATTATTGATCAGCACTGTGGGATTTTAAGTTTTGATTGAGATATTATTTCTTCTTTTGATTTGACTGTAAGGTTTCCACAATTCTGTAGGAAAAGCTTTAGGGCACATCCCATGATCTTCCTCAGTTAATGAAACAAGCTTAAAGCCAGTACAGAAGCTCAGTAACACCTGTTTGTTTGTGGATGAGCTCTGGCATATGATGTGAATGGCCTCATTGCCAGTCATCCACTGACTTTCTATTTGCTGAAGGAATACTGAGGGATATTCTTGAAACCTCTGGGCAAGAGAGAGGTAAGTTAACCTTGAGTGTGGAATATTTTAGAACAGATGTGTGTTCTCAAGGTTAAATCAATCTCCAAGCTCAGAAAACTCAGATTCTTTGGTTTTGGAGTCATGGCAGCCTCTCCACAGGTGAAGGTTAGGGCCCTAGAGACGGAGGGAGCAGTAGTAGTGGTGATGAAGGAGGGTGAGCTCAAACAGCACATCATCATTACACACTGTCTCCCCACACAGTTCGGTTGAACGAGGAGTTCATTTGAATTCACAGACTAAAACTGCGTGAATCTGATTTTAGGCTGCAAATATTTTAACAGCTTAGAAATTCTTACAACTCAAACATAATGTTATCAAGGGGGTACTTGTTCTTAAATGCTTCCAATTGCACATTGCAGTAGATCTGTATCTTTACTTGTGATACCTGGCTGTGTTTCAAACCACAGAGCATCACAGGAGAAGCATGACAGAAAGTTTCCCTCCAAATTGCAGTGACAGCTTCTAAAATGACATTGCTTTGATTTGGACTTTAAGCTGAGGGCTTAATTGCAGTTTGTGGGACCTTTACCTTGAAGTCTGTGGTGATTAAGAGGGAAATCTTCTCTTCAGTTTATTCAGTCACGTCTGGATAAAGGAGGCGTATGGAGGTGGATTGCGCGGGAGGCAGATCACACTCCACACCTGGCTCACCCTCCTCCTGCAGGGGCATATAAGTTTCCTCTCAACCTCCACTCTTGTGTGGCGTGACTTCTTGCTTTCTCAACTAAAGAGTACATTTAAAAAAAGGGGTGGGGGGGCTTTGGGGCTTCGTGTCCAAAGTGCGTCTAATTTACAGGAGTCTCTCACTGCACCGCCTACGCATGTCTGACACACTTCTTTACGCACGAGGGTCTCCCCCAAATCTCCCTGAATGTGTTGTGAGTTCAGATGTGTCGGGATAGTTTTACGCACGACTATGGTAACATCTCTCCTTCTACGCTTCCACGCGTACGTGTAATCTGGGCTGGATATATGGCTCATTCTTTATTCATCAATATAAAAAATAAATAAATAAAAAAAAAAGCAGTGCACTGCAGCAAACATTTTCAGTCACTCTAAGCAGACAGCCGCAGTGATTCATCCTCCAATGTAAACATCACGATTTGCTCATCGCTAAACATATGCGACCACAAGTGTCAGATTCAGATGCTTTGTTTCATCGAGCCTGTTTTCCCTAAACAATTAATCTCTTTTAATATTCTCAAATAAATAAACTGCATTAAGAGAGACCCGAAACTGTGGGTTTGTTTTATGATCGTCTGATCGATTTTAAACATACAAAGTAGCACTGGCTGGTGCGTCAGAGTATCCACTTGAACTGAATATAATACCTACACGGACTAAACAGATAAACCCTGTGACAGGAAGAAATTACAGCATGTTTCGTGCGTCTTCTTGGCAAAATATATACCACGACAATCTGAAATGCACTTCTTGCGAAATATAAGAACAGATAATTATGTAATAAATATGCTATTATAAGAATATTGGGCGATGGAAATACGGCGCAGTGATGAATACCTCTGAGGCGCCAAATGTCTTCATATTACAGGCATTTTAACGTGCGAGCTTTTAATATTTGACACGCGTGAAGAGCACACACACAACAAACATGCTATTTTCATCCTCCCTTTTAAAGACCTGCACAGTGATTCAGGCTATACTTTTCCTCCCCTTTATAAATAGCTGCACTCCGTTCAATGACGTGGGATACGCACGTACATGTGTAGGTGAATCTTTGAATGAGCCCCCCCGCCCCACACACACACACACCACCATCCCTCCCCCATCCCTCCCCCTCCTCCCTCCTCCTTTCCCTGTACTAGTTACTACTGGAGCTCTATAAAAAGCCTACGGTTGATGGGAGAGCCCGGTCTGTATGGGAAGCGACTTTGGAGAAGAGAGACGACAGCGTCTGTGTGCGAAGACAGCATGGCACAGATTTGCGCTGACAGTCTCATGTTGATGAAGACAGCGAGTTTATAGATAGGACAGACATATTTCCATACCAAGGAGACGCAGCCATGGCCACACAGGGAACTTTGACTGAGGTAAGTTAATTTTTTATATCCACAGATCAGATTTTGTATAACTTTATCCAAATCCTTGGAGAAAAGAAATCACCTCCGCTGTGGGTTAAGTGTAACCTGGGGAGAAGGTGTATTGGACGGGCCATCCCCCTTAAGAAGCCCTATTCTCATCTTGACTCTCTGGTTGGAAGTTGCTGCAGTGTGACTCATTTTCTCTCCCATATGGGCAGCAGTCAGCCTGCCACCTGAAAATTTCAGAAATTTCGGAAAATACAAAGTGCAGTGAAAAATCTTCCTTAAAATGTATCTTTTCTGTCTGGACCAACATCTTAAAGCACAGTACAAATATATTCTGATACGTACACAAATCACCACGTATGTTGGTGATTTGTGTTCACCTGTCACAGTTACAGCTCGTTAGAATGAAAGAGAATCAAAAACTCTTCTGGTTGTCACTCGGGTAGTACTGAACGTTCCGTACGCGGTCCGGTGTTAAACCATCGTGCAATGTACTGTGACACGTGCACAGACGTCGAGGCGCATACACGTCTCGTGTGTCCCATTGTGTGTGTGTTCTGTATGAGTTTATGCGTGTCGGGGGAGTAAGGGGAGCGTGGAGGTGGGGGAGTGTTCCTCACCAACCTCTTTTCATTCTCGGGAGCGCGTGGCACCGGGAGGTTTCCGGTGATAGTGATGTCATTAGCCATCACTTTCTTCCGGTGTAACTGCACACTCCTCGCCTCCACCTCTCCTCCTGGCCCTCCTCCTCCTCCCTTCTCTCTCTCTCTCTCCCTTCATGCACTTCCGGCCAGCGTTTTCCTTGTTTTTTTCAGTCTCAGTTCTGTGACGTCGTCAGCCAGTGAAGTCAGCGATGCGTCACTCTTGCGCACTTTGCAGATGATATGCAGTTACCTACTATAACCCTTTTAAAGGCATCGCGCGCTCGTTCGCACGCACGCACGCACGCAAGCACGTACGAACGCGCACACTGCAGAGTGATCCTCTGGCGTGCGGGGGTGTGAATGCGCAATGTGAGTGGCTCGTGCACGGACAATACGAGGTGGGAGTGGGTTCCGAGTCAATGAAACGCCTTGTTCATTCACGATTCGTAACTGCTAATTTAGACTGACTTTGTTCAGACAATGTTGATTTACAGACAAACCTACATACATATAGACGTTAAGTGTGTGTGTGTGGGAAAAGATAAAGACTCAATAGATTAAACAACTATTTGACACTGTCCTAATTCCTATCTATGATTCAAGCGCATTTCTAAAACAGCCCATTACTTAAGTCTTGAGAAGTGACGGGAACTTTGAAGTGTCTACTTATTGTAACTGTTTTGTATAAGATACAAAGACAAGAGTGAAGATCGGCCGAAGTTCAGGCTTAGGTTCATGGCTCACTTTTTCATGATCCCGTGCGTAATTTCACTGGAGGGATCCGCATGCTGATCAAGTCGACCTACACGGTCGAAGCGGTTTCTCCCCGGTGCCATGGAAACCGAGCCAGACCAAGCCACTGCCCACGCTCTCTGATAAGCCAGGCGGCAGCATTGGACGAGAAGTGATTGGTTCGCTGGCGGCGTGACGTCATTTGCCTGTACCTTCGGCCATGTGACTTGTATAGCACTGAGACGCGTGACGGTACTCGTCACCTGACCAGACTCTATTCCGTAATGAGAGCAGAGACTGCAGCCTGTGGTCCACTTCAGACACGGTTAAGTTGGAGAAACTAGGGCGCTATAGTATGTAATTCAGAGTTAATTATTATTATTGTTATTATTATTTGTAGATATCATGTATCTCGGTCGGTTGAAACAAACACTAGTGTTTTGAAAGTTACAGTAAAGTTAGATGTGGAATATTTTAGTTGCCTCTCTGCTGTCAGCGTCGTCCAATTCAGCACCGCGGACAGCGCCGAGTCACAGCGCCGCTGTGTCGCTGTCCCAGACCGGTAGTGCTGAAACAGACCTGAAGGGGAAACCTGTTGGACAGACATCCTCTGAATCAATTTAAACACGATATGTGCTTGTCACAGAAGAGTGAGCTGAGCTTTATGTGAGCTGATGAGGAATGAAATTAAGCTTTGTAAATTAAATATTATTCAAAAAGTGAAAAGACGATGGCTTTCTATTATATTTTTTTCCTTGTAGGATGGATTTGATTGGCTCATTTTGTATACAGGCACACCTTCGTAGCTCCTACTGAGTTCTCTGTTTGTTTGGTAGCCTAGCAGGATGATGTTCCTTGTACTCGGCCAGTGAGTCACTAAGAAGAGATAAATAATAATCAGCAGATCTTCCCAGGCATGTTGCAAGGTTAAAGGGCCAAAAATACAGCAGCTTGAGGGTATTGAGGTTAAGAAATAGAGCAAAAGTTGGTTCAGTACGTTGTAAGTCTTAGTAAGTTAGTTACTTGGTGGCCAGTATTTGAAAATTCGCATTTAACAATGACTTGTCTGTGGCTGCTTGAAGTAGCTAATGTAAAAATCATTAGAACATTCCTTATACTCCCAGCCTGATGGAAAGCCTCAGTTAAATAATCGTTGTACGTTGTCCTACAAAGTCCTCCTGTGTTTAATGACATGAAAAGAGTCAAACACTTTACTCAATTGCTCTCTCTTTGTCTCTTGTAGTCCCTATGCGTCACTCACTCTGTGCTCCCATGCATACTTATAAACACTAACTAGGTCAGAGGCAGGAAAACAGTGGGTGGATGATGCCTAATGCCAATCTTGGCAAGAGTTTTTAAATAGTAATTGAAGTCTTTTTTTGTCTAATGAGCTGGATGATTGACAATATTTGTATACATTTTATTAACTTTATTACAAATTACTTTTTTCTTTGCTAGACTGATTGACTGAATGTTAGTACAATACTTAAATGATTGAATGACTGATTGATGCACTTTCCCCTTCTTTTTTTAGCATGTTGTAGTCAAATATTTCTTTACATCACAGATGATGTACTTAGTTGTTGAAACATCGATGTAAATGATGATATCATCTGTAAATCTGTCAACAAACACATTTGCAACTGTTGCTACTCTGGTGTTATTAATTTTTTGATTCTCAGACTTGATCCTGTTGTTTTCCTACAGAATTATAATCCCAAGTCATCAAAGAAATCACGAGTTCCTGGTCAGACGGTAGGAGACCAGGCTCAAATCACAGTATTACTACAGCTTCAGAAAGACAAAGTACTGCCAACTGGACAATTTGTAACGTTTCAAAAGATTATCACCAACTCCCACATCGGTGTATATTTGTTTTACATTCTACCTCTGTTTAGAGCACAGCAGTAGGCACCTTTAGCTCAAGTCAGCAACATGTTGTTGCTTTAAAGTGAAGCACAGTGTCATGAATAACAATGCAGAGATTGTGCTACAACTGCACCAAAAGCCCTAACTGAAATAAAAATATTATCAAAAACCAGGGGAAGTAGTTTCCAGCATCTTATCCACTCAGTGCAGTCTCCCCGTGATAATTATTTAGGTCACTGGGTTGACAAGCACTGTATTGATCAGCACCACTTTTTTGGGAAGTGTGTCAGGTTTGACTCCAATAATGTTATGCCATCTCTTCTTTTTGCTGATGCAGGTTGCCAGAGTGTTTGTCCTCCTCACCATCTCTTACCCTCCCAACTTGGCCAGAGCATCAGCACCTTGGCTTTAGACTGCTTACTGCTTATACAGTGTCACAGTACAGTAACAGTCTACAGTCATGGCTACTGAAGCCTGGTAATGCACCGAGCACTACACTGTAGACAACACTGACACGCAGACACCATACTGCTCAGTACTTTTTAAAATGGTTGACCTGATGCTACAGCTACTGGTGGTCCGTCAGTTTTCTCCTGCTCGAGAAGGAAACCTGTGTGGGCTTGCATTGGGGGAGTCCTACACCATGCAAGTGCGTAATATCCACACTCAAACCAATGAGACCTTGCGGTTTCCCAGTTACCATGTCAACTCCAGCTCCTCCTCCTCCACCCTGCTGTCTCCATGGTGACCGTGGCTTTAGATTGTTACTCTAGCAATAGCACCATGGTAACAGTCTACAGCCATGGTCGTTAGGGGCAGGTGTCATCAGGCAAGTAAAGAAGAAGAAGAAGAAGAAGAAGAAGAAGAAGAAGAAGGACATTTAAAGCTAATAATTAAGTTTGTATTTCATTTTATCTGTTGTTTAGAGAGTATGTTGTTAACTCATCCATGTACATTGTTGTCTGGAGCAGCAGGATTTGTCAGTTTGACTTCTTCATTGCTTAATATATAAAGTATTGTAATTCGATCTAATATAACAAAAATACATATAATGTAATCTATCTGATACACATACATCTGATAGAAAAAGTACAACAATTAAGTACGCAATGACACATGTGGACACATGTTGCTTTGCACTCGTGTTTTTATTAGACATAATGTGTTTCTTTATGGTTTGATCACTGAGTTGAGTAATGAATGCAAAGAGCACATGCTGAGCGGATGAGTCAGCCAGCTCCAGCACCTGTTCAGTCCTTCCTGTTTATCAGAAGCAGTCTCACTTCAAAGCAGCACAGCCAGGTAATCCCAGTAGGCAGCACTCTAACCTGCAGGCAGACACAAACCACACACTGGGTCTCGTACGTTTGGGCTAACTCGAATTCATGCACACATACATGTGGTACACTCACAGCAAACATGTAAGCACTACTCTATGTAGCAGAGCTACTCTGCCCTCTACAGGTCAGGATGCGTGTGTGTCATCTGCTTTTAACAGAGGAACTCAAGCTTTTTTCCAAGTTGAAACATTTTGTAGCAAAACATGCCTGATTTGATAAAGTAAATAAAAAATGAAGAAAAATTGCCACTGTTTTGTTGCTTGGTTTGTGAAGGTCTGCCTTTGGTGTGTGTGTTTCTCAGAATTCACACAATTTGTAACTGATGCAGCAGACAGTGGTGGTGTTTAAGATACGAGTGGAAAAGTTGGTATAAAAAAAGATAAAAAATGTTTAAGTGACTCCAGCCTCCAGCATTCAAATTGTGTGTGACAGCTGTCCTAACGGTCACACATCCTTGACAGCTGGAATTGGAATTTCATAGTAAAAGCTTCTATAAACTGATCACTCTGCAGTGCATGTAGTCAGCAGCAGAGTAGTGATTTGTGGTGGTTTTTTCATGCTTAACATCAAAAATCTATTTAAACCACATTACTGTGTGAGGACTGCTGGTATTTTGTGATCATTAAGATGAGTGGTACAATCCTACTTTATCACAAAGCATAGTAAGTTAAGAACTCTTTTACTCTTCACTGTGTCCTCACATTTCTGCCATGCATCATCTTCTTTGGTCATAATGACAACATACGCTAGACAAAAGTATCGGTCTTTAAAGACATTGCATTCTAAATATAACAGCTTCTGCTCTTCTGGGAAGGCTTTCCATAAGACTTTGGAGTGTTTCTGTGGGAATTTTTGCCCATTCATGCAGTAGAGCAATTGTGAGGTCAGGCACTGATGTTGGATCTGGCTCACAGTCTCTGTTCCAGTTAATCCCAAAGGTGTTGGATGGGTTGAGGTCAGGGGTCTGTGTGGGCCAATCAGGTTCTTCCACAGCAAACTCATCCAACCATGTTTTTATGGAGCTTTGCTTTGTGCACTGGGGCACAGTCATGCTGGAATAGAAAAGGTTCTTCCCCAAACTGTTGCCACAAAGTTGGAAGCATAGCATTGTCCAAAATGTCTTGGCATGCTGAAGCATTAAGATTTCCCTTCACTGGAAGTAAGGGGACAAGCCCAACCCCTGAAAAACAGGGGTGTGTCGGGTTAATTTGTCTATGTAGTGTATTTGCTATGTGCTAAAAGAAAAGGAAAGAAAAACAAGAAAAGAAAGCGAGGTAAAGAGATATAAGTTGGATGAACAGTTGTTTATCTTCTGCATCCCTGCACTGTAAAAGCTCATGTGCTGACAGAGAAACAACAGCACATAAACTCTTACTGTTCAAGGCTGAGAAGTAAAATTCTTTCTCTCTCTAACACACACACACACACAAAGGTGTCACTACAGGTTAAACTACATTTAAAGAAGCATTCTGGTGATGACTACTGTTTCTCATTGCTCTGGATTTTTTCGGTTTATATATTACAGCATAAAGGTAGTTCACCATTATTTTCTACACAGTTGTTATAAATGAAGGTATCAGTGTACGCCTAAAGGGACATGAGGTCCCAATGCAATGCTGAAAAAGTCTGCTGGAACTGAACACCCACCAAGGTTTTATGACTTTATGACTTCATTATTGTTTGTTTTGTTTCGAAAACTGAGCTTTACCTACACAAGCACAGCACTTGATGGAATTACTGTAATTTCCCCTTTTCACATCCCTTCGTAACTGTCTGAAACCGAACAGGACTACGCAACAGTGTTCACATTTTTTGGATATGTGAGCAGAGACATGCCTTTCTCTCGCTCTCCTTCCCTCTGTCTCTCTGTCTGTCTCTCTCTCTCTCTCTAAGTATGATGACTAATATTTACCCTGGTAGTGTCAGTTAGGCACCTTTAAGGATGGCCAAGCCACAGCTCTCCTCGCCAGGACCCAGCCACGACCTCTAAAAAAGTCCAGTAAAGCACACAAGCAGACAAACAACTGCAGATGACATCATACATCAAAAGGCCGCTGCCCTAACTTCAGACAGCCTCAGCTGTGTCCTCAGTTCACCTCTGTACCTCCTCAACACAACATCTGAACATATTTACATCTGGTACTGGAGTGAAGCAGAAACACCCACGCTGAACGGTGACCAGCTACAGATGCTGCAGGAGATCAAATCTGTGATTCTTTATCAACAAAAAGTTCTTCCCAATTAAAGGAACAGAAATATGTTGTATGTCTAAAATCAGTGGGAGGGATAGAAAGAGAGCATGTATGGTAGTCTATGCATGATGATGAGATGAGGGGGAAAAAAAACAGACCAAGTTTTGGCCCCAGCAAAAGTACACTTTGTCCACACAAACAAGAAAACCACAAAGCAGAAGAAAACCAGAAGTGTGTGAGCATGCAAGCATGGAATAACAAATGACCAAATCACACCCACATGGAGGAAAAAAAAACAAAACATGCAGACACACATTTAAAGTGTCACTGTGTGGACATAGTTATCAAACTAAAAGTGCTGCATAGATGTCTTTACTGCTTTTCATGTTGCTAGCTGACATTAACTGACTTTCTCTGCCTTTTCTGTTCTTTAAATAGCAATTGAACTGACAACTCTAAACACACTCCCTCAGTTCCCTCTTTCATATGTCAACACGCACTGCACACGTCAAACACACTGCATATCTAATCTCAGATCGCGAGGTTATTTTCTTTTTTCATGCAAATAAACTATGCAGACCCATTCTCAGACAAACACATCAACACACACACACACACACACACACACAAACAAACAAAGGAAACAGAGAGGCATGGCTGAATCCTCATGAGACTGGACACAGGCCATACCTCTGGAAAACATCCAACCTGATGTTACATCACATCCACCCGCACCAGCATACCAAATAAAACAAGTGCATAAACACATGCAGACAGATGTGTGTAGCTCTAATTCATATTAATATGGATGCAGTTTCATGGAGGTGTGAAAAATCTGGCACTTGTTGTCTTCAGCATCTTCTCTTTGTTGGATCAGAACATTGCAGGTTGCAATGATGATCAAAAGCAAAAATAAAAAATAATGGTCAATAGCTGAAAAAAATGAATGTAAATCCAAATGTTGTTGTAGGTGAGGTCATAAAATCTCAAGTCCTTGAAATCACAGATTATTCCAGTAAGGGCTGTCAGAAGTGGAAGCAGTTTCAAAGTTGGTCAACTTTGTCGGAGTCTGGATCAGCCTGGGCCATGGGATGACCAGGCTCTTTGGAGTTTAAGTGCAAGTCTTATATAGGCATAAGCACCACGTGGCCCCTCCCCTCCTTCCGTCTCCCATAACAACCAACGCTCCACAATCAAAATAGAGCCCATCTGTGCTCCGACACACCCCTCTGCTCCATTCCCCCATACTCCACCGGGGGAAGAGGGAAAAAGTGATCCTTCAGTCGCACTGAAAAACTTGAATGTGCCCTTACTCTCCCTTTTTAACCACAACATCCAGTGAGAGGCAGAACAGGAGGAGGGGTGGGGAGGGGGATAACTCCACCCTCATCTGTCTCTGTCTCTCATTCCATTATTTCCCGGTTGTTGTGCAACAGGGGGAACGGATTCCTGAGGAGAGAGTCACGGCTCTGTTGTAAAACTTACTGGCAAGAGTGACCCTCTGTGTTTTTCTTTTACCGTTTCCCTCGCTCGCTCACTCTCTCCGTTCTTCTTTGTTATCAAAACCATGTGTATGAGTGTGTGTGTCTGCTGTGAGGTCTTGGAGGGACACAAGGGCCACAGGGGAGCACAGGAGAGAACGAATATGAGGGCTATGATGGTGAAATGCGACCACATAACCATGATATGTATGCTCGTGTGACTGGCAGTTGTAACTCATTAGATTTGGCAACAGGCGACAGGTCATCAACATTAAGACAGATTGATTAGGAGAGTGAGAGTGTGTGTGTTTACAGGAGATGATGTTGCTACTCAGTAGAAGCTGTTTTAGCTCAGTTAGGCAAATAGCCACCCGGACCAGCCCTCACTTGTCTATAGTTTGTGGATCAAGAATGAGTTCTAAGATATCCAGACAAACAAAACTATTTTTGTCCATGTCATAAATGCAGCAGACATATGATAGGGTATGTTGCACCCAAAGCTGATGACACACAGGATGTGGAAGGGAGGAGGATGTTGAGGAGAGTTCGAAGCGAGGCAGAGGCCGGTGGGAGATGAAAGCAAGAGGGAAGGGAAGAAAGAGAGCAAGAGAGCGAGAGAGAGAGGGAGAGAGAGAGAGCACACATCTGGAAACAATTGAATGAGAGCAGTCTGACGTGCACATGCTTTCAGCTGAAAGAACAACATGTCCTTGAACTTTGTGCGTTTGAGTGTGTGCATAAAACGGTCGGTATAACCTGCATATGAGGAAACGTGCCTGAACATCTGAAGTGTTCATAACGATATGTTGCCTCTTCATTGCAACTCTTTTCCCATACACTGCAAATTCACTGTGGGTGAAAGTGACTCAGTAACCACATAATGTTATGTAAAGATGATTCTGACAATTATTTTATCATTTTTATATACTGTGGGGCAAAGACATCTTTTAGTAACTATTTGTTAAAGTGTGACGCCGTGTTGTTGCACAGCTGTGACAGTAAACAAGTTACACAAAATATTACACAAACTTATTAAATCAAGGTTTCCACTGTGGCTCTGATAAAAAAAATTCTTCTCATAACTTTCCACAATGTTCCCAGAACCTAAAAATGTCAATCCCCCTCTGGCATAGTGTTGTTTTTATAAAGGGGAAACCAGCTTTTACTATTGAGATTGCTGCAAGGAAAATGGAAAATGTATTCATGTCTCTGCCTGTAATATTAGTGATTTATATGTTCCTGATATTCATCTAGTTCCCAAATTAAATTAAGCAATATTCAGATTATTCCCATCTGCCAGTCTCTCCAAAGGCTTTACTACATTTCAAACAAAGCTGAAAATGAAAGCTGAAACGCCCTTTCTGAACTGGGGAGGAGGGCAATTTTGTAATTTTCAGAAATAGATACTTCGACTGTCAAGCTAACCTAAGGCAGTGGCTACTTGAGCTGTTTAACACGTGCCAAAGCAACATCTGTCACTTTTCATGGGTACAACACCATGAACACTTTTGTACAATTCCTTTCAGTGAGGGCACATATGTGTGAAAAGACACAGTGCTTAGAGCACAAGTATGCAGAGGAGTGCAGACAGGAGGAGGCTACGACAGCAGGCTTTTAGTTCTGCTCTCTGGTGTGACCATGCAGACAGGCTTGTCAAGAAAAGTAAAAGTGACCCTAGATCAGTACTGAACCACAACGGTGCTTGCAACCTGTTTTTCTTTGGGTCCCCCGTAGTCTCCCAAGTGGATAAATTGAATAGGTTTAAAATGCGATTCGTCAGCCCATAGCATTCTCACTGTGTGATTGCATTCCATTGACATATACCCCAAGCTAACATTTGATTTCTGTTTTGAAGTTTAAGCATAATCTCTCCTAAGGCATCACAGCTTGTTACTGGCATTATTATGCACTTGACGTTGAACCAGGAACCTGTTCGTATTTAAATCTGCATTATATTTTAACCAATGACTGGTGATTTCCTATATTCTTGTTTAACTGTTTGTGCCCTTTGAGTTGGCAGTGTGGCTGAGCCATTGTACAACATTTTGTTGTCCATGGCAATCAGTAACCTTTCACACACTTTCTACAACCTAAAAGCATGAAAGTTCTTTCATCCATCTGACTTGACCAAGTCAAGCTATTACACAGCTCACACAAAGAAACAGAGACGAGAATACATAAAACAATTGTCACTTAATTTATTGTCTGTTAGAAGACATCTTCCCTGAGAAGGACAGCAGTCATTAGATTGTTTTGCACGGATTAGATCAGAGAGAAACAAAATAACTTCTAAAACACACCGGTCATGACTCTGAACTTGACATTTTTACTCAAAGTGCCTCTGGAATCAATTATGTTGTCGCAAGATTTTTTCCTGAACATTGAATAACCAACACTCCCTGGCCATATTGAAGTGCTTGAGCCTCTGACTCAGATTCTGTGACTTATTTCTCATTGGAACCCCTTCAGAAAGTCCTGGTAGGTTTGCCTGTGAGCTGACGTAGCAGGAACAAAATGGCCACCAGGATGTGTCAAGATTTGAGGGTCATGGAAAGAAGGGAGGAGTTCCTTGCTCATGTTATCAGGGATGACTTTGTCCTCAAATCCAAAAACATGCAGCGAGGGGATTTGGAGGGGAACATGGTAGAATATCTCGTGTTCTGTACAGGCACTGCGGAAACCAGCAACAAGGATGGCAAAGCGAAAGCTGAACTCAGGCTCCAGTTTTCGCTCCTGAAGAGAACACAGCATGGCCACAAAAGCTGCTCCTTGACTAAATCCCAGGATGCCATCAAATGGACCTTGGACCTTCACAGCTTCTCTCACAACTGTCACGCTCTCGTCAAGCCCCAGGCTTTTCTCACACTGCTGCTGAGCATTGAAACTCCGAGCCTGGATGTCAGAAAACCACCAACCCTTGGGGTCTGTGTCGCTTCCAGGTCCTGGGCCTGAACCATTCTCCTTCTCTGAAGCTTCTGAAAGGACAGAAGAACATAATCTATTCGACCAAGTGAAATGATTTTAAAATAATGATAATAAAAAGAACCACAACTTTCTTTCATCCTCTGAAAATGAATCTCTACGTTAGAATACAGCATTGATTCTTTAACTACTGCATGAAAATGCACATTTACTTCCTGTATTTTTGAAAGATATCTCGGTGGAAATTCATCAGCGTAAGTATATTCCTGTTTCAATATGGTGATTAAGTGTAGTCTGAGGTTTACATGATTTATTATACTTTAAATAATAAATAAAATACTTTAAATTATTTTAAGACCACAGTGTGTTTTGAGGAAGGTGTCGAGGACGACCCACCATCATTGCCGGCTTGCTGTACACTGTGCGGTGCACTCAAGTACACAAGCTCCACTTGTTTCTTCAACAGCTTTCGCAAGGCTCCCGTCTTTTCACGGAACGAGCTGCCGTTCTGACGATAACCGTGGATACACAGGATCCGGAGTGGGGCCATGGGGAAGTTAGCTCAGCTAACGACTTAGCTAACGCTAGTCAGAGAAGTTACTTTCAGTTACAGCTCGGAGGACAGCAGCGTTCTTTTATTAAAATAACAACTCTTTGTCATATAGCACACGACTTAAACTTGTCAGGCAAAATACAAATTATATCCCAGGACATGTGAACGACAAGGAAAGAATTAGCTGTTTAAATACCGAAAGTTCAGCAAATTTGGGCGACAGCTGCATCACTGGAGTGGCCAGCCGGAAGGAATGAAAAGTATTTCCGTTTCTTCCTTTCAAAGTAAAACCGTTGTCAGTAAACATGACGTGTTTCCTAAAAAATAGACTTGAAGTAGATATATAGTTAAAAAAATAAAAATAAAAAAGACTTTATTGTGCATTTAAAGTGGAAAATTCAGTACACATTGATTTAGTCAAAAGTGAAATTTAAGAGAATGAAATCTGGGTCCCTAAAGATTTCCCCAGCACTTCATAACCATGGATGAGAGTTATGTCCACCACTTCCAACCAGAGATAAAAGAACGGTCGAAACGGTGTAAAAACTCAGAGTCTCCAGCTCCCCCAGAGAGCCAAATCAGTGTGCTTTGCAGCCAGGGTGATGATCTCCGTTTTCAGGGATGCAAAGGGGGTGCTGCTGGTGGACTATGTAGGGTCACACTATTACAGGGGCCTATTGTGCTCATGTGAGACCTATAGCAGAAAATCAAGAAGATTCAGTGCGGGAAGCTGACAAGAGTTGTGCTCTTCCACCAGGACAACACTGCAGTTCACAAGTCAGCAGTGGTGTTGGCAGCAATTCAGGAATGCAAATTTGATCTTGTTCATATTTGTCTGATTTGGCCCCCTCAAACTACTACCTCCTCCTCAAGATGAAGAAAGAGCTCACTGGTGACCATTTTGAGAGTGCTGATGATGGTATTGCTGTGGACCCCTTTCTGGAGGTTCAACATGCTGACTTCTACACAGAAGAGATCTGCGTGTTAAGTGTGTTAATGTGGAGGGGACTATGTTGAAAAATAAATGTGGTTTTCTAAAATTCATTCCTTCAACCTTAGACCGTAATATTATCAATCACATGAAAATGAGATACATACATACATAAGTTACAACTTTAAGACAAAAAATAAAATTTTGTAGGTACACAACTACAAGTGTGCAAGATTGCAAATATGCAAATACAGATCAATATATTAGGCTAAAACACATCTTAAAAATTGTGACTGCCCTAGACCAATCACACTTTTAGTGTTGGAAAATTGTGCATTTATTTAAATTATATTTTTATCGTTGAGTACATCATCAGTCATTCCTCATCAGATGAAGCTGCAGCGACTGCATCTGAACTTTTGACAGCCAATCACATCAAACCTTTCACATCTCTGCCTGCCTGCTCGGCTTTCCTTCAGCAGCAGCTCTGATTAACAGGCTGCTAAACATATGGCTTATACTGATGATGCTGCAACCATTCACATCAGCTACACGACCTGCTGCAATCTGTGTTGGCTTCATGAAGCTTGAAGATGATTGATGAGTATTCTCACAGGGAAGTTTAATCTTTAGAGTTAAAAGATAACAGAATGTGTTGACAGTGAAATCTCTGATACTGACACGTTTTCTTTGGTGTATTTCTGTACTGGATATTCTTCTCTACAGTGTCAACTGCCTCTCAAGTGATTGATCACTATGTCATGGTAGAGTTTTGGACATGTCTGTACAGAAGTGCAAATCAGTGGATTTTGTGACACTTAATTTTAGTGGTACTCAAACTGTGTGGTGGAGGAACAGAGCCACTGAACGAGTGGGGAGTGGATGACCAGGGGAAAAATATGAAGTGAAACTAAGTTGAATGAATATGATGTAGGGAAAATAAACAAACAAGAGTTTGCTGATGCTATTGTGCTTTTCTCTGCTTCTTAAGGGAGGCATGCCAGAAAAAGTTTGAGAACCACAGTGGTTTTCAAACAGATCCAATCCATCTTCACCATATGTTTCTGAAATCCAACAACAAAAGTCTTCCTTCCACCTCACACATACAACAGATGCATTTTACTGTGCGACTCAAGCTCAACTGATGGATATGTTAAGTGTGTGCTTTTGGAGCACCATTTCTGTGGGAGAACGATGGACTCATTGCTAGGTGTTGGGAAACTGACCCCTAAAGACACCCCAGACCAGCCAGGTGAAACAAAGCAGCTACTTTAAAAATCCTAAAATCTTTGAGTACTTAAATATTTCATCTCCTGGCAACAACATCGACCACAACAATAACACACACACAAACACACACACACAAACACAAACCGAATAAGAACTTTTTTACAACACGGGTATTGAGGAACTGAGTACTTGAGTACTTGAGGAACTCACTTATCAGATTCTCTTTCAGCTTCAGTGGCAGCACAGTCCTCCAAACTGACTCCATCAAAAACACAGACATTATCTTCGATACAGATTCTCTCTTGACAAACATATGAAGGCAATATTCCAAACACCATATTATCACTTTAGCGATTCAGTTGGCATTTAGCCCCTCAATTCTAATGATTTGGTGAAGGCCCAGAGCAGTGACAGCCAGAAATAAACTCGCACTAAAAAAGGTGAAAGTGGTAAATAAGGAAAATAAGTTCAAAAGAAAAATCAAGTTTGTCCTGTATAGATGCAGTACTTCCTGTCCCTTTTCCTATAAGCCCAAGGTATCCGATATACAACCTGTTCTTTTTTAAAATGTAGTATTGGTGTGTCAGTGTCTGTTAACTCAACACTTTACTTTTCACTGATAAAAATGAAAACACGTGGCTCCAGGGTGCAGCTACTTAAACGTTTACTGTGAGTATTTGTGTGTTATGAAACAGCTCTGGGTCAGGCTTTACACAGCTGGGACTTTATAATTGAGTAGAGGGACACTAACTGTTTAAAAGGTGCAGCCTCAAGGCAAAACAGGCTTCAGATTTAGAGAGACTGTGTGCCACTGTTTCTGTCTCTTCATACTGTCTCTGTCAACAAGCGACTGTTTTCTTTCACGATTTTTTTTTCTAGTGGTCTCATCTACAGGGTCTGTCAATTGGGTTTAGTAAAGGTCTTTTGTTGCTGAGAAAGCACACGTGTTGCTGGGCCGTGACGCACATGCTAATTAGGGAAACTAAAAAAAACAGTAAAGAAACCCGACAACAACACACCCGGGGGACAAGGCTGATGTTCTTCATCATGGGTGAGGAGCTGTGTGTCAATCTCTAAAGGACAGAGAGAGAGAGAGAGAGAGAGAGAGAGAGAGAGAGAGAGAGAGAGAGAGAGACAGACAGACAGACAGACAGACAGAGAGACAGAGACACTTTTCTCCCAGAATTGTCTTCTGCTACACATTACTTCCTAACTGCTCCGACTCCACACTTGCTGTTATTCAAACCACTGCATCCTGAGCCCTCATGTGGATCTTAAATGGCAACGATAACTAACAACCTATCAAAATGAGAATTTCCAAATGAACCACTATCATAATGTTAATTATCTTAATTGTAGCACAATGTAATAGACAGGCCTTTTTATAATTGTAATATAATGAACAAAGTATAATGTGCGCAGTTAGTCTATAAATACAACATGAGGACGTAATGTGTTTCAGGATATTGTATAACTGAGACCAGAAATCCTCTTGTGAGTTGATACCTTTAAAATAGCTCTTTAAATAAGTCTTAATGACTGATTTTCATGACTATGTTCAGTTTGATTTGCTATTTCAATACCTGTTTTGTGATGAATATTATTCATTAAGTTCTGAGCAAAAAGCAGATTATATCAATTCAAACAGTAAGTATATCAGTATGATTGATTATTCTAAAAACTGAAAAAAGAGCTTTTCGGTTTGTATTAGAATCTGTAAAATGGCTGTGGGTGAAGGCATACAGCATGACAAATCAGAGGAAGACTTAAAAGTTGCCGACAATCATCCCTGTGGGGTGAAAAGAGGCCTGCCTTCATGCTTTCCTGCAACCCACAGGGGGGCAGTGGTGCACTTCAGGATGTACTGCTGTTTCAGATCTCACATCTCCCCTTCAGGAAAACTGGGTGTACTAGCACACGAGAGAACAAATCCACATAAGGTAATTGCACAGCATAATGATCAAGAGTGGAGTCATGCATAATACTGCAATTAAGAAATTCAGAAAACACTGTGATTCAAGATGGAACCATTCAAATCAGCAGGTCCCACACCTACAGATTGAGAATAACAATATCTGTGATAGGACAATCCTGAATTTATTCTCACTGTAAGACCTGCTGATGTGTGATGGTACAGCAGGAGCACGAGGACATGCCAGTTAAGCCTCGCAGTCAGAGCCAAGAACCACAGTAGGGTAGCGGATGGGTTCAGAGAGGTCAGACTGGCCTGCAGGTTGTGTCCTAGAGTGGAAGATCTGTGCTGCTGTCCTCCACGGCGACATTATTACAGTTCCTGTCACTCTGCCATGTGATACGTGAAGTCTGTGTGCACATAAAGGAGGACAGAGAAGAGTAAGATGAATGTCCTGTCCGCTCCGGATCCTCACTGGAGCTGACAATGTAGGCCATACTCAATGTGAATGCCCTCGAAGAAAAGCAGATAGATGCGGGGTGAAAAAGTGTCTTTATTCCTATTCAGAGTGTTTATCTTCGAGTGTTTCCTGCTGTGTTGTGCTGTTTTCAGGGAGATACCACTATGATTCTTATCAAGACGGGCATATTACAAAAACAGTGCGATAAAAAGCTGTTTTGTTGTTGCATTGTTGATAGGTGGCATATTTTTATCGCATGACAAAGGTGATAGGTGAAGCAGCAGAAGTTGGAGACAAGTCATTCCTTGTAACTCATCATTTCTTGATGTGCAACTCCTTCATCAACATTTTCTTAAATAATAAGACAGTATAAGTGGAAGCATGAAATGCTTCCCCACTGGGTAAACATTATTTCCACAAGTTTCATCAAAATCTGACAGTGTGTACGAGTTAATGTGTGTGGCAGGTGAACAGAAGGGAACTAGTCCCTTCCAAAGAAGCCTCTGGAATATTTTAAGCTGCTCCACTGAGTCACAGTACAGTGTTAAAAAGCCTCTCATCTTTTCCTTCAGATGATGCCTTCAGTGCTCAGAATGAGCAGGTTCACGCCTTGCTGATACAAAGATGAGTTTACCCATTTACTCACACTATATATTCCTTCTTAGAAGCCTTGAAATCGGAGAGCTTTTAGTATTTTTTTAAGTACTCTGTATGATTCTGATCCTGACTCATACAGGAGGGTCTCCATCTGATCTCAAACCAACCGCACTACATGACTCAACTAGCTTGAATGACAGGCAAACGTCACTTCACTCAGCCACCTACAGTCATTTTTAACTTTTGTCTTTAAGCAATTTTTAGCGCTCTGAGTCATGCGGAAAATTTGTGAAGATTTGGGGGTCCCTTCTGAACGCAGATGGACACGCCAGTAATTAAGTGGAATGTGTTGACTTATGTGTGGCTTAGTGAACAGTCTATTTGAACTCATTTTCAAAGGAAAGTTCCAGTGTGTATGGACATTTCTGTCACGGCAGCTTTGGACACAGACATCTGGGCGTGCATGGACAATCATCTGCTGCTCTGGCAACCTTTTAAACTTTTTGGAATTGAATGTTGGTGTGTGTTTCTGCATGGGCGTCTGTGCATAGTCGTCTCTTATTTGTTTTTTTGTATGTACTTGCTCTAAAAGTAAAAGTATGTTGCGTTTATTTGGCCTAATTTCAGCTATAGCTGAACTGCTTTCACTCGGGTGTTGTACAGCACGATTTTTGAGGTACTTATGTGCAACTTCGCACTCATACTCCACTTTATTTTAGTGGAAAATATTGTACTTTTTGCTTCACCGCATTTGACAGATATAGTTCCTAGTTTCCCTCATAATAAAAGCATTCACACAAATTTGTTCAGCATATTGAAAAATGCACTCAACAAAAATATAAATGCAACAATTTTTGTGATCACTAAGGAGTGAACAAATTACAGTGAGAAAGCAAAACGGTTTTAGTGTACATGCGAGCCTGTATTGTATCAAGTCAAACTTGAAAAAATTGTGCCTTCAAAGAATCAGAAAATAGACATGTTTTAACCTCAGATTCTTCCTTCTCACATGTAGGAAGGAGAAAATCTCTTTTTCATTGCAGTAAGATGCCCAACACTATTCTCTAGTGTATTTTTCAAAATGATGCACTGATGCATCACTTCTCAAATTCACAGCCCATTGCCTGCTGCTGAGCTCTTCAGTGGATTGCAATTGGTCCGGATTCTTTTGGCTGCAGGCTTTCATTAAGAAATAGATCAAAGAGATCAAATTGATAAAAGTCTAGAAGCAGGGATAAACCGTGTCACCACCAGAAATTAAATTTTATGATCAGACTCATGGGAATCAAACACTGAACATGGGAAATCCCAATCTTTCCCCTCATTCCATCATCTGCCTCACATGCTGCTTAATTATTTAATTTTATGTTACAGATATTTCAAGATCAAGTTATTAAAATCCAACCACTGCATATGCTATAAAATATTAACCGAGTCCCACTGCACAATAAAGCAATGACTTGAGTAGACTGTTGCTGATCTTAAAAAAACAAAAACAAACAAAAAACAACAACAACAAAAATAAAGGTGTTGTCTTTGGACAATGGCCCACCATTCAGAGAGACAAATGACCCCAAACCTGTGCAGAACAGGGCATGTGGGTTGTGTTAAGAATTCTCACCAGTTTGCAACACAAGAAGCTGCAGCAGGGTACGTGTCCAGAGGGAAGGGGAAGAGGAGACATGGTGAAGATTGAGGAGATGAACAGAGAGGTACTGTATTGGTGCTTTCCGGGAGAAGATGGAGAAAGATGTTGCTGTGTCACTTCTGGTGAAGGAACTTCTAGTATTTCAATTGAGCAAATGGGAAATGAAGGTTTGCAGGAGAGGGGAAAACGTATGTACTGTACTTTCTTACGTTTTCTTGGAAACCTATCAGAGCTCCTATACCAGAGTTTCACTGTCAACAGCTCACACAGTGTAAAAATAAGGCTGGGATTCTCATATGTAACAATGAAGAACCCTAACCTTACTTAAATAAAAGCATCACAAGCCAAATGGATGTACAATATCAAAAGTATTCTTGCAGAAAAATTTTTATATGATGTTTGGGATTGATGTGTTTGTTGCTCTTCTCTTACTGCTGCAGATGATAGAGAATATACTTAACTGCTGGATAGCTTAATCTACAGCAATGCATCATATTGCATCAATGCATCAAGATTATCATATATGTTTAACATGTCTGTCCTGTGAGGACGACATATGTCTGAAAAGTCAACATTTCATGAGTTCAGAAAAAGAGTTAAAGTGAGAGGGTTTTAAGTCATTCATGTAGCTTAAGATAAAAGAAAAGAACATTTAATCCCCCACTAAAACAGAAAAATTCAAATTCAAAATGACTAATGGAGATACCTTCCTGCATATTTTAGAAAACTTTCTATTTTGCAGCTTAATTTGGAGGATTTGTTAATTAAAATATTACAAACATGTGAAAGTAGTTGTTCATACTGACAAACCCATAGAGAATTATAGCTGCTAAGGCTGTGTGTTGTAAGAAGAAGGAAGAACGAGGAGGAATAAAAGGAAGATGAAAAAAGGAGGAGGAGGAGGAGCACAATCAAGGAGTCTGAAGATGGGCAGTGTAGCAAATTTGGTGTCAACTAAGCAAAAAATGTGGGAGGAGATATGTTTAATTAGTTTTACAGCTGTGGAGAAAACAGAAAAACAGAGTGATGGACTTCATAATTCCTGCCAGCTCAAAGCATATGAAACATTCTGCTCCATCGGGTCTTCATTTTGATGAAAATTGCTGATTTGTTATGAATTTTAACATTTCAAACTTTAAATGGTTGATGTAATGCCAGCATCAGGTCTGAGCCCACAGTCTCAGTTGAGGAAGTTTGACATTGGAATGGACTTTTGTGCAAAGTTTGATTTATTTTCACGAGTGGGAAATCAAATTTCATGGTAAGAAGAAGAAGATGTTTCCACAGGAACCAAATGGCAAATGGAAAAAATTTGTGACTAACTGGCAAAAAAAAAAAAAAAGTTTACAAACGTTTAACAAATTAGATGTTTTTCTCGGGAGTTGGCAGAAACCACACAGGAACTAAAAAAGGAGTGAACATCTGTCATGTAGCCAGAAACAAAACCCAAATGAGATGTTAATGTTGCTTCTTGTCTGCTGGATGTACAATTGTTTTCCACCACAGTCACCGTTATGACTTTTTAAGGCAATAATGTGAAAATTGTGTTTCTGTCAGCTTGTTTTTGAGTTTTGTGGCGAAAAAAAAGAAGCCAAAAATCACCTGCAAAATTATGCAAGTTTCAAGTTTTTGCAAGTGGATATTTGTGTTGTAATGAAATGCATGGAAACTAATGGCTAGAAGGCATGAATAATTGGAAAAATTAGATGAAACAAAAAACATCTTCAGGGTGTTTTATCCATGTCACTATACATCTGATCTGCCCATTGTTGACAGGCTTCAAGTGGCACGAATAAATAGTCAGTACTTGCATATTTAAAGAGAGACAGCAGGAGTCTTGCGAGCATCTACATGTCATCCAAGAGCCCAAGTGGGACCTGGTAGTTAGGCAGGGATCACACCGACTCTTAAATAGGTGTGGTCTCTGGATCTGCTTCAAGGAAACTCCCAAATGACAGTGTTTCCACGGCCTCTGTCTCCTCTCAGTTACTCCGTTAGTGCTTTCTTTTTCAGTTTTTCTTTTTTTATCCTCAAGGATGTGACTCAAGTTTAGATAGGTGTCACATATAGGCTCAGCTAGTTGGGTTTATTAAAGGTCTTTTGTTGCTGTGAAAGTGCACACAGGCCTAGTGTTGTGCCATGATGCACATACCAATTAGACAGAGTTAAAAAACACACCCAGGGGACAATGCTGCTGTTGACGTTCTCCCACATTGATGAGGAGTGTCGCTCCCCAAGGAGGCAGAGGGAAAGACAGTGCAAATAAGGGCTGGTGTGATAAAAAGGTATGGGGAAGAAGAAAGAAAGCAGGGAGTTCCTGTACTCAGGTTTAATGTGGCCCTTCCCTGTCATAGTGATTTATGAGGAGCAGAAACATTATAATATTCCTGCTGCAAATCAGAGAATTAGGAGCAAGAGGAGAGAAGAGTGAAGAGAGAGACAGAGGGAGCGAGTGTGTGTCTAAGACAACAAGTCAGGCAAAGGGGCACAACTGATATAAGCCAAAGCCAGAGAGGAAAGTACATCAAAACAGCTGATCCTGATCTAAACTGCATATGTCCCTGTAGGTATTCACAGTTTTGTGTTCTCCCACAAGTGAAGTAATAACACACCAGGATGTTTATGTCATGTGTCTTGCTTCTGTACTGTAAAGGTGGGAGTCTTCTTAATGGATTTTTTCAGTGATGATTCACACCGGTCTCCTTTGTTCATGTAAGAACGAATCGCTTTGCAGGTCAGACGCAGACTAAAAATGGAAACCATATTCAAGCTCCCCAGTTTGAGACTTGTTTTTCACTTGAGAAAGAGAGCTGCGATTCACTTCTCTGTGGGATTTCCTCTTTTCGAGAGTTCAGTCTGTACAATAGGTGCAGGCTCAGTATGTGCTTTACATGCATCGTTACAGTTGTGCACGCATGTATCAGTTGCTCATTATGTGGCTTTAATTAACCTTATCACAGTGCAACATGCACAGAGAGAAAGCGAAGACAGTGTGGAAAGACTGATAACCTTGAGAGACGGTTTCTCGCTGTGACTCTCCATGCTTTTCCTCTTTGAAGTATTGCTCTACATCCCCTCTCCCACACCCTTATCACCGTCATTCATGCGCATTAGCAACACATGTCTCACCTAACACCTCCACAACAAACACGAACACACACACACACACACACACACACACCAATAGGTCCCTGTACTGTATACCCACTGGTTTGCTATGGGGTTGTCTGACACATTACTCTCATACACATTACTTATGACCTTTGAGTATGTTCTACCATGAGAGCTTGTGGCATTTTCAAGATTTTAATTAGCACAAAATAATATATATTATATTTCAAAAAGACATATTGGCATCGGTGTACACAGATGGGAGTATACCAAGAACCATAAGATCAATCCATCTTTCACTTTGGCAGTAAATTTACATTTTTGGTGTACATGACTGTATAGCAACTCATTTACACAGGCTGCTCTGGGGACCTCTGGTCAGCACTACCTTTTAACCTTTTATTTTGAAAACATCATCTAAAATATGTGGCAGGAAATGTGTCCCAGAAACCATTATTCATTATTCTAAGGGAGGGCATGAATCCCCCCTGCTACAGAGCTAAATGTAATTGTGTTTTGACTAAAATATTAAACAAATTTACGCTAAAACATAGCTATTATTACCAAAGTTGATATCAAGCATACCTTTTTTCAACTGAATCAAGTGCCCCTACAGAAAACGTGACTGGGCAAGATGATTGAATACAAGTCAACAAGTTATTTCTCAACTGTCACATGTTCACAGTTCACAAATGAAAAGAGATTGGGCATTAATAATGGAGAATGTGAGCTCCATGACATCAAGTTTGACTAAAAAGGTGGTGAAAAAAGTTCCTACAAAGTGAAATGTCACTTTTCGCGCTATATGACTGCAGGACAAATTGTCAGTTTTACAAGTCAGCCAGTCTGACTCTTAGAGCTGCACAACATTAACACTCTTACTGTCACAACACACATGCACAATAACTAATTGAACTTCAAGTAGAACATTTACACCATTGCCTCCTGTCATTAGTGAAGTATAATAGGTGATGAAAGGAAGGTGATGGGGTGGGGGTGGGGGGGCATCTAATAATACTGGTATGCAAAGTCAGAAAGCTGAGAGATGTGTGGAGTGATGCAGGAGGAGCAGAATGAGATGAAATGAAAGGGGGCAGAGGGGGATTAGCTGCAGCTATTAGCAGCTTCTAAAGTAATCACACTCATTAGTTGCTATCAGATTGGGTTAGATGTTATAAAACAAAACAGAAAGAGAGAAGGAGAGCGAGCGAGGGAGACGCATGCAGCATATTTCTACCCACTTTATCGTTCACCATTAATACCAGCGATACACAGACACGGCACATAATGAGTACAAAGTGTTTCTGTTATTCTGATACTTCGTCAATAAGAGAAGAGATGCTCCATTAAAGTAGGGACCCTTGAATAAAAATACATACTACAGATGAGCTTCTTTTTCACAATGTTGAGTTCTCATATCAGTGACTAAATTGATGAGACATTATTTTTGCATACAGGAGTTTACTTTTACCAGTAATTTATATTTATATTGTTTATTATTACAGGGCGCTTCAAAGACCGGGTAAGAAGACTAAATGTCCCTGGTGTCAGATTGACTCCCGTGAATGCACGTAGAAGAAGAAGAAGAAGTAGCCTGGCTTGTGTAGTTTCACTGCTGAAGGTTTTAACCCCTAATCTCCAGAATGTCCACTTTAGGTATCTGTCTGTATTCACAGTACACTCTGGACAGAAAACACAGTGCTGATTGCATTAAATGTGACACAGATGTGGTGCCAACGCCACTGGGTCAAGACAGCATGTTTTCAGCTCGCTCAGCACTACTCTCTCTTCCTCCACACAGCAAATTACTCCTGATATGTTGTCTCCAGACATCTCTCACCACCGTACTCTTCACTGCCACTTTTATTTTTTTATTTTAACCATATTAAAAATTATTTTAAAATTATTATTATCCTTTTAATTATTGATTCATTGCCAGACATTCGTCTTTTGCCTAAAATAGTCATAGCTGAGCAGCTATGCGTATTTGCTTCAAGCAATAAGCTCCAGTCAGGAGATCATTAGCTTAGCTTAGCATAAAGACCAGAAGCAGAGGGCAATAGCTAGCCTATCTCTTTCCAAAGAAAGTTCTCCAGCACACAATCCTTTATATGAATCAAACAAATGAAATATAATATTGCTATTAATGTTATTGTTAAGTTATTAATGTTAAAAGCAAACCAAAGGCAGCTGGGAGTCCAGGTAATAATAGTCCAAACATAGAACATATCCAAAAGGCAAATCAGGTGGCTGGGAGTCCAGGTACAGTTAGGGTTAGGTTTCCCTTTTTCCAGTCTTTATCTATCTTCATATCTAATTTACAGACATGAGAGTGGTACAAGTCTTCTCATCATTCTGGAATGTCAAGTTATTGAATGAATGACTGAAGAGAATGTTACGTTTATGTTTACATTTCAGATCTCTCATATGAATAACTCCATGTTACCTCATGGATCACGATTACATCCACAGTGATTTTGCTATCACCTTTCCTCTCAACTATTACCCTAAACAAAAAAAATAAGAATCAAAGCTGGAACAAAGCACTTCTTAATGTACCACAAAGAGGAGGGAGATTAACAGCTTATGGCAGTTTAAAATTCACAAAGTAATATGTAAATTTAATTTGCTAGCTCTGGTGACAAACATATTTGGTGCATAACCAAAACATTATCTGCTATTTTGGAAAATATTTTTCTTTCATTATTCTCTTATAAACATTTATGTGTATTTCTGTTTCTCAAAAGCTGTAGTTCATAAGTTCATCAGGTTCTTTTGCTGAAGGGCTAAATTTTACAGAATCTTAATTATAATTAAAAGAAAGGTACAATGAAAACAGAGAGGAAGTCATGGAGGTCATTATGTGTTTTGTTTAGTATTATTGGCTTGTAATTTCCCTGTGGTATTCAATTAAACATTATTTATATATATATCTGCATTTGAATTATTCATGAAGCTTATTATTGCCAATGTTTGAGTGAGGACTATTACCTTATTATGTAGGAACTCTGAAGACAACATTTGAAAACACTAACTGTTAAAGATGAGATGTGCTATTTAAAACAATTTGTGAGACAACACTGCATTCTGGAAATATTAAGTACCAGCAGAGGAGGAAGTGGTGGGGGAGGCTAATTACTGCAGGGAGAAGGGAGTTATGTGAATTATAGTTGTTTGCACTGGTCGGTCATATTTTGCTGTTTATGAGAGGAATAAATGCGTGGAGCAGTGAGGGGCCGAATGGCCGCTTGGCAAAGAAAGCACTGCACTCTGGAGTGGGTGATGTACTCAGCTTGCAAATGTTTTCTACCAGTTATAATATCAGTAAGATAATTGTGCCGTCCAGCAGTCTTTTTTTCAAGTTCCACTTTAATGGTGACACTGTTGCCCTGCAAGCAGTGTTTTTTTTTTTTTTCTTTTGCATGAGCTGCAGAGAGACTGGAACAAATGTAGTCAACATGCGCACATAAAAGAGGACGGGTGGTGATATTACAGACAAAAATTCAAAATGAGTCTGCTTTAGCTGAATCATTGCTTCCACAATGCAGTACGCCCAGCGCTTTTCAAAAAAGGGACCACACAAGATCAATTTAAATTTTGAATATATGGTATTTTGAATACGAGTAGCAGCAAACAATTGTTTTCTATGTAAAGAGATGGTGGAGTACTGGAGTCCAGATATGAGAGCTGCCATCTTGCGCTAATGATGTCATTTGGAGCCTGCGACTGTGCAGTAGTGATTGGATGGAGGAGCCTCAGCAATGAGCTCCCGTCCATACACCTGCCTCCTGACGTTTCATCCGAGAGACACAGTTACTGTTTCTGCTGCTGGGGGATTACTGCAGACAGCATAATATTTTCCTCATTAAAAATGTATTAGTTCACCCATCTGTTGTTAATGAGACGGATCATATTTAGGACTTGGCCTGCACGACCTGCTGATCAGAGCATCACTAAAACATAGAGCTTTGACAGTCAGAAGCTCAGTCATGTCCCACTGCTAAAGTCTTTGTATGTTACCTGTGTTGCAACACCCCAGGACCAGCACCTGGTGTTCAAGGTAATTTGACATTGTGGCCAAAACGCGTAATTACCACGTCACGTGATGCACACTGGCCCAAAATAACTTCCCCATAAGCTCTGATTATGATAGAAGTGGCTGTAAAATGGTGGATAAATATTTTTGAGCATTACAACATCTCAAGGCTAATTACAAAAACAGTAACTGATGTTTCCAGGTCTTTAGGATTCACATGTATGCACCCACTTGTCTTCTACAAACATTTAAATCTCTTGGGTATGTTTCTGTGAGTAGAGCATGTTTGTCTGTACACACACACATCTCAAGGTGAAGGCCAATGGGCTCTCCCACAGGGACCAACAGACTCATATTGCTGTGAAGCTCCACTGTAAACACACATCTTTGTCTTCCTCTGTCTCTTTTCACGCTCTCTCCCTCTCTGTATCTCATTTCCCCAAACCCTGTAAAACAAGATAGACAGCGATAAAATACAACAGGGAGAGAAAGATAAACGATAAGACAAGTGAAAGATATGGATTGAGAAGATAAAATAACTCCTTCTTTTGGATTGAGTCTCAGAGGAATAAATGCAGCGTGTGGGCAGGCACTGCTGCTGGTTTACAATCTAGCCTATAGTAACTGCTTTATAGAATCTATTGAACGTTTCCATCTGCAGCTGTGGCATTGTTCCCACCTGAAAGTAAGTCCACCTGAGCAGTCAATTGACTGCAGAGGACAAAGTCGCATTGTGAGCCCTTGTTGGGGGTCTTTTAATATTGTCTGACCACCCCTTCTTTTCATCAGTCTGATAAAAATGCTTCATTTCCATTTTCCCCTTTTTGCTTTCATTCGTGACTCACTGCCTCTTTGTGGTTTCTAGATTTACTAGGTTTTATAATGTACCTGGAATTGTGGTTTTCGCAGTCAGCAATATGAAAGAAACAAGGAAAAAAAATCACCAATGCAAAGAAATAAAACAAATGAAAGACTTTGTGTGACATGGGAGCATTGGACTGAACAGTCTGAAAAGACATGCTCAGGCTAGCCTCCACACTGAGGACAGTGAAATGTAGAAGAACGCAACTACAAATTTGCTGTGGTTAACAACATGGTGGTCGATAAGCCTCATCGTGTTACCCTTCAGAAGCAAAAAGGGGAGATGGGAGATGGGCTGCTTGAGGTTGTGGATTGGATTTTGTGTGTGTGTGTGTGTATATGTGTGTGTGTGGCAGAGCAATGCTGCAAATGAAGGAGGTGTAAAAGAAGTATGAGTGCATGAAGAGGAAACAGGGAGTGGACCTTTCGGCTGAAAAGGTCGTCCAACTACCTCCAATTTTCAGGCTAATCAGAGAGGGATGGGGTAGACACTAATCGGCTGGTCAGAAGGTCGTGAAAGGTCACAAAAAGGTTATAGAGGTCACAGCAGCCCGCCACAGATCACCTGTCCATCATCTCTGTGAATGACCTATCCTTGCAAGGTGAGCTAGAGAGCGAGACAGAGAGGAGTTATTAATGTCTCAGTGGTGCATACATTTCGCTTAGATGAGACTAACACAGCATTTACTGAAAATAGGCACAGCTCATCTGGTCAAGACAGAAATTAGCCTCAGAAGAGCAGATAACAAGAAGAGAAGCAAGTAATTTATAGCAACGATGCAGGGATGCTGGGACACATGGGAGGGAAAAGGAAAAAAAAATACTTTTGCAATTAAGCGAATTCAGAACACATCCTGTACTCGGATAACATCCTGAAAAGAAAAGACTGAACAGGGCACATATTCTCATATTAACTGATATATATACATATATAGCAGAGTTTGGATGTAAGATAAAGGAGTTCATGAGAGACAAACAGAAAGAAACTTGTTGACACTGATTGAAATCTGAAACATAATCCCCAATCACCTACAGTACTTTATCAATACATGTTCATGAGCCACATTTCTCTCACAGAATATATAAAAAGCCGTGCATGATCATGATGTGTTGCAGAGTCTGACATTTCCCAGTATTTACTAAAGAGTTTGATTGTTTTACCCACCGACCAGTTTTAATCTTGAAATCCAATCCCCAAACAATGGTTGGTTACCTGCCAGAGTTACCGGTGAGTAGATAATACTAAGCAACATTTGGCAGATGAATGACTGGATGGACAGATGGTGGGTGACCAATGTTGACATCAAAACTAGAAAAAAAGATCACATTTGGCCAGACGATTTTGCACACAGGAGTCAAACCTGTTTTGGAGATAATTTATTCACCTTATAATGTTGCATAACCACAGATCTTGTTTTGACAGGAAATAGCTGTTGACAGGAGGTGTGGATATAATGAATAAATGGATGAGATGATCTGTTTGTTTTTATATGAGGTGCATTCTTTTGACTGGCTGATGCTCAGCTGTAAGGTACCGGGAAAGTGATGTTTAAAGATCCCCTCCAGACATGCTTTAAGACATTCAAAAATGCTGTGGAGCTAAGTTACATTTAAATATGTTTTAGTCTGACAAATAAGCACAGTTTGTATTTTATTTAATAGTTTATGGAAACTGAGATAAATCAGTGGTGGAAGTACTATGATTTGAATGACAATTAGTGTCTGACATGGCTAAATTCTCATAAGAGCACAACCATTTCTTCTCTATCGTTGAAAAGCCCAGGTCTTAGGAGTATTGTTGGTTTACACAAGGACACAAGTTGCATTTTGGATCATGGCTGGCTTCAAAACCAGACCACTTGGAGGAAACGCTCACAACTCACACAAGAAGAGCATGCAGACCCCACACTAACAGACCCTGGAGGTCAGGACAGCTCAGTGGGTCCTAGTGGAATATGGATGTCTGGTAAGCTTGTTTCCTTCTTTTTCAACTTCAGACTTGTCTTTAGTCCCACTGTCCTGCTGACTCAAGTGACATCACTTGAGGCAATTTATCAGATTTCATGCAGCTCCCCATGGAGCCCCAAAATTATTTATACAACTTACTTTCACACATGCAGGATAACTTGTATTTCATTTAAAACTGAATCCTCCTACATTTATTATGCAGCTCTAACCCTGACTACGTTTCTGGTACTCACTCAGACGTGACCTACCCCAGATCTCAAACATCCATGGACAACTTTTCACACAATTAAAAGTATTGCAGCAATTAGCACACTTGAGTCATTAGAGTCATTTAATGCTGAGTATCAACACTGGACAATGAGAATAAAGTGTGACTACTGAAGATTGAATATCACACATTAGATATTGCACTGCTCAAGTAAATCTTCAACTCTGTCATCATCTTAATTTCATTAAAATATGCACATTTTTCTAATAGGGCCCAAAAGCACATTACTTTCTAGTATAAAACTGATGTATTAAGTGAAGTCTCTAGTACCCATACAAATCACTTTTCTCCCCATTTGATCATGATGAGCTACTGGACTTGTACAACATCATAACTTGAACACATGAGAGTTGGATTTTGCACATTTTAATTTTGTTCTAATGTTGAAAACGATTCCAGAGATGCATTATATGGGGAATACAGAACATATTTTATGAAGCCACTTATACTGTTGATACAGACATTTGTCTCACTGTAGCATAATCAGAACAAATGTATCCTGTGGATTTTTGCTTTACATATTGCTTTATACAAAAACACTTATAATACACTTGCCTGCTTGGACTTGCCATTTACAATAGTTTTATATTTGAAATGTTAAACTGAACAACAAATCATTAAAGTGAGAACATAAACAGAGCCCAGGCTTAATGAGGTTTGAGAATTGACTAGAAGCACTGGAAAACTGACTGCCATGACAGAAAAATTACAAATATTCCCCTTCTTGTACACTAATAAATACTTGCTTTTGTGGTATTTCAGACTCAAAATGTGAACCTTTTGATCTGGACTCAAGATTAATTTTCCCCAAAATTTCATGTTTTTTTTTTCATTAAACACAATCAATTCATTCTGCAGTTAGCTAGCTCAAACAAGAACAAACCATAACATGCAGATTTGCAAACAGCAGATTTGCTTGTATTATTATTTTCTTTCTGTAACAATTATTTTTTGTTGATTGCAGAGGCTTTTTTCTGTCTATTTAGAACAGCTTTTAGCTCTAGGGCAGCTATTCAAACTATGTGAAAGTTAAATTAACTCTGATGGCATGAACTGATATTAACACTGCTGAAATGTTTATTTTTCACATCTGAGAGTGGCATTAACAGTCTTGATTTAGTTGCAAACAGTATTACTGTGCCAGTTAATAAAAAATGAATGTTTAAATTCTGCTAGAGTGCCTCTCAACTGTATTATTTATTTATTTATCATATTGCAGTACAGAGACAAAAGTTCATCGTGGCCAAATCACTTTGTAGGAAGTCTATTTTAACAACTGAATATGGATATGGGAACATGGGATACAGACATCCAACTGCTGTTGCTAATGAAGCTCAGCTCTTTGGGAGCTGGGAAATGGAAAGAGAAATGGGTTGTAAAGAAAAACACATTCAGGGAAATGGAAAGAAAATGCTAAAGATAGCAAGAAACTTGGGGAAAGAGGGGTAGGGAGGAAAAGAAAATATTACATTTTCAACTTATGGGAAGGAACATGTTGTGGACTTTAGTACATCCCTCAGAAGTGTCAGTAAAGCCTCTTCATACCCATATTCCACCCATACACATCTTTGCGTCTTCTGGTTAGCTGTCTTCTCAGGACTGTGTGGGAATGTGTTTGACTGACAGCTGCCTCGCTCAGTTGCTAGTTTTGTTGCACCTGTTACGGCAGGAAAGCTTACACTGTTATTGTTCTCATTAGTATACAGAGTTGACAGACACCCTGTTATTCCAAGCTGAGCTCTAAAAATCTTTAATTAATCACTGAGCTCCACCCAGCCTGCACCTGACTAGAGGTGTAATCTCTAGTGTTTCTTTCTTTCAGTAACTGAAAACACCTGTGGAGGTGTGTGTAGCTTTTTTGAAAGCTTATGCAAGGCCTTGAAAAAGTATGAGGAAACCAACCGGTCGTAGTTACAATACAGCAACAGTAGTACTCGTTTAACTTATTTAGTTTTTGTATTTTATGTGTTATTTTCAATGCTAGCTCCAGTTTATGATGAATGTAATATCTATGCTTTTTGCTATTTGGTTTATATTCAAGTTTATATTCAAGGAACATGCCATTTAATATGTTTTAAACATATTTACAGTGAGACAATGTTAATATGCTGATGTTAAAGATTAAAGTTACCATGCTCACCGTTTTAGTCTAGTTCACACATGACAAAATTGATGATAAATTATCTTGTGAGAAATGTGAATGTCTGTACCAAATTTCATGGCAATATTTAGTAGGAGAGACATTCACTCACATCTACAAATGTCAACCTCATGATGGCACTGAAAGGAAGGTTAGGGGATCATCAAAGACTTTAGAACCATGAACTTCTGTACCAAATTTCATGGCAGCTCATCTAATAGTTGCTAAGTTATTTTAGTCTTGATAAAAGTGGTGGACCAATTGACCAATAGTGATATCCATGCTAACGTGGCTAAAAACTGAGCTTTACTGAGATTTGCCAATCCACTCCACTTCAGTGACAATGGTAACTTACTATCTGTGTATTATGTTATCTTAGCTTTCTGTAGTAACATCAGTTTACAAGGCATATTCCCTTGCTTGTTAGCTTGATGAGGAGTCTGAGGGACGGCAGGTACTGAGGATAAAGGCTCACTCTAATAAGTGAATAATGGGGTACTACATTAAATGTAAAAGGCAACCAGACATGTTAAGGCCTTGCTGGGGGATTGTGTTTTACAGCTGCACTAATGCAATGATCAAATGGACCAAATTCTGTGTAATGTCAAAGAGGTCTTTGTTACAGCCACAGCAGGTGGCCAACTTGACTGCCCCCCACCAATTAACAGATAAAATTAGTGAGTAGCTTGTGACCATAGTTGAGAATTCAGGAGTTAAAAATATTTTTTTCTGGGGTCCTTAGGCGGATACCAACAAGGTGCTAGAAGGAGGGTGAATAACTCTAATTAAGTTCCGCAAAAGCTTGTTTTGGATGTGTGTTTGATGAATATGAGACATTTGGAGATTGTTACGTGACATCAAAGAGAAGGATGCTATCTGTTGAAGACACGGTTTGATCATATTTGGTGACCACCATGGTATTTTCTCTCAGTCCTCACAGTTCAGTTCAGATTCGATGCTGAACACACAGTATGATTCAGAGTCACAGAGTGTATGATTGTAGGTCTCTTTTACTGCTAAACCCTCTGCCTGGGGAGCCAAAGGTATAAAAGGGTACACATGAAAGTGACATATTTTGTCATTGGAGGGAACTCACTCCAACGAAATTTGTGCTCTGCATTTAACCCACCCAAGTGACGTGCACACACACACAGCAAACCCGGGGCAGTGGGCGACCGCGTGCAGCGCCCGGGGAGCAGTGGGGGTTAGGTACCTTGCTCAAGGGTACCTCAGCCATGGACACCGGTACGGGGAATCGAACCAGCGATCCACCGGTTACGGGTCCGACACCCTAACCGCTGATCCACGACTGCCCTATACCAATAAGAAATGGCTCAGTCTTTACCATAATTTTACTTGTTTTTCTTCCTTCCAAAAGCATACATTCTGAGAAAAGGCAAACACTTTACACATTCATTTCATTTACATATTTAGACAGGAGTGCTGCACAGATTCTGGATTCTAAAACCTATATTCTCACAATAAGACCACTCAACACAACAGACAACAACAGAAACAAACACAAAGTGAGGGGCATCAAGACTGGACAACGCAAGGATGAAACTGAGATAAAGCAGAATGTGTCAGCTCTGTCCTGAAAATGAGATGACAGACAAACATTTTCAGAGAAAAGAGAAAGTAAGGTACTTCTTTTGACCAAATCAAAATGCAATCCCTTCTGGGAGGAAGAAACCTCCCCAGAGACAGCTAAATATATCAGTGTATGCCACAGCGAAAGGGAAAATCATTTGAGAAAGAAAACTCTCATCAGCATTTGCACAAGTCCTCATATGATTGCAATGATTTTGTTGTGCTGTTTTGTTACACATTCAAATACACAATCAGAAATATTCACTGATACAAGGTGTCAACAGTACCTAAATTAGTGTTAGCAATGGGTAACTGGTTTGGGATTTTTGTGATAATGTTCTTACATTTAAAACCAGGGATGAAAATCTGAGAAAAATGTGAGAACACAAGCCTCACATAACCTGGACCAACCAGTAGATTAAAGAAAAGCATGTCAGACACTGGACATGTGAACAGACAATATAAAGTGGCATCAAATCAAATTAAAGGGTTTGGTCTAGATCTGCTCTAATTAGAAAGTGCCATGAGACAACTGTTATTATGATTTGGTACTATATAAATAAATTGAATTGAAATGACTTGAATCTGGGCCTCATGTGGGACCAGAAACTGAGGAAGACATTAGATTCAGACTTAGTGATGACAACCTGCCCACTGAGACTGGTGGACACAGGCAAACCTGGCAAACCATTGCAATCAGACGGCGTCAGTTCTGTCAGCAGCAGACAGTAGAGACAGTAGAGACAAAACTTGGAGTGAGTATAAAAACACAATAACCATCTTTTGTACCAAAACACAACTCAAAAATTGTACACGCTCTTTTGCGAAACAAAAGATTCACTTTATTAGGTACACCTGTGAAATCCAACAACTCAGCCATGAATTCTAGCTATAGTTTGTAGTGTTACTTGGCTGTACTACATTATATTCAGAGTTGTTTCTAATGTTTTGCATGGGCCTCCACCTCCACAAACTACTACCTCAAACCTTCACGCTTTATTGTTAACACCTTACAGAACATTTTAACAAAAGCTCAACATTTACAGCATCAGCCTCTTAAAGGAGAAGGAATATGTGGCAGAGCGCTTGTACTGGATTGCATAGATATATTATCATATACTGTATGAGGAGCTTTTTAATGTTGCAACTGGTCGAGGTGCATACAGTTTTAATCATTTTATATTGTGCCAATTTAATCTGCATGATCTGTAGAAAGATGATAGTTTTGCATGTAAAATTTTAATCTTAAAGTAAAAATCAACTTAGCTATACATAATATTTATTTCCTATGTAAGATGAATGTTGTGAAGTAAAAAGTACATTTCTCCATGAAATGTGGTGAAGTGGAGGTACAGCGTAGCATAAAATGGAAGGTAAAGCATAGTAACATACAGTAACTGTATACAGAACAGGAGTAAATGTGTGCAGTAGATGTTCAGTACTGAACAACAATACTTGAGCTACTTACAAATACTTCGTTTGGATTTCTAGATCTCATTTCTTGACAGCTTGCACCAAAACTATTATCTTCAATTGTTAAACTATGACCACAAATGCTGTCCTTTTTCGCCATTATTTCTTTACAATAACTGTTTTAGGAATGTCTTTTTGCAGTGTAACCTTGTAAAACTTGTACTGCACATTCTTACAATACTCCAATAAAGAAACTGTGAATTTGACTTTGAGAGACAGTGAGGCAGAAAGTGGTAAGGTAAGAGAAAGGGAGTAATCGAATTGTAATTGAAGCTTTGGTGATATTATTTGTGCAACACTGACAGCCATAAAGCAAAGTGAATTGTTGAAGTGAAATTGAATTGAGGCAGATAAAGGAGCGCTAGAGACCTGGACCTGATGAGTGGAAGAGTGAGAGGGTGCAAAGAACTGATACAAGCAGGATTTTAATTTGAAAACCTTTAACTGCTTCATCAACATATAAGCTTCTTGACTGTCATGCCAATAAAGGGTAGCTTATTTGAATGGGAAGAGAAAGAGAAATGAGAAGACACTCTCTCTCTCTCTCACACACACACACACACACACAGAGATAGAGAGAGAGAAAGTGAGATGGAGAGAGAGAGAGAGGCTGCTCTGGCTTTCATCAGTCACATCTCACAGTAGGAGGGGGGCTGAAGCGGCTGCCTCGGAGCTCTCCGGTAACAGAGACAGTAGACGGCACTGACTCACACCGACTTATCCACACGCAGCACATTTGAGACTCTACCTGACCCGCAACCTGACAGGAGGAAGATGTTAAAGACATAAAGGAACTTTTCTGTTGTTTTGGGGCCGTTTTCAGTCCACAGCTGGACAGCACACTCCTCTGAACGGGCATCAGCTTAAGTCAGAATGCATGTTATTGATTCATAAACACCAGATGGCGGTGAGTTGAAATGTCTTTAAAACACGTTTAAGTGTGTCAGGACGGGACGAGGTGTTTTTGCTCGCGGAGGAGAAAACTTCGTTTCTACCGGTGGCGGACCTCCTGTTTGCGTTTTTAATTTTGTCAAACATCATCCGACCACCCTCCACCCCCACCTCTCTTTTCTCCTCCTCTTATTCCACCACCACCTCCTCCTCCTCCTCCTTCTCGTCCTCCAACCGCCTTCACTTATGAAAACAGCCACCGAGGAGACAAGACTACACAGCCTGCCTGCCAGCGGTCAGAGGGAATCAAAATAATAATTTAGTCAACAGCAGCACAGGATTGGACCTTCACAAGGATGCTACTCCCGCACAGACACTACTAGACGGTCCAAACAGCCGCTGCCAATATGTTTAGGCGAGGTAAGAGACTACTGCTGCTGCTGTTGGTGATGAGGAGCGTGCGTGGCTGGGCCGTTTATCGGTGTCGACGTGCGTCTGTGTCTGTGAGTTGGTACAAATTCCTGAAGTACTATGTCTTTTTTTGTTTGTTTGTTTTAAATGTTGCCATAATGGAAACGCGAAATGAGCCTCTCGGTGTTGCTTTAACAACTTACCAGCCGTCTCTTTATCTGATCTGACAGCCTGGAATGGAAAGGAAATTAATTATTTATCCAAACCCACTTCATGTACAAAAAAAATAAAAAAAAAATCTTAAAATAGCGAACCCGCTGCCGCACTGCAGTTTGTAGGACTTACCTGCAAGAAGATGGCTGGTGCTGGTGCTGCGCGTGCCAGTGTGCGTGTGTGCGTGCGTGTGTGTGTGTGTAAGAGAGTGTGTAAGAATGAGATTGTTAGGGGAAAAGTTGGCAATTGTGCTCGCTGTTACAGAAGTTTCACCCGTTTGGGCACTTTGTGCGCGCACATTATCCACGACTTGATTGAGCGCGCGCTTAGGTGGTGCTTGCGTGGTTGCACTGGCGTGACAGAACGCGGCGCGCAGCCTACCAACAGCAGGATATTTTGACTTCTGTCTGCTTTGGGAGAGGGTGGCTCTCCCGGTGGAGGAGCAGACGACAGAACAAGGCGCGTCTAATACCTCACATGCTGCTTACTGTCACACTTTCTCGCGGCTGTTTTGTGGTGAGAAAATATATTAAGTTTTAACCACAATGACCTTGTCTGAGCGTGTGCGTGTTGCGCGTTGTGTGTGTGTTGACGGGGAAGCTCCCAATCCCACTATCAACCTCCTTTCAGTGCTTACATGCGCACATGAGGGTGCACGTGTGTGTGTGTGTGTGTGTGACAAAAAGGAGGCCCGGCAAGCAGCACTTTTAACAAACCCTAAGAGGCCTGGTCAGAAATGGATGATGGATGTTTAAAAAGCATCACTCATTTAGTCATGATTCAAACATAATGCAAAATATGAAAGTAAACACACGCCCACACAAACGCACAACACGCACAGACATATTTTTCAAAAAGAAGTATTTGTGGAATGGTGACTCATCTGCCAACCATGCCCCCCCTCCCAAAAAAAAAAAAGAAAATACAGTGGGGCTCCAGTGAAAGGCAGATTGTCAGGGTGCTGTTTTGTGATGAGTGGAGTGCACGGCTGACTAAACCCTGGGAACATAATAGAAAACATTCTTTTATAGAGACACTGGAAGTCTGTCATTTGTCATTTCAGAGCGGTCCAACACCGAGGAAGGCAAACAACGCACAAACATCCATTCACATCATTACTTATTAGCTCACTTGGTTGGCCCGAGTGAGGGCACAAGCTGGGCGATCTCCTCATTAAGAGTGGGACCTAATGGGCTTGACAGAGGGCTGATTAGTGCTGTCATTGTGTTTGTGTGTGTCTGTGTGTGTAGGCCATGACAGAGCAGAGGAGAGACACATAAAGCTTGCTGGCTAGAGGGAGACAAGCTTTAATTTTAATCTTCCTGTAATTTCTGATGGATAGCACCCACCCACCTACACACACACGCACACACACGCAGTGGTGATGGCTCATGCGTTGCTTTGTATCTCCTCCTACAAATATGTGGCTGTCAGTAACAATAATAAAATTCAGAGTAATTGTGCAGTCTGCCTGAGATACAGTTATCTATGTCTGTCACCTTTACCCACAGTATCTCTCTTCAACGGGATAAAACAAGAGCGAGAGAGAGGGAGAGAGAGAGGGAGGGAGGAGAAGGAGGATAAGTGTTTTTGTGTAATGAAAACTCCCTCTCTCTTTCTCTCTTTGTCTTCCTCTATCTCTCTGCTTGGCCAGTTCCCGCTGCCAGCCTCAGCCTGAGAGGAGGGAGGCCTGGCAGGCTGATTGGCTACTAGCTGGCTGGTTTGGGTAGCTGCCGACGCTTTGTTTCCCAGCTTGTTTGAAGCTGGATTTGTTTCCCTTACTTGACTTTGCTTCTGTCTCCAACCTTTCAGCTGTCTCTTGTTTTATGTGCAGTTTTTCACAATCACGTACACTGACACTGTGAGAGACCAAAAAAACAAAAAAAAACAAAAACAAAAACAAAAACATGGCAAACTTTGCAATTCATTATGAATAGAAATGCTACAATGAAGAAAGGCGCAAAAGAAAATTCTTTACTATGCTGTGTCACAGCCTTTAAAAGTGCACACACTGAGAGTTGCATTTTGAGTTTTATGGTATCAGCTAGTCCAGCAGCTAAACATTATTTGCCCAAGCATGCCAATTTTCTCAATTAATCAATTTGTTTCTAAAATGTCAGAAAATTATGAAAAATGTCCTTTATAATTTCCTATAGCTCAAGCTCAACTCTTCAGATTGCTGTTTTATCCTACCAACAGTCCAAAACTCAAAGATACTCAGTGATCATATTTGACAAAAAAAAAACAAATCCTCATATTTGAGAATAATACATAATTCTATACTTACTTTCATATCAAATATTCATATGTAGTCTTACCACGTGTGACAATGAGCGATAAATTTAATGAGTTTCTTACCCATAATCCCATGCTTATTTTGATAGTGATTTTCAAAGCACCTAGTTTTCTTTTTCTTTTAGGAAACTGCATTGAAAATTGATTTCATCAAGCTTTTTGCCACATTTAATGCACAGCTTCACTCATGAAGCACAGGTGAGTCAATGATATCATTCAAAGAAACACCATCATTGGCTGCAAAGGTGATCAGCAGTCAGAACGTGCAGATGAATTTAAGGGTAAACATGTGGATTGAGCTTCAGAGTCCCGACGGTCGCGGCTCAGACAAACAAATCAACTGTAATCGATCAATACAAACAACTTTATGAGGGTTTTAAAAGCATTTCGCCAGACAGGATTTTCTTTAAAGAGTGGGAAAATGGCACTGTAGCCCCATCACCCTGCTTTCATACATTATCTCATGCCATAATGGAATACTGTTTTAGAATAAAATGTACTGTCAAACTGATGGCATCATTTTGAGGCTTTCTGGAGAGACTCCTCGGCGTATCTGTTAATCAGCAAACTGCTTCCCTCTAGAATTTTATGTGTTAGATGGTTTCAGAAATATCTTAGATTCAAAAGCTAAGAAAAGAGTATGCCAACATTTACAGTGGCTGAATTGGTGTGAGGAAATGAATACAGACATTGTGAAATCATTGCATTACATTCTGAGTTAAAGCGATGATGTATGGTTTGGACCACAGAGCTGTGCTCTGTCAACAATAAAAACTCATCATCAAAGCTGTTATTTGTGCTTGAATGAAACGTCCCTTCTACCTCATGCAGTATCTTTAACTCACAAATCTCCCTCCTTAAACTCTGATATACACAATTCATAATGACTACCGTTGCTGCATAAGAGTATGCAGTCTCTGTGGATTTGATGGTGTCATATTGAGACATACAAGTTCAAGTTATGAACAGGAATGGAGATTGTGAGCCAGGCCTTTTGGTCCAACATCAGTGTCTGACCTCACAAACTTCTAAAGACAAAAAACTGTCTCCTCCTCTTGTCTTATTATCATAATTTTTAATTTGATTTCATCCTATTGCTTTCAGTCTCACTCTCACCAAAGATTATATTGTAATCCACAAAAATTTGCAATATCTGAAGTCGTGAAATGTTCTGTGATATTACCTTCAGCCATGATAATATATAACTAACTTCAGCTCAGTACTGAAATTCACTGATCAATATCAATATATGATGGTAAAATTGCAAGTCACTGTTCATTCAGACTGCAGCCTTAACCTCGCTTGAGGGCCCTCAGCTTTTTCTGGGCCTTAATGTGAATAAAGTCTGGCCTGATTATTAAACTTTCCAGTAGTATTATGGACTTCCTGCTCAACTTGAGCCCAAAGAAATGAGAAGTTTGTCCCTATTCAATCCAGACATTTTCAGTGCAAAACAGTATGTTCTCACAGGATGAATGGTATTTGATAGACTATATTAAAAACATATTATCATACAGTGTATCTGACTGCATTTCGAGAAAGACTAATGTCACATCCTTACTTCCTCTCTCTGAGCTGACAGTTGCATTGGCACGCCTACATTTTGCCTGCAGGCCACTGTAAAATCTACAGTGAAGCAATTAGAAGCTGCTGTTGCGTTTTTGTGTCATTATATGTGTGTATGTCTGTGTGTGTGTGCATCTATGATAGCCTTGGTGGATGATAACAACATATGGATTAGTGACAAAATGTTTATTCGGGTCGTGAAGCACCAAATGGTGGGATAATTGAGTGCTGAGATTGATCCAAATTTTCTCTTGCAGTATCGCCATCCTGAGGCGGTGGACAGATTTTACAGATTAGGGCACAGGGACACAATGCAGGTACTTCTTGTGGATTCTGTAGATAACTAAATCATCTTGGGATTTGATGACTGGAATGGAATTCATATGATAATCAATTACATCTCTAATGCAAGTCACAGCGGAGAACAGGATGAACCGCATCGGCGCACACAGCGCCACACACAGCGAATGTCCGTGCGATGGCCGTGCATATCAATGACCTTTTGCAACAGCTCCTCCTGCCTGATCTCAAGGTCACTCACAGACTCCTTCTTTCTTCTGATGTAGCCTGAGCTCAGGGTGGTCTGCCTGCTGAATTGTATTTTATCACCAAGTGGTACAACAATTTTCTAAAACGTGTGAAGGGTTTGCAGTCAATACACCATGTTGAAATACATTAAAATAAGTACAGGGACTGATGTTTTATAGCTTTGAGCTTTTAAACTGGAGAACTCCTAACACACACACACACACAAAAAAAAACAAAAACAAAGAAAAACTAAACACTGACTGAGCAGAAATTGTTTTGATGCTAAAGCAAACACCAAATGCTACAAATTATGCTGTACAGACCATTAAGTGACATTTCACAATGGCCCTGCGATGTTTTATTCCAACTTTCTTGCCAAACAAAGCTCTACCAAACATTTATCATTATGCTCAAACATGCTGCTTTGCACTTTCAATATGTTTTAGGTTATAGCGCAAGTTAATGGAGCCAGCCATAACAAAGGAAACATTACTCTGCACAATTTTACATTGTTTAAACCAAAAAAAAAGGAGGTAAAAACCACGAAGCTTGCACAGCAAAACAAACAAAGCAGAAATGGTTTATGCCTCAATTGCCTCTAATTAGACTCACACTACTTGTTTAATTTCAGCTGCAGAAGTTATTGCTGAATTGTTGGTAAATATGGTGCACTAATTTGCTTATGAATCTTGGTGGTTCACCTTGAGAGCCAGGGGCAGACACAGCAGGAAGGTCCTGTGTGAACAGAGTGCCCAATCAAATGGGACATTACACCCTAACTGGAGCCCTGTGGAGGCCTCTGATTGCAGGTTCACTTGACAACAGCAAGGGCTAGCTGTGCATGTGCTCTCTCTCTCTCTCTCTCTCTCTCTCTCTCTGTGTGTGTGTGTGTGTGTGTGTGTGAGCCTCAGGAATCATTAGTGTAAATGTCAGAGCTGGAGGACTGGAGGAGTGTATACCATGCAGATGCTGATGCAGACATGTACAGTAGAAGGAGAAGAAGGGCAGAAGGAGAGAAAAAGTGTGATGGACACAGGAAATAAATGCGTGATTATTTGGAAACTGACTTCACCTGGAGGATGAGGGACTGCACTGAGAGAGAGGGGGAGAGAGAGGGGGAGAGTCAGTGACGAGTCAAAACTGAGCTGACGGGAGCTGATTTTGTTTCAGGCTTTTTTCACTGTCTCCCTCTGTTGCCCAGGAACTTTGGTATTTTCTTGTCCCCAGAGAGAGGGAGACAGTTGGACAAACTAATGGCTTACAGCAGCTTCCTTGTTGGCTTACTGAAGTGAATGAGCCATTATTATTCGTGTTAACGCTGAAGTGTCTTAAATTAGAAGCCATAAAGTTAAAATGTAAGCAGAAGACAGTTTTGAGCTATTTTTTGATTTATTCCTGAGAGTGAATTGAGGAGATGGATATCAATTTTACATCTGTGTATTAAGTACAGTGTTTGAGTCTGTCTTTTTGTCTGTTCAACAATACACCTGCCAAAACCTCTAACATTCATTCAATAGGTTGTTTGTGGAATTCGTTAAAGATCCATTACAAAGATGCATTAATTTTCTAATTTGCAGTTGGAAAAAAAGGCGCCAACTCCTTCTCCCTCATTAAAAATTCCAGAATATACAAATCACAATTTTAACCACTGGACACAAGATGCCTCCTACTTCTCCTTCAGTTGAGCATTGACTTCCAAACTATTTTCATTGTGCACAGAGAGAGAATTGTCGACTTCGAGCAGTGAAACGTGAAAACAGCCTTCTACGGTCAAACTGTGCACTTACATCATTCTGCACAGTGAAGCTCAAACAGCCAACTGTCGAAACAGGAAGAAAAACACATCGATGACTGAGGGGAGACTTTAAATAAACAAGATACAACAGGTCAATGAGTCATTTCTATAAACTGTAAAGCTCATTTTTTCATGTTGGACAGAACAAGGTGAGCTCACTGCGAGATTGATTTCTCAGAAAGAAAGCAATCAATTGTATTTCTCAAAACTTTGAACTATTCCTTTAAAGTAAAGCCATTAATATACTACCCTTAATATAGCAGTTAACACTAGCCTATCTCAAATGGTACTGGACATAAAGTCCCATATTTGTTCATTGCGGCTGATACATCGGTGAGAAAATGATGGCCACATTATTGAGGAATTCGCACTACATAGCACATTTCTGCACACATTCACAAAGGAAAAAATCAAATCCTTTGTGTCTAACTCCTGTGCAGGATATATCTCCTCTATCCCCCCCCCTCAAATCTCCTCTCCTCCCCTGTCTTCTCCTCTGTAGCTGGTTCGCTCTGTACCTGTTGAATAATTGATAGCTGTTTTGGTTTCCGATAAGGCGTTTGGGGTCTTCAGCTCTCAGCTGTATGGGCTCGCTGCTTTCCTCACGGCAGATCACACAGCTCAGTCCATCCTTTCACTCCCTCTCACTCTCTTCCCCTTTTTCATTCGGCCTCCCTTTTTATCTCGTTTTAGTATTTTTTTCGTTCCACATGCCAGTTATTCTGATATGCGCCACTCACGTTCTCTGTAATATGTTTGTATGCATGTACTGTATTGCAGCCACCAGCTCCTATTCCAGGTTTTATTCCAGATAAGCTCTTGATACCCATCTTCTTCTTCTGATTACAAACAGCCCTGCAAACATAAATGAATGGATTTTTTTTCCTGCATATTACCATGGAAACAGAACTTGTACAGACAGAAAAAACAAGTAAATAGGATAAGGTATTTAACATGCTTCCATAAACTGGCTTATACTTCAGCAGCCCTGCTATCACATGCAGGTTGCTGCATGAGATCTGAGTTAGGATCTTCTTCCTTCTTCCTGGTGTTTACAAGGGGTAGACAAACCACTGCTGAAGATTTTCAACTTTGAAGTGGCTGAGTCCTCAGACAGGTGTGTCAAGTAGTTAGCATGCCAATTAGCAGCTTTTACAATCTCTCTCTAAAACCGCTCCATCATCCCCTGTTGGTTAGTTTCAACGTGAGACTGCTGTCCCTCTGAGATCAGATCATCGTCTTGAGGCCTTCCTCGCTAGGAAACATCAATATTAGTTGATTGTTCATATGCTGTAGCCTGTGTTCCTTTTTCATTTGAATGGACCACTCTGTTGATGCATGAGCGGTGCCAATGCAGAGTGCCGTGCCAAGATGCTACCAGAATGCTTATGCGATTCGCTCAGCCAGGTGGTACGCTTGGCCAATCAAATAGGTATGCCATATTTCTACTCCTTTACCTGGAATGATGGAGGATAAAATCACTGTCAAGCCTTCAAATTCATGGATATGTTATTCTAATCAGCCTTCCTGGATTACATTTAATCATCTCACTACAACACACCCCTACCAGCGCAGCCTCTCGTTGTTTATGCTTACCTGACAAAGACCTCCAGTGACGATGTGAATTCTAATTATTGTCTATCTGGAAGAAGGGCAGAAATAGCTCAGTGTTGTTACAGCAGCGCAGCTCTTTGTCGGGAGGAGGTCGGCATGGATGGCTGGGTCAGCCAAGTGTGTGACTGCTGATCGTTTCTAGTTTAGCAACAACAGATAATGTTGTGACAGTGTTTTGATAATGACAACAGTCGTTCCTAATCCTTAGCCAAGTTTTTTTGTACTAACGTGTCTATAGTGGTAACAGTTCAGAAAACAGTGATTTATTTCTCTACAACAGGCATGTCAAACTGGTCCACAGGAGGGCCGGTGTGGCTGCAGGTTTTGCAGCACACCAGACTTGACTCATTTAATCAACTGATCTCCGTCTTCAGACAGCTGATTGGTCAACGGTGTGCTCTTGGTTGGTTGGCACAAAAACCTGCAGCCACACCGGCCCTCCTGTGGACCGGTTTGACATGCCTGCTCTACAACACTGATGTGGTCCTGTCCAAAGGGGCGTCAGAACAGGAAACACTCATATGGATGTTTGTGGAAGGAAACGACAATCAATTTCGTCTTTTAATTCAGAGGAGTCATTACCTTATGTTTTAATGATTTTTGACCGTTTTCACTGATACATTAAATTATCTATAGCAGTGTTATTTAGTCTCCGTGGAGCTTTACTTTCCTGATTTGTATTTCAAAGTCTCATAAACAAAATCACTTTGCCCTTTGGCATTCATTCATATACATCATATTCACACTGAAACCATGTTTACACTTACAGGTAATTTTTCATTCATTATTTATGTTGTTTTGTCAACCCCCTTCAACAAATCTCAAATGGAGCACTTGAGTATCCCAAACTGTACTGGTGTGTCAATATGCACGTGCAAAAACTGCCTTACAACCTTTCTTCTTTATTTGTTCCCTTGGATTCTGAGTCTCTCTCCTTTTCTGACTCTCTTTTTTTCCTGCTACCTCTGTGCAGCAAAGTGTTTAAAGCTTGTATTGGCAGTTACCCAGCATGTGGGGAATTGAAGGAGATGGGTTAAAGAGGGAGAAGAGTTCATCAAACCCAGGACAACAAGTCAATTCATCCTGATTTACCACATCATTCCCCATCTGTCCCACTGTGTTCCTGTAGGCACACCTGAGCACGTGTGTGTCTGCACATACACAATGACTCAAACAGACACATGCAGACACACACAGTGACTTACTCACAAGGTCTCTTTTACGTTTTCTCCCTCCCTCCCTCTCTCTCTGTACTGCAGTACAGACAGACAGGAGCGGCAGCAGTAGCAGGTCTTACATAACTACATCACTGCATTAACAAGCCCATCTGCCTCTGACTGGTGCTTACACTTTGCGTTAGAGCTTTGTTAAAATGATACACACTGAACACAAGTGCACAAAATATAAGAGCACCTGAAGTGTCCTTACAAGCAGACTGAAAGTGAAAACACTAAAGATTCTCCATCTTTTGTCTGTACTGAGCACATTTTGATCAATTTAAAAAGAGATAAGCTCCAAAATAAATGAAACATAAATGCATATGCTTGTTAATTTTATTTGCACTTTTAGCTTTGAAGCTACAGTCAAAGCAAAAGCCACCAGTGTATACACTCAGCTTGCAGTTTATTAGGTGCTCACAGCTAAAATGATTGCAGTCTAATACAACAACCATGCGATAAATTATACTTTCATGGCGCTTTTAATGTTCCGTGTTTGATGTAGAGACGTTCTTGTATTCAGTGTGCCCTCGTTGACAGAAATGTGATCAAGGAAATAATAGAAACTCCGGTCAGTCGTTCAGCAGCAGCAAACCTGAACATCACAGCCTTCATGCTGCTCAGATTTATTGCAGGACAGTTTGTGTTAAAGTGCATTAGTTTTAGCTGTGCCTGATAAACTGGCAACTGAGGCGGCAGTCTTACCCTCTTGTCTCCTTCTTTTTTCTTTGAATTGCTTCTATCCTGCTCGTCTGTCTATTGCTGAAACAATCAGTCACTTAATCAGTTAGATTAGTGATAGAAAATGAGTCAACAGCAGTTCTGATAACTAAATATTTTCCATTTGACATTTACACAGCAAAAATGACAGATATTGTGTGGTTCCAGTGACTTAAATGTAGTGATTTACATTTTTTTTCCTTCTGTTTGAAAACATCACAGAGGTGAGTGTTTTACACAGTTTTTTTGTTTTATGTTTTTTCAACTAAATTATGAATCAATAAGTAATTATGAATGATCAATGCTTGAAGCCCTACCTCTGTCCCTCGTATGCATTCATCTGTGCTTTTTTTGGGATCTGGGTTGTACAGCAACAGACTTTCAACCCACACAATGAAATTCATCCTGTTCTGTGTTTACTGATGCTAAATCCAAGTCTTGACTAAGTTCCTGTGTTAATCTTAGAACAAATATGGAAAGGACAAAGATGACTTCACGTCACAAAAAAGCCCACGCAGAGGTGCACCAGCACGCCGCACGGAGACACTGATGCATGAAATGGCTGAAAGTAGAAGCGTCTAATGTGTGTGTGTGTGTGTTCGTGTTTGATGTGTGCTTGAGAGTGACGAGAGGAAGTAAAGATGGAGTGATGTGAGAGAACAGGAGATGAGGGACGTGTGAGAAAGTGTTGTTTGTCTACTGCCACAGCTTGTTTGTGTCTTGAGTCTCATTATAACGCTGAGGCACTTGGGTGTGCCTGTGAGTGTGTGTATCTATGTGTATCAGTGCATGTGTGTGTGTATGTGTGTGTGTGTGTGTGACACGTATTCTTACATAACAATCAGATGCTCAGCTGGGGACACTGTACAGATGAATCCCATGGTGCCCTTTTACTGGCTCCAGTGTGGAGGTTTTCTGGAACACAACTCAAAAAGTCACCAGAGGTGAAGTGTAACAGAGCTGGAAAAGACATGTACCCATTCTAATATGAAGTAAATCAGCTTCATTATTATACTGTGCATTGCTGCACAAACCAGCAGTCATTTTCATGACATTGCATTTATATTTTAGTTTTCTTGTATTCAGGACTAAATGCTGTTTTTGAAGCTGGATTGTAATACAATTAATAAATAAATGAAAATATCATAGAAGTACTATATACAGTATATTGTGTATCTTTAACATATCAAGGGGATGAATTAAAAACTCTAAGCCAACCCTCAAACCATCTGCTCCATGTCCAGCATACTGGAAATGATTTCTGCATGATGGACTCAAGGTAGAGACTGTAATAATCCATAGTGAGTTTTCCTTTTATGCCGCTAGCTTTGATTTTATGTCAGTAATCATTCAAATGGTGGACCCGTCAATGGGAATAAAACACCTCATTTACGGCATGTACACAGTTGTACAGTACATTTGCCTTTGAATCATGGAGAGATCACTACGGTTTAATATCATAAAAATGGAGCAGAATGTGCACCCAAAGCCACAGTGTGAGACACTGAGAGAGACAACATTAAATATAGTGAGCTTTAAATAAAAGTGTCAAACTGGTATAGCTGTTGCTGATAGAGCTGGTTTATGGGTGTGCTGCTGTCCCATGTAAGTGGTGTTTATGGGAGACTTGTCCCTGCAGCATCTGTGTCAGAGGGCGCCAGCAAAGTTAATGTAGAGGGTTAGGGTCTGTTAGAGGACGACAACTACAATGCAGAGACCAACGTGTGCTTGTCTCACAGCTGAACAGACTGTGACAGTGGTGAGAGGGAGGAAGGGTGAAGACATCCACAGCGCACCCTCTGAACTCCCTCTCCCCCTTTAACCAATACCGCATTAATCCTCTTAAGCTGTCAGCATGACCCAAAACTGATGATGCACAAGAGCACAGAGAAGAGGAAAAACTCCCGCCAAGTAGACAACAGTTTGTGACTAATAGTGAGTTTAGCACAGCTCACCAAGCTCATAACTGAGTTGTAGCACTGTCACTTTGGCGCAATTCAATTACTGCTTTGAGAAAGGTGCTTACTTCAGATGTTTCTGCTCATTCATAAGTCAGTCCAGCTCTCCACCTGGTGTGTGTGTGTGTGTGTGTGTGTGCGTGTGTGTGTGTGTGAGAGAGAGTGTGACCTTCCTGTGAACCAGGGTGCACCAGTGAGCACAGACTTTGTAGACCTTTTTTTTTTTTTTTCCAGATGTGCAGTTTAACAGATGGCACCACTGGCTCATGAGTTAATGTCAGCTCACCCACCCAACGTTAGACAATCATGTGGCTACGCAGGTGTGATTTAATGAAGGGTGTGCATGCAGAAGCAGCATGAAGCAAATGCTGTGACTCCATAGAGAATGTGTGAAATAGCGAAAAAAGGAAAATGAGGCAGGGGACAAGAGGTGTGGGCACAAACAGAAACATTCATGCTCAGGAGCCTCACAGGACAGAATTTTTACACCTTTGCTTACACCTGATATTAGGGGATATAATGACCTATGAGATCATCACAACACAACAGATGCATACCTAATAATTCTAAAAAGCCTGTATGACCCGTGTTTTTGTTATGATTACAACAGTGTTAGTGTCCCAGTAAGGATCTGGCTACACTGCAGCACAGCTGTCATGAAGATGGGCTGCTTGCCCAACTACACCAGCTGTGCCAGCCCAACCATCACTTAATCACCCTGGGAGGAAAGGAGGGTGGAGAAGGGAAGCTGAGCTGCGAGGTTAAAAAAAGAAAGAGCGAGTTGTGAGGGTGACAAAGTTGACGTCAGAAGTGGAGTTGAAGGAAAACTGCAGAAAGGATGAGGGCAAAGGTGGATGCTTAAGCAGGAAGGAGAAAGTTATGCATTTGAGAAGCAATGGGATGCAAAGAGGCGGGGGAGGGGGGGAATGAAAAAAGTGGAGCAAGAAGTGAACTGAGAAACAGTCTTGATAGATGAAGGTAGGGTGGAGGGTGAATGTTGGCAAAAGAGCGATGGCAGCGAGAGTGATAACACGAGGAGAGGAAAGGCGAGAGAGTGATTTGTAAAAGGAGGTTGGAAGCTGAGGTGAAGGAAAACGGCCTACGCTCTGGAATGATGAAAAGGACGGAGGGCATAGTGTGAAAGAGATGGAGAGGGATGGAGGAGAGAGATGATGTCAAACATGTTTTAGGTCGATTTCTCAGCTGGCCAGATCAATACCGCTGCAATCAGTCTTGTAATAGCAAGAGCTGTATGCAACCACACAAAATGCAGCACACTGCACTTAGCAGACAGTGACTTCTGAAGGGCTTTCAGCACTTGATCAGGTGCAAACACTAGGCCTTGAGCTCTGACGGCAGTTAACATCTCTTAATGAGCTGGACCAAATGCCGCAATAAACATGAAGATGAGTCAGTTGACCTTTTAAATAAAATAAACATCATTATTGTGCATCGCTGTCTTTCTCTCTATGTGCTATCTACTGACCCACCTAACTATCTTTCTACCATATTCCTCTAATGCCTCTTTAATGCCTTTCTTTCGTTCGGCTGTCTCTGCATATGTTTTGACTAACATAATATCAGGCGACGACTCTTGAAGCAAATTATCCGTCCCCAGGGCAGATTTGTGCTGCACTGCCCGAGATTTAGGGCGACCGAGATAAGTACATTTGTTTATATTGTAAAGGCAGGTTGTCTCTCTTTATCTTCATGTTGAGTGAAGATTAATCTATGCTAAAAGGATCACTGATGTATGAACATTAAACTTGGTTATTGACATATTTAATGGCAAGATAAATATGTCCCATAAGTTAAAGGTGATATAAATGAGATTCTGAACATTAATATAGCAGTAAACAACTACCTGCTGTTTTCTTTTGGTGTGAGATACTCTGATGTGACATTTAGTGGCAGCGAATGTCATCTATAGATGCTTTATAATGAATCTTCTGCCCCAACCTGATCAGTCAGCAGCCACTGATCTGTTCATATGCAGACCTGGAAAACAGCACAATTGTACTGAACTGAGACAAATGCCCTGACATTCATTGACTGAGTACTTGTAAAAACTAATTGGTATGGACAGATGTCAGGAGCTGCTATTGTGCTGCAAAGTCCAGTTTATTTATTTACATGGAAAGTTACCTGGGGCCACGAGAGCTTCAAGCAGCGAAAACAGTGATTTCTATGGCTGGTAATGGACAATAAAGTAAGCCCACCTTTTGTGCTGGACCACAGAGAACTACTCTGTTTTCATTCATATATTTATGTGAAGAACAAAACAAAGGAAAGGTGAAATGTGACATGAAGAGTGTAATCAAATTAAATTATATTTGCATCCTATCATAAATGTGAAGCCATTATAAATACGACACTAATACAAAGTGCCAGGGTTCCTGCCTACCTCTCAGCATGTGTTTTGGTCTGCATCTCCCTCTGTCTCCTCCTACCTGCCCCGTCTCTTCCCATCTGTCTCCTCTGCTAGTCTGAGGGACCTTACACGCTCTGCTCGGCAACAGATCAAGACAGCTACATCTTCTCCAAATGTCATTTCACAAGCATTTCCCCAGACACGTTCATGGAAGAGGTTTTTCATGTAGTCACATGTGCGTATGTGCTGCTGGTTGTGCGACGCGTGGGAGTTGAGTCTGCTCCCGAAGACGCCACAGTTTTGTTTGGATCAGCCAAAGTAAAATGGACAATTATATCTCGTGTATGACATCACTGTGTTAAACAGATGACATATACATTTCCACGTTGAGAACTGAAGTAGGATGTTGGGTAAATAAAGTATTGTGTTATTAAAATGGTGAAGTCATAAATGGAGGGACTTAATTCCTCCATAATCATCCTGAGATGTCACCAGAAAAGAGGATAACAACAAATAATCCACTTCTTCAATCCCCTCCTACTGCTGCAAGAGTTTGGACGCTCATTGGGTGTTTTAATAATGACAAGAACACCTCAGCGAAGGTAGATAAATTGGATTAACTATGTAATATAGATGCCACACACACACACAAACCCTCTGTCGCATCATTATTTTCCCCCCTTTAGATGCGTACTGTTTACCACCACATCCCTAACATCCCAGTACCTCCTCCTTCCTACTACAATCCCTCCGTGTTTACCCACAAGCCCCCTGTGGTCCAGAGGCGACGGAGCACAGGCTTACCTTAAAGAGTTAGCATGGTAATACCTTCTGGAATCGGAGTCAGTCAGCCAGAGCAGGCCGGAGCAGAGTTAAGCCCTTGCTTTACTCACATCAAAGGGGACGGGACATCCACAGCAATCTCCCAGAGTGAGAGTAAGAGAGAGAGAGAGAGAGAGAGAGAGAGAAAACGGGGATGGAGGGGGGAGGCAGAGGGGGGGAGGGGGGCTGTCATATATTCCCTTTATCACTGGGAATTTTATGGTTCAGACCTGTGATTCTGAGGGGAATTTTATGGCCTGACCAAAGATGGGCAGCCTCAATTCAAAAGTAGAGCTGGCTCATCACTTCTCAAAGTGTGTGTGTGTGTGTGTATGTGTGTAAAGTGTGTGCATGTGGTTGTGTTTGTGAGTTTTGGCCCATTTGTGCCAGCCTTACCTTTCTTTACTTTAAAGGCATATTTTATCATCCTGACAGCCTATTGTTTATCAATCCCACTTTGTACGAGCTGATTCATGCACTACTGTTGCCTTCCACTCAGACCTGCATTTTTAATTGAACGCGTCTCCACAGGGGCAGGAAAAAATTAATTCATACAGGGGGGATAAAGTTGTGTTGCAGGTTGTTTCTCTTTTCCTGGATATTTGCTATGTCATTTTAATGCGATCATGCTCCGCAAACATGTCAGCACGTACTTCCAGATGCACTCATGATGTTTTATGGATGGATTATCAGATTACTGTTGTTTTTATAGCTTGACAGAGATATTATCGCAGGATGACGTAGGTGAAGTTACGCGTCGTACATGAAATGTTGGAGTGAATGCACCAGATACATCGCGCTAATGAAACATGCTCTCGAGAGATTATTCATATTCAGTTTTAATTATGAGATGGTCTCACTACACAATAAGCTTCTTATCTGATTGTGAGCATCAATTTATTTCTAAATGAGCCACTGATATCCAAAACACACACAGACACACACCACACATACACACAGCACCTTATGCAGCTATTTTACTTTACAACTGAGATCCCATGCGCAGCACATAAGCATTAATTTAAAGTCCAGTTCATTTTAAAGGCGTATTTCCTCAATCAGCTTCATCCTATGAGTGAGTCCTACACAAACACACTGTTTTCTGTCAGAGTTTTGGTTATCTCACATGTCAGATTTGTGGTTTTGTCTGTTGTTTTCTCATTGGTTTAAAGTGGGTGAGGCCCTGTTGAAGAAAGGTGAGTTGTCTTATGTTACCAGCGACTGTCAGTGACATCCTTTAATGTCCAAACCAACCCTGATGGAGATTAGTTCTTGGGTCTTTAACTCACAGGATGTAATTTCAGCTACTAGGTGTCTTTCACTAGTTTGATGATGTAGTGAAGTGGTGTGGGATCATGGGAGTTGCTCTCTTCATTGTTAAGCAACTGTGATGGCAGAAGAAAATCTGTCTGATGTGACTCAGGCAGAAGTGTTTTAAAGTTGAATTCATGTTATGTTTAGTCTGTTATTTTCTCACTGGTTAGTGACTCTCCTCCTGATGTGACAGGTGACCAAATGAAATGCAACTTGGACTAAATTAGATTTAAAAGTAAAAGATTTCTCTGAATTTGATCACTGTTGGAAACATTTAGGATAATGTAAGTACACAGCTCAACAAAATATATTATTAAAGTCTGGTTGTTTTCAGACATTTCAATGCAGAAATTCTGCATATCATATCTTTAAACTCCCAATAAATAATATGAAAGGATGTTTTTATGAGCTTAAACTTTTATTTTTGCTCATTTAGTCATGAATATTTAATGTTATGGAGCAGTCTTAGTGAAACTTTTCACATCAAAAAAGTGTACAGAAACACAAAATGCATGAAACCCATGAACAAAACAGTGATTTGTTTCACTTATGTTTAACGTTATTGTGAAAATAAATGATTTCTTCTTTTGCTGGGGACCTGTGGAACTCCATCAAGGACCCCTGTGGGTCCCCGGACCCCACTTTGAAAACCAATGTGAACATCTGAGATGTGGTTTTCAGGGGCTTTTTTTTTTGGGTGGGGACAGATAACAGTGCTACTAACAAAGCAATATTTTGCACACAAGCAAAATGTTTAGTGCCAATTTGAACAATTTTGCAGATATATTCCACCAGTCAATCTGCAAAGAGACAAAGAGCTGAGTTCCTGGGAGAAGGAATTGTCTAATAATTACACATTTAATCACATGGGCACTGAAATCATTGTGGTTCTAAACACATGGTGACTGTGCATCCTCACACTGTGCTTCTGTCTCTTTCCACTTCAGCTCTCATAATTCATGAGTACATGGCATGTGTTTGAATATTTCTCCTCATATTTTACACAGACTCTGCACTCTGCATCACCAATAACAACTTTCACAGATGAATGACTTGTTGGTAAAGTAATGTCACACTGCAGAATTTCCAGGACAACAAAATACCAAAAAACTTTAATAAAATTAAGCTTCTGTCAAAGGGCGAGAGCTTCCCACTAGAGCTGCCATTTTGACCAACTTTACACAGGAGAAAAATTGGATGTACAGGAGGCAGCAGTGCTAGTTTCTCTATTAATAGTAGCACCAACAGAACGTGCTGTAACATAATCCAGCCACAGCTTGCATATTTGTGGTCAGACATCAGTGATTGGTGGATATTGGACTCCAGCCTGCAGGGCCGACGTAAAATCTCTGGCATATAAACACTACGCACACTAGCATTGTGCTTTGTATTGACAGGATGCTATGTAATGCAGTATATTAGCACTGCAATAACAGTTATTTCCGTTATTGATTATTCCGCTGATTATTTTCTCAATTAATCAATTAGGTTTGGGCTATTAAATATCAGAAAAAGAGGAGAGGGAATGGTAATTATAGTTTCCCAGATACCAAGGCAGTCCAAAGATATGCAATTAACAGTAAAATAAAACAAAGATCCTCATATTGGAGGGGATAAAACAAGCAAATTTGTAGCATTTTTTCTTGAATAATGACTATTTAATGGATCAAGGTGTTTGAGTGGGAGGTCATTTGGTCTCTAGAGAGAAGAGAGATAAACTGTTCAAATTTGGTGGAGAAACCACAGGTCACGTCATTGTTCCACTCTGGTAATCATGATGCTGATATTGTTGATAACCCACATGTTCTCATTACAGTAAACACACTGAAATGGTTTATTATCTTTGGCTTCTTGCGAGCTAGAGACGCATAAAGAGAAGTTTAGTCTACCGTAGTGCTAATTGCCAAGTACTCAGTGTAAGAGCATCATCATAGTAAATATTAAATGCACTGAAGTGTTCTTAGAAAAGTTCACTGTGCTGCTTTCTATTCTAGAGCAGGCAAGATCCAAAAAAGTACTGCATTATTTTTAGTCTTTCAAACTCCACTGCAGATACTCTCTGTCTCAGTCTCTCTCACACATACGGCGATAGAGTATTGGACATATTGAGTTAAGTTCATACTACTGAGTATGTCCATTGACTATGTCACCAACTGCATCTGGGATAAACCGATCAATTCTCCTTCATCTACACGGAAGCTAGAGAGGCACTAAGCATGTATACAGAGTGGCATTATGCATTATGGACAGACCAATTAAGAAAGGGAGACAGAACTCCGGAAGGAGATGAGACACTGAGGCAAAAGACTGATGCGTGGGAAACGACTACGCAGGGAGACTATGCATATAGTCAGATTGATGGTTCTGAACAAAGAACAGATGGGAAAAAGAATTATTTGAATAGACAAAAAAGGAAGCGACTCATTGAGCCAACAGAAAGCAGTCGATGCAAATGAACAGCGTTAAAAGTAGAGAGTGTATTGGAGCAGAGACTGCATTTTTGCCATGATACAAACTCAGTCCAAAAGCTATCACTTCCTGCAGAGAGGGACGTGGCACAATGGAGTAGATGCTGCTGTTTTAGAATATATAAGCACAGCTGTCGCCTACAGCTAAAGCAGAACTATTACAGCTTAATTCTGTAACATCTGCTGCTCCCTGGCCGGTGAGGGCAGACCGCTGGAAAACACAGCAGGGACAGGAATTAAAAACAAGGGTAGGTGCAGGGCAGGGGTCTTCTTTGCTATGCCACAGTGTCCATCTTATCTGTGTCACCTCTACTGATCTGTGTCACTGTCCCACTTTCCAGAGGTGGAAATGAAGTGACTAAGACGGACAGAGAGAGAGAGAGAGAGAGAGAGAGAGAGAGAGAGAGAGAGAGAGATGTGTAAAACATTGACAGATGGAGAGGAGATTTTGCACCAAAGCCACGTGGGTCTGCAGCAGCACCCTGAGAAATGATCGGGTGTGAGCGTGCATGCATGAGTATGTCTGAACGTGTATGTGTGTAAGTGTGTTTGTGTGTGAAAACGGAGGTTTGGCCTCATTAGGAGCTTGTTTGGGTAGGACAGGGCAACGCTACCGTGAGAAGGAGGATCAAGAGGGAGCAAAGAGGAAGCTTGAAGTATAGCAGGGATTGAAGGCTGGTCTCTGCAAAGACTGCGAGAGAAGGACATCAAAGAAATGCAAGAAGTACAAAGTTAATGGGCTCACTCATATGTGCAGGGCCATTCATATAGCCTTGGCTGAACAAAACCTTTTAAGTAAGTGGAAAAGCAATAGGGATCCAGAGGAAATTATTTCATTTCCCATAATAGATATATTTTACAAGTCCATAAATAATTTCAGTTATTACATATAATGACTACTTTGAATTCTGTAATTAAAATAGCGAGGCTTTAAAGTCTCAAAAAACAGTCATTGGAAAGACTAACATGGAGTCTCTTAATGGTTTTAACTGAGAGTGGTGCTTGAAGAGAGGCCAAAGAGTCATTAAAATCTGAAAAGGTTTGTCCCAAAACACCATGAATGATCTTGGTAATTTTCCTCATAATTAGTGTCATGTTGATGTTTTGGACTGAAGCTGGAACTTAGAGGGAAAGTTGAGGATCAAAAACTTCCCGAATGTCTTCAGCAAATTTCATGTAACTTTCTTGAGGCTCGCTTTTGATATCTTATGTACATAGTTGAAAATTTTGGGCTCAGCCAAAACATGCACTTTCTGGGTATTGTGCAAATCAACATCACGTTTTTAAAGTTAGGTTTGACCTGAGGGTAGCACTCGGACACGAATAGTACAACCAATGGGTAGATTTAATCCTTTGCGTGTAGAAAATTATTCATCCACAAGGTTTGAAATTTGCACAGTAGAGGAATGTGAACGGGCCACCACTAATATCAAGATTGATCCGCTGGTAACAATGAATATTAAAGATAAAAACTGATGAAAAATGAATGAATTAAAAAATAAATGGACACGGTCTGGTCCCCAAAATCACACTTTGAAATCAATTTTGCCGACATTCATGAAAATATGTTGTTTAGCAGTTACTGCATGACCGCCACCACAATATGGTCACATTACATAAAAGGGATTTTTATGGAATTTATAAACTCATTTATTTTTATTTCATTTTTTTTCCTTGAAAGTAATAAGCAAGGGTAAAATATTGTAGAAGGTCGACTGAGGCTGTTTTAATTTAATCTCTGATGTCACTATTTCAAATGTGCTGTAGGTCCAATGGAAACGTGGAAGTCAGTACATAATTACATGCACATCACTACTTTTGTCTGTGTTTATGAAGTCAATGCCAAGTCTAGCTTGCTATTTTCACCAAATGAATAAAGAGCTTTAAACAGCTTTTTATAATTTAATACAGTTTTGACTCCCTCTTTTGGTGTGGCCGTTATTGCAGATGCTGAATATACATTAATAATAACTTTTACTATACTGCGTTTTCCATAACTCAGCTGTTTTACCGTTGTGCACATATGATACTTGTACTTTGAGTGCAGTAAGATCAAATTTAATTCTAGTAATCTTTGTCACAGAGGCTAAGTAGACAGAGAATTAAAAACCACAGCAAGAGAAGAGAAAAAAGGGGAATTTGGAGCAGAATTGATGAGGTGTAAAAAGAAAATGGGGCTGCAGCGGCTTTGATGTTTTCACACAGCATCCCTGACAGCCACGCTGCAATGGGACTAGGGAAATTTCCCATTATTTAAGCAATGAATGCTGAAATGCTACCCAGTTAACACGGAGAAAAACCAAAAATAACCATGTAAAGCAAGCAGACTTAAATGTAAACGTTCGGTTTCTCCAGAGGTTTCTCTTGTGTTGGGTCTGAGTGGCTGCAGAGGTGGTTCACACATTTCATCTGTGTAGTCACATCTAAAGACTTTTCAGAGTAGTGCAGTACTCTTAGCATTACAATATTTGTTTACATCATTTTTTACAGACAGTTGACTGCCTGCATATAAAGTAGCTCAGCAACATTACTCCTTTCCCGAGTGGATTTTATGTTGTTAACATTTTATTTTTCTCTTCCTCCTCATCTCAGTCACTGCACCCTCCTGTTTTTTTTTTTTCCTCTACGCACTGCTGATTTCTTGCTCATGTGAAAAAGTATGATAAAAATAAAGTGTGGAAAATTATTCATGTTCAGTAGTAAGAAGAAGAAGGACAATAAGTCCCATATTCCCATATTCAAACTTTTAAGTCAACGGAGAGCTGTACTAGTACAATACTTTTCACTCCAGAGAACAGTCCTGTTCAGAGAGCTGAATTACTGGTGGTCACAGGGCAGCTTTGTATGATTACCTCAAATGCACCTGAGCAGCTTGGGAGTTTAAACAACAGCAAAGCTCAGATGTAAGCTTATGGTTATATTTAGATTTGGGAATCAGGGGAGACAAGTTTAATTTAGGGGACCATGGTTGAGTTTTTAGGTGAGTTTGTTAATTCAGTAAAAGCACCTTTTAATAGTGTTACAAAGACACACATGCTCTGAAACATGCACACACACACATTATCTCCCACACACAGCTCAAATGCAGAGATAGCACACACACACAAGCAGGTAGTGAAAAGAATGAAAGCAAACAATTTCTGTCTCTACACACACATACACACACCTAAGGAGGTCAAAGAGGACACGATGTTGATTACAGAGAGGAGATTTCATAACACAGGCCAGAATTAGATACAGAGTCTGTGTGGCTTTTGTTCTGTAATAAGAACTGAGGAGCAGAATAAAGAGAAAATAGAATTCCTCTGTTCCTCTCTGTGTAAAGAAAATAAGTGTTGTGATACGCAGGTGATTGCATTGCACTGTTCACTGCATGTGTAAAGGTCGGAGGTTGGGACTGGACAATCGGTGAAAGTCATCACAGGTTACGCTTGATTTCGGGTTGGATATATCATGACATGATAGTCGTGCGTTGGAAATCTGTCGTATTGAAAAGCAAACTTTTCAGTTCAATTCACGATGTAATTTCTGCAGATGAGAGTTTTTCAGTCAACACAGTGGAAACAAAAGAGAGTTTGATGATGTAGTGAATTAGAGTGGGATCACGGCAATTGTTGTCCTCATATTAAAAGGGCAGAAATGTTAACAAACAAGGTAATGTTTGAATGTTTTACTCGTGTTGGTAGTCAACTTTCTTCCTCACTCTGTGATTCTTTGTTTCTGAAAATCATTTTTAGGGCTTCAAAGCCTCAATAAGAATTACCAGTGAATATTCAAAGCTTATATCTGTACAATTTGATTAATGGCAGATGGGTTTGGGGTGGGTGAAGCTCTCCCCGTGAGGCACAGTGACACACAAGCAGGTTAACGCTCTGTTTTTCTACACGTCTCAAAGGTGACACGCAAACGCTGAAATGAAAGCTGAAGCATTAAAAGCTGCCCCTTGTTTCATTAGAGTAAATCATTAAAGGAAAAATTCACAGATCAATGCAAAATATCAAGAAAAAAAACAAAAAACATAAAGAATTCACCTGAGAAGCTTGTGCTGCTCCACATAATTTAAACCAGAGGAGTGGAATGAAATGTCCATGTGGGGTTGGGTCTCTGACTCAAAATAGTCTGTTCAGGTTGGTGGTGAGTGGATGATTTATGGGTGCATGTGGATTCAGATGAATGGAGGAGCCTGGTTTGTCGCTCATTATAAATTAGTCTTTTTCTACTTTTCCGGTGCAGTCAGTGTAACGTCTCCTTCCTCTTAGGGAAGAAAAAAAGAAAAAAGAAGAAGCGTTCAAATGCTGATTTGGACATCAATTACCATGGCAACGACCGAGGCCCCTAAGCATTCGGGTCAATCCTGCTCTCTGACTCTCTGCAGAAACACAGTGAAAGGAAACACACCTTTACCTTGAGTAAAAGTACTGATTTCTCTGGCTTTAAAGCATTGTTGGAAGCATTTGAGGTTATTACACCTCAACACCTCAGAAAATATTTTTGAGTTTTTAGACATTTCAAAGCGGAAATGCACTATTGAGCAGTATTTCAACAGGAGGGTCTCTGTTTAAAAAAAAAAATGCAGATGAAGTTTTCAAAGTTTTCCAAATATCTGGAAAAATGCTTTCAGCAGGTTTAAGACCTCAAGAATACACACAATTCATTTTGATGAGTACACCATGTGTATTTGTGTGTGTGTGTAAACACCGACGTGTAACTCAGCTCAGCTTTCTGCAGCTGACTGAATTCTCCTTATGTAACTCTGTTTCATATTTCATACACTTCTATTTCAGCCCCTTCGCTTGACATTGCTAGGCTTCACAGATACAAGATGAAGACACGTCTGAGGTGTGACAGACATGTAGAGGGGGAAAAAAAGGGTGGAAAGAGAGGAAGAGGGTGAAAGAAGCCGAAGCAGACAGCAGAAATGGGAGTGGGCTGAAATGAAATACTCAGGCGTACACACAGACCTGGGTCAAACAGCATTTACAGAAACTTTTCAGAGTTTGCCATGACTTTCCGGGATGCCAAATTTAAAGATTTTGTCATTCAGAGGAGAGCATTTTAAAGCCGTGTCAGTGTGCTTTTCTGTCACTGACTGCTTACCTGATTTGACCTGACGGTTTAAAACCCGCACATCTGGTGAGGTTAAACTGAATGCTAATATCTACATGTGAAAGGGATTTGTGCCAGGTCTTTGGGCGTTTTAAGTCAAAAAGTTATCTATGTGATGTGACATCGTGCCTGTAATCCTATAAAGACACTAGCAGGAAGAGGCATAACATTCAAACCCTCAGCGAATATTGTTCAGCTGTCAATTTCATCAGGCTCTGATCCCATTTGCGAGGATCAACACCCCAGGAACATAATCTCTCAATAATCTCTCTCTGTTTATGTACACAAGTATCCCACTGTTTAAATTAAATTTAGTTTTTGTAATAGAACAGAATGGACTCACACTATTTCATCTTACGTTAGTGTCCTGCTCAAAACAGAACTTCCGTTATACTGTAATATTGCCATCTTTTAGTCTCCATCGCCTGGAGGTTCACATTAAGTCATTTTCCCATATGCAACAACTACAACACACACACACACACACACAAACACACACCCTCAGACACAATCTAATCCTCCTTTTATTGTCCCCATCTCCTTTCACAGAGCTGCAAGAGGAAGGACTTTATCCAAAACAGTCCCAGTGCACTAATATGACAAGCACATTCACACATGTGCTCATATCTACACTCGCACACGTGCAGTATGCGCAAGCTCGTTTCTTCCCAACTGTGTCCCAGATGTAAACATGCCAATTGCTATAGCAGAGATCTCATTGCTGTCGCTGTATGCAAATTTCAGACTTGCTTGCATCAAAAAATAATTAGCTTTTTACCTTTTCCTATTTCTGTTGCACACATTCATACACGGCACAAACAGGCACACTCAAGCACACCAGCACGTCAATGCTGACAAACTATGAGAAGCAGTGGCAATAAAAATCTGTCCAAAGTGGAAATGATACGACAGCTGTGACTGTACATCACTGCAGCGCGGCACGTTCATTTGTAAGTAGCCTGCGGAGACAAAAGGAGTCAGCGTGGACGCAGAATATGCATGTACACAGGTGTGTTGTATGGCTTGAAAGCAGACAAATATTCATAGATTAAAATTTATTACAGGCTGAGAAGGTCTGCGGCAGCACAACCCGTTTCAAAAACAAAGCAGCTGAAAGTCGAGATGACAGCGCTGAGGTACAATTACAGTTAAATTTAGTGTCAGAAATGTAAATTTTAAATGATTCTTACATTTAAGGTTTCCCCATTGAGAAACAACTACGCTAAATATACAACATCAGACTTCTTGACTTCGAGCTGCCGTCACGTTTTTAATCATCACAAGCTTTCTAGCATCACTCATCTGCTTCTGCCTATCAGCATGTTTGCATGTTCTGTTTGACTTTCTGATTGAAATCTAATAAAGGGACTCCATAAGAGATAATGACTTTTGCCTGGATTCACCTCATCAGTGTACTTGATGAAAACAGCTACCATCTCTAATTTGTTGTGCATCCATTGCACAGTTACATACCCGACTGTGACTTGAGAAATATAGCAGGATCCCGTCAGCTGTGGTGGCTCTGTCCATTTTTGTACATCACAGAATCACACTCTTGAAATCCTCTCTATTACTACTGACAAATGTAGCTTATGTCAAGATTTCCTCCACACCAAAACAGACACACTTCCTGCAGCCAAACGTTTTCTCTTTCATCTCCTCTACTGTCAGTTTCACATCTGTGACAAACCTCTCCTGTTCTCAGATCTGTGAGATCTCAGCCACTGACCACACCAGACTGGCTGCAGTGAACGTGAGAGGGTGCCAAATAGAGTTGTGACCTCAACCACCTGAGTCACAACCCTTCTTCAAGCACTGCTCGGAAGAAACTGGAAAAAAAAAAAATAATAATAATGAAAAAAAAAAAATTGAAAATTCAGCCCTGATGTGGCTGGCCAAGTTCCTTCCATCCCAAGCTTTTTTCTATCACGCATAGCCTCAAGCAGTCTGCATCCTCAGTAAACACAGACCCATTTCCAAAAGCTGTGGAACATTTTGTTCCATCACAGCCAGAAAACCTACCTTGAGTGCATCTACCTACATCTGCCACTTTCAGAGTAAAACATGGCATACAAATTTAGTAATTAACAACAAAAGATGATTTTTTTTTCCCTGCAATGGAAATCACATGGACAACAAGTTAAATGTATTTTGAATTGGAGGATTGTCATGGTAAACACTACATTTAGGCAAAAAAGAAAATCTTTCAAGTATTATTATCCTTTGTCTGCTGAGGAAAAAAAAAAGTTTTAGGCGGAAACAAAGGACCACAGATGTGCTTGGCAGCAGTTGGTTGACATGTGGGAGGTGTTAACAGTTAAGAAAGTTATGCTGAAAAACACCAACACATTTAGAGCTTAGAATTATCTTAATTCTCTACACTAGTTCCTTAAAACTCTAAATTAAGGTGTCACACAACTGTCACACAACTCTCAGATATATTATATGCCCATTGTGCAATATAAATAAAAGTCAGCTGTCCATTAAAATGTTGATGCTGTCAGCCTATAGCCAGGATTAGGTTATAATATAGTAGCTCATTGTGGCTAGCTAAGAGTAACACTCGTTTGAACAATAAAGATAACAGAAGTAACAATGAGCAGCAGACTACAGCTTTCTGAGTGTGCAACAACAATACTCTGCATTCAAATAATGGAGCCATTTTTTTTTTCTGGAATTTTAAAGTGGATGGATGAGATTTCTGGACACAAAAAGAGCACATTGGAAACACTGTAAAGAAAATTCTTTGATGTTGATGATGATGATAGATCTTTCAGCACTCAAGGGTTATGCACAAAGCCAGAGCCATCTGAGGGTTTCAGACAATTTCAAAATGACCTTTGCATCAGACAAAGAGAGGTTCATCTGCTGTAAAGATTGAAAGCTAGAGAAGCACAAAGCATAAAGTAGACAAAGCAAAGTAGGCAGCTGTAGAATAGGGACGCTCAAGATTTAATGCAGCCAGTGTAGACAGAAGAAAGGAAACTATCAAAATACATTTGCTACACAAATGGAAGAAGTACCCACTTGACATCACCATGCAGCTGCTGCCAGGAAGTTCAACCTTAGTGGTTATAGTCTCAGACCAAGCAGTGCACGAAGTACAGATTGTGTGGGTCATCAACTTGTTATATCAAATGTCTTACTCAACTCGTGCTCAGACTCGTCAAACAATCATGAGCCAATGTTTCCATACACTGAACTTCCAAAGTTATATTCATGTTCATGTGCAACGAAAACAGCTTCCCATTCGTATTTCATGCTGTCATCTTACTTCACAGGATAGGCACTCAAATATACAGACCTGTCAGACAGCGATGTCATATCTTTTGAAGAAGGTTTAAACACAGTGACACTGTCTGAAAAGATAGTTTTACAGTTGGAGTGTTACAGGCAGAAAGGTTGTTGCGCTTCACATGAATTCAGAGCTTGTAGATTTGTAACAAAACTATAAAAATATTTTTGAGATAAATATCTGTGCTGTGCTTCAATCTGCACATGGAAGTTTTTGGAGATATTCTAAAAGCACATGAGTCCCGAACACACGGACATGTCAGAGTTTATCAGTCTTGGCAGCTGTGGTCCACGGTTCATTGCAATTTTCATCAACAGTGAAAAGAGTCCAGGATTGGAAGCTGGAAGACACAATGCCCAAATGTGCTCAAGCTGCAACTTATCAGTATTTACTTGCATCTGGAGTTCAAACATAACTCATTCAAAACAGTGAAGAAAAACGCCCATGGTCACAACACCGTGCATTTAAAAAAAAAATCGTAAATGATCATACCCACACAGACCAAATTACTAAGCATAAATCTAAGTTGCAATATAATTTCCTTTATGAAATCAACCTCCTGCTCTTCTGCAATAATCATTCAATGTATTTGCATTCAGAAATTACTTCTTCTGCCCGTCTTTCTTGCAGTGGATAGAAAAAAGTTTGCTTGCATGCAGTGTGGCTTTACTGTATGTAAATTTATCTAATTGACATCAGTCTTCACACCAAATTAGTACTCTACTACAGTAAGTTATCACTAGTGTGGATGGAACATTTCCTGCCACTGCTACCATTGGCAACAACGGTCATTTTCTGAATTTTTTTGTGAGTGGGTCAGTTTTAAATATTTTTTAATGTGCAGAATAAGGGAAGAAGAAGTAGCAGTTAGTTCGATAGCCGACACACGTCCATCTTCTCGGCATGAGATTGTTTGACTGCACTATAAACAGACATGGTTATGCTCTTCTATTGTGTTTCTCATTGTAATGTTAGACAACACTTGCTACTATCACGTTAACTGTGGTCGTCGCCAAATGAACCACAGTCAAGATCTTAAAGGACTTAAATCTTAAGATAAAATGTTTTATGTACTCTACCAGCTGTTGTCAGTGTTATAATCATATTTAGCCTGTGCGACTGCACAGTGGGGTTGTACTCAAGATGTAAATCAGTTCAGATAGATGAGATCAACACTTAAAGTCCTTTCAAACAACCAGAGACAGTGAAAGCCCTGAGATCCACTTCACAACTTTTGCAAGTCGATGTTTTTGCACATCACTCTTTCCTTTCAAATTTCCTTCAAAGTTTTGTGTCAACGGATGGTTGAAAAATGTAGGAATACATTCACAGCCAGGGAAAAAGAAAACTTGCAAAGCAGAAGATGTCAAAGTGTCCTCATACAGGCACCTCATCAGCATCCTACAGTACTCTGGAAAAGGCCACTGCTGCTCCTGCACATGAGTGGCATGACAGCAGGCCCCCCCAAGTGGATACCCCTTTGAGGCAGAGTCACAGTTTTCCCTTTGTTGCAGTGCAGCTAAAACATTTCTGAAATTTCATGATGCCCCAGTCGTAACCTTTTAGGTACAGGACCTGCAGCACATAGGGGAGGCATCCTATTAACTGCTCTAGACCTCCTTGGCAAAAACAATGACAATGAATTCATAAAACCATAGAGACTATAGAGCAGTAGCTGTAATGCAGCTTCATAAAAATCATCAGGAAAACCATCAGAGCTTTAAGTAGATGAAGACAGTGTTTCCCCCTCACTGCCATCATCACTGAAAAGTTGATTGAGAGAGCAGCTCTGATATGTTCTGCTGTCAGGTGCATCCCTTGATCCTGTGTTCATGGTTCAGCATGCCAACGCATTTGTGGAACGTCCTATAGATTATACTCAAGTGGTGATATGCTGCCCAGTGTGGCAAAATCTTTACCGAATACAAACCCTTTTTGATAGACATGACTGCAAAGTACAAAGCACCGCATTTTGTTTACAGCATCTCCCGCTGAGTTGGATGATTGAACAGTGAAAAAAGTAGTCTGTGCATCACGAGGGGCTTTTGAACTCATACATGCTGCATAGTGTCAAAACGAGACGTCTCGGGCCACCTGCATGCACAGCATTCGTCACACAGCCACATCTTGTAGTATAATTTTAATAAATGTATTTGGTATTTCTCATCTGACACATTTGCATGCATTCGCGCTCAAGCATTCTCATTTAATGACGGGTGATTCATCAACAATTAGTTCAGTCTGAATCAGTCTTTCCACTGAATCTGGTATGATAATGATTTATGTGCGAACATGTTCTCTTAAATCTGTGGCTTGAAACCTCTGCCCACAGTAAACAAATACATGGGCACAGGTGTATATACATACTCAGCGTTGTCTTTTTTGTATAACGCTAACTACAGGAGCCAAAAATAATCCAAAATTTATTATGCTTATTATACATATGAAAGCAGAACTCTAATTAATCATCAACATGGCAGGAGAATGTTGCTTATGAATCATGTGTGTTTTTTATGACAATCTGATTGTCATGTGAGTCATAACCATACATCGTGATAGTTTTGTTGTTTGTTTGTTTTTCTCTGTTGATAAGAGGCAACGTGTTCTTCTGCAAACAGCTCTGGCTCATATGCACTGAAGGTCAGCGATGTGTGCAGCATCACTGCAACCCTCTGCTTTCATTCCCCTTGACCTTACTTGCTGATGGAGGATTATCAGAGCCTGCCCTTCCTCTGAAACACCTACATCGACCAACATGTACGTGCGTATCATTTGTAAATGAATGATATCATTGTATCATTTGTAAATGATACACACTGAAACTGTTTAACCTATTGCTAAAATACTCCTCGTGTCAAAAATGAGTTTTTCTCGTTGTTACGTCACCTAGGTGACATAACAATCAGTTTGGCAGCCAATCATGGTCCAATACCACTTACACAAGGGTGATGTGTATGCTGAGATTGGACTTTGCAGTGAGGTGGGAGACATGTTGTGTGCCTTAGATAAACCTCTGAAATGAGTACTGAAATGAGTACATGAGTACTGCACCGTGAATGAATTTGGCACATGACATTTTTAAGAAGAACAAGGTAACCAATTCTTATTTCAGTATTTATAGCTTGTGTGTCTTAAAAACATGTTCCAAGATCTTTAAGTATGCGTGTAGAGCAATGTAACACACAGGCCTGCTAAAATTAAGCCGAACAATGTTGTAAAATGAGAGTAACAAGACATGGCTCAGACTGAATGTACATCTCCGATAATGTGACATGCTACCACAGATTCACTGTTTTATTAAACAGTCATTGCTTTTGGCACAATGTAGATTTCAACTAAAGTAGCTCCATCACTTAGTACATCATATAAAAAGGAAGCATGCCCTTGAGCTAGAAACGTAAAGTGTTTTAATGAAGTGTGAAGAGACTGTCCTGCATGTACATTTAGAATACATGAAATATATTACTGAGTGGACGCGTTATCATTTTTTCTTTCGAATTTTTCTCATTGTAAAAACTGTCACACAAGAAGCCCTAAGGGCACCCTGGTGGTTCATTTGGTCCCAACAGTTAACATGTACCAGTGATGTACTGGTTTCATGTCTGGTCTGTGACATTTGTCTCATGCCCAGTCCAATTTTCTTTTCCTTCTCTACCGTAGATTTAAAAAAAAAAAAAGAAAAAGAAAAAGTAAAAATATCTCTTCTGTACCTTTCTGCACCAAAATGTTCCTCCTGCAAATAAATAAAATAAATTAGCAACTGAACATGTGCTTCCAACAAGGTACTGCAGTCTTTTCTCTGTTGCTGTCATGCTCCACAAAGATGCTGCATTTAGCACTGTCGATGGTGCTGTAAGCTCTGACCTTTAAAGTCTATTTCCATCCCGTGGATCTGTATCTTCAGTAGTTAGTGTGCGCGCCTCGTGGAGCAGAAACTCAATTCCCTAACAAAACAGAGAAATGACACAACGGTCACCTCATGCTTGTGTTTATTGTGCGCTTTATAAGTACTGGTCACAAATAGTTGGGTATTTTAGTTGATTTATGTTCACAACAAAGTTCATCGTTCCTTCCACACGAATGAATTATGTCAAGTATATTTAAGGGATTTCCGGGTAATTTGGTGTCGGTATTGGCCTGATGAAGAATTCTACAGACTTCCTCCATCCCTGCCTCGGCTGTTCTGGCTTTTTTCCTTATTAGCAAACATTAGCATGCTAAAATGCTAAACAAAGACAGGAAATGTCATGAACATTACCTGACAAATACGTATGAACATGTTAGCGTTGTCATTGTGACCATGCTGATATTAGCATTCAGCCCAAAGCACCGTGCTTCCAGAATAGTCACTATTTTCTGCCATTTTGTAGATTAAATGATTAATTCATGAATCAAAACAATAGTCAAGAGATTACTCAATTATGAAATATATCAAGAGCTACAGCCCTAGTTTAGGCATGTACAGCTTGATCTTGAACTTGTTTTCCTGCTGTAATTATACTGTTTCCTCTCTGCCTCACAATCAGAATTTCTCAATCACATATTCACAATTACAGCCTCTGCTGCTTTTGTTTAAGTGACAGTGCATCTGTTTACATGAACACTGTACCTCATTGACCCCTGTTTGTCACACGCTTCCTTTTCATCTTTCTCTTTTTCTCTCTCGGCTCTCCTCCTGTCCTGCTATTATATCCGTTTCACTGTTTCCCCTCAGCTCTTAGCACTCAGGTAGACTCATTATATTGCAAGGCCAGCTGGTAATTAGTGGTATTTTAACAAGCTTGTGAATTGCTCCCAGTCCCACCCCTCTTCAGCTCTCTCTTTCACTCACCACCTCACACTTCTCCTCTGCCTTTAGCTACCGTCTTTCTCTTGTCCCAGCCTCTCTCTCGTGTCCCAATTTCACATAACAGCCGAAATCAGGTATCACATAAACACCACAGATGGAGAAGCTGTAATGACTGAACCTCAGCTTTCTGCATCCTCTTCTGACTCTTCCATTATTATGCTACACTTGTGCACCCGCACTTAAAAACAGCAGGAATTTTTCATCGTATCTGCAGTATCATATCACATTTTGGTTTGTCTAATCTGAACAACTCGATGCTGTTTATTTGGCCACCTTTCTTTTTTGATCTGATCTGATCTAATCTCATCTCCCCGTGCTGTTCTACTATTTGGCTTCATCATGTCTCCCCTGACTAATTCCCTCCCCCCCCAACCTCCCTGTGGCTCCTCCATCATTCTGCTTGCTATGCCGCTCACACAGACCTGTCTAATTACAGTGCAAAGAAAAAAGAAGAGACGGAACAAGAAAGAATGAGACGCATCCCTCTATATACACCTCCAAGCCTCCTTTCTCTTGTTCTGTCTTTGCTTTCTTTCATTTTATTCTCTCTATTTTCTTGTCTAACTCTTAACACCACACACACACACAGACACACAGAGGTAAATGCAAACACTGTGCACATATTGTCCAGATGGGTGAGGAAGCTGAAGACGTGAGCTGTTGTCATCAGCATATTTGAGAAACTGCATAAAAAAAAAGAAAAAAGGAAGTGACGGGAGCAAAGCCTCTTACTCTCCCGCGCTCTCTCTCTCTTTCTGTGTGTGTGTATGTGTGTGTATTCAGCTATCACTATCTTACCTGAATTTTTTTTTTTACAGACACGTCTGACTACTTGAAAAGGGGGCAGGATGGTCCTCATAAGTGGCCAAAAACTCAGTGTACCTCGAAACTGCCAGAAACAGTGTGTGTGTGCTTGTATACATTTGTGTGTGCACGTGTGTTGTTCTCACACAAGTCACCCACCATTCGTGTACTTCATGCAAAAAAGTTAGTGTACTTGAACAACACACTGTATCTGTACCAGCTCGGGGGATCTTGTTCTGAGCTCTCAGCTCTGACCTTCCTGTGCAGCTGAGGCTGAAAAATGAAGAAAATTTCCCTAAAGGAATGAACAAACTCTCACACTCAAAACTAAACATCAGCACAAGGTACAAAATCTCCAGTGTGTGCTAATTTGTGTTTGATGACAGATCCAGATGTCTGTCGAACCTGCTCTTATTGCCTTTCGAGATTAACAGACTGAGTCTGAGCTGCTCGATTAGCTTGGCCTTTGTCTCACATGGGAGACCTCGATTAATTTAGGCTGCTTGGCCAGGGCAGGTTGCCATGCCAATTGGTGATCAAATCACACCGGTGCTTATATAACCTCTGTTCTTCTCATTGCAGCCGATGCGCTACATTTAGCCTGATGGGAGGCTGTTATTGTGTTTCTCTGCCTCTATTTGCTTTGAACAGACAACATGTTCTTCTAATAACCCTGCTCATTTATTTCCACCTGGATGAGCAGTGCAAGTGAAACCAGACACCTGCGAGGAAGGAACAGGCAAGATGAAAACAAGAGATTTTTCCCCCCTAAACCATAGTTGCGACCAGTGATCAATTAACTGTAGGCTCATTATTTTTGCATTTTATTTTATCAAAACAAATTATCAGTGGGGAAACTAGATGGGAGTTTAACTGTTTAGTTAAGTTTATTCTTGTCCTAAATTGCTTTGAGGCATTCTGGTGCAAAATTAGCAGCTTATTTGCCTTTTGCCTTCATTTTCTATCTTTCTTTTGATTATGTGAAAGCATGTTGTGAGCTCTGAAGAGGCTCAAATTTATTGTAAAGGGTGGTGGACAGCATCATCTTGCAGCAGAGAACACAGCAAAATGTTTTATTCATTGGCAGCCATAAAATTCAACAAAAACCAAAGGAAAAGGCAAACATTTAGGAAAGTACACTGATTTTCTTTTCTTTCAGACAGTGAGATGTCCTGAAAACTTGTGATTTTATGAAGATCTGTTGGATCTATCTCTGAACAACAGTCTGTCTGTCTGTTATCAGTCTGTCTGGTGTGGGTTGCTAGATACCGCTGGTAACAGCAGGATTTATTTTTGGTTTCTGTACAGATGCAGTGATAAAAATCCTTCAAAACTCCACTTAAACAACATAACAGTAGCTTCTGCAACTGTACGGGTTAAGCAAAAAAAAAAAAAAAAAAGAAAAGAAAAAAGAGATATTGTGTCAGGTTATATTTTCCCCCTGAATTCAGTCTTTATGCTAAGCTGGTGCAAGCTACTCATGTCCTGACTCCAGCTCCATACTTAACATTCATACTTATAATAAACCTGTAAATTATCAGCCTCCAACATAGTCGTCAAGCTGTTTCCCAAAATATTGAACTGTACATTAAAACAATTATTCAGTTTTTGGTTATTTTTCTATGAACGTCTGAAAATTGATGCGCCTTCTGTACCTGAAGCTGCACCTGGATTATCCATAGGTGTATCATTGTGTGTGTGTGTGTGTGTTTTATCTTGAGAAATAGTATTAGAAAATGTTTTATTTATGGCATTACTGTCATTACTGGTGGCATGTAGCACTGATAGGAGTACGTGTACATGTGTGTGTGTGTGTGTGTGTGTGTGTGTCTATGCGTGCTTGTTTTTGGATTACACTGGGATGGCACAAGTGCTGAAGATGAGGGTTAGGGTTGAGCTAATGGTCGTTAAAGGCCCCAGTGTTTATCTTGTCCTTGTCAACATGAAATATAACCTCTCTCTGTCTCTGTCTCTCTCTCTGTCTCTCTCTCCGTCTCTCTCTCTCTGTCTCTCTCTCTTTGGCACTAGCTGTGTGTTATTGCTGTGGGTCTCGGTCGTCTGCTCACCTCTGAAAGCCGGATTCGTGTGTAGCCACCGCGGCGGATCATTGGGAAATTTAATTACCCGTCTGAAAGCTCTTTCAATCAGACAGATTACCCGCTCTGTGTGTGTGTGTGTCTGCCTTTATGTGTGCGTGCATCCACACCCTGTGTGTTTGCAGGCATATAGGGTCAGTGTGCATGTGTGTGTTAGCACAGTCTGCCCACTGAGCACCACTCCCTGGAGCCCAGAGAGGCAGTGAGCGGGGAGAAACTCAGGTTTTTTGCTCTTTTTTTTTTTTTGAGTTCTTTTTTCTCACACAAGTGAGAGTAAGATTAATGGAGGGTGCATTTGATCGATTTCCGTCACGCAGAGGCAGATTTCTCACAAAGAAAATCAAAAGAAAACCGAACCTTTGATATTCTAACCCCAGACTCCGTTTTATTTAATAATAGTGCGTGATACTAAGCAGCTCACAAAAGCAGCGGATTCCGCACCTAAGGCAAGTAAAATAGCCTGAACGCCTTTGAAATGTACAGCCGGATGGAAAATCGAACACAAATCAATTTGGTATTGGGGGTTTAGCGATAGATTCTAGCAGTTTGATACTCCACCCTGGCTTTCTTTAAGCTTTCTGCTGAGGCCTAGTCCCTCCATCATGTCGACTGACCGTATAACGTGTTTCATTTGCTTATTTTTTTTTAATCTTTTTCTTTTCTTTTTTCTCCACTGGACTTAATAACTCCCATGAATTATGCCACAACACAATACAGCCAGAGCATTCAGTTACCAGCGCTGAAATCTCTTCTAGTCACACAAACAAGGACAGTATGAAAGCCGAGGAAAGGGATTTAGTGTTGCATTGCCTTCAAAATCAGAGGCCTGTGGCCAGATGTGTGAACAGGAAGTCACCATTTCCCTGTGTTTATGATCTCCTCATTTTACGTTCTACCGTGAAGTACTTTGTTAAAACTGTTTCAATCCGAGCCGTATGAATTAGTCATCGATGAAGATGATTGAGATGCTATGGCACTGGTTTACAGGTACATGTGATGAATTAATGATGGAGGCACTATAAATAGCCACAGCTGTGCTTACTGACAGCTGCTCTGGCTTTGTTGTTGAACCTCGCAGATGGATCACAAATCTCTAAAACTCTACTGCTTCTTTGTGTGATCAATATGCAAACCAGTTGTGTTCATTTGTATTCATTTGGGGCCAACTATGGAAGTGGAAAACGTTTCACTTGCACAGCTTTATAAATCTTACTAACAATAAAAAAAGGAAAACATTCGGAAATGTCATCTTTGTGTGTACACACAGTTAAAGTTGTGAATCTACAGAGTTTTATGTATCTAACCGCGGGCATCACGTCCTGCATGATATCAGTTTTTTCCCCCTCTTTGAATAAAAAAGGCAGGTTTTTTATGCGCAGGTAAAACAGCACTGCAGCAATGAAATGACATGAAATGCCACACTCAAGTGACAAAGCCCTCTTATGACATGACACAACAAGAAAGGCTCATGATGTCATTTTAGAGCGACAACATCCACATGAGGTCAGGGTGGACAGACAGGGCAGAATCAGCTTTACTGGCCGAGCATATGAACACTTATGAGGAATTTGACTCTGCTTTCGTTTCTGTCAGTGGTCACGCACACTAATAGGCATTCAGCAGTGGTCCACCACAAACTCATCGTTTTGCTCATACTGAGCATCAGGTGAATCATACATGCCATCACACTGTTTGCACTACATCATTCCACTGTTTGCACTACATGTATATATATATATATATATATATATATATATATATATATATATCTTGTTTTTTTTTCTTCTTGTAAATACTTTATTCTTCATTTTTTATTATTATTATTTGTTATTTTGTATTTTGTATGGTGCACAGGAGAGAGAAAAAATGTATGGTCACACGTACTTGGCAAATAAAGCTGATTCTGATTCTGATGTCAACATAGTGGTAGCTTCTACTTCACCAGTAACCATACTTGGTATCTTTTATTATATTCCTTTAACGTCTTCACAACATGTGTTATATGAGTCTGGACCAACATGAATTATAAACTGAAGTGAACTGGTGCATGAAGGCATACAGCTGCAAGGGGGTCAATTTTTAGCAGTTCATTAGAAAGCACAGACAAAGAGCACACCAGGAAATGCTTCTGTTGATCGAGAAGACCGACGGCATGATCTGTCTTTTAATTTAGAGGACTTGTTGAGATTTTAGGTGTTCATGAGCCACCAGATCAGCTTTAATTTGCCTTGGCATAGATGCTGTTTAACAGGTTTCTGTGTTTGGATCTGCTGCATGTGAAGGCTATAGTATGTGATTCACACACACATTTTCATTCAAACATTCTTCTTCATGTGCTGTATGGGAGTATCATTTTTTTTTTTGTTTCCTCTGTTATCTATTCAGATTGTTCTGATTCTGTAGAGCAACATAATACCTGAATACCTGTAGCAACACATTTCCACTGAGTTGTTTACCTTAGTAAAGGAAGTTGTTTTAGCCTCCACACACTGGTTGCTATTTAGTGTAAAAACAGGTTTTCTGATTGTTTTGATGGCATTTAGCTGCATGGTTTAATCTCCTGCTGCATATCAGACCTTTTAATCCCTCGTGAGCCAGCATTCAGACTCCACAGAGGATGGTTTGTGCTTTTTAAAGTCAAAGAGAAAAGGTGACCATGGAGCTTTGGAAGACAGGGTTACAGAAATAAAGTAAAAGTGAAAAAAATATAATAAAATTAAATTAAATTTAAAAAAAAAAGTACTTTCCTTCTCAAATTCCTTCAGAGCTGTCATTCTGAGAATTGTTCAGCTTAATTTTATTGAATTATCTTTGATTCACTTTCACTCTGAACCACCTATATTTCTGTGATGTAACTTAATCTAACCTATAAATTTATTCAGTTCAGCTAGCGTCTGTTTTAAAAAGTGTGGGAAGAATTATTATTAACATTAGGAGAAGAAGGAGAAGTGGGAGTGCAAGCTGTGGTAGCAGCCATGTGGCTTTCATTTTGTCTGTCTGAACAAGTGATTTTCTTTAAAAAAAAAATTGTTTAATTGGATTTCCATTAAACATGGTGGACTGACAAACCTTGAGAGGAAAGAACAGTTGATTAAATTTTGTGATCTGGTACTGTGGGAGGGAGTTTATCTAAATCCAGCTGCTCACCTGAAATCCGTTAAGTCAAATTTGTTTTCAGTTTAGTGTTTAGAAATCTTATTGTTTTTATTTGTTATTAGTGATTTTTTTGTTTGTTTTTTATTAATCCTCTTCTTTTGTAGTCAGAGCTGTCACTCACGCACAGTGTTGCTATGTTTTTACTTGACGGTGAATATACATCCTGTAAATATGTTCATTTCTAATTTTTTAATTTAAAGGTAATTAACAGGAAATATACTCTTTAGCAAAATAGCTCTCAGCCTTATTTTATAAGTCACAGACTTATTGATGTTGCACATTAGCTTTAGGTATAGTCACACTTTCATCGACAGTAGCTTTATGCGAGGGAAGGCTACAGCTGCCACCGTGGCCTAGAGGTTGGAGAAGCGGCTTGTGACCAGAGGGCCCGGTCGATGCGCCCTTGAGCAAGGCACTTAACCCCCAACTGCTCCCCGGATGTCTGAAAAAGACAGCCCACTGCTCCGGTGTGTTTCACTGCATGTTGCATGTGTGTGTCCAATCAGTGATGGGTTAAACGCAGAGAAGAATTTCGGTGTATGTAGAAAATATGCTGACAATAAAGTTTGAAGAAGAAGAAGTCACAGGAGCTGTTGCTGTGAACCCCAAGTTATTCAGTCTGGCCTGGAACCAGACAACGTACAGTATGTCCATGTGAAAGGAGATGGAACGGACAAGCTGCACGACGCTTGGAAAATAACTCTACACTGTCACTTGCCGGACGACGAGCAGATGAAATTCAGGAATATCAAATCTCATCGCTGTGCTTGACTGATCTACTGTTTGTGTTCTGCTTTGTATCCCTCTGTTGCCTTGGGCACACACAGAAACAGTGCAGATCAAAGAGTAAGCTAATGTGCAATGTTGCAACAAGATTTTAAACTAGATTGTTCAGGACTTCTCATTTGGACTCCCTGTTTCAAGCACCACCATCTTATGACAGAGTGAGAGCCAGAAATGCGGTCATCCTCAGTGAGAAGCCCGTGCAGGATGATACACTGAAAGACAATAAAATCTATGACTGACAGGTTAGACGCAAGAACAGAACAAACGCACCATACAAAAGAAACATGTTTGAAATTTAGATTTTAAATCCTAAAGATTTGAGACCATCAGGCCAGAAAACCCCAAATTGGAATTTTCAGCTTATTTTGTATTAACGAAACATATTTTTAGGCTTCTAGTAACAAGTGCTCACATTAATGGGAAGCAATGATAAGCAGAAGGCTCTCAAAGTTAATGAGGTTCATCGTTAATAATTTGATGCTGAATTTAGAATCTCCTCTGGTACCCCTCCACAGAGCTCCAAAACTCCTGGAGGTACACTTACCCCAGTTTGGGAATAGTGGTACTACATGCAATATGCTCTTCAGTGTAGAGGGGAACAGACCCTCAAAAGATTCAGGAGCCTAATTTCAGATTCTTATGCATATATTTAAGGCTTGCAAACGGCTCAAGTACTGAACTGGAAATTTTGCCCATTAGCTTTACTTCATTTTTTTTCATGCCCAGAAGATATAGGCTGAAAAAGTCACAATGGAAAAGTCAAACACATAGCTACAGGTTGGTGTTGCATCGTTACACTGTGTGGTGTATTAAAAGCAGTTTTCTGGGGGATGAATTCATTAAAAAAAAAAGGAGGATTACTTGTACTTGCGTTTATTAAAATTATACATTCACTGTCCTAGCCACAGTATATGCACAGTGAGGGGATTCACACCAAAGGGCCAACGTCACAAGCCAGACAGAATCAGTTTCTGAAATAGTTTTTGTAGTCATCATCCACTGAACTCCATGATAAAATCATAATACTTTCTAAAAAATGAGCCAACGATTTGACAGTAAAATGACACGAGTGAGTAAAGCTGGAATATGTGCTTTCTGAAGTGGGAGCTGTAAGAGAGACAGAACAGGGGATTGCTTAGAAAGGGATATTATAGAATTATCATTGTTAGGAACATGTACTGTTGCATAATGCAAGAGTCAGCGCTTTGATTCTTCCAACTGCTGTATGCCTTAACTTTCAGTTGTTCGCATGCTGTCTTTCAGCTTAAAACAGTATGCAAATGTACTACTGGGAATCAAGTGCTTTTTTACCCTGCATAAAAACATGCTTATTGTGGTTCAAGCCTGTTTTCATTTTTCTCTTGTACTTGAAATAATTTTCCCTAAAGCCTGTCATGAGCCTGAGTGCAGCAGTTCTTTAACTTTAGTCTTATACAATGACATATTTGCATTGTTTCCTACGGTTATTTCCATATTCATATACCCATTCCTATTCCCATAAATTTTCATAATTATGACTTCTACAGTCGCAAAATTCACGCCATTGGCGTCTGCCTGCGGCATTGCAGTACGAGTGGACAGTGTTGACATGACAGCATACTGCAATAGTGTATACATATTTGTGTTTTTAATGCATTATTTTCTAAATGTGTGCCATATTTATGCACAGGCTGGACTGGATGGGTCCATATGTATCTCACATCATGTTTGACCCAGTCAGTCTGCATAGAGACTTGTTGCTGTTTCATGATGTACAGTCAGAACCAGTTATAGCTCAGTGATGGAGTTTGATGCTCAGTATGGATGAGTCACTTTACTGCTGGTTCCTGTCTGTCACTGTTAGCTTCTTCAGCACAGCCACTCCATATTTGTGCTGTCAACTTGTGCTCTTATGTAGCAGTTCCAAAACATCTGGACTTGCGCTGCCTTAAAATGAAGAAATTTCTACTTGCCAGCCACTTTCCTTGTTTCATTGGATTCATTTTTAGAGGCTTGAAGAGTTAAAAGTTAACAAGAAATTCACAAAAAAGGAGACGAGATGCTCTAATGTGCAACCACATTTTTTTTTGACATTGCTTCTTCATGTTGCTTTGTTTTCACCATGCTGATGGGACCCCAAGATCCAAGACTTTTGTCCAAACTAAAATATCTCAACAAATGCTTCTTGGATTGCCATTACATTCTGTACACGCATACATGGTTTTTAGTGCTAGAATAACTTTATTAATCCCGTGACCTTTTCTCTAAGGCTACTATGAAGTCAAAATTTCACTCCATGCAATATTTGGATTTTACATACGATATATTGTACAGCTATATAATTTTCTGTTCATTTTGTAGAATTAGAATATTGCTATCATTTCTAAATATAACGTACAAATGGTGGACAAAAGACAGAAATTGCGCTGGATATACTATTTGCCCCAGATGCTGCTATTCTTTTCTTTCTTTGTTACACAAACATCTCTGGTATAAATTCTGTATTTTTTTTCACCAGCATCTGGTACATACATGCAGTTCATGTCGTTAATGTGGAGCTGAGCCGAGAGTTGAGCAGCGCCATTATAGAACACATGTCTCTTAAATCCCCACAGCGGTGCACAATTATAATATTCTCTTTCCATGTGACTGGATGTAGGTTGAAACTTTTGCTCATGCTGGTACCATATGTGCATTTTGCAGCTCAGTGACGTGTAATCACTTTCATGCAGACTCGAGCACATTTTCTCAAGGCAATGTGCCACCAACATACACACACATAAGGAGTCATACTCTAAAGTTGCGTTCAAGTGACTCTTGCTCAATGGGTTTGACACTCCTGACCTACTTGACATCATTTTTAATATATGCCCCGATCTTGTATTTCTCCAACATATTTTTCTGCACTTGTCCTTGTCCCTCAGCATTGGATCACTACCTAGACTTCAGCTCCTCTCTCCTTAGCGTATGACTTTTCTGTTTTTCATTCTCCTGTCTCTCTCTTCAACTCACGCCTCCTTGCTGCATGACCGTGCACTGGCCAATGCCACGCTTCATCAAGTGATCATGCGAGTGTGTGGAGAAACATGTCCCGTTCTTTAAGAAATCGTTAGTTTAACCTCTCTGCTAGCTCTAACGTTTACCACAGATTTAATCTCACGGGCGCATTTGCTGACAATGCGAACTTCACACGTCCACTTTTGTTTTAGAATGTTTTCATATACTTTCCAGTGATTTCAGAGTTCCTGTAGGGTTTATATGTGTGGCGTTCTGCCGCCACACAAATGGAAAAATCATCGTAGTTTTAGTGAAATCGGCGTGATCTCTAAAGAAGAGAATTCTCCTGCTTTCAAGGAGCAAATTTGTGATGTTTTCTCTTAATCAGTAATCTCTGCACACAGAACAAGCTGCTCAGTTAACAGGACATGGTGTGCCTCAGCTGCACTGTTCTCCTCCGTCATAAGGGAGTCTGTTGGCAGACAGGCAGGCTTATTTATTAGGCATCACCTAATATTCTATCATAGCAGTTAATCTTACTTCACTAATGCCTGCATGCGTCAACCATTATATCCTAGTGTATTTAAGGCTTAAGGCCTCGCCAAAGCGTTTTGCATACTTTTCTCGTCTCAGCTAAACAAAATATCACCTCACAATCAACAGCATGCATGTTTCTGTGTGCTTGGCCTGCAGTCAGTGCAGGTTAAAGCACAGTTAACATGCTGCACTCGCATGATGTGCCGAGCTTTTGATGCCATTGTGAGTGAATTTCCTCTTCACAGTTAAATGGCTGCGCTACGCCAGATTAGACTGAGAAAATGTTTACAGATGTGTGTAGAAAGTGAGAATTATTTTGAATTTGTGCAGCACAGCAGCAGCAACAGCAGATTATTCACTTCTCGAATCCTCTGCCATTTGCTTGTTGGGTTACAAAGAATTTCTCTACTTTCATGATGGTTTTCATTGAGTTTCTGTGTGTTGTAATCTGCTGCTCTCACCATGTTATGTTTTAATCCTACTCTATTTTCAGTCTCTACCTCACTAAAGGTGGAAAACATCCCATACTAAATCATATTTTTTTTCTATCCTGGATAACCTCTGACCTTGATTAAGCCAGAGAAAAGACTGGAAAATGAAACATGAAGCTAGTTATTTGATGCCTTCGTACAGATTCCTGGGGCCTGACACACACACACACACACACACACACACACACACACACACACACAGTTAAATGCACTGACCTCTACACCCGAATGACTGTAAGACATTTAACATGAAGATTCCTGTGACCCTGAAGTAACACATCTTCACTTTGACATCACCGGTCAATTGTATGTATTGATGTCGGTCTTTAGCTGATGACTTTGATAACAGAATGCCTGTGTGAAGAAGACTTTGGGTGGTGGTAGTGGTGGTGGGGTTAGGGGGGGGGGGGGATTCATCCCTGAGGGAGCAGTTATTCTGAGAGGGAATGGATGGTGTGTCACATTGTGCTGCGTTGGGCAAAAACACAACAGTTTTAGTAATGGCAACCAACTGACCTTTCCACTAATGCCTCGGCCTGCCCTCCCTTCACAGAATCACAACACCCAACACCTCCAAAGCAGCACAATCTGGTAGAATTTAATGAAGTGTAGAAATTAGGCACTGCTATGCAGACTAAGAACAGTGCACGGAAAGTGTGTGAATGCTTCTCCTCCTAGAAAAGACCGGAGCCCCTCCAAAAAGTTAAAGTCTTCGGGGTGGAGATGTTATTAAGAAACAATGACAGAAGTAATACATTGCTCTGCAGCACTGAAAAGGAAAAACAAGTTTAATAGTGATTAAACAGAAGCTTGACTGTTGACTTAACCGATTTGTCTCATATATTGTCTCTCCATATATTCAATTCACCTCTCAGTAGTATGTCTTGTATAACACCTGGGTAAAAATGTTTTATTTGTATGCACATTTTAAAATGGAATTCATCTCTATTTTGAGAGGTGAGGGCCCTGGTTGAGAACCAGTTATTATGATTCAGTTTAAATTATTTGACTATGATGTTCACAACAATCACAAATCCGCAAATTTAGTCTCTGATTAACTGTGAACTGAGCAGCACTAATATGTAAATCAGCATAACATCATAGGATAAAGTCTTGATTTTCTGGTTTCCAGCTGAGGGACAGAGATACACACACACACACACACAAAAAGAGAGAGAAATGATGGTGATGTCCTACTTAAGAAAAGAAATAACACTCTCTGAGTGCCGTTAGCCTTGAAATGACACATCTGTGTTATCATTATGGTCGTTCTGCAGACTTTGGAGTGATAGTCTTTTTACTTGTTCTTACATGCTCACCGAGGTCAGCTTTGATCATCACCATTTTATGAACCGCCTTGATTTCTACCAATAGCCAGCGAACTGAAAACTGCTGTATTAATAATCATCTGCAGTCAGTCTCCTCTCAACACACCACAAAATGTTTAGGAGTAACATTTTTGACTGCAGCTACAAACATTAATCTAGCATCTTTTTGTTCAGCATCGCCAGTCAGCAGGCAGGCTGCAGAAGGGGAGATTGTTACATTCACACATTCACACTGCAGGCCAATCAGGCACAAATTCACTGTTGTACATTTTGCCCCAGAGCAGCTTTACTTGAGCACTTTGTGAGTCTAGTAACATAATCAATTATTGAAAACGTATTCCTTAGTCAAACAGTAATTACATTACTAATGACTTGACACCAGAAGTAATTTACTGGTTGAGTTCAGTTGTCTTATATATCTATGAGGGAGTGGATCCTCTTCCACAGAGTCCACCATGTTGTGCCACCATGTTGTACCACCATGTTGTACCACCATGTTTCTACAGCAGCCCACAACAGACAAATCAAACACTGGCTCTAGAGAGGGCCTTTCGCATCTTTAATGTTTTTAGCGGCTGCCATAGGGGAGGGTTAGAAGAGGGCTGCTCAGTTGGCGACAATCTGCAACCACAACACTCAGTGTCACTAAATCCTGCACACTGGTGTGGCTCTGGGACAAATATGGACTAGCTTGATGCAGAATCCCTTAGCTGGTGAGGCAACAAGGATATGGTGATCAGTGTTGGCGCATACATAAGAACACTTGGAATCAAACTGTTCATTCATACAGCTGTTGAACAGTCTATGAACAGTGTCAGCGCGTCGGCTGCGTCTTCCCTCTGAACTGCTCATCACCCAGCGGAATCCCTTTTAACATTACCTAGATGTTATAGCCATCAAGTAACTGTACAAATCCTGTCACAGTAAAAAGTAAACCCAGCTTCGAACTAATCATTACAGGAGATGGAAATTACAGTGATCTTGCAAGAGTGTCCATTTTTCATGTCTGCCTGGTGTCTAATGTTCCTGAACACACACAAACAGATCATTTTGTCAAAGCTCATGCCTGATGTGTTTGATTCCTGTCTGTCTGTCTGTCTGCATCCATTTGTCAGATAGACTTCAGATAGACTTTGGAGCTGCCCGTCCTTGCCCCCCCCCCCCTTTTTCTTCCTGCCCTCTTGGCTTCAGCAGCATGTCAAATAGATAATCAATAGCCTCCTGTGACTTTGTTCCCCTGCATGCTAGATAATGGTTAGAGTTGCCAGTGTGCTGTACACCTCATTAAGCACTGGTTGCAGTGGTTTGGCTTTTCCAGTGCAGTCCCAGCCTCTAGTCAACAGTATGAGTGATACACCTGACAGTCGAGGCAATGACACACATATTTCAGCTTCTACTGAATGTGTGATGATACTCCCCTCACACTTTGAAAATCGGATGACTGACTTCACTTAGTTGTTCTTCTTTTATGCTCAGCTGTACATAAGAACGTGTGTATGCCTTTCTGTAAGTAGAAGGGGATTCATATCAAATCAGGTAAGATAAGCAGAGACACTAGCTGGATGAGAACCAGGAAGTTCACCTCTTATCGCACATTTGTGCCTACATACACACATGCAAAAAAAAAAAAAAAGTCAAATACGAATGTTGGAGGCCAAATGCAAAATAAGGATAGGAGACAAAGGGAATGGAGTTAATGGACAGAGAGACAGTGATGGTTGTGCGAATTGTAAAGAAGGATGGAGAAGCTCAGAGATAATCCAGAGACTGTTGTCAGCAGTTCTGCCTCAGTGCGTACGCATGTGTGTGTGTGTGTGTGTGAGGCAGAGGGAGAGAGACACTTGCGTGTGGTGTTACACACATCTAGGGTTTTCTTTTGTGGATTGTCAGCCTGTGAGAGAAGCATCACCTCACATGAGGTGCCACCTGAGCAGTGTGTGTGCTCTGGCATGTGGGGATCAAAAGCTCACTTCCAATCAGTCAACTGATAATAATTTATGTTAATGAGAAAACTTTGCACTTCTCTGTAGTGTTAATAGTTTACTTACACATTATTTTTACACATTCACACATCTAAAAACATGGACAGACAGGAGAGCAGAGTACAAACAACGCAATCAACATGGAAAACAGACAGAGTTACAAGACAGAGTTAGCAGGGAAAGACTAATGAGCAACTGACGATTATAATTACTATCCTCAGTTATTGGCGATAAATTAAACGTACAGTTTCATGTTTTAATTATAATGCCTTAATTAGAATAGAGGAATTTAAAACAGGATATCTAAGCTTTAAGCCTCATGTCTTTCCAGCACAAACATATTCTCTCTTTCTCAATGTTTCTTGCCTCCTCTCACCTCTCAAGTTTTTTTTTTTTTTTTTTTGTCCACCTCCTATTCCACCTCTTTCTTGATTGGACAAGTTTCCTCACTAGGGATTTTGATTGGCTCTGAGAGCATTGTCGTGCACAGTCTGTGTCATTTGGAGACAAGGCTGTGGTGTCTCTATTTCAGACACTCGCAGAGATGAACAAAGGTCTACAAGCGTTTGTGCAATGGGGAATATAAATTTACTATTTCCTCCCAAACATGACATTGTTATGATATTGAATCTAAATAATTGAAATGGAGTCATATCTGTTCCCCAATGTAATTATGACATGGAGACACGTGTGCATCAGGTCCGTCATGTCATCAAGTTTGTTGTCTTGTTCATTCCATTTCATTTCCTATAAGCAGTAATATTTTACATTCGATGCTATGCCGCAGCACAGCAAATACAAAAGTCATGACATTACCTAGTTGCTCAGATCATTTCACGGCAGTTATGATTTTTTGGTAGAATTCCAACAGCTAGAAGAAAGAAAAAAACTAAAGTAGACCAAAAGCACAAGAACGCATAAAATATCTTTTTCAAGGAATGATCTGATGATCTTTATTTTTTAAAAAATCCCTGTCAAAGCACAGTCGATCTCTGCTTCACTTCCAGTATTATTCTTCATTATTAAACAGCGTCTTGAGTCTGCACAGTATGTGAGATGCTACTGCTGTCACAGCTTTGTACAGTGACACCTTAGTAGAGATCATTTCATGTGTGCTTTATTTTCCTCTAAAAGAGTTATCTGGTGATGAAGAAAAGCTTGCAATGTTATTACATCTGACAAGGAGGCTGTGTTGCCAGTCCTGGTTGTTTTGAAGTTTCAGAGAAATAGTTCAAGAATTTCAAAGTCCCTGATGGTGGTAATCCTCCTCCTCATTACCTTGTTTAAAATCACAATGTGTTTTTTTTTTAGTTCACACTTTTTTAAACATATTAATCAAAATGTTATTGAGCTTAAGAGGTGCTGAGAGGTAGCTTTTTGTAACCATGGACATGGCCAGGCTGTTTCCAACTTTTATGCTAAGCTAAGCTAAGCTAAGCTAAGCTGAGCTAATATATGAAAATATATGTATATATAATACTTTAATTGATATGCAGTGCAGTTAACTTTTTTGCATACACACACCACACACACATACACATACATATATATATATATCCCTCCTTAGCAAAAGTTACAGACACAGCATTAAAAAAAACGGCTGGATACTGTGCTGACAGAACCAAAGCAAACAGAACTGTCCGGGATCATAAGCTCACATCTTAAAAGATTATCGAATTTTGATCTAAATATGTCAAATTCGATGATGTGATGTACGTGCCTCATTTCAGCAGAAATGCTTCTTAATCACTTTAGGCATAATGAGTGTATAGAGTAGCAACTTGGAATGAGAAATATCTGAAATGAGAAGTCAAAAATGATTTCTACCCCCCCAGACTTAATTCTTTCTACTAATCATCTGTCACTGTATTCTGTACATCATACAGCTAACTGACAGGGCTCCTATGGGGTGTTCTGTTATCACATTAACTTATAATCCCCTGCTCTGTGATCCTTTACGTTAGCATTTCCAGTACATTTCCTGAATAAACCCACTGATAACAGATTATTTTAGCATTGTTTGATAGAAAGATGACAGGAGAAGGACAAGAGTCACCAGAGAGAGATAGGAAGAGAAGGAGGGAGTGATTGAAAGATTGATGAAGGGACCAAGTGATGCCCAGATGGGTAACAAGAGAAGATAACTGATTTGGAATTGAATGACAGGACGAGACAAAAAGGGAAAGAGGTGGAGAGGAGGGAGGGAAAGAGAGCAAGGCTACGTCAGGAAAAGATGAATATTTCATCAATATTTCATTTGTGAAGACCTGGAACAGACAGAGAGAGGGGGACGAGGTTGGGAGAGTGAGGAAAAAAGTAGATTGAAAGAACAAGAGACATCTACATCTGGAGCCAGTTGTACCAGCTGTTCATGAGTTAAAACTGGCTCAAACCGAACTCCACACACAAACCAAGTCCACTTGACATCATTTTTCATAGCCTTCCCAAATGATACACATGGCTGTTTTGTCATGTGGCTTCCCATTGCCAGGACAATTTTGTTTGTCAGTGCTTTCATATGACTGTCTCAAAAATTATTCATATGACCATATTCTGAACCACCACCTGGCAGATGCAAGTCCAATATTCACTCTGCTTTTAACTCTATTTTTGGTCTCCACCAACTCCTGAGGGAAATATCTGTCTCTTCACCAGACAAATGGTCTACTGCCTTAACAAGTCTGTGAATTTGGCTGTATGGATTTTGGTTGTGAGCAGGTATTGTACAGTCAGGCTATCAGAGTCTATTCTTAAAAAACAAAACAAAAAACAAAACAAAACAAAACAAAAACAAAAAAAACAGCTGCCTGCTACTGCTAAAAACAACACTAGTGCATTTAATGCTTAGTTGAGTTGGGGGGAGTGCAGACTGTGATGATTCTTTCACATTACACAGTCATTTGTATATCATATATTATATATATGTGGATGAAATATTGATTTTACACCAACTCTAAGTTTTAATGGTGTAACCTGATTAAGTAAATCGTGACTTTAAAACCAGCTCGAAGCTGCTAAATATAAGGGCTTTAGACACAAACTCAGGAATAGCTGGTGCAACGCTATCCTGTGCAATTTCTCCTTTTTCTCTTTTAGGTTTTTCTCCATGTCTTGTTTTCTACCACACTGACTTTCCCCCTGCTCTTACAATCACTTACTATTTTCTCCTTCCCCTCAGCTTCCCTCTCTCTTTTTTTCCTCCTCGCTCTCTATTAAAAAAACGGTTGCCTCCTCTCACCTCTGCTCAGTCTTGCAGATTTATTTTGGTAGTGTGCCTGTTAGCACAGCAGAGCACTGTGGTTGTCACCCTTACACACCATCACCACTGCCCACCCCCCACTCTTCCCTCCTTCCTTACACTGGCCTCAATAATTTCCCTCTTCCTCCTTTCTCTTCTGATCACTTCTTCCCTCCTGGTTGCTCAGGTCAGTCTTGGCCAGCCAGTATGCATTCTTTCCTTTGTTTACCTCCTGTTTATCCTTCCTACTCACTCTGTCCCTCTTTCCTCCCCCAGTCATTTAGTAGGTATATTTTCAGCACAGGAAGTGTCCTTTTTGGCATTAACTTCCTTGCTGGGGTTCATCAATGCCAGGGTGCGAGGATTCAGCCTGAGAGGTTGCACGGGGGTTACTGCCACTGTGGAACTATAATTACCTGAGCTGTCCATCAAACAGCAGTGTGTCCGCACACACACACACACACACACACACAGACACACACACTTGTGAAGAGGGTAGAAATCTAATTGTGTGTTTGAATCTTTTGCTTTACATGTCAGAATATACTGACACTGCTGCTCCACCCTACGGTGTGTTGGTGTTCCACTTCTGGTGCCAGCAAAGGCAGACTTATGATTAACTAAAAAGAGAATTATCTGGTGTTTAAGGTGTAAATGCTTGTTAATATTTATCTCCCTGTTTGTGTATGTGTATATATCCGCTTGAGTTTTTTGAATTTGAATTGAATTTTTTTCCGAGTTTATTTTACAGCGATGCCAACGTGTCTGTGGGGCAGTTTTGTCTCTGCTGACTCATGCGTAAGATTGTTTTGGGTCACCAAAGGTCATCTATTTAGATTCACATTCTGCATGTGATTGCGTCGCTTGAGGAAACCATCAGGCATCAGGAAAATACTGAGTTAATTAGGGGATCTAGCTGATATTTTTGAAGGAATTTTCTTATAAGGCTGTGCAGGGATAACAGTGGGCGTACTAACGTATAAAACAAAATATCTGTAGGCCAAGGATTTGGTATTAACTTAATGGTGTGCAGGATTTTACAGAGAGACATCTTTGGGGTATGGCAACAGTAAATGGAGAAGGGTACAATGAAAGTAAAAACCACACACACCCATTTCTAAATGGATTGTAAAAATGCCTTGTCAGTCACCAGGATCATCTATCATGCAAAGAATTAACTTGTTAAAATATCATTTCCATTTTGTTTGGCATGAAAAACAATTTCAGTTGTCATTGTATGCAATTGCAAAACAAACCAAAAACCAATTATTTTTCTATTCAAACAACAGTCTCCAGCTGTGACAAGTGCCTCAAATTTTTGTTTACATTTCACCAAAGGATGCAAGTGCTTCCACCAGAATAAATTTAGCTCTAATATGCCTCATGTGTCAGATGGGTGTTATTATATGTTAGTTGCAGTTTCCTGGTCTCTGCCTAACCAGGAACAGCACAGTAATTTGAAAACAAAGTCAAATTCATTTTAAATCAAGCTTTGACCTTGTAAACCTTGAAGGCTGCCAATTACTGATGGGTAGCGAGACAATGGAGACAACATCAACATTGTTTGGAGTGTGGTTAATGCTGCTAACATAGCGCCGCTTGTATGCTGAGTGTGGATTCAGGGAGAGCTGTGTTAAATATTTCAGCTTATGTCCTCGCAGGCGTTTGCTGTACTGAGCGAGAGAGGGGGAGAGAATGACTATTGATGTGGATAACTGCTGAAAGATGGATGAGGATATGAAACTGAACTACAATAGCAATAACAATAAGGCAATAACAGCTTCTAATCTTTGATTTTCACTGTGAAATCATTGCAGTTTAGAGCATCATTGAAAGTGAAAATGTTTTGGACTGAGATGGAGTGATGGAAAAACTGAGCAGGTTCCAGAGAGCTGTGTGAATTGGGTCCCTGTTGACTCCTGAACAACTGTTACACCAACAGGGAAGACTCAGTGCCGTGGAAAAAAGAAATAGCCTCAGCTGTTGCTTCCTTTAAGCAGTTCTTTCACATGTGTTTTTCCTCATCTCTTTTGTCTAATCTTCTCATTTCTTCACTGTGTTTCCTCTGAATTGAAATGGCCCCTTACCAGAATATGTATGTTTGTTCAATTCTGACATTGATATCCAATAACAAGCGCAAATCTGACCCAAGAAAGAAAGTCTTTTCCACCTCTGCCTGCCTCTTTGCTGTCTCTATCTCAAAAACAAGGTGGGTTTAGTCTCAAATATCAACACACAAAGAAAAGAGAGGCTGTAGATGTTTTCCCGGCTATTATTTGCAGATCTCTCCATGTCGTAATATGCTCGGCGCTCTGTTTTGATGTGTACAATGAACTTACCAGAGGAACACCATGGGAGGTCTGTGCAGCACAGGGAGTGGCGCGGTAGGGAAGGCAGCTTAGGAGCTTATGGACAACCAACACAGCTGTTACAGACAAAACAACAAGGAGCTGCACCATTCTACTGCCTGCTTGCTGCCAAGCATGGCAAATCATGCAGCGCTTTTCTTTGTCATAACAGGAGCAAATGTTTATGACTGACAACAAATGAATAAAGAAATAAACAGACTGAAGAAAAATCTGGTTACAAATTCTCTGCTCGTCTGTTCCTGCAGTCATGTTGGAGTTGTTTTACTCCTGCAAAGAGGGGAGGCAGTAATAAATGATTTTTTTATAACCATGTTAGAGTTTTTGCTCATTGAATGATTCACTGTGTGTTTCAAGCGCATCAATTTATCCATTTTCTGGTGGATAATATCACTCTGCAAAGTGCAAAAGAGCATGAACAGGTGCCAAATGTTACACCCCAGAGTGTCTTTTCCCATTTACACAGCTTCTCATTACACAGCTTTTTACTTTCTTGTGAAAATCTATGAGTGTTTACCTCATTTTCCCAGTCATTTTTCCTACTCTCTCACCCTGCTCCCCACTTCTTGTCCCCTCTCTCCCTGTTTTACATCCCTTGTCCTCTAATCGGACTTTTTAGAGAAGCAGAGAGAAGAGAGAGAGAACGTCTCCAGGAGATTTGAGAAGCCCATAAAGTAAAGCGGCTCTCCTCCAAAGGCAGCTAAGAGGCTCAGGGGAGGATGGCAGTCGCCGTCTTCTTCCAGAACATGTGCCTCAAAGCAGTGACATGATGTCACAGTGAGAGTGAAGCATAGAGGAAAAGAGGAGAAAGTGAAAAAGCCAAAGGAGGGAGAAAAAGAGAGATGGAATAGAGACAGAGAAAGACAGAGAGAGAAAGAACTTGGTCAACTTGTCATCCATTATGGATCGCCTATTATTCATTCAGTCCCAACCCATCTTGTGCTGTGCTGTTCTCCCTCTTTCATCTTTACTCTCTTACTCAATCTTTCTGTGTGTCTCTGTCTCTAGGCAGAAAACCCACTGTGCAGTATTTTAGGATCTCGTAAGGGCAGCTCTGCCTCGTACAGTAAAGTGTAGCACTGTGCACTTGCCACAACACACACACATATACATTAGACTCAAAGATCTGTGCTGAAGTAAAGAAGAAGGTGACTGCTCTCACACCAGGTTTGTCTGCAATAAAAATAAAATCAGTCACTTATGATGACTTAAAATGAGGCGCCAAGTCAAAAAGAAGTGAAGAAATTGTAAGATAAAGATGTTCAAAGCCATTTGCTGTCAAGGCTCCTGCACTTTCAATTGTGCTGACAAAATCTTAATACATACAAATTCTAAATAGATTTTTTTGTGATTTTTCTGATTGTCTTTTTGCAGAGCACTTTGTGTTGGTGATAGTGTTGGTTTGGAGTAAAAAGTTTAACCCTTTAACCCGCGATCTTTTGTTCATTTACGTCATGTTCAGGTTACCGTTCTCATTCTCGTCCTCTGCCTCCTGTTTCTCTGTTTCTCCTTCTGTTTCCTGTTTGTCTCAACAACCTCCTTTTCACATACATCTCAGTTTCTTATCTGAAACCCACCACCTCCTTCGCCCTGTTTATATCTGTATGTGCCCACATGTACACGTGCATAGAAAAACAGGCACAGGATCTTCTGCTCACATTTTCATGAATTAGCAAGTGTTATGTTACACAAGCACATGTTCTCGCTCATGAACATGCATTTTAGCTTTGTTAGAATGCATTTTTCAAATAAACCAATTGGTTTTTAAATTATTTATTTAGCTTTCCATATTGGAGAATTATCTTAGTCCACAGATAAACATTTAATCCTTTCATTTATGTCCAAAATTTTAAAATTACCAGATTCAACAGAGACAGATTCCCTCATCGAGCAGGAATGAACAATAGCAACCGACGGTAATGTCACATAAAAACCTATAAGACTTTTTAAACCGCTTGCATTATAGCAAGAATTCACATTTTACGGATTTACAACCTTACACTGGAGAAGAGGTGTTACACATATGCAGAGTGGGTTTAATGGAAGACATTATGCTTTGGTGTAAAAGAGAATTGCAGTGGGCAAATATGTGAAGTATAGCTGCATCTCACCTACGCTGCTCTGCATACCCTTTTTTAGACTTTTTGTGTTAATGCATTAGAAAACAATGCAAGACTGAAAGCTTCCTTTTCATAATACTGTAATACAGTTACAAATGACCATGAGATTACAGGTCATTAGCATTTATACATTTGCATGCAGAAAAAAAGGATGCACTGCAGTTTAAGAGTAAATCTGGTGACTGCATGTAAACTTTGGTTGTTTTTCACCTTGGACGGACTCCTCTCAGTTATCTGGTTTCTGGTGTGTTTGTAAATGTAGTCAGAGAGGAGAAGTCACTTCTGCGTGTGATTCATTGCTCCTTGGTGTCAGTTTGAATATGTGCACCCGAGTGCCCAAAATCCTCTCATTCTGGATTTCTACTCTGTCAAGTAGTTTTCCTTCTAGCAGTCTAATTGAGGTCTGATTTACACTTGATCCGACAGGTGACTGCAGTTAATTACATGTTAGGACAGAAAACAGAACTGGATTTGGGGATCAGTGACACAGAGACAAGCCTGAATACAGTCAGACATGTGATATATGCATACAGACATACTTTGCCCACATTGCTCCCTTCTCACCTTCTTGTCACGTTAAAGCACAACAAGCAAATAGGTTAACTTCAGGGGACCAAAGGAGAAACAAGAGAAATCAATCTCCTATCTACTTGTGAAGTGCACTGTCAGATCACAGTCTCATCGCAGCAGTCATTGCAGAAAAGTTGAGTGTGAGTTGCAGTGGTATGTTGTCCAGGTTTCTTTTTTCAGAAGTAATAGATTTGCTTTGTGGCTGTTGAGGCTAACATTTTCACATGTTCATTGACATCACTTCTTCTTTCCAGCAGGAGGATAAATAATAAAAACTTAAACTAAGTGGGAGATTCAAGGACTATTGTAGTTTACAAATCATTGTAACCATTTCTGTTGGTTATGACAACGTTGTTCTCACCATTGCTAAGATCACAGTAAAACTGCGAGAAAGAAGTCATAAGGAAATCATATAAGATGTTCACAAGCCCAAAGTTCAGCTAAGATTGTCTCAACCACTTGTTTTGGAGGTAAAATTGAAAGCGAGTACATTGGAAATGTACACTAAAACTATGGGTGCTAATTACAGTAAGAAAGGAAGGTCAAACCTTATTTTACTGTTGGCTGTCATCAAATAAATTTTTCCTAGAGAAGGTTTCCTTCATTTTAGGTAGTTGTTATCGTGCTGATTCCTATCACACTGCTCAAGCCTTAAGTTTGCTGATAAGTTTGCTTTAATTAATGTTATCAACAGGGTTTGAAACATCATGATTGAAAGGGCATGTCATTAGTTATATCAGTTATTCTCTGGGGTTAAAAGCATGAGCTGGACACAGTACTTTTAATGAACCACTGAGGATTTAGAGTTAGCAGTAGCCTATCCTATACCTAGCTATAGCAAAGGCAAAATATCTGCTGTCTTTAGGAGCTTATTTTGTTTACTTCTGTGTAAACAAAATAAAATTGCTTTAAAAGTTACAGAGCACTGTGGGAGGTGGTCTACTGCTACCAGCGTGAACAGCATTTGTGCAGTGCAGGAACTAAAGGCTTGACAGGCGTTGCACCAGTACCTGACGGAGGGTGGGGCTTAATGAGTGGTCCATTAACTTCTATCTTAATTATGTTTACCAATAGGGTTTACTGCTATAAATTATCCTTTAAGATGAGGTTTTTGTAAGATTTCAGTTTGTGCACCACTTTCTCTACATTTTTGGCCTTGGCCTATCTGCTTGTGCATATTTATATTGGTTTGTGTGTACTTTGTGTACATGTGGTTTGTCTCACCCTCCCAGCTGAGAAGCACTGGCATTAATTACCGAGCTGTTAAATGGTGAGGTTGATCCCAAGGCATTATGGCATGTAAATACCAGCTGAACACAGCACGTGTGCGTGTGTGTACCTGAGTATGTTTTGCAAAGTCAGAGTGCAATCGCTGTGTGTGTTTTGTAAGGGCCAACCAGAGAAAGAGAGTGAGAGAGAGAGAGAGAGAGAGAGAGAGAGCGAGAGAGAGAGAGAGAGAGAGAGCACTACAGGTAACAAATCCCTTTGCCGTGAATACACTGAGCAGAGGAATCTATGGAGTTAAAGAAGTGGACAAAATAGCTTCAAAATCCAATTTCCCAAACCTGCTCTACATTCAGCTGGGAATACTTCTTCCTGAATGCAGCATAAGTTAGATTTTTTTAAGAGGACATTGAGCAACCAGCCACTTTTAGTATTTATTTTTTCTATTTATAGCTCTCAGCACTAGTCATACTGTACATTTATGAAAGAGGCAGACGTCATGTGGAATACTGAATCAAATATTAATACGGTGACTGTGTGTTTGTGTTTATATTAATGTATCCAGATTCTCGTCACTGAATTTATTCATGACTCATTCGAGATCTGCTTGTTTCCGTATACATGCCTGTCTGTGGTACTGTTAGTCCATGCATGTTAATAAATATATTTCTGGGAGGGAGTGTGTGTGTGTGTGTGTGTTTGTGTGTGTGAGCTCCCCTATTCTCAGCTCTCCAAATGCTCATTTAAGGTTTTCCAAACGTTTGTTTTTTTAATCTACTTCACTTCAAAGGGGCACATGGAGAGCTGGGGGGCTTCTAGCATATGGGCTCTAATTGAAAGAGAGACAGACAAACAGAGAGATAAAGACAGAGAGAGAGAGAGAGAGAGAGAGAGAGAGAGAAATGGGTTTGAGTGTGTATGTGTGTGTAAGGGGGAAGGTGCTGGCATACAGTTTACCTCAGTGCAGTGAGACACTTTTCCATCATGCAAAAACCCTGCAGCTGAGAACAACTGTAACAACCCTCTATCTGTGTGTGTGTGAGAGAGTGTGTGTGAGTGTTCGTGTGCCTGTGAGTGTGTGTGTCTGGAGGGCTTCTGCTATAAGCTGGCAGTAGAAAGTGGCATTTGTAAAAAGCATAAGCACACACATGAACACTAATGTTACTGGCATTACCCACCAACGCTCTGCTAGTTGGAGGGAAAATGTCAGCCAGAGATCTTGCTATCTCTCTTTCTCCTACACACACACACACACATACATCTATATTAGCTTTTGCTCCCATGTAAGTTCCCAAGCATCCCCCTTGGGACCGTAGTTTCAAATGTCCCAATCAATATGATAACTGAGTTTGGCATATGTATGCCAAACCCCCTCAAATAAATGCATATTTTTTGTTCAACACAATAGGCCAAACTTCTCAAACAAATGTGCTTCATTTTGTCTAAACTCAAAGCAACTTAAGACCTTTTCCTAAATAAAATATCATCGAAAATTTGTCCACACTAAGCTGGTGGAATTTGAAAATACATGTTCCTTTTGCCTCTGCAGACAACATTTTCATACTGAGTGTTTTTTTTTTTTGTTGAAAAAACAAAAAAACAAACCCAAAGGTATTTAGTTCATTATCATTATGACCATTACAAATATTTTGACAAAGATGTTTGGCACGATTGCTTAGAAAATGACTGAAATCATTAATTGATTGTTAATGGTTTGGGATTCATTTTCTGTTGACTGAATACTTGATTACCGAACTAACTGTTTCAGCTCTGGTTTATGCTAAGCTGCTCCAGAGTGTTAAACAGAAACCCAGATGTCTGTTTTTGATTTTTTTATTATTGGATACAGATTATGGTGCCTGGTCAGCGGCCTGTATGGAAATGAAATTAAAATGCAAACTGTCTGTTGCCTCTAATTTCTCAGTGAAGACTCAGTTTAAATGTCATTATAGCTGATTACATGGCGCAGCTGCTGTCATTCATTTGCAATAATAAAATAGATATTTGTTTGAAGTCGTAGTGCAGGAGCACAGCAAATGCTGATTGCCAAGTAGATAACAGGTAATATTTTCACTTCATTATGAGTTCAGCTGTGTTGACACAGCAGCAGGTGATCATGGAGAGCAGAAGGGAGCAGAACAGAGATGTAACCTGTGATGTGCAGCTTTGTTGTTTGACAACCTGAACAAAGAGTGTAGAACAAGAAATGATTTGGTGGGGTTTTTTTTTTTTTTCTGCTGATGTTCAGGCGTAAAAACAAACTGAAAACACTGATGAAGACTCACATGAAGTTCAGTGTTAAAATTTAGCTGAAGAAAAATGCTCGAAAAATCCTTAAATGCAGCATTTCAAAATAGAAGCATCAGAATTCAGAGCCATGCTGCACGGGTCAACCCTAATCCAGAGACATTTAGGAGGTGGAGGAGCAGAAGAGGAGGAGGAGGAGGAATAGAGGAGTGGAAACACAGGGAAGACAGAGGGTCAGAGGAAGGTGGCACAAAACGGATGAGAAATTGAGAGGATTATGTAGCCAAGGTGAAGGTGGATTGAGTGGACGGACAAAGTGTACTGCGAAGGAGGATGGAGTCGGGGATATGCATTCATAATTAATTTCTAGCTGGTGTGATGTGCAATATGTGTGTGTGCGTGGGATGGTGTGTGTTTGTGAAACTGTGAGTAATACACGTTTGTGAAAGCAAAAATGTGTGTCACCATACATGCTTCTTGGCATATAAACGTGGGTACAGTGTTAGAGTGTGTGTGTGTGTGTGTGTGTGTGTGTGTGTGTTTGGACGTGTTATACTCCAATGTGTGCTTGCATGTGCTTGTTGTTTTTTTTTTGGGGGGGGGGGTGTTCCTGTTTTTCAATGTGTGCAGTTGGAGGAAGTGTGTATGTGTACAACGTGTGTGGCCTTCAGGAAGGAAATCAAAACATGCTGAAAAAAGATCAGGGACACACACACACACACACACACACACACACACTTCTTTCTCTTCGTTATTCGCCTCAGGTGAAGGAGAGAGTGGAGTCACACTGCCTGGAATAAAATGTTTTAGATTAATTCAAAATCCTGATGTCTTCTGTCAAAGGATCCTTGTGTGTGAGTGTGTGTGTGTGTGTGTGTGTGTGTGTGTGTGTGTGTGTGTGTGTGAGTGTGTGTTTAAAAGGAGAAGTGAAAAGAGTTATTTCAGGAATAAAGAGGAGGAAAAAAGAGAGAAGAGTTCAAGGTAAATTTTCTACTCCAAGCTCACTCTCCAAGGCAGCGCTCACTATGTGGACAAATTTAACCCGGCAGATCCAAACTCAGTCATGACCCAACTCTAACCTGCCTACCTAATCTACCTTAAAAGAGTCGTTCCACCCAAATCAGACAAAAATATTTTCTCATTTGTCCGTCGTGGGTAATCTTTCCATGCGGATAATTTTAGCTTTATTTGTCAAAGCTTTGATATATTCAGCTTGTAACCTCTGCCGCTACCACAATGCAGTGGAGGTGAATCAAATTTGTTTTGTGATGTTCAAAGCACTGAAAAATGACATCTGAAAACCTCAACAGTGGATAATCCAGAGACCTCTCCGTGAGATGTTTTCATTCAAACTGCTTTTGACCAGAACAAATAGTGATAATGAGCCAAGTAAAGATAGACAATAAAGAGGGTAGCATGAGAATGCAGAGACACCCAGAAAACCCAGACTCTCAGAGTGAGAAGAAACTGAAGGGAAAAAATAAATGGAACTAATTTAGGACAGGAAGTGAATAAACAGGGGACAGTAAAAAGGGGAATAAAGAGGAATGATGAGTAATTCAGTTATGGTGGCTGGGTGTGGGAATATTCACTGACAGTAAATCTCAAGTATGAATAATGCAATCTGATGCCATGCCACATCATTTCTGGCGTGCACCCATTTAGATAACAATGTGACCAAAAGCTTTCTACTCCAGTCTTTCTTGTTCAATTCAAATGAGCCAAAAATGAGGCGATGCTCAAACTTAACAACAAAGTGCTTTTCAGAGATTGAGTGTTAAATGTAGATGTTACTGTATATACTCGTGTGGACAACATCAAGGGAGCCCCTTAACAGTGCAACACTTTTTCAAGATTCTCAGGTTCAAGTGCTTTGGATTCATAAGACTCATTTGCTGTTTAAGTGAGACGCTTCTTCAACAGAAAGGAAGATTGTGAGCATATTTTACATTTGGTTGAATGCTGAATTGGTGACACTGATTTTGAAACTGTGTTGATTGTGTAGGTCTTCTGTGCTGCTGGGTTGACGATGCGTGTAAAGCTTTATGATTGTCATTATTGTCTCGTGATGAAGCTCTCTGTCATTCAGTTCATATATTGTGCAACCCAAGACAGACATGGATTGGAACTTGAGTGGTGCGGAAGGCATAAGGTGGTAATTCAAATTTTCTGTAAATGTAAATTCTTTTCGTGCTCTGTTACAGAGAGACATTTACAGAGGGAATTTCATGTTCCTCTATTTATAGATTTATCAGATTTCCCAAAATGCCAGTGCGCCTTTGGCTATTTTTATCTGTCTTCTATTAGAATGCAAAATTCAAAAAGGTAATATTTCTGTAGTCATCTGTAGATATCAATCTTTTGTAGTTATCTAGTTATGCTGCATTTATGACTGGCTGTAGCTGTAGCTACTCTTAGCCCAGTTAACCCTACAGCTGACTTCACTGTGCCTGTATTGTAACCTCAGATTATGGTTATATCACCAAGGTCAACTGGGCTCAGTCAACATCCTAGTAAACACAGATGGTCATCGGACTGGGACCTGGGACAGTAACAAGAACAGCAGTGGCCAGTTTGACAACAGGGGATCCAGTATAAAGGCAATTTAGAGCAGCTCAGATGAGAACTGTCATGCTGGGGACAAGAAGACACAGCAGGTGGGGACAGGAGGGAGGTGAAGAAAGAAAGACTTTCATACCATACTCTCTGAACTGAGGATTTATTTCGACCAAACCAGAGGTGATGGCAGAAAGACAACTCAAGACCAAGCATGTATAATTCTCTGTTTAATAAGGAAAAGAAGTATAACAATATTCATTCTCTTGACAGCTTTGGAATCTTAGTGAACTTGCCATTCATTGTGTCTCACAGCTGAAACTAAGTGTAAGGGAATTCTTTTACTTTTCTCCCATCCTCCCTTTTAGGGGTTGACCTGGGGCATCACAGTAGCACTAAATCTCAATGGCAGACACCCAGACGTCTCCCCTGGAGACAGCTGTAGAGCTGACTGATATGAAGGCCTTGACACTGGCAGGTGATTGTATGTTCACTGAGCGAATCTTGACTCTGTATGTAACTCTGTCCTGTTTTGGCTATTTCATGAAGTAGACGCTCAGTCCCTTATCATCTGTTTTGGGCTTTTGCCAAGAATGGGTAAAACTATCTTGAGCATTTTCATATTTGTATAAAAGACTTGTGTCGGGGTTTCTCAAGTCAGAACTGGGTGGCATCACATGCAGCTGTACTGATGACTCCTGATTCTCCTCAAGCGCTCAAGTACAATAAATCTTTCAAGCATAAGACATCCAGGTCCAGCATCATTTCTTCAACTATTGCAGTACTGAGATTTTCTTCCTAACACTAAGGAGGGGGTATTGCCTCTAGAAGTACAAAGTGGTGGTACAAGATAAGACGGGCCTCCAGTTACTTGGTTAGCATGCTAACTTCAGTATATATTTTTGATTGTTTTGAACTGAAATTATGGCCAAATAGCACCTTTTAGGGCTGTAAGAGATTAACATACTTTCTGTGTACCTGTAACCATGTTAACTGTGTGTTCACAGCAACAGAGCAGAGGCTAGCTATCCAGACATTGTAGCAGTACAATAAACACATATAACGTATTAATTTTTGTTCTCAGTGATTTCTGCAATAGATGTGAATCATTCCTGACGATGTTCTCAAACAGGAACACCTAATAGCTTCTTCACAGCATTATTAAAAGCCCTACTTCTGTATTGCCTCCTCACAGCTCCAAAGTGAAATAGCATATTTAGTGATTTCATGACAGCTGAATTTGTCTGGAACACATTTAGCATATAGCTCACCAGCAAAGAAGATGATTGTTGACTGCCGGAGTGGGTTGAAAGGTTTCTGTGAACGTTTTGGTTTGTTTAAAGACATTTTCATGCTGCAGCTGAGTCATCACTGGGTTCCATTGTAAATGCTGTGAATTCAAGCTGTACAGCTGGGGTCCTCAGTGGAGGAGAAGGCTACAAACCTTTCAGAGCCCTTCTTCAATCCTGTAGACATTGAGTATTTACTCAAGGCAGATTTTCACCACAGTTTCCCATTGAATATAAAGAGGGAAAACACGTTCATGTTAAGAATCAAGAGATAAACACAACACAACCTTACAGAAACCACAGAGGAACTGCAAAGGAATCAGCATAACAAACAAGAGAGCAGAAGGACAGCATTTTTTCCAGATGATTCTAACCTTCACAGAAGCCTAACTCCATGACTGATGGCAGAGTTTAACCGGCAACCTTCAGATTAGCCAGATCCGATGACTGATTGAGGAAGTTTCACCGACATGCTCTTCTCGCTTCATCCATCTCTGTTTAGCTGATGGAGAAAAGCTGTGACACCTCCTCCTGTGCATTCTTTCTCTCCTGTCCACTGCCCTTCTCATATTTCCTGACTGATGTCTCTTCTGTGCTATTTCTCTGTCATTTCACCTGAATGTATTTTCCTCCAGCGGCACGGTGTGACAAATGTCAACAAGGAAAAGCAGGCCGAAGGGGTAGTGTAGCACTTTGCTGCACTAATATCATGCTAATGGTGTTGTGAGAACGTTTGAATTGCTGTCAGTTGAAAACTATTAGAAACAGTTCAGTTTGACAGTTTGGATTTAGATGGAGGGGGTTGATCCAGCAATTTCATTCCAGTGCAGTGTACTGCATATGTAGTTGTGCTCTCAAGTCATTAATCATTTTGTTGCTGTGGGTCTCACATTTGTCAGCTGCTGGATAACTCAGTTTGGGATGCAACGCATCAAGTGCTGACAGTTCTATAGTGCTTAAAATCATTCTCCATGGGGAGCCAGTTTAATGAGAGATCTGATGCCGATCTCCCCCCTCTTGTTTGGGCCAATCAGTATGAAAAATGGCCAATGCCTGCCTGTGATTGGCTCAGTCTAAGGCAAGTGTGCTAGAATGGCGTGTTATCCGATAAAACAGCCCGGTGACAGATGATCCTTTGGACATGTCACTGTGCTGAAATCGCTCACTTCACTTGTCATTCTGGATATTTGGATTTGTAACCCTTCATCTCGCTCGCCTTCTGCCTTCTTCCTCTATTCTTTTCTCTTTTCTTGAATCTGTGCGTGTCTGATTTACAAGTGTAATCCCTGAGCATGACGGAAATTTCTCGCTCTGAGAGCCTCAAAAATAAATACTGTGGAAACAAGGTGCAAGAGCACAGACAGTCAGTGCTATGAAAGATTTATGCAGTAATATGTCCTGATGTACTTTTAACAATCTTTGTAATAGAGACAGATGGGAAACTAAACGAACAACAGGGAGGAGAACGGAGGAGGGTGACAAAGGGTGATTCATACCTGCAGTGTAGAGAGCAAGGAATGATTTAGTCGCAAGCCGAGGAAGAGAGATTTTCCTTGTGCTGGGGGAACTGGACAAACAGCTATTAAGAGAAGAAACAGCTCGCCCCTGATGCTGAACTTTCTCTTCCTCCTCTCATTGGCCTGTTGGACAGGCTAATTTCTCGCCGCTCTCCACTGAGGATATCTGCCAAAGAGCGTTCCAGATCCAGTGATGGGCAAGACACAGGAGGGCAACCAGAACCTCAGCCATCACCGCTGTGGAGTGTGTGTTGATGCACACACACACACACACACACACACACACACACACACACACACACACACACATTTATACACATCATCTCAGCAGACACAGATGCCTTCTGCCAGATCAGGGTCAGTCAGCTGTGAAATTCCTGTGATTGGTGTGTACTGTATTTGCTCCATTGGGGCGTGTTTGTCTGTGTGTTCTGTGTGTGTGTGTGTGTGTGTGTGTGTGTGTGTGTGTGTGTGTCACTTTGAAACTGCACTCCTGCCTGCAACCTTGTTTTTTTTTGGAGGGGGGGGTTGTTTGTTTTTTTTTTTAACGACAAAACACTTTCACCCACATTTTATGCACCTCAACATTGTGTTTTTTGCTTTAAGATAACTCTGGTTGCCACGGTTTACAGTAAACAAGGTTTTCTCTCAGTATTAACAGCTCAGATATTCAAGAAAGAGAAAGCAACTAGAAAGATGGCGAAATAATGCAAATGAACGACTGACTGTGCACATGAGAAGTAGATTCTAACCCTATTATCACATGGATTTATTTTGTGTTCTGATCTTTACCTATGAGTAAAATTATTCTCTCCGGGTACAGTGTAAATTGTGCTTGGCGATTTCAGCATTGTGCTGTGTCGATTATTGAGTGCGGAGGCCTCGGCCTCCTGCGTCCTTGTGTGCCTGAATGAATGAGTCTTTGATGCCTGAGGAGGAGGTGCCACACCTCCTCATTGAAATCTGAACGTGGCCCCTGTTTCCCATGGACACATGTCACCCTGTCGGTCTGTGTTATCACTGTGGCTTCAGTGAGGCAGGATGAGATGGAGGACAGCAACAGCAGTAGCAGCGGTGTACTCCCGCTCACATCTTTCCTTCACTAATAGGCAGGAATTAAATAAGGAAAGCTGTGACCTGCATCATCTGATTATGCTTGGATTGTGTGTGTGTGTATGTGTGTGTTTGGGAGGGAGGGGTGGGGTAGGCAAAGTTTTTCTGAGTATAATTAGAGCTTGATTAGTGTTGAGATAAGCTTAGCCTTTCAAATGACCCAATTACTGCATGCAAAGAGGGTAGAGGTTATTTTTGCATTTTCTCTCTCTCTCTCTCTCTCTCTCAATCTCTCTCTCAATGTCTTTGCCTCACTGTCTCAGTCCCAAACACAAACACACACACACAGAGAGATGAATGTGTTCACCCTGATCAGAGTAGAGTGTGCGTATTTTTCTAATGGGCCAGTATGTTATGAGCTGAACAGATGTCACAGCGCCGGGCCAGGGGCCGAAGGGCCTGGAGCAGAGAATCAGACCACTGAAAGTGTCAGACAGTGGAGAAAAGACCACACAGGACCAACGCTAATTATAAAATACTTTGAAAAATAGCAGTCAAGCATACCTTCTCAGATTTGTTAAACAGGTGAGGTACCACTTAAGGTGCTTCATGATAATTAAGAAAACATCGTTGTTTCTTTCAACTTCAAGCACTTTGCCTCCCTGCTGGAGCGAGGCAGACGACACCGCTGCCCTGGAGATGCTGAGGTTAAAGAGTCGTCACTTTCCCATTATAGTACAAAATCTAAAGGACTGCTTTAGATAAAGTACTCGCTGTAGTGCGTAGTCCATCACAGTCAGTACTTTATAGCCATTTCTTGACATTGCATATTTGCAAGAAAGGACAGTTTGGAAAACTTTGGTGGTGTGTTCAAGGACATGTTGTAGAGAAAGACTGAATTAGTTTCTATTTGGCAAGTAACTATGTTTGCCTCAGTCACTCTTAACAGCCAAGATTTCAAAGTTCGTTTTCATGGCGTAGAACTACTGGCTCTTTGGAGGGTAGAACTCAAAACTTATAGTGTGCTTTTAAAAATGACCAGTAGCCAACTCACATTTGGGCTGGAAATAAATTATGTTTATATTTATTTATTTATTTTATTTGCTTTAAAACAATGTCAGAAAAATAATGAAAATATCAACAAATCATTCAATGGGCAGGAGCCAGTTTCTGGTCCAATCATTACAAATCATTACTAAAGCAATTAATCAATTATTGTAATAGCTGCTGATTAATGTCTGCCAATGCACTTGTCATTTCATCATTTCATTTCTTAATACACAGGATTTGTTGTAAATGAGATAAAACAGTCCTTCTCTGCATTCATTGACCTGCTTTACCTCATGATGGCGTGAAACATTTCTTAGGTGCGTCCATAATTGCACAATGAAGAAGCCGTGGGAAAAAAAAGAGAGATGAAAAACAATGATTTAAAAGGGTAAACTCTCTTTGGCTCTGCAACATTTTTGATGCTCTGTAAACAGACAGGATCGAGGACTGAGACAGGGGTGTAGCTACAATCATGTCTGTTTCAAGAAATCAATTGTTACTCCGTCTGTGTCCAGTCAGCCAGCAATTTGCTTGAAAGCTGTGTTTTTTGTTTTTTTTTTATTGTTGTTTTTTTTTTTGTTGTTGTTGTTAGGGGTCACAGAAGTAGGAGTTTAAACAAAAGAAACTTTTTAGAGACAACAAAGTAGTAATTCCAAGGCCACAGAGGATCAGTGGTGCAGAGCCAGAAATATTGACCTGATTTGTCTCCAGTATGAAGATGGATGTAATGGTTATGTACTATATTACATGAGAGGGGAGGATTATATAGTGCAGAGATATTTCAGCTGTGTCTTTGAGGCAATGACGCCATTTAAATCTCTCATTAACTCTGCCAGAGATTTATCACCATTTGAATGAGCAATGCTAAATGATCTTTGGGATTATGCTAAGCTAAATCAACCACCAACAAGAGAGGAGCAGCATCTATATTGAGTGTCTGAGCTCGGCATCATCTCTCCTGCACTCTCACTCTGTCTCCTCGCCGTTTTTCTAAATTCCTCTGCCTTTTCACTGATTTGCACTTGCTTTTTTTCAATTCTCTGATTAAATCCTGCCACTGCATCTTAATTAAGGTTGATTATCTGTATCTGCATGTGGGTGTATGAGCCTGTGGCCTGCATGCATGTGTATGTGTGCACCTGGATGCATAAGAGCATACATGTGCTTCAGCGTGACAAAATGTTTTTTTTTCTTTAAGTGAGTATGCATGTGCGTTATGTGTAATCAATTTGCAAGTGCGTGACTCACCTCATAGAAGGTGACAGAATTAGCTGCCAAATCGTTGGAAGTCACAGTTGTGCTCTGTGCAGGGCAGACAGACATTTACACACCTACCTATAATGGTGTATGCTTCGCAGTAGATCCCTGTCATCCCCGTCATCCTTTTTTAGCTACAGTCTCACTCACTCTGCTCTCTTACCCTCCCACACCGCCATGCTGTGCCTCTCTTCCCTTGCCTCTGCTTTCATGTTTTAAGAGCTCCTCATTCCCTTTGAGTATGATATTGCCCATTCCTCCCCTCCCTGGCTCTGCTCCTCTCTTTTCCCCTCCCTCTCTTACATTCCCCACTTTCTCCTTGTATTTGCCAGAATGAGTGGCAGGTGTCTATTCCAGATGCCAAGTTGTAGTTAGGAGGTGGTTGTGATGACGGCCTGACAAGAAGCATGTTTATGTGTTTGTTCTTCTCTTTTCTGTGTGTTTTTGTGTGCACTTTATGACTGGTGTGAAGGGACGCGAGAGAGACAGAACAGGGAGATAGCTCTTGTAATTAAATCCTGGCTTTGCTTGATGAAGCTCTCACCAAATATCTAACCGGGGAAGCTAAGATGAGAATGTAGACAAACAACCACTGGGAAATAGAGGGGGACATGGAGAGAGAGAGAGAGAGAGAGTTTTGATTAAGAAGGCATCACTTGCTGAAATGGACAATTACTGGTATGAAGTGAGAGCAATACATGAGCACTAACCCAGAGGACAAAAGGACATATTCACTCATGTGTTCATGATCCAGTCAAGCTGGAATTTGAACAGCAAAACATCTGATTGTGCAGAGCAGTAAACAGTAATCTGTCAAGTTTCAAATAGTGGAATTACCGAATTAGGCTGAAAGTATGTGGACACGCCTCTTCACAGTGTTGGGCAGCAGTAGCGTTACTTGCTTCACTACATTTCTAAAGTAGTAGCAACGTCGCTGAAACAAATAGCTTTTCAGGATCTTAGTTTGTTTATTGATTGAGTAGCACGTTGGCGTCAACCTTGGTCTGAAATGAAAGCGCTGAGGACCCGTAAGTGACGCCGCTGCCATACACAGACATGTTCATTATGCCCAGCAGGACAAAAGCGCTTCCACATGATGGTGTCACCAATCCTTGGGCTGCACTCTGATGGGAGTACAGACACACAAGTCTAGATTTATTTATTAGATTCATTTATTTTAAAGGGAAAATGATACAGGGTGAGGACAGAGGACTTAATCTTGATTGAGTTGGGGTCTTGTTTGTTAGTGTAGTTTGCGTTGAATTATAATTTTGAGTTAAATTACAGTTTGCCCCTCATGTGCCCAAATCTAATAGCATATCCATGCAAACAAAACTAACAGAAGCTGAGATTCAGAAAGAAAAAAATAAATCTGGTCCAATTCTAGAAGATTTTTTTCAAGCAAAGGTCCAAAATGTCTTACATGTGGTATGATTCACTGCCATATAAAAAGGTTTTATTTTCTGGATTTGAGTGGGTATGTTTGCTCAACATATGCTCAGTTCTTGGTCTGAGACGTGAGACATACTGGTTTTGAACTGCCCATGGGGAGAATGAACATGTAAGATTCTATCCATTCTTGATGAAAAGCTTTGTTCTTGCTGTCTACTTTTCTTCCTTTTAGAGCATGCCATGTGAAATTACTTTTCTCTGGCTCACTTATTTCTCCGACTTCTGTGACTCATATTGTCTCCACCATGAATGTATTATGTAGACCTGGATACAGCAGCAGTCCTCAGCCGTGCTTCCAATTTTGATCAGTGATCACTCACTGCAGCCCAAAAAGTCTTTTCCCCACAGACCACCGTCATAAAAGAGACATCTGTAAAACTGTTCACAGGACACTTCGAATTGCAATCAAGGTTGATTACGAGTCTATTATGAATTTTTGATCGTCTGAGAAACTAAGGGTCTGCACATACTCAATAAAAAAAGCACAAAAACCCAATAACATGGGGAAGGTGCCCATCATGCTATCATGAGTACAAAACACCCATGCACAAAGCCAGGTCCATAAAGAACAGGTTTGTCCAGTTTGCTTTCAGGTCTGGGCCTGCACAGAGCCCAGAATTCTGACCTCAACATGATCCATCACCTTCTTTGGGATTAACGCTGACCTTATCACTCAACATCAGTGTCTGATCTCATGAATACAAATCCCTGCAGCCATGTTCAAAAAATCTTGTGAAAAGCTTTTCCAGAAGATTGGAGGCTCTTGTGCTGTAGCAGCAGATTATTTTTTAAGTATTTGGGGGGCATAATAAAGCCTGTATTACAGAGGGTAGATAGACAACCGGAAATGAAGGAGAGAGAGATGCAACAAAGACTCAAGCTGCGAACAATATGGTGCATGGCCCATGGTTTTGCAATGAGATGATCTACAATTACATGCTGTGTGGTTGTAGTGTTTGGATGTCCACATACAGAAAAAGTATTTTCTTTAATTGCTCCCTTTTTCACCTATCCCACTGTCATCTAATGAAATTTGACAAAACCACAGAAAAATATTTCAATCTTACGAAGGTTGAGCTTTAAAACATTACGCCCCTTCACCAGAGATTCACACCAGGCAAGAATCACTTTAATTGCAGCTCATGCTCATTCATTTTCCTATTTATTGGCAGTACATGGGGAAATGCATCATGAAAATTACTGGTGAAAGAGATTTTTATGTACCTTGATGCTCCTTACCGGGAGTCATCGCAGGTTTGAGGTTTGGCTTAACGCCAGTTTGGCTTAACGCCTCAGCTAATTGCTGATTTGCAATTAGTTGTGTATTTATGTATTCAAGGCTGCACTAGAGCTGTTGAACTGAAGATAGTTTAAAATTTACAGTAGGAAATCCAAGGATTTGTGCTGACATGGAGTTAAGGTGTTTGAAACCATGTTTTTAATATTAGACACCAAGATACCAAGGATTTCTTGTTGATGCGGGATGGGAGCCTTTCTTTCACTCATGCTGAGAACAGTTTATGGATTATCCACGTTTACCCTGAACCGCAAACCTTCCACTGCCTTAGTATACACTATAGTGAATGGAAATGATTCCATTTTTGAATGGTGAAAGATAAATAAATAAATAAAACGAGACGATGCCAGTGTGAGATTGCTATACATCATCACTTCCATGAGTCGGCGTGTAAACTTTAAACACCCACTGTTAATCTGCAAGCCACATTTCCCTCAGATGTGCTCAGATATATACAGCACACGCACTACTAGGGACAGTCGTCTTTTCAAACATACGTGTACACTCTGCTGCACAATGAATAGCAGAAAGATAGAGCATGTAATCAGAACGAATGAAAGAAGAACTGGGGAAGAAGATAGAAAATGAAGATGCAGAGTGATGATGATGAAAATACAAAAAAGAAAACAATTAAACACTGCAGGGGTAAACAGAAAGGCAACATGGAAAAAAAAGCGATTGGAAATGCAAACTGACGCTAGAAGCACTATCACAAGTACATGTCAAGCAGACTTGTGCTGAAGACAATTTGAATGTAAAAATAATTAATGGGAGCAGTGGGAACACCCAGCTGGTGAGTTTAACATTACAAACGTACACTAAAAGCTTTGAAACCATAAATGTCATTTGTGACGAGTTGAGGTTTGAACGCAAAGAAAATTGTGATGATGTTTAACTCATTCACTCATTTATGGATCGCCTTTTAGTCACATGTGATTGTCACTGGCGTATCTTTTTGATAATATTCTTAAAATATAATCAAAATATTATCTTTTTCTCAAAACTAATAAAACTTGAAGCAAAAGGTATAAACACCCTTCTGTCCAAGTCAAGAAATTACAGCTCAGTCAAGTGATTCTCACCAAATTAAACAAAGACACAAAGTCACACATTCACACAGATGTGCATGTACAGTTCACTCTTTGTACACACCACACAATGTGGCAAATAGCAGCTTTACACCTAATTAACAGGCGCAGGAGGCAGGGCAGACCAGGAAGATAAAGCTGTGGAGGAAGGGCTGTGTAAATGCTCCAGAGAAAGAAAGCAGAGAAGCATAAAGCAAAGGGCAACATAGATGAACAGATAAAGCAGAGGAGAAGAGTAGAGGAGGATACCCCAAGGGGCTGAATCCATACTGTATGTTCCAGCTTACAACAGTAATGTTTGACCAATCAAATCTTGGTTAGCACATGTGAAAGGCTGTAAAGAAGTCTTGAGCATCAACACATTTTAGAAATGTGAACTGATCACTGCTTAATAATTATTATTCAACCCGTCTGCAGCAGTGGGTCTTTCAATATAAGCACGTCACACCAGCAAAATGTTTCATGCTGAATGGAAATGTGTGTAAAACGGTGTTGCAATATCAATATCTCACCTTGTTTGACAAAGCTGGAAAGTCTTTGTGACATATAAATACTGCTAACTGTCTATTACTCTTAATTAGCAGCCATATATACATTAGTCATTTTTAACAAAAAATGTCGCACCAAATAAGTGTATAGTAACTGGTAAAGAATAAATGACTTTGGATTATTTTGCTAATTAGCTTTAAAGAAAAGCACAACATGTGGATGATGGGAATGTCATTAGTTTTGCTGGTTATAAACCAAAGTGTTGAAAAGAATGAACTACTGCCCTGATGAAAAGTCACAAATATCAGTGCCACTACAGGAAAAGATAGAGTAAGCATGGCTCATGCTCTGGGGACCATACAGTAGATATCTGTACTAAATGTCATGGCAATATAGGAAGAATTTGTAGAGATATTTTGATCGTAATCGTGGCCCAACATTGCCGTCCATAGAGTCAAACCATCACTATGGCTCAATTAAAAGAATAATCATTTATTAAAGATAAATTTAAGTCTAACAGAGAATTGCAGACAGTAAAAACTTGTTTTATTGTTTTAATCATATATAATAAGAAGGTTTTGGAATTTGTTTATTTGCGCAGTATTAAAGAAGATTGCATAGTATTGATTTGCTGTTGGTACAGCAGGACAGAAGAGATGTTCTGACAACACGACAGCTGTGTATTTTTTATTTATTTATTTATTTTTGGAAGGAAAAGGTCAGCTTTGTCAAATACAAGAGACAAGTTGCTCTCACAATAAATTTCAGATAAAATGTAACATATATAGAAAGACATATGGACAGACACGTACCTGGTACCTACATGGTTACACAAGTGCACAGAGCTATTCTCACGTGTGCCACACAGGATAATGGGGATCTGTCCCCTACTGACATTTCAGAACATGTTGTTCTTTACAGAGCAGCAGTGTCCTGGTCAACCTGACATCTGTCCATCACATCTGTCACACACACACACTCAAGGTTAGGCACATATCAGCGCCTGATGTTCATACTGTATAACAACTCCCTCTCTCTGTTTGAAAATTATCCCTGGATCAGCTTGTCTCCACCCTCTGTGGTCCCACAATACATCAAAAACTGGACTGATCCACGAGAGGGGGGGGGGGACCACATGAATAAGGACTGAGATGAGGGGAATCAGGAAACAAAAAGTAATATCCACTTCACAGCCATGCTGCAGATGATTCCCGCTTTATTCTTCACCTCCCGTCTCTCCTTCTATCCCTCTTTCTCAGTTTCCCTTATTGTGGGAATGTATTACAGGTGTGGAGCGTGTTCACTTGTAAGCAGGAGAAGCATCGATTTTCTGTCGCCTTTAGAGGATAACCAAAGGATATAACACCGTGCGTTGCTGTGTGTCTGTCTGCATGTGTGCCGTGTCATCAAGATTGGTGCAAGGAACACATGAATAGTAATAGTAGTACCTCTGTGACAATCATACTACAACACAACAAAAGAAACACAAGACTGCACACACTCTTTTCTGCTCCACGAAGTGTGTACCTGAGCAGTATTTTAATGTGACCGTCTGGGTGTGGTGGTGAGGGCGCCTCTTGGTATTCAGGATATTCAAGTTTTTTTTGCAAAATGTGATAAAATGGTCCCCTGAGTTCAGATTTTGAAACAGTTTTGGATGAAGATAAAAGCGAAGGGTAGGCAAGGTTAAGATTAAGGGTAAACAGTTTGGGAATGATTGAAAAATATGTGTGAAGAACGGGCTCATGAAACACTGTGTGCATCTGCGTGTGTGTTTGTACGATATTTGTGTTAGTGTTGTAATTTGTCTGCACTGAACCATGCCTATTGTTGTCCCTGTAAACTGAGAGCAATGAGTTTTTCCATTTAAGATGCATCTGATAACAGGAGCTCTGCTGTATGAATTCAATTAATTCTGCTTGTCTTTCTCTCATGCTCCCTTTCCTTCCATCTCTTTGTATCTTTATTTCATTTTCATCCTGCTCTCAGGTTATGGCGGGGTGGAGTTACTCTTGGTGCTGTGTGGCCTGGATCTCTCTCTGCCGTGCCCTCGCCACTGCATCTGCTACACGTCACCTAGCACCGTCTCCTGCCAGGCCCACAACTTCCATGAGGTGCCCGAGGGCATCCCTGCCCAGAGCGAGCGTGTCTTCCTGCAGAACAACAAGATTCAGCGGCTGCTTCGCGGCCACTTCTCGCCCACCACCACCATGCTGTGGCTTTACTCCAACAATATTTCCTACATACAACCGTCCACCTTCCATGGCTTTGACCGCCTGGAGGAGCTCGACCTTGGGGACAACCGGCACCTGAAGGCTATTGCTTCAGATACCTTCCTGGGTCTGGGTAGGCTACACGCCCTGCATCTATACCATTGTGGCCTGATCAGCCTGCCTCCAGGGATCTTTGCGGGCCTCCATAATCTTCAGTATCTCTACCTACAGGTACATGGATAATAACCTCCTTTTATCTCTACTGTATATTGCATCTGCAGCCACAATCGCATTATGGTGTAATCTGTCCATCAGCCCGGCTCAGCACTTACTGCATATGAATTGGATGCTGATCAAATGTTAGCTGTTATCCCGAGTGCAGGGAAAATACGACAAAGCAGCCCTCAGACTAAAGTAATCTACAGCAGAGCTTCTGTGGTCAACCACTGTAGGAAAACAAAGCAGGTTTAAAAATTCAGGCCGGAGTATGCTGTATGATTTTATTAATTATTTAGCCTCTGCTATATGGAAAGGACCACATATCCATATTATTGATTGCAAAAATGAACTGATTGCGACACTGAGTGAGGGGGTAAAGGTTACAGCTTGAATGTTTGACAGCATTTTTATGTCAGTTGTAACAGTTCGGTTCAACAGCTTGTCAAGCGTACAGAAACCACCCCTAGCTGTGAGTATATCACGCATGACCATTGGTCATTGGGCCCTTTCCTTTAACTGAGCCCTTAACCTGAAACGCACCACTCAAGGGGTAAAGAGAATCATTTCTGACCCCTTTTACACTGCTCACCATTTTTTTCTTGCCACTGCCCTCTGAAAGCTGTACAGGTCACTGAATATCCAACAAATCTCCATCAAAAAAATAACACATCCTTTGAATTCCTTGATGGTCCAGCTATTTCATTCATGTACTGTGCTTTGTCACCGTATTCTGTGTAATAAGACAAACCTATTTGTTGTGTTCTGCATACATTTATACATAACATGTGATGCTACTGGTTTCTTGTGTGATGTCAGAGCTGAGTAAAAAGCTGCAAGGATATACTAGTGCTGAAATCAGTGTTACAATAGTGATAACACTGTTTTTCCAGAAGCAACATATCATAATACAGAAAGTGAATGTAAAATAAATCATGAAAAATGAAAGTGATGTTCAGTGCAATGCTCTGTACTGCATTTTGAGCTGCTGTTTTTGCCTCTCTTCCTTCCCTTACACCCTGGCAGGACAACCAGTTAGAGTTCCTGGAAGATGATCTGTTCATCGACCTGCTGAATCTCAGTCATCTCTTCCTGCATGGCAATCGACTGTGGAGCCTTCGCCAAAACACCTTCCGTGGTCTGGGGGTATTAGACCGCCTACTTCTCCACCAGAACCGAATCCAGTGGGTTGACCGCCAGGCATTCCATGACCTGCGGCGCCTCACCACCCTTTACCTGTTTAATAACTCCCTGACTGAGTTATCTGGTGCCAGCCTGACTCTACTGCCTGCTCTGGAGTACCTACGACTTAACGACAACCCCTGGGAGTGTGACTGCAAGGCCCTGTCACTTTGGGATTGGCTACGTAGGTTCAGAGGCTCTACCTCCTCACTCATGTGTGTTTCACCACCAGAGTTGGTGGGGAAGGACCTGAAAATGGTGAAGAAAGAGGAGCTGCCCAGTTGCTTGTCAAGCGAGGATCATGCACGTGGTGCCCCCGGTGGGGAGATGGAGCATGGGGAGTCCTTGAATCACCTGAATCGTCACAGAACCCATCACAACCACCATCAGCGGCCGTACTTGCCCCATGGGGACCAGCACAACTCGCCTTCACCCTCACCTCTACCACGGCCGCCTAAGGGAGGCCGCAGAAACTGTACTCGACGGGGCCGCAAGGCGAAAGGGGGGCTCAATGAGGTGCAGGTACTACAGGAGGAGGTTGAGAAGGACTATACTCCAGATGGAGGTAAATATGACCTATCTGCAACTGCAAGAAGGAAGAACAAATGCATCCCCAGAACTTCTGTTGGCCCACCAAGTGGGGTCCAGAGAGCCAATAATAAAGCACAGTCACACCTTGCAGATTATATTTTCTGTTTACCATCAGCTCTGCTGCTCTCCCTCATCTCTGTGATCCTACGCTGAGACAGGAAAGATGCAACCTTATGATTCATTCTCCTGAACCACCCTGCCCTGGCTCTTTAAATGAGGCATGTGTGTATAACTGTGTGTGTACATGACTGTGTATAAAGAACATTATCAAATATCTACTGTTGAAGTATCCCTGCAGTATTAAGGCAGGATATCTTTACAAGACATAATCAAACATGGAAGTCAGGGAAAACATTTAAGCCCATAGCTTTTATGATGTCACCCAAGGAAACAACAGGAAAACTTTACATTTGTCTCTGTGGCATCGACTGCTTAACTGAATTTATGTACAGCCACATAAAATAACAAGTCAATAATTCATTGAAATAAGAGCAAGAAGAACATGCAATGAGGATCAAAACAGTTCAAGACTTCTTCTCTATGTTTAGCCCTCTTGACAAGACAGAGCTTTCTCAGCGCACGCTCCATCTGTCATTCACGCTGAGACAAAAGCACAGTCACTCAACAGCACCTTAAGATGCAGAATACTGGAGACACAAGCGGCAGTAAAATGAGTCATTTGAGCAGTAATAACTATAATCACTTCATATCTGTTAATAAAGTGATTATACTGACAGCAAGGTGAGCCCACTTTACTGTACTGTACATCTGTACCCTTGGCTTTCAGTCTAAATTCTAAGAAAACGCCACTGCAGTTGTGATGCATCTATATAACTGACACGTCTTTGAATAAGCCCTGTTAAAAAGGTGTCTGTTTGTCCTTGTCATGGCAAACCAGTTAATTAAAAGCCATTCAGAGCTAATCTATCATAAGAGTCAACAGGTCACAGTCAGTGTAAATGAGCAAGTGAATGAGTGTTACTGTTTGTATGCTTCTGTGTCCACAAAAAAAAAAAAAAAAAAAAAAAAAAAAGACAAAAAGACAAAAAAAAGACCCCCCCCCCCCTCAAAAAATAAATAAATAAATAAAACAAACAAAAAAAACACCACTGAAGCCATGCAGGTAGAACGACACTAGATTGCAAGAGTGCCTAATGAGCCAGTGGCCGATGAGGACAAACCATGGAGATAAAGGATGTTTTCATCCACTCTTCGACCTCACTGGCTACAAAACAGGGGCCTCAATGAGCCTGAAAGGTCAACTCATGCCAGACCAGGGAAAAACAGAGGCCTGAGCCTTGCTTATAAACCTTCTATCTCCCGGAAACTCTTACGCACTTTCTTCTGAAAGGCTGTGGAGAATAGTAGAAAGTAAATATATCCTTCAAGCAAAGATGACTCAATCAAAACAGTCACAGGAGCCCAAACAATCAGGGAGGAGTACTGATGACCAACACAGCAACACAATAATATGTCTCCTGCAATGGTTTAATCAATTGCTGATACTGGAACGCTAAAGCAATTCAGAGTCTGTGATGATCATCACAGGGAAAAGGGACTGACAAACTCCAACGGAATTTCTTTCTTTGTCCTCTCTGGTATGTTTAGTGCACTCCAAAACAGATGGACTTGACAATCTGTAAGCCCTGATTGGAGAGTTGGATGTTTATGCTGCTACGTCCGAGAAGAGCTCTTTCTGAGGCTCGGGATTCTTCTTCAGGAAATAACAAGGACAGAGAGGACTCTGGGACCCAGTGCCCTGTATGAACTGGAGCAGTTCAAGCACACACACCCCAAATCAAGCCCGATTACCTTCACAGCCTTCCTGTTCCACTGCAAGCTACTAACCCCTGTCAGTCCAGGGCTTTAAAATCCCAGAGCTGAGCACCAGATGCTGTACAGGTTTTGACTTTAGACCTGAAGTATTTCGGAGTCATTAGCCCAAAGTCTCAAGTGCTCCATTGCAATAGATGAAGCCTGTACAGCACACACAGGCCGTCCAGGTACCTTAACCAGCCAGTTATGCTGAAGGTCTCTTTATTTCTTATTGCATTACAAAGTTATGAATCCTATTTTGAAAAGAAGCTGCCCTCGTACACAAAGGATGACCAAGCTCAGAAGCTAAAACCATGAAATGCTGACAAAAAGCACAAAAAGTTATTTGTTCGGTTTTCTGGCAACCTCACAATGGTTTGGAATCCAAGAGCAGAGGCCACATTTGTACCCTGCTTGTGTGTTTCCTGCTGAGCCCCGCCTTTCGTGTTTATCTATCTAAATGTTGGGGACGAACAGAAGCCTGTCACTGGTGTCGTTCTTCTGACATGTAGGATTAGAGACCCCTACTGGTGAACTTGTTTGTGCTGCTGTGAACCCAGAGGTGATGTAAAATGTGTCTGTTTATTCCTGTGAGGATGACTTTTTTTGTAAAAAAAGAAAAAAAAGAAAAGAAAGAAAGAAAAAAAAAAGAGAAAAAAAGAGAAACTCTCCGTTGTGTCTCAGTAGTTCCCTAAAGAAATAAATAGGGAGCTAGGGACTGGAACTTTATTTTTTATTTAATATGATTACTATCATTATTTCACTTTTTTCAGTTCTGTCTGTTTTGCTGACTCATTCCAGATAAACAGTACACTGCACCACCCCTTCCTGCTCCTCCTCTATTCTTTTCTATCCTCCTATTCATACTTCTGTCTTTCCCTCCCTACCTCTCCTCACCTCCTCCCCTCCCTCCCTCCCCTGTCTGCTTACTCTCTTCCTCTCTTTCCACCTCCTCTGCTCCTTTCTTTTCCACCCTCATCGCTCCCACTTCCCCTCCTCCTGTATCTCCTTATTCTTTTCCTCTCCTCTCTTCATTTGTGCAACGCAAATGTTTTGTATGTGGTTATCAAACAATGCCAGACTCAAAAGCTGTTTATAAATAACATTAAACAGAAAGTGTCCTCAAATGGCTGAGGTGGTCTGTGTTTGTTTGCCTCCCTTTTGTTGGTGCGTATGCACATCTGTCTGTGCGTGTAGTGTAGTGTATGTGTGTGAGCGTGGCTAATAGACAGACCTCCAGAATGAGCCCTGAGGCTGAATGATAAGGCAATGAAAGGAAAGAAAAATGGTTAAAAAGTGAAAAAGGTAATGGAATAAGTTCACAAATGCATCTACTGCAGGGAAAGAAACACACCCACATTTAACCAGGGTATATTTTGGCCTCCTTTATGTCCTAGTTTCACTCATACACTCAGCAGCCTCATATAAAATATGCATCAGAATGACTGTAAGCACACACACACACGCACACAAATACACACACCTGTCGAGCTGTATTAGCCATGAGGTTCCAAGGGAGGTGTCTTGTGTCAGGTCAAGGTGAGGTCAAATAGGGCGCTAGTGCGTGCTATGTCCACTTTGATTGTTTGCACATTGTTCACATTTATGGATGCGTGTTTGCAAGCGGCACTGAATTGCGTGTGTTTGTGTGCTTTATGTGCGTGTCCACCGGTGCACCAAGTATGCCTACTGTCATGGCAGATCCAGCCTGACAGGCGGCCAGGGCAGGGGAAGAGGTGTGCCTCTGAGAGACAGTATCACTGCTCTGTTTGTAAAACAAAGCTGACAATCGGGGGAGAGAGGAAGAGAGAGAAACAATGAGGGAAAAGAACAAGGATTTAAAGGAAGAGGGGTGGAGATATCTGCAAAAGAAATCCATGAAGTACTTATCAGCACCAAACAGACCAGCAGCCAGGGGAGAGGAAGTGGGCATAATATGGGTGGCTACAGTATCAGCTTTGGTCAATCACAGCGAAGCCTGGCCTGCAGTTTACATGCAATCATCCATGTAGAGACACCACATGTGATGGAGAACAGCATTTAAATTGGAGCGCAGAGCTTCTGTCTGAATGAGTTCATGCAGAATATGAAAAATGAATCAGTTTCTAAAACAGAAGTCACATGGGTAAAAGCACATTCATTATGAAGGAACTTAAAATACAAAAGGTATATACTGAATATATATTTTATACTACCGAGGAAAAGATTAAAATTACTAAAAATAAAGCAACATCTATGATACAACAACAAAGAGAATCGTGAAGCAAGGGAGGATCTCATTTAGGAAGAAGAAAGACAAAGGAATGAATTGAGAATGATGGCAGAAAGTAAGCAGTAAAAGAAGCAAGAAGTTGGAAGAAAGGGAGAAGTGAGTTAGGAAGACAAATAGAAAAATTATGGAAGAAAAAGATAAGTAATAAATGAGGAGGGTAAAGGAAGAGAAGGGCAAATGAATGAAGGATGGAAGGATGAAGAGAGCAAAGGAAGGGAAGAACTGTTGATAAATGACAGAAGGATGACAGAGGAATGAAAGGAAGAGAGCTGAGAGAAAAGAAAGGTGAAAATGAATAAAGGGAAAGTGAAGGGAGGCAAAAGAAATTAGAAGATGCTGTTGAGGATGAACAGAGGAATGTGGGAAGTTAAGAAGGGAAGAAGTTAAAGGGGAAAACAAGGTAGTGAGGAAAGAGCTGCGGATCGAGGGATGAATCAGGAAAGAGAGAAACCATCCATAGAGACGCATGTATACAGGCTTCATGATCAAACGGAAGAACAACTCATCCACTAGTTCAGTCCCTAAGCTGAGGATCTGAAATAGCCGCATGTGAATATTTATATATGCCCATGTTCCCTTCCAAAGGCAAAGAGGCCAAGCAAAATTGATTTCTCTGTGTGAATCCCTGAAGAGTTGAGACTCAGCAAAAGAAAAGCTCAAAAGAGTGAGGGAGAGTGAAAATAAGAAATAAAGCACTGCTAGAATGAACAGCAGCAGGTTTTGTGAAACAAGCGGCAAACTAAGAAACAGGAAACACCTGCAGTAAGATGCAAATGCTTGCCATTTCCACCAAACTGATGCATACGCCATTTGTGTCCCAATCACTCTTCCTCAAGAAGAATGAAAGTGGAATATTCCCACCATATGATTTGATGTTCTATTGTCATCCAAGCGCATGGCATCTATCACGCCCCAGCTCACATGCCTTACAGTACCTGTCCGTAAGCACCATTTAACACCAGCCATTTTTTCATTGCCATAACTCCATCTGGGTACATTGCACTCATTACGGCCAGATATCTGATTCTAATTAGGAAGAAGGTCAAAGTGTGGAACCGTAATGGAGCCAAACGAAGACGTGCAGCCGTGAAACCACAAGCCTGTGCCCTGCTAGATCTGACTTGATCTGTCAGGAAGAAGTCAAAATATTCATCAGATTCACTCAAATTTGTTGACAGCTCCTTTTACTCCGAGTCAGTCTCAACCCACCACACAGAGTGGTTCTTTTATTCAGTGCGCCTACCGTGCATCTTATCGTTACTTGAAAAGTCCAAATATCAAAGTATTATAGAGCAACAAAAGTTCATGGGCATATGAACAAAAAAAAGGTTACAATCAGCAACAGTTGGAGATATTGTCAACCTTTTAACAGCCTTTTTAAACAGGAAAATCTGGGAAATGACATTTGAATATGCAGCCGATGTCTTCATCTGTTGTGTATGCATGGTGAATCAAACATGTGTCAGTGTGTTTTCATCAGTTTTGGAGTCTTGCTGCAGCATTATTAAATGTTTCATCATCCCGGATTAATCTTTTAAATAAGTGATGTCTCTGTATCTGTACAATATTTGTGTTTCTAACTACATTTTTAATGCACTGCTCCCCCAACCAAACAAAAACAGATGTCTAAATTCAAACACATCATGCACACACATTATTCTCCCTAAACTTGTTTCCATCTGAGAGATGAATATCACTGACAAACCATGACGGTGAATGGCTGGAGCTTAGTAAATATCTGTGAGCCTAAATAATATATCATGTGGAGAGTGAAACAAAGGTGAATTGGGGAAAGGTTTTTTCGGACGAGATATACTTTAACGAGAATATACTTATTCTGGTGCAACAGAAAAAAAAAAAATCAAGGGATTGCCATAGTCAGAGGGATTCGTCTTCTGGAGACCATGAACGTCTCCAGAACTTTTCATAAATTTCATGTCAATCAATCCCATACTTGTTGAGATATTTCAGTGGTGGACAGGCTGACGAACCGACAGACCAACTCTGGCATTAGAGCCACAGTGACAACATGGCTGAAAAATAGTATGTCAACAGTAGTCAGTGGACTAGAACACATCGAAGCAAAAACCTTTCGACTCACACAACAGAAGCTGCTGCATGTGAGCATCCTGTTATAGCTCACTGCTTTGTCCGTTCCCCCCTAACGAGCTTCCCACTAGGGACTGTGTGTGATTAACTGGTTGCCTGAACAGTGACCTTAGTGCAACTCAGTCAAAGAAGAACAAAGGTGTTCTCAGTTGACTTGGCTGATTAGTCCTCTACAGAAAATGCTTGACTGTCCTACAGTACACACACTCAAACCAGGTTGGGCGCCAGTCAAGCAACAGTGTAAAAGGATTGACCCATGTTCAGTGACCTGTGTGGATGGCCTACTTCAAGGTCAGGGTGTGAAAAGAAAAGCATCAACATGGCAAGAATCCCCACAGCTGTGTGCTATTTGATTCCACCCACTAAAAACCTTCTTAAGAAGCATGATTTTTTTTTTTTATTTCTGCATTTGTATTTTACTATTTTTTTTCTAAAAAACTAGAAGAAAAAGAAGAAGAAAAAGAAAAAGAACCCAGAGCTCCCCTGCTAATGGGGTGCTATCTATTATTTCTGAGTGCTCTGCTGTGCTGGGTGGTTTGAAACCATTCCTGGAGGATACAGGATTTCACTTTTAGTCCTCTACCTGTCATCTCGATGCTGTCCCAACCTAATCCCTGCATCATAAGTTTTTCAATATTATTAATTATTTGCAGCTTTTCGACAGTGAGCAGTACTTTTTATAGTTTTTAAACTGCATTGATAAAAAGCTTGTCTTGATTTTTTGATCTTGTCACTAACTATGTCCCCCCAAAAAAGCTCACATTCCTATCAAACCATAGCATCAGGCACATGCAGTAAAGCACAGTGAATTTGCTTGGGAGACTGTGCCATCTTCCCTGCCTGCTTAGAGTGAGAAGGCAAATGGTGTTTTTACAGCTCAACTTACCGAATGAACACACAAATAAGAATGAGATAGAATGAAAGACACATGTTGGCACAGTGCTTTCCTCACACATCTTCACCACACTGGTAGTCATTGTTCACCGTGATGGTAGCTTGTAGCCCAGCTCAACAGAAGATGCCTCCTCCTCCTCCTCCTCCTCCACAAAGCTTAACAGGAGCATATCTCCAATCACTGTGTTCATGATGAGCTGGCTAATCTCCCCTGCCCTGGTGGCATCACAGCAGCACATGCTAACACTGTTAGATAATGAGGTAATGAGAGATTTCCTGTAATCTGCCTTCCATGTTGGAGAAATGGTTAATCACTGAATTAGCTATTTATAACACACAACTTCAGTGCCTTTAATATTAGATCAAGTGATGTCTGACTGAAAACCCTGAATGATATCTAACCTAGATTCATCATTTTTGTTTGATTGATCTGCACAGATATTCATATATAGCAGTTACATTACTGAGCCCAGTCCAAAAATGTAAACTTTAAATATAATTTTTAATATACTTTTAATATATATAGCTCAATGAGAATCAGGAGTCATCAGTACAGCTGCATGTGATGCCACCCAGTTCTGACCTGAGAAAACCCATCACAAGTCTTTTATACATCTTATACAACTTGCTCAAGATAGTTTCACACATTCTTGATAAAATCCCAAAATAGACAATAACGAAGGGACTGAGCATCCAGATTTGGTGAAATAACCTATACTGGAGAGTGTTATGCACAGACACGAGATTTGCACAGTGAGTGTCTAATCATCTGCTATTGTCAAGGCCTTGGTATCAGCAGACTCTGGAGCTGTCCTCGGAGGAGACGCCGGGGTGTCGGCGTGAGCCAGGTCAACCTTTACTCTGAAGGGTGAGAAGAGCTAAAAAAGACAGATAGCCTAAACTATCTTAAGCATTGTCATCAAACTGTGAGAAATAACACAAGTGAATTTGACTGACTGTGGATAAGTATGACAGTCAGTGACTATTCTTTCTAAACTGGTGCTGGGCATAGACATGAGACAGACATCAACACATATGTAAAGATATAACACATCACAGTCTGACTAATTACATAAATTAGATGGTTCTGAATACAGCGACATGTACAGAAATGATACCTGACATTTGATCTCAACATTCTCCATGGGCTCACACCAAACTCAGCCCATCACACAGGGATGATAAACTTCCTTCAAAACCACATTACATACTGACTCAGGCACCAGATATTACATAGGCGCCATGTGGTTGGCCCTCAAAAGAGCAGTGAATATATTATTTAAAGCACTGATGTGGATCAGTGTAAGTCCAGGAAGCCACCTGATTTTCAGCTGCAGGCTAAGTCACGTCCATTGCACATATCAGTGACAAGTAGCAGATGACTATCAGTACAAAACAAGCTTAATAATGACAACGCTGACCTGCCAACTTTGACTGAAGTCTTGGAGTTTATGCCGACAAAATTTTTGGCTAATGGGTGTCTGTGTGGCGAAAAACCAATACATCACATATATATTATGAATAGCCTCTACTACTTTCTAAATGTCTGAAATCCAAAAATAAACTCTGTGTGTACCTGAAAATAAAAACTGAATCATTTACAGTAGCTCAGTATAAACTCTGGCAGGAAAATGTTTTAATGAATTAAATGCTGACCTTGAGAAAAAAAAAATGTGCCTGAATCAATCTTAATAGAACTTCTGGCAGTAAAAGGTCTAATGAAAAAAATCTATCAAAAATTAAATAAATAAGCAAACTAATAGTAGCACAAACATTTAATTGCACCAGTTTGACACACTGCCTACAGTTCGTCAATTTGACTTAATTGACACTAACACGGAGTTCAGGTGGTAGTTGCCTGAACCTTGTTGGTCATAAGAGAATTTAGCATATTACCACTGAGGCTGGCATAGTTCTGGGTTGTGCTTTTGGTCAAAAAGCTGAAAACTCTTTTGCATTACTGCAAAAAATAACAAAGTAGCCCAGCATGACAGAAGAACGGTTTGCGAAAAGCTTTTCCTCCTCTTGTTGTTATCAGATTGCCTTCAAGCCTCATCAGCCCTCTTGGAAAGGATACCATCATCCAGTCTTGTGAACTGAAACAGTCAGAACTACTCTTCAACATCATCCACTGTCACCTCCTCGGGCAAAACACCAACATGCCTATGAAATACCTCAGAGAAGAGAATGTGGCAGTTTTGCATCTATTCATGTGGCATGTTGAAGCAGTTCATCCCCAGAGGGCAACTTGCAGGCCATGTAATCTGCTGCAATGGTGAAATAGCTCCTCACAACACTGAAGGAATCCTTTAGGCTAGGAATCTTCCAATCTGAAGGTTACCCTGACTCTCAATGAATACATGCATCTTGTAGCCAGTGGATGACCTTGTAATTGTTAGTCAGGGGTCCACTCTGGGGTGGTGCAGTGGTTAGCACTGTCGACTCATAGCAAGAGGGTTCCAGGTTCGAATCCTGGTCTGGGCCCTTCTATGTGGAGTTTGCATGTTCTCCCTGTGCCTGCGTGGGTTTTCTCCGGGTACTCCGGCTTCCTCCCACAATACGAAAAACATGCACATTAGGTTAATTGGCTACTCTACATTGCCCCTGGGTGTGAGTGTGTGCATGAATGGTTGTATGTCTTTGTGTGTTGGCCCTGTGATTGACTGGCGACCAGTCCAGGGTGTACCCCGAATCACTGAGATTCAGGTTTTCAAAAAGGCTGGAGGAAAGCTTCTTGGTCTTCAGATCAGCTGGTTTGCTGGAGCATGTGTGTGGGGACAGATGAGAGCTTGGGACCAGCTTGGGGGTTGATCTTGAAGATCAGACTGGCTAAGTAAATAGACATAGAGCGGATACAGGTGTTCAGCACCTTTAGTGGAGCTATCAGACGTTGTCTTTATTTTTTTCCCTTACTGTCTTCACTGGTTTCCACTGCTGGAGCAGCTGACTGACATATCTTCCAAAGCTTGCACACTGAGATTTGAGGCACAGAAGCATGAATGTTCACTGTCAGTGTGGTAAAAAGGAAAATGATGCTGGTGACAGTTACGACTGATTGATCGCTGGCATGATTGAGAAGCTGCTAGAAAAAAGTCATAACTTTCATCTGCCAGAATCAGTAAACTTTTCTGTCATGCCCATCTAAAAAGATTGGGTCCTCTTGGTTAAGTTGAGCAAGTTTCAAGTAATTGGTAAAGGTCGGCAATACCAGAGACTCATTACAGTACATGGGGCACAATCATTTTGGGCAGTGCTAAACCTTGGATGTAGTCATGTTGCCTCTGATAAATAGTTTCTGTGGGATGGTATTTGGCACTTTTGACATTTCAACAGAAATTCAGCAAAGGTTACTCAGAAGTTGGCTTTTATCCAAATTACTGGATTAAAAATAAACTTAAAGCAACCTTAGCAACATGCAGCTCCTGTATTACCTGAACTAGGAGGCAGACTTCTCTTTAAAGTAATTGTCCCAGTGTAGATAGGTGGGGGTAGTGATCATTTGGCTGCAGAAGACAAATGCACCATATGGCTGACGAGAGTACATTGCACTGACTCTATTCCTCCCATTGTTATGAATTATTATGAACCTGTAGTCAGCAGACGCCAGGCGATGTTCAATTTAAAACCTCTCAGGCCTGAGTGCAAGGTTCAGTACTGTAACAAACAGCATGAGAGTGGAATAAACAGACTGACAATATAAGTTTACATTCCCAGCCAATGTAGCTGGACCACAGCAGCTGTTAACAGCGGAGAGTTGTGTGTATCTCAAAGTGCAGTAGGGCAATATACAATAGGGCCAATCAGGCCACAGAACACACAATAGTGAGACTGTCCTTCTTAAAGTCGAGAATGACTTTCATCTGGCCACGGACGCTGGATGATGTTCAGCTGTAATCCTCTTAGCCCGGAGTGCAGGTTTCAACTCTGCATCGCTCCATTCTGGTCGTCCGCTTTAGAAAGCGGCTGTAAGGTTACTTACATGGCTGGGCCAAAAACATGTTTTCATGCATATGTTGCATCATTGATTTTCTGCAGTGTCTGTGGCTTTTGAAGCACAGATTTCATCACATCACACATGACTAAGCAGACTTACATGGTTATATTTAATCTGATTTCAGTAAAGTTTCCGAGCACATTTTGAGAACATCAGGAGACCTACACTGTAAAAGGGTTGGTGTAAACAGTAAAGGTTTATGGTATCACTACTGTATTTTTATTTCCAGTATATAACTAAGTACTTTTTTTTATTTGAGTATCATTCACAAATGTGCAGTACATAACTTCAGTCACAAGTTACACTGAGAATTTACTATGGCAAGGTTCCTGTAAAATCAATCCAGTTCCGGTACAGTTTTTGTAAACCACAATTTAACCCCCCAAAATTACTCATGTCTCAATAACTACAACCCTTTCTAACTTAAGTGACACTTTTACTATTATACAGATATTAATTTTGAACATATTTAGGTGTGATTTCAGGAAAGGTGGTGCTACTACACCGAAATGTGTAAAATGAGGAGCATAAGGGTTTGCTTGCGCTTTCCGTTGTTGAGAGGGAGAAAATGGAGCAGTCCTCAGGAGTAGTAGTTGGTATTCTCAGGAATGCTTTCAATTAAGGCCTCTCTCTTTCCCTTATTAATTAAAGCCTAAGCATTTGGAAAATTAAAACCACAAAGATGAAGTGAGAGAGAGAGAGAGAGAGAGAGAGAGAGAGAGAGAGAGAGAGAGAGAGAGAGAGAGAAAACAATGACTTTAAGAGTAGGTGGCTTGTGCCTTGAGCTTTGTGTCTCCCTGAGTGCACGTTTGTAGTGTTCCCATAATGGAAGGCAAAACAGTCAAGAGGAAGGAGGAAGCAGGTTGGGAGCAGGGCTGAGAAAATAAGAGAAAAACAAAAGAGGTTCTTGTCATTCTTGTCCTTATCTTCTTCTTGTCTCCATAACCTCGCCCTGTTTATCTGACTTCTGTAGCAGATTCACTGATCCATCATGGTTTAATCTGTTTTTTATGAGCCTGCCTAAGCCTTATGTCTCCCAAACACCTTACACTGTGCGTGTGTGTGTGTGTGTCAGGGGGATGATTATAATGGTGTTTTTATTTAGTTGTCATCAATACAAAGTCACAAGACTATTCAGTGTGTCCTTAGAGACTGGGGCTAATGTAACTGCTCAAGGCAGGAATACTGAAAATATGTTGCCATGGTATTAACTGAATAATACTTTACAGAGTTAGTTAGCATGGCATTTATCATCATTACAGATAAGAATTTGGTTTGGTGGGCAGCTTACATTTACACCAGCAGAAAATAGTTTAGGGACTAGCGAATATAATCAAGCATAATAAAACTGATCCACGACATTGTTATTGGCTCCAGCTCATATATAAATATGAACTGCAACAATTTCTCCTGCAAGCAAGTCTGTGTCTAATATGTGCAGTCATTAGTATCCCTTATTCAAGAAGAGATGACAGACAACATGCTGTGAACAAGCCATGAAAACTGCCCCCACACAAAACAATAGAGGAGAGAGAGTATTGTATACTGTTTAAACGTATTTGTATTGTCAAGCGAGCAAACAAGAAAAAATTAGGCTGTCATTAACCCATAACACTTTTGTGTTTTTTGCTTCTTTTTTGTGTGTACATTTTAGTTAAGATCCCAAAGATATCAAATATGCCAGAATGAAATTGGGGTGAATTTGCATAAAATTAGTCAGAATATTTTCATTTAATAGAAATATTCTCGATGGTGCAACTAAAAAAACGTGGAGTCTGAATTTTTCTCTCAGGCGTAGAGCTTATACAGCTTCAGTGAAGAGTTGGAATCCATATGCTATTGTCATCCAGTGTGGAGGAAGATGATTTTTTTTCCCCAACCTTAAAAATTATGTGTAGGCGTAAAATGCCATGAAAACAACATTAGGTGTTTTTTGGATGTGTAAATTATGACCACTTTTCTGTCAGGAGCAAAAGCACACTGAAGAAGTAGCGAGACCAACAAATATAATTTTTCTTTTAATCATGACCACAATCTTTCTTTCACCTGAACCAAGTATTTTTCATATTTAAACTTAAAGTCATTAACCATAGCAGTGCCAGAGCATCAAAAATCAAATGCTCATACTGCAGTCGTGGTAAAAAAACAAAAACAAATTTAGGTACTTTATTTTTTCTATCTCCTTCCCACCACAATATGCCCATATAACAGCAGATGTGGCCTGTAGCACAATAAAATGCAAAAAAAAAAAAAAAAAAAATACACGACAAATAGTAATTGAAAAACATCTGACCAGAGCCTCATAAAGTGTTGTGTTGTCCCTTTGAGTATTTAATTTATCTTGTGAAGTTGCATGGGGGAGCAATAAGCTTTTCAGCAATTAAGGAGGTAAACGTTACAAGCACTTGAGCTTAATGGAGCCATCTTCTGGCATAACTCCAAATATATTACACAAAGGCTTGGGAGGGATTGTTCAACACTCGTGAATCTTGAGCAGGTTCACTCTTGACCTTGAGATGAGTGTGTGTGACAAAATAATCCAAATTTACCTTCCACTTGAGCTGAGAATATTTTGGCACCTTTGTTGTCATGCCAATATCACATCTGCACCACCTCTGCAATTGCCCCCTTGCTTCATGGGTCATTGACAAGCAACTTATTTTGACAGTTACTTGAGAGGACTTGTTGAACTCCAAGAGAGCTGACATCTGCACACTAAAAATGTCAATGCCAATGGCAATAATGAGTTAACTTTGTCCAGAATCAATGAGTTGCTTTGCAAAGTTTCTAATTACTGTCGTTTAGTTTGAGACAAGCTTTTACCCTAAAACTGTCACAAATTTATTATGTTTACAAAACAATCAGTAACAAATAAGTTTAAAAGAGACTAAATATAACAATTACAAATAATACTATGTTATTCTGGGCAAATACCTGAAAAGTATAACAAAAAGTCTAAAAACACAAACACTGGGTTAAAACAAGGATTTGCTGTGAGTGGTTTTCAACTAAAATTTAGTATTTTTTTGGTGCGATGTTGTCTCAAATTGAAAAACATAATGTCACAACAGGTCATGGCAGGTTTAGAAACAAACCCTGGGATATTACAGGTACAAAATCAATTTTTGACCTATCGCTCAAGTCAAAGCTGAACCTGAATTCAACCTGCTTGGAGCCCCTTTAACTCCCCCTGTGTTCCTGCTCGTATGAGTTGGGATGAGGTTCATGCTCAGCTGTCATAACATGCCTCAACTTTCTTTATTGTACGAAAAAGACTGGCTGAATCCAACACAAACGTGGGGAATCTGTGCATAACTTGCCGGTTCATGAATACAATGAAGCTGTGAATTGCTTATACTCTGCTAAAAACTCCCACGGGAAAACGATTACTCATGTGAAATGTTCATTGTCACTCACTGTTTCTCTGTAAAGCTTTTCCTCAGCTCCCCATCTGAGGGCCCATTAATGTCGGAAGAAAAATGATGGAATTGAAATCTTTTTTATTTTTTTATTTATTTTTTTTTCTTTACTGGACAGAGAAGCTGTCAGCAGATTATGTGGGAGGACGAGTTGACAAGATTTGTCACATTTCACTCTCTTCCTCCCTCCTTTCTCTCTCTCTCTCTCTCTCTCTCTTAAAAACATTTGGGCGGCGAAAGCCCATCACCCTTACAAACTCTAACCAAATAAATAAGGCATGAAGAAGGACATAAGGCTAAGCGTGCTGATTTACGTGATTCATTTGCCTCTCTTTCTCTTCTCATCGTCAGTGCTTTACTTGCAACTTTTTTGTTCCTTCCATCAAATCCTCTCAGGTTCTCATTTTCTCCATCATTCTGCCTGCTTTTGTCTCACTCACCCACTCTCTAACTCTGTCACCTCTCCTTATGTCTCACATCTCAGCTCCCCCCCCTCCCGTTTCCTGCCAGATGCCTATGATTCACATTTGAAGTGTTTGTACCTCCTGCTGTTCCTCTCTGTCCTCCCACCCTCACAATCTTACCTCATCCTCACGATTTTTCGTTCTCTTTCGACTCGGTTCCTCTCTGTCTCCCTCTCATTCCTTTGCTCTCCTCATTTCTTCTTCTTCTTCTTCTTCTTCTCCCACTGTTGTTCTCCCTCCTCTTGATAACTGTCTTCGCTGCAGTGACACTTTCGTCACTGTAAGACCAATAGAACCGGAGGAGGGTGCGACACCCATCCATGTCACCCTGTCAACCTCCCTTCATCCCTCTGTGTGGATTCCTCCCATATTTTCTTCTGCAGCAGCTTTCTGAGATCCATCATTTCCGCCATCCTTGCCTCTATGTTACTCTACTTAGACTTTCTGTGTTCTGCTGTGCCAAACCTGCTTCAGTGTCTTCTCTTTATGCCCTCTTTATAGTAGAAGTATCAAAGTTGCTATATATATATATATATATGTATATATATATGGTTTAGTGGTGGAGCAAAACAATTACGACTACTTTAAAGGGCCTTTTTTCAACAACTGATGCGTTAACAAAATGTGATTTTGAGCAGGAATAATGCGGTCTTATGCTTGGCTATAATTTTGCAGCATTTTAATTTCTATCTTGGTTGTGTGAGTTTCCATAGGTGACAGTGAAGAATGGCTAAAAAAGAAAAAAAATGTTTGAAATTATCACCATCTTAATAAAATACAATGCACAAGTTTTGGAAGAAAAAACAAATCTTCACTTAACCTGAGTTTTTCTGGCAACTCATTAGCTTTCGTGATCTTTTTTTTTTTTTTTACAAAACAAAGAAAGAGAATAATTTCAGTCGAACTTGCATAGCAGCGAGGTGAGCAACTAGTTCTGAAATAAACAGACGAATCACATTCAGTGTGTTTGAATTCTGCCAGGTGTGCATAAGTTTAACGAGGAGCTGTTGTCTGTTTAAAACGGCTACATTTAATATTTTTTATTATCATCAGGGGATAAAAGACACAATAAAAAAAAAAACAAAACAAAATGTGAAGAGAATTATCACTGGACACATCAAGTCCCATCAGCTCTGCAGAACAATTGATTGACTGATTGATTACTTCCACACATATGGACTGTTGCGTAAGCTGCTGGGCTGCGCGTTTGAACATTTATTGTACGCATCATTGGATTTCAGGGGTCACTGATTTGAAGAACATATTATTGTATTTTTATAGTTTTTTCCCCCTTTTTTTCTTTAAGTGATGGTCCACATACAGGGTAATATATTTGTTTCTGTTGTTTCCACCAACACAACGACATCCCTGTGACGTAGAATCAGTATATATGCTCTTTAAAGTTTTTTAACCTGATTTTTCTTCTTTCTCTGTCCAGGATTAAATGGATGTTTCTGGTCTGAGTAAAAATAGTTGTTCTCTGTTCTGTAACGGTCTTTGTTGTTTAAGCACTTCAGCCTGATGTAATATTTGGCCTCACCGCAGGCAGTATATTACGGCATCCAATAACCACATCCAGCTTCGCCACAATCACTTCATGCTACATGACTGCTGCATGGCTGTTGTTCAAAATTTTTTTAAAAAAAAAAGAGCTCAGAGAAACATGGTGCATTTGCTTTTTGACCAATTTCTTACAATTCACAATAAGTTCCAGCTTAAGTCTCACACACACATGCAAACACACTTGGGTGACTCAGACAATGTGCTCTGGTGATACCAGATTGGAAGGGGGGCTTGCAGCAGACAAATACAACTGGCCATGCTTGTACTCCACTAAGCCATTTGTTCTGCAAACACACGTCAGTGCAGCAAACATCAAAATACACACACACACACACATCCATAAATGCACACATGCGCATGAAGATGTTTACTTAGCACTAAGCTCTGTCACAATAGTCAAGATCACTTATGCAACATTTCTCAGTTTGAATTGCTATAATTCTGAATTATTGTGTTTATCAGCTTAAATTAGCAAAGAACATTTATCATAATGCCAATTTAGCCTTTTTGTGATTGCACTACATTATTTTATTGGATAACCAACTGCAATATTTTATCTGCTGACATTAAAATAATCCCTGATCTGATGAGGCTCCGGTCTGTTCCCATATGTCGACTGCTGAACCATGTGCATGTTGTGTAACATCCTCTTGCCCAGGCCTTCATTTCCAGATCAGCACTTTTGGTACTAATAAAGATTCCTCTACTTTAGGCCTGAGAGACAACTGACAGAAAACTGACCCAAGTTTTCTTACACATAACAAAACGCTGGCCATTAGAAAGTCGAGCAGAGTCATGCTGTGTGAAGTGAAGCTCCAGCTGGCTCGATCTTCAGTCCTCGTTATTTCTGCCTGCCCAGTGGCCCAGTACCACACAGGCAGCTATTTACTGCCGACAGCTAACTTACTCCACAGGCCAGGGAACCTGTTTTCTCTTAGGACTTCTGGGTAGGAGACACACATACACACACGCATATAAACATGGGTCTTAGATATTATTCTTTAGGTTACACACACACACATATAAATCCATGCATGCACACGCATATTGTCTCTGGTGAATTGTCCCAGACAGATAGTGCTGTTCCCTCATAAATGCTAACCTACATTGCATGTGTGTCCTAGTTCTGCCTGGCAGTCTCCATAACCCCTCTATCTTATGGCTATTTAGCACACACACACAGACACACACACAGAGAGAGAGAGAGAGAGAGACACACCACACACACACACACACACTTATGAAATGATTGTCTTGTGTTTGAATATTGTTCTTTTGGCTTTAGAGCAGGTAACCTAATGAGCTCTCTAAGCCACTTTTGCTCTAAAATACAAAACGTTGTAACAAGATATTTCACAGATGTAAAGCAACTAAACCGCCTCTTTGGGACTCCACATTAAGACAAAGACACCAGCATTTTATCATCCATCACAAATTAAAGAACGCACATCTCAGCAGGATTTGGAAAAACTTGTCCATGCTTTTATCTTCCCTTGGCTCCGCTATTGTAATGGTGTCTCCTGCAAATTGGCTTCCTGTGTGCATTTCACAATCAAAGAATTGATTTAAAAATACATTTCTGACCTGCTGCCATGTTCAGATCAGTCCAGGTTATCTGGAACAAGTTTTCTTGCATCCCCCAGCATCCCCAACGTCAAAACAAGTAGCATTTTTTTTCCATGCGCCAAAGATTTGAAAAGAAATCACATTTCATTTTATTGGATTAAATTTGGAACAAGCCAATCACATTTTAGGCTGTAATGCAACAATACTTTTCTCGCACCCCAGACAAAGTGTGCAATCTTTGTGTCACAGCCAACAAGTAAATTCACACAATTTATTAGATTTATTAAAGATACATAAAACTGATGCCTCTATGACCTCCATAAGCAAACAATATCTTTGGATAAAACTGGACGTTTCTATATAGTTTTATTTAATGGCTGTCAGTGGGTCAGATTTAGACAAAATGATTTGCGGTAGGCCAACTGGAAGAGCCTGTTCACATTTTCCCTTGAAACTTCATATCAGAAACTTCAGCAGTTAAAACAGGGATGTCTGAGTTGTGTTCTGTGGAGGTGTTGAAGTTGTGCAAGGAAAAGAAGATGATGCAGGGCAGATGTCAGCCGAAGGAAGAAAGGCAGGACTAACAACATATGGGTTAGATTTTATAGCCTGGGAGCCCAGATGAACTAGATGAACTGACGACCCTCAACTGTCAGCCAGTTGTGTGCCAAGCTTGACAAGGACAGCTTGACAAGGACAGCTCTCTGGACAGCGGGAGGGATGTCACAGTTCCTGTCCCTCAAGAATAAGGATCCACCTTGACATCCGAAACTTAATAGAAAGTTCAAATTCCAAGTCAAAGACTATATCATATGGCAGTGTAGTGAGGAGAATAGCTAACCTTTTCTCAGTTTTACCGTATGCTCTTTCACAAGTGTCCATATTAGAGTGGAACTGGTTTTACAACATGCCACCAAATGAATACAGAGGACCAGCCTTCTATCCAGCAACCTTCGATCCAGAGGAGCACTTTATTTGGAAGAAATTTACTTTACTGTACTGCAGCTGACTTGTTCCAAACTAGCTTTTTAGGTGCTATTTTCAATACTTCTGATCTGGATATAGACATGATAGGATGAAGTTTCGATCCGAGTCAATTGTTTGTTTGCTTTTTTGGTTTGTTTTTTCCATGGCATACAAGTGAATGAGCAGTACAGTCACTATGAGATAACCCTATAAACCATATGAACAGGGTGGAACGGCTGACAAAGAAATTTTCATGTTTTAGCTTTCGTATCGACCCAAGTTCAAACTGTATCAAAATTGTCTTTATATGAGAATTATCTATACATGATTTAAAGGCACAATAATCGTGCATTTCCTCCTGCAAATTTTACATCTACACCACCAAGTGGAAAAGCTGTTGTGGATTGTACAATAACCTGCAGTAACTGCCTGGACACTTGTATTGACTTTAATGTGATCCCCACCCTGCTTGTTCTGACCTTGTCCCAGAGAGCTGCAGGTTCCCAGATTGATCTTTGTCCAGATTGGAAGTGAACGTTACAGTAGAAATGTATTCTTCCAAAGCTGACCTTGTGGTGACGACTTCGAATATTTGTCCTTTCTTCTGTGTTCTCTTGCTCAGTACCAGCTTTAAATTAAAACTTAATACTTCAAATTAGAGGGATATGAGAAAGCTTAAAAATAGAGATTATTAGATCTCAATTATCTTGTGGTGTAGTTGTCAAAAAGGTTTCATTTGTAAAGTCAGAAAGGGAAACATCAGACAACAGGGGGACTAAACCAGGTTGGGGACAAGCCAAAGATTCAAGTTGCACAGATGTTCTTCCTCTGGCAACTGAGACTGGACAATTCAAAGAGACTGCAGAGTAAAACCAATTGTGTGAGCTGTGCAGTTTGGTACAAGTGAAAAGTGAATCCCATTTTCTTTTGTACTATACAAGTTATGATGATATAAGGCAGTTAATTTTCCATGAAATGACTTGAACAAAAAACCCTGAAATATCCTGGTGTTCAGATGAACAAAAATTGGAACTGCCATTTTAATTTGATGTTACACATCAAATAAACATGTGGATAAATCCAGGCACTGCATTTAGTGTCTCACTTTAAACTATGAAAACCCAAAGCCTGACTGCACTTCTGCACTTTTTATTGTAGTCCATAACACTTATCCTAACAATGTACTCAACCCTCTGCTCAGCTGTAACCCAGACACTGAATAACTCAGCTGATACAAGTGTCACCTGAAACCCTGGACTCACTAATCACTTGATGTTAAGTGGAATATCTAAAAATGTCCAAATGCTTTACAACTTCCAACTTGAAATTGAGCTGTTGGCTGTTATTAAGATCATGACTTAGCTCAGTTTAGATTACAAACTGGGAGTTGAATGTTTTCTGAAAATAGATGTAAACAGTAAAGCTTAATTGCTGGCACGTGTCTTGTCTACGAATACAGAAGTGTGGATCCAGTTTCGTTGCAGTACTGTATTTGATTGACCACACTGACTGCTGATACAGTATGTGTGTTTCTAAGTCCTTACCTCTCTGTGGCACATGGAGGTGTGTCACTGACTGAAGCAGCCTACTCACAGCATGTCATCTTCTGAGTCAGTTTTATATGGAGACATAACAGAGCCATAAATGAAGTCATCGTTTGATGGATCTGTTATTACACACATCATACAGTACGTGTTTCCTCTCTGGCTCTTTTGTCCTCAGAACTGAACAATGTCTTCCCGTAATCTTAAGACAACACAATAAGTCAGTATTCCCCTGAACACCCTGACTACCAGACTATCCATAATGAAATATGTTATTATTCCTCAGCGAAACACCTCTTTCAGCTCGCCTTCCACAGAGTGATAACCTTCCCTCCAATTATGTCCATGCTTCAGAAACGAGCTGCGAGAAGAGTTCTTTGTGTTAAAATAATCTTCTGTGACTCTTGAGCGGGCGCAAAGAGAACGGCTGTATTTTCAGACAGACAGCGCGAGAATTTTTTATTCTTTTCTTTCTTTTTTTTAAATGAAAACTCACTTGTGAATGAGCTCAACATTTATTGGTTTCTAAGTGAAATGGAATGCCTGATTAAACTCAACTCATTAGCGGAAGGTTCGGGATAAATGAGAAGGCGAAGAAGTGAGGAGAGACTGATTCTAATTAGATTGAAGACAAAATGGCCACAGAGGATCTTGGTTACGTTATTACAAAGAAGGCAAATTTTCAAAAAGGAAAAAAAAAAAGATGCTACTTACAGAAGATTAAAAAGGCTGGTGCTGTTAAAGGGTAAATGCCACTGTTAAAGCACATGCAAATCTACACTCACTTTTTCTTTTTCTTTTTTTTAACCTCAATTTTGATAGGCCTTTTATGGAACACATTTATTTTGCCTCTTTTTGATGTGTTTGAGCCTTGATGAATATGGATGCTTGCTGTCAAAATCAAGTTTGTAAGGATTTCAAGCACTGAAATATCAGAAAAAATGATAAATAAACATTTCAGTCAGGACATCCATGTCAAGGTTTTAACCATTTATCACAGCAAAAATTTGCATTTGATTTGGTGCTGTGGCTCTGCACTTCAGCAAGCTTGGCACAGACATTGATGCTGGCCCCCGGCAGAGCCTTAGATACACAACATTTTGATGAACATGAACACATTAAAAGAAACAAAATTCACAGCTTACAGCTGAATGCTGATAAGGGAGGAGGAGGCTGGGTAGATGGAGGGAGTCACATTGCTAAAAACAGGCGGAGGTATACAAGCAAGGACCACGTGTTGCCAGAGACAGTTGTGGACATGCATGAGTGGAGTCTGAATGGAGCGTGTGACCATAAAATGACTTAAATATCTGCCTGTGGAAGTACATGGGGACGTGAGAGTTCCAAAGCTTGTTTCTACACAATGGCATTGAAATACATGCTACAGTATATATCAAAAGTATTGGGATGGGGCTGTTTTTCAGAAGCTGGCCTCGGCCCCTTACTTCCAGTGAAGGGAAATCTTAATGCTTCAGCATACCAAGGCATTTTGGACAATTCTATGCTTTCAACTTTGTGCCAACATGAAGGCCCTTTTTTATTCCAGCATGACTGTGCTCCAGTGCACAAAACAAAGTCCATAAAGACATGGTTGGATGAGTTTGGTGTGGAAGAACCTGACTGGACCACACAGAGCCCTGACCTCAACCCCATCCGACACCTTTGCGATGAACTGGAACGGTGATTTTGAGCCAGGCCTTTTGGTCCAACATCAGTGTCTGACCTCACAAATGCTCTACTGCATGAATGGACAAAAATTCTCAGAGACACTTCAAAGTCTTGTGTAAAGCCTTCCCAAAAGAGGGGAAGCTGTTGTAGTTGGATAGGGGAAGACCACCTTCATTTTAATGTCTATGTGTTAAGAATGCGATGTAATGGTCAGGGATCCCAATTGTTTTGTCTATACAGTGTATGCATGGAAAGAGATTTGTTTATTAAACAAAATCCCAAATTGCGTTCATAGAAAACGTTGCATTTCTAATCTCGCAAATCCCAGGTAAGTTATCTTGAGTCATACTTTTATGCCTGCCTGATACAGATGTCAGTATCACTATTGTACCATGCCAGTAGGCGAAACAGGTGGCCAATGTTGTTACATTTAGTTATTACAAGAAACCATATCACAATATGTTAAATTCCATTACACTGTGGCATAAGACGGTATAAGAGTTCAGGGTCAAATAAACTACTGTGCTTCTTCATTGTATTCTTCATTAATAATAGCAGCATATTGTGTAAGACTGATAATCATGGCAAGTGTCACAGAGGTAGAGTTTTATGAAACATCAAGACAATAACATATTGGAAAGAATGGAAAAAGGAAAAGAGCAGCGAAGTGGTCACAGTCTAATGGAGGTAAAGTGGTGGTTGAGTTGAAAAAGTGACAGTAAATATGCAGCTTCATACACTTAGTCTTGCCCTGCTCGCCCACCACTGGTGAACTTCACCCTCTGAACACTTGTCAAATATAGTGGCATCCATAACGCCTGCAAAAGACACAGAAAAGAGTATATCAGCCTTTTTCTGCACAAGCACTCCTGCCAAGAAGTCTGGAAGAGGAGGAGGTGGCAACAAGATGAATGTTCATTGGCCCGTTACAGGATTTAATCATGTCTGGACAGACAGTTCCTATTGTTTTATTGCACTATGACAATTAAACAGCATGCTATAACTGAACATGCATTAAATAGGGATTATCTAGGTATAAGCTCCTTTATAGGAGTTTCTCCTTTATAAGTTTCATTGTGATATTAGCAAGCATGAATGATTTAAAGCCACATTCCAAAAACTTGTCAACAATGTGCTGAACAATCCGTCATCAGTGATATGCAGGGATATTTGCGTGGCAATGCCTCTCTTGAAATGAACTTGGATGGATGTAGGCGTGACATGAGAAAATCACTCCAGAAAAACATTCTCTGTCACTCTCAGGTTTCCAGATGGCCATTCTGAAGTTCATAGCTGCTGTTCACTGCCTTGTAATCGACAAGAAAATCAAAGTGTCACAGCAAAGTTTGATATAGGAACAGAAGCCTCCACGAGTGAGTTAGCTGCAAGCAAGCGTCACACAAAACAAAAAACCCCTCTTTCAGGGTTTTAAGCCACAGATTACATTTACTCTCTCATTTTTTTCATATATGTTACATTACTTTACAGGTAATGCTGGGTTTGGCAAAATGCTAAATGTTCACAATGGATGGTCAGGCTGTGATTTTCACATTTGCTTATGAGCTTCTATCTTTAATAAGCTGTGTGTGGACCATTCTCCTCTTTCTGGCCATTTGTTTAAAGCTGTGACAGCAGAGCCTCTATGACCTGAAAACATTGAGGATCGTCATGGGACAGATGGGCTCAGTGGACACGTCACCTCCACAAAGGATGTCAAGTTTTTGGTCCTGTTTGTGGGTTTGTTAGTTTGTCAGCTGGATTGGGGAAAAACAGATGGCCCGATTTTGATGAAACTTTGTGTAAGGGTGTAGCAAAGGTGGAATGTGCTTATAGATTGGCTCCTCTGATCTGCCTTTATAGAGACTGCTGATCAAATTATTTATTCCAGATTTCAGCCAATCAGTGGCCAAACAATCAGAGCACCCTTAGTTGCCAACATGAATGCATCTCACCAAATTTGCAAACATGTTGCAAAGCATTTTCTGAACACGTTTAAACATGCATTTTATACATTAATTCATACATTGATACCCTTTTACACCGAAATAAGGCTACTATCTCTCAGACTGCATTACCACTGTATGTGCATGCGTGTGTGTGTGTGTGCATGCGTGTGTGTCTGTCAAATTGTGGATCACGCCATATAAGAACACACTGCGGTTTCATGCGTGTATTCATGCATGTGAGATCCAAATAACGTGCATGGGCAAGCAGCTCATAAAAACAACAACAGTGCTTTTAAGGGTGAAAAATGTCCACCCTGCTTTTATATTTAAAGCACCTTTGCACTCAGCCATATGTGGTTGCCCCTTGGTAAAATTACTTTCCAAAAAGGATACTCAAGTGTGTCCAACAAAGCTGCATTTTCCATTTTCCAACAATACTAGGACAGTCTGCATGATGGAAAGTCAAAATCAATTTTTAGGGCACAAAGAAAAGTGCAACAAGACATTTGTGCTTTAACAGGATGTGTCTTATCTATCTTGCTTTCCCTCCCTGCCTCTCCATCTCCCTCTCTCTCTCTCTCTCTTGCTGAATTGCGCAATGTTTTAGCACAAACAGCTTTTCAATAATATGTCACTTACATATGTCACATGAGTGCTGTAACTGTAAGCATGTGCAGCAACACGGGGTTCCCTACAGGGACAATTAAACGTTGTTCCTCTGTTTTCTACTAATGTGACTGAGAAGAGGAAGAGCAATTTGAAACCTTATGTATGTATGGTTTTCGACTGGGCTTTTGCCTTTAGTATATTTGCTATAACTATTGCTTTTTTATCTCTTCCTGTGTGATTCTGTGAAATTCAGTATCACTTCAGCAGACAAAATGGAGACTCGAGGCTATAATACTGAAACAATATAAAAAACAGACATGGCTAAGCTGGAATAATTGCAGCATTTTAAGAGAATGATTTGTTAGTGGATGACTTTGTGTGTGATTGAATATGTGCACTCACATGCTAGAAGTGTGTGGGTCTTTCAGCAGGTTGATATAACAGCAGAAGGAAGAAAAGACCATTTTTAAACATTATACCTCCACCCTGGCAGCTACTACTCTCCAATCCCCCATTTAATATAGGAATTCTCCTTTTCTTATTTCTTTAAAATCTAATTTCATTCAAGATTGTAAAATTTTCAGCAAACACCATCTCTAGAGGTTGTGTGTTAAGGAACAGGGTCTGCAGCATTGTTGCCTCGCCACCATAGACTGATAATCTGGCTCAATAAACAGTGCCTCAGACATGTGGTGCATCTGCAATTAGCCATGTCCCTGTAGGAGAGATTTATGAGCTTCAAGCTGCGTTGTTTTATTCTAAGTCAGATACCAGGTATTGGAAGCTCAGCAGCAAGGCAGACATGTTCTATTATGTTTGCCTTTTCAAACGCCTCTTTTATTTTTTTTTCTCCTATTAATCCTCCTTGAACGCCAACATTCAAAGCGTGTTTGAATGCTTAATTAAATATTAACCTGCTTTGTAAGCTTCAAGATCTTCCCAATAACACTTCACTTGTACCTATGATGAATCCACACACAATCACAGGGGAAAGAGCTTCCACACCCTCTACCCCTCTTCCTCACATTCAGTATGTACTGCAAACTCAACATGTAACTACCCATAGGGGTGTAATTACGTTTTTAATGTAAACAGGGTAATTAGCCGTGTCTCCACTTAGCTCCCAGCTGGAAACATGGAGAGATGCGAGCAAAGCAGCTGAAAGAAACATCACCCCATCTTCTGACTCTGATTTCATAGCAGGATAATGCATTTCCTAAACAAATCACTGTAAAACACATGCTAGCATAATGAGAGTTATACATGTGCTGGATATGCAGACACCGTGGGTCCCTTTTATGTTCAGCCCTCCTTTCGTGAAGCCTTTATGAAAAAACAAATGCAGTGCATAGGGATGTCTGCACAGTATACAGATGACAGTGTCCTTATGGACCACATTGCATTGTTTTAAGATATCTTTAAATCCATCTCATGGATCTCATTTGTGTAATTTGATCAGGCTCAGAAAGTCCAAATGGCTGGAGTATGATTGTCTTCATAACGATTAGTTGTAATGATTTAACCAATTCGTGATTTATGATTTTGGCATTACAACGGTAACACAATTCTCTTGTTTGATTTCCACTGCTGTTTTCTTGGTCCATGTTCTTTTGTTTTTGTTTTTCAGGGAATAGGCTTTCGCTTACATGCTGCTGTTGTCTATGTTTACTACTTGTTCCTTTGTTCTTGACTTGAAATACAGTATATGGACAACAGTATTGGGACACTTGACCATTACACCTATAGGGACTTGCATTCTAGATACAGCTTTGCACCTATAACAACTTCCCCTCTTTTGGGAAGTGTTTTCACAAGATTTTGGAGTGTTTCTGTGAGAATCTTTGCCCATTCATGCAGTAGAGCATTTGTGAGGTCAGGCATTGATTTTGGACAAAAGACCTGGCTCACAATCTCCATTTGATTTCATCCCAAAGGTGTTGGATGGGGTTGAGGTCAAGGCTCTGTGAGGGCCAGTCAAGTTCTTCCACACCAAACTCATACAGCCATATCTTTATGGAGTTTTGCCTTGTGTGCTGGGGCACAGTCACGCTGGCATAGAAAAAGACCTTTCCCAAACTGTTGCCACAAAGTTGAAAGCATAGCATTGTCCAAAATGTCTTGGTAAGCTGAAGCATTAGGATTTCCCTTCCGAAATCCGGGCCGAGCCCAACCCCAGAAAAACAGCCCCATAAATAGGTGTGTCTGAATACGTTTGCCCATATAGTGTATAATCATTTGAGCGAGTGATATGAAAATATTTGTGAGAAAGCTTTTAAAGTCATACTTTAAAAGACTACATATTTCATTTTGTTTAGCGAGGCTGCACATGCAACATCTCCATGTGACTAACTTTATGTTTAACCATCAAGCGAGACATGGCAATGCAATGCATGCAAGGCAATGTGAAATCCTTCAGTTCATTCATGAATGTTTGATTAGCTAAAAGGCAGTCATCTATGCAGATCTCACTTTAAAAGCCTGAACCCCTCTTCCTCTCACTACCTGCTAATGGAAACTTTCCTAGCAGCTGTAGCTAATCCTGCAGATAAGCAAAACAAACAAGGGGGAGTTGTCACAGTCATCTCTCTGTGATCAGATTAGAGGTTATGAAGATAGAGGCTTAAGACAGTTATCTACTGGCTCATCTTGAAGAGACTTCAGGTGCACAGAGAGACTGAGTCACATGCACTGACTGAAAACACTGAGCTCCTAGATGGGCACAGCATAAGGAGTTAATATAGGGCCCACTATTTTTGCTTCAGATCAACATCTTGCCCAGTTGTCATGCTCCCAACAATTTGAGTGGTTTTAATACAGTTTAGGATGTTGTGGACCATTTCTTTGGCTCATAGGGCAGAAGAAAAGAAAAGAGGTTGGAGACTGAGGATTTTGGCAATATCTCTAACGAAACAGCCAGTAGAAGCACACAGGCAGAAAGAAGGGAGGGAGTTTGGTGGATGGTAGACAGGGAAAATAAAAAAAATAAAATAAAAGCAACATGGCAGTCAACAACCTGACAAAAGCCAGCAGGTAAAATGTCAGCTATATATATACACACACAGACACACTAATGGCAAAATGTGGTGCAGCTGGTGAGGCTGGCAGCAAATCACAAGGGCTGATGAGGGAATAACCAGCGACAGGTGTGCTGAGGTGGGAAAACACAGAGGGAGCCTGGTGGACAGGTGAGGAATGACACCTCCAGTCAATTATGGCTTTTATTACAAAAAAAGGAGAGGAAAAAACACATTTTCTCACTGAGTCTGGTAGCCATGCAGATAGTTTGGGATTTATTTGCACAGATTATGAGATATTTGATTTTTACCTACACCTTAGTACAAGAAGTACTGTTTTCTGTAGCAGACAATGGGACAGGAGTCATTGTATTCATCACATTACACCTGTTAAATATCACCATCACAGAGCTGCTTAAAAAAGTACTGTCATTCTAAATAATAAGTGTTCACAAGAACTACTTTTATGTGAAGAAATAGTCCCTGTGTGCTGTGGATTATGCAGGGTGACAATATCTCTCGGGAAAGATTAATGTTGTCAAATTGTTTGTGTGAATTTTCAATGATTAAAGCTTATTAATCCTCTGACCACAACCCTGTTCATGCAAATCAGTTTGATGTTTACTGTTAATTTTCCTCTCTTTATTGCACCTACAGACTTTCAAGCAGTGAATTAGTTCATTCAAAGACTTTGCTTATTTATCTTAGCTTAGTCGCAGTTTGTTTGTAGTTCAAATCAGTGTCAGTTTGCAAACTCGCCGTTCCACATTTATATGTTCAACAATTACAGAGGAAAACATCCATCAAAGAGAAGACAGCATGTACTTTGCACCAGTAAAGTGACATTTTGTTCAGCTGTACGCAGGTTGTTTTCCCACCTACTGATATTTTGTCCAATTACTGGAAACCCGACTGTACCTTGAGCGGGGAGAGGTGGATGAACAGCCGTGGCAGTTGCAATCATAAGACACAGAACAATTTGTCACGCTATGTATTACAGGTATTTGTGCTTATGCCTCCCATCGATCACACTCCAAAGGTAAATTGTGGCACAGCATGGCGTTTTGTTCTGGTTGTTTTAGCAAGTAATGCAAAAAAAAAAATCATCATACAAACTCTGCTTCTTAGCATATATTTCCAAGTGTCTAAAACCCCACTGGAAGGACAAACATCATTAATCCATGAGATGTCCCATCACCCCAGAATCGTGCATATACGTGCTCAGCTGGTTGAGATGTGGTGATGGTGAAGGTAATTGCATTTGATTCACCTGATTTTCATAGTCTTCACTTTTCAGTATGACTCATACCTCAGTTGGAACAATCTGCATTTATTAGTTTCTTTTAATCTAATTTATCTCTAGAGGAATGAATATTTCAGAATATTTAAAGGAAACCAGCAGCTGAAAGCCTCGTTTTTGCTGCTAATTGATCCAGTATTGTCAAGCCAAGTCCGTTTTATATTATATGGCCCCAAATTCTCAATTCCTCAGGGGAATTTGCAATCTGTACAACACCCTCTGTATTCAGACAACTTGAGTCAGGGAAAAAAAAAACCTTTTAACAGGAAAAAAAGGAAAGAGAACAAGAGATAGAGAAGAGTAATCCCTCGCCCCTGTCCCTGAATGAACAAACATGCGATAGATGTTCCATGTGTACAGAAAAAGACCAACAAAATAGCGGTTACAGTGACAAAATATCTGACAAAATATATTTGAAGAATGTGGATGCAGAAGCACAACTGAGCAACTTGAAGTGTTGTTAAGCAGCAGGTGTGCCATATGACCTCCTCTCCGCCATGATGACTTAAAGAAGGAAGCCGCCACACAAAGGAGAGTAGCGAACAAATCAGAATGTATACATTTTGTTGTCACAATACAGATTTGTGTAGATTAAAAAAACATAAGTGAGCGATGATCCATAAGGGGATCAGGTCCAGGTCCAAGATCTGCGTGAGGGAACGGCAGTCAGGAAAGAGAGCTTCTCAAGAAAGAGAGAGAGAGAGAGGGAGAGAGAGATTCACACAGTTTGCAGCTTGAGAACAACAACAAAAAACAAAGTAGGAGATATTTTGCATCCAGCAATTAACTTTTGAAACAAAAACATATTTGTATATTCAAAGATTCTGTATTAATGGTCAGAGAGGGAAAAGTTTTAGATGTGGTTTTAATACCAATAAAAGTATTTTTGTTTAAACTTTTTGTGGAATAAACATATCTGGAGGGTATCTGGAATATTTTAAAAGTAAAAGTCAATAGATCGACAAAAAGCAGACATTTTGCCAAACAGTCGACTATTTGCAATGCAAAGGTCTAATTATTTTGTAAATTACTTTTTTCTTAAAAAAAACCCCAAAAAAGTTAAGGCAAGGCAATCCAGTCCTAAAAACACAGATCATGTGTTCTCAATGCCTGATATTTATCACTCTAGCTGGAGGCTGGACTGGTTGCGATGCAAATAATTGTCATTCAACACGCTGAGTTTTATATTCTCACTCATATGCAGCCATTTGTCACAGTGCCACTTTGAACATGGGCTGTAGATTTTGATCATTCTGGCTGGTTGATGCCCCCATTAGAAGATAAAAACTTTTGCCACTGCTTCTGTTTGCCCAAATATCATCCAGCTGTTCCTTACAATGGATAACAGTTGTCCTGCAATAGTGCGTTAAGAAATGATCCAAGCTAATTTAATTGTCGGCGCCACATATTCAGTCATTCACACAGTTCTCTACCTCCCACACAAGGACATCGGATTCCTCAGGAGAGAAGCTTTTGTTGTGAATTCACTCCTGAGTGAAAAGAAAAGGGGGATTGCTAATTTGATTGATGATGATGATGATGATGATGATGATGATGATGATGATGATGATAGGTGCAAGCCCATACCACATCCTGAAGATGTGTTTCTCACAATCACACCCTGTTTCCAACAGCACTTTAACTGTGCCACGCGCCTCCAGCAGTGAAATATCCAAAAGCTAGCTACCACAGCATGAGCGCAGCACTCTGCACCATTGATTCTTCAGAACAGAGCCCAGAGACACCAATTTGTCTGTTGACAGCAGCCACAATAGACCAAACTATAATACAGTGTTTTGAGTAATGTCTGCTATTCACACATTTCTCTCAATCTGTTTCTGTTAAATTTACGATTCCTCTGCTTTCTTGATATTGGCACCGCTCTCTTCACAGACATCATAACAGCGAGAAGTTGTCATCCAATCTCTGAGGGCTGCTGAAGGGCACTCTTGGAAATAATTAACCAAAGTGGAAGTGCTCTATACTATATTCCAATTCAATTCTATGAAGACGCTATGAAAGCCTGTAAACAGCAATATAGTACAATTTAATTGTTTTGTTTTTTGTTTGTTTTAAATCTTTAAATCTCATGCACAGGAAGGCATGACTGAAATACAGTGTGTTTGTTTGTTTTAAATTTAAAATGTTTTTAGACATTTTCCTGCTCCAGCACACCTGATTCAAATGACTGGGTCGTCATCAGGCTCCTGCTTCATGACTGATCATTTGAATCAGGTGTGTTGGAAGAGGGAAACATGTAAAACATGCAGGACACAAAGTCCCCAGCACAATCCCTAGTGAGGTATAAGGTTTCTGTTATTTATTTATTTACTCGGGGCTCAAACCCACAACTTTAGACATCAAGGGCAATTCACAATCAAATGCCATGGTTGCATGTAAAGGCAGATTTCACACTAGTTTAAAAAACTGAGTCATCAACACAAAATTCTCAGAAATTTGTTATTTCATCTAAACAACATAGAGTTGTCTGTAATTAATTGTTGAGACTGATTGCTCCATAAGATTTACTTGGTTTAACATGATGATTTAAAATGCTCTATTTCCCACTGATTGTAATTGTTAACGGGTTCAAAATATTTGCAACAATTAATTCAGCTGCACCAGTCTGTGACCGAGACAGTCCATTTTTTTCATAACCAAAATGAATCAGAAAGATGCAACAATCATGTAAAAATTGTACACATAAATGCTTTAAAAAAATAATATACCTGAATCCACATCAAATAAAACCTGATTCATATTTGGGGTAAATTTTCAGGCTATGCGTTTACAATTGCATAATGCTTCTTGATAAATCTAATTATTTCGAGGCAAGTCTGTGCCACTGTGACATTTAATGTAATGCTCCAAAGCCCTCTCAAAGTATTCTTGGGAGTGTTTTTTAATTTCATCATCCACTTATTGGGTATGCATGTCACATAAACATACCAGCGTCAACTGAATTTTCCAGTCATACTTGTATACCTACTCAGCTAGGCCACTAATGTTTACCTAAAACAGTCAGTCATGTCATAATTGCATCTAGTAATTTCGCCATTTAAGTCACAATCCATATTAGTGTTCACCGTTTCATAACGCACAGGCAATTTAAAATCTTTCCACCTCTGAACAGTTATGATGCATAAGAACAGACACATAGCGTGCACAGTACATGCTGGCCTTGGTGTTGGCAAGGCCTCTGGCTCTCCAAGTGGAGCCGACAAAAACATACATAAATGCCCTCAGGCCAAATCTGTTTATATGAGAGAGAGAAAGAGAGAGAGAGCGAGAGAGAAGGTTTATTTAACTGGTGTTTGGTGGGAGACAAAGACAGGAGAAGATGAGAGGCAGCGCAGACTGAAGAAAGAAATCGATGAAGCTCAGAGAGAAATGATGATGATGCTGGTGGAAACAGTATGAAAAAAAAAACAACAAAATTGTTAGTGGACAGGGAAAGACAGATGAGGAGAGTAATAGAATGAGGAAGGTGTTGAAAGGGGATTGAGTAATTTATGTAAAGAGCAGAAGGAGGCAAAAAGGAAAGGCTGATGGAACAAAAAAGAAGTATGGCTTCCTACAAGGAAGAAAAGTTAAGAGAGACGGAACAGGAAATAAATACCTATAGCTCTGAACATACAGTATAACATGAAAGACCGGAGAATGCTGCAGGATGCCCTGCTGGCGTCTCTGGAGCTCTTTGTAAGTGGGATAAATGAGATCATACATACATTCATGCACTGAAAACATTTACTCACACCCAGAAAACAGAGCCTATAAATACCCTTGTGAGGGTGAAGCGTCCTTGATAACAGTGTGAAATCCTAGAGCTGAAACACGCAGTCAAACTGTCGATCAAAATGTTCAAGGAGACCAGCAGAGTCGAAGCTGGCAAACTGACCAGCACAGTCCTCGCCAAGCTTTGGGTAAAACACAACTTCTTCCTCCCGCCAGTGAATGTATGTTGTGGATTTAACAAGAATTATTGTTTTAAGTTATGCACATCAAAGCACAACATGAAGATAGCTGATGGGACGCTGTGTGCTGGGTGAATTCAGTTTTTTTTTTCCACAAGCTGGAATCTGACCCCCTGGAGCACTTTTATGTCCACATGTTTACTTGAATCTTTTCAGATACAAAAACTAAATATAAAGAGACGATGAGCCCTCAGAAAGAACCAAGCACTTCCTTTTGGTTCAGACAAAGAAAACAATTCCCTGAACTTCACATAATCTTTTGCTTTTGTTTTTCTTACCTTCCTACCACAGCCTTTAGGTTTGTACTGTACACTGTGGACTCTCTAGTCAACACATGAACAGATCCAAATGTATTGACAAAAAAAAAAATCTTTTTTTCTAAGCACATTTATTTCTATACTTTGGAAATGCAACATGGGGTGTGCATGTTTTGCCTCTCTAAAGTGGCTATAATCCATATTTTTAAAAAGCCAATACATCAGATGACAATATGAAAACACTGTGTGTTCGGTTCTTTAAGATTCTCCCCACCGAACGGGGCGCCAGGAGAAGACACGTTGTTATAACTCTTTGTGGTCTTTATTTACTTTGTTTGATTTTCCAGTTTTAAGTTTTTAATCCACTGATAACATCCACAAATAGCAGTAGGTAGTAGTAGCCACAAATTGCAGTAGGTTATAAACCTATAGAATAAAAAGGCTATGATGTAAACAGCAATATTGAAAGCCAAGTAAGCATACTGTATAAACTCTGAATAATACAAAAATATATCCATATAAAAAACACCCAAATATAGACTAAATATACTGTATGAATTCATATAAATACATATCCATCAATTGCAATAATCAGTAAGCATTATTAAGCATTTTAAATAGCACAATATAAATAGTGTGTTAATTGAATGACCAAGCAAAGTACATTAACATTAAACTTTGTATTGCCACACACAAACCACAATGCATACATATTAAATCAATAGCCTAAAAGTGCTGTCCTAAATGCAACCAGTGAATGTAGTTTTAAATAGTAAAGCAGAGCATAGCAATTCATTAGTAGTATTAACCGACTGACTATATTACCCAGCCTGCATTGCGAGCAGGAATACAACCAATTACAAGCAACTACGTCACCCAACCAGCACCGCAAAATAGGAAGTGTACTCATGTGACGGTGAAAGCGCTACAATTCAAACAGACACGGATACTATGAAACCGGCAACGTTAATCAACAGACCGCTAAGAATGTTTTATCAGCGTGACCAAAGTAACAGTTGTCAAACACATGAACCGCATCACGGCAGCACAGCGGCAACACAAACAACAGACAAACTTAAACCGCAGCTGAAAGAATGTAAACAGCAGCTTACCGGTGGCGCATCTCTCCTGACGAGACAACATGCCAAACTAGTGCTCGTACCCGCTTATAGCCCGTGCTCGTTCATTACCGGATTCTAGTTTGCCGCTATTGGATGACTTGTCTACGTTTCAACTGTTTACTGGCCCATGCTTCAACCAGGTAAGTGAACCTCCCACTTGTTCACCTGTTACCACTAATCACCTAATCACCCGTGGCTTTCCCGTGTCTCACCTGCAACCTAGCGAACGCAACACTGTGACAAAGTAAGAGGGGTCACTCTTAGTGATGAACCTGCTGAGAATTATCAATGTGCAGCTCACCTCAGCTTTATGGAACTTAATAGTGAGTTTCTGCTCATTGTTTAGCTTTCCAGCTCACAACTTTGCTGTTTTGATTCACTCTCCCCTCTGTGAAAGTGTAGTTTTCTGCAGCAGGCAGACGTCAGCAAAAAGTCTCTGAAAATCCACTGTACACTACCAGTTCAGACCACTGACTTATATAAAAAAGGACGACACATCTACATTTCCTCCCCCTGTAGTGAAGCGAAAATAATCCAAGCACTGCCGTCTTGCACTGATGACATCATTTGGAGCCAGAGTCTGAGCAGAAGTCACCAAGCAGTGGAGCTGCAGGATCAAGCTCCCAAAAGTCAGTTCAAAATTCAGTGAGTCATAATAATTTGAACTGTGAACAGGCTTCTCGCCTCAATAGACTCACATAAATTAGGAGATGCAGCTTCCCCGTACCACCATGGAACTGCCTAAAGACTTGGTATTTCACCAGAGGCGGTGCCTGACGTCCTGCATCAGACAGTGCTGTGTACCTCATGCAAGTTCTTGTTGGTTAGCACTGGGCCATCTTTTTGGATAAACTAGAAAACCTGACTTACTGACTTATTATTTTAACCCAAACCATGATCTTTTACTAAACCTAACCAAGTAGTTTTGTTTGCCCAAACCTAACAAAACTGCAAATGAAATGAAAAATTACAATTATTCAACAATATGAAAATAATAAATTTGCAAAGTCAAAAAATAAAAAGGTGACAAGGCAACAGGACATGAACCTCAGTCTCCTGGATAAAAGTCTATCATTGAGGTTGTCATCCAGCAGCATTTGCTGCTTAATTTCAACTTTGTCCATTTTTATACACAACATCTCCTGAATACTGACCTTCACAATGAATGACATTATTCCAGTGTTACACCTACAACACGTGATGAAAGTTAGTGACTGCAATGAGTCCTCCTAACCACTAGGGGGGGGCTATGCAGTGTAGCCCAGTTAAGTTTATTTTTTATTCATTTCTATTCATGCTTATTCACTTTTATTATTTCATTTTCTTTTTTATATTAATTTATATTAACATTTACATTAATAATTATGTGTATTTGAGTTTTTTTCACATTTAAGTTATTATTTAGAACAATTTTGTAATTTACACTGAAACGTTTTTGTGTTCTCTTTTAATATTATTAGTGCAATTTAATGTTCTCAAACATTTTCTTGTAAATAATTATTTATTGTTATTTTATATTGTGCTTTAGATTTATTGATAATAAAGAACACCAAGTCATTCTTGAATTTCCCTCAGGATCAATAAAGTATCTATCTATCTATCTATTCGTTTTCTTTCAGGGATTATTAAAATGACTGGGGGTCCTTGAGGCCATAGCCAGAGGTATAGTGATGATTTTGGTTTTTTGGGGAGGGGTGGCAGCATAAGATGTAACCTGAAAAATGGCCCTGTAACACTATGTAGGCTTTGCATGTTCTGGTTCTCAGGTATGTTGGTCTCTTGCAAAGTCTCTCCCCCACACCCTCACAGGAAGGCATGACTGAAATACAGTGTGTCTTAAGATAAGACTGCGGTCAGATAGACTGTGATCAAGGCTGCGACCTCTGCGATAACCGCTAGCTCATTTCCATTTGCCGTCCTTGTAGCCTCACATACATTCTGCAGATAGAGACAAACTGCATATTCACCAGACTGAAGGTCCCACATTCCCAGAGAAAAGATATGACAAACTTACCAGCCATTCAGTTCACTACTGCTTACCATGTCACATTCAGATAAAGTTCTCTAAGGATAATACAAAAAAAAAATGCATTTCTCTTAATCTCTTCACTGTGTCCTCCTCTGTCCCATAATGCCTTGGGGCTGTGGACTGACATGTCTCCATCTTAAGTCTCAATCACCAGCAAGGCTTCAACTTGGAAATGACTTTCTGATCTTACTAGCCCCTTTTCAGATTTGAACAGAACACGGAGTTACACTCCTTGCACCTGCTTATGCCAGCAAATTACAAAAGAAGTCCTGATTTGATTTGGGACCTGAACAGAACAGAGCAAACCTGAATTGTTAGTGGTTTGAATGGTGTGGGACCATTTCCGTTTGTTCATCAGTGTCACATGTATCACAAGCAACCTGTAATCATTCACTGAACTAATTTTATACTTCTCACTTTGTCTGTAGTGGGTGCAGCCTGCTAGGCCACTATGTTTAGGGCATTAAGTTGACTTATCATTTCAAAGGGATGATTAGATGCTACGGCCTCAGACCGTGCGAAACAAAAGAAAAAAGGGAAGACGGAGATAATGGAAAAGTTAAGGGAGAGGTGAAACAGGGATGGAAAGATCAGTGTGTGTGTGTGTGTGTTTTAATCTCCCAGACCTCCACACACAGCCTGGCAGGCAGGAGATGGTACTGATGGTGCTCGGAGAGAAGGGAGCAGGCAGCTGGCTGCCAGCATAATTCAGTGTCATGCCCTTGAGCCACACCTTAGTCGAGAGACACCCAACTGAAGCACCGTCCTTGCTCTCTAGCGTCTTAATGTATACTCGCAGTGAACACGAAGTGGTTTGTGATGTTGATACACACACCTAATTTTAAAGCGATTTCCCAGTTCAGTGTGACAGCAGTAAAACTTCTGATTTAACAGTGAACTGTTAAATTCTTAAACATAAGGGTTCTGCAGGATTCGCCAAGTTAACGGACATTTTTACCACCCCACATAACACAGAAATTTAAAGATATGAAAATCCAGTAGTGAATTATTTTTCATTATATCACATTTTATCACACAAGTACTTTGCAGCAGTATATAATGATTATTACTAATGACATAATTAATTCAATTTACACAATCTGGATCAGGAAAAGTAACAGGAATAGATGAACCAATTATAATAATGATGTAAAGATTTATGTTCATTCAGGCTTTAGCTAAAAATTGACACTGGCCATTACAAGGCAATGAGCTTAAAGTAATTAGCAGTAACATCTTACTTTTGCCGTTGATTAATTAAGAGAGCAATGACTAATGTGTTCAAGTAAGTTTTCAAGTAACTTGCCAGACAAACAGTCCATAGTCCACAGTCCCAACGGTGGGTAACTTTTTTTTTTTTTTTTTTTTTTTACACCTTCTAAGGTCTCTTTTTGCGGAAATTAAATTCAGTGCCTTTTAAAAGACTTTTCAAATCCTGCAGATACCCTTTAGGAACAAAAGTGATGAAGACAAATTTCTGTTTTTATCTCAACATCCTTTTAATCACTTTCTTTGTGTGACTTTTCTTTTGTTTTTTTTTTGGAAGCCCAGCAAACCAAGCATTTGCATTTCTTCTTCACTAAAATAAGAACAATTTTGACAAGCAGAAGACACAGTGCAATTAAAACAAGTGCCAACACATGCTTCTCCTAAGCATTCTGGCCACACCTTCATTTTTAAAACAAAACAAAGACAAAGAAATATGACTCATCTACGTCTCACTCAACTAACGCTGAGCATCACAAAAATAAAACCAGAGAGACGAATCACTTGCATAAATATGAGAAAACACTCACATAATAAACGAACCGAAAATGTAAGCAGATCTAAAACATTTGTATGTAATTACGTAATCAAATCCCTTTGCTAAAATGTCATTAAATTAAAAGGGTATGACATTTACATTACAATCCCAGTGTTTCACAAGTCGCCTGCTAAAGGAAGTGAGCAACTAAATATCAGTCTTTTGTTTGGCTGCCATTTGATCAGATGAACCACTGGCCGCTCCACTGTTGCCTCAGTCAGATAGGCTGTTATCTCACTGGTGAACAAAGTCGGGCACCAGTCAGAGACCAGTGGAAGATGTGCTTAATCGCCAGGCAATCGATCACGACCAAGTTCATCTGGCCAGTCTGCGGATGTTACTGAGCAGTCTCCTGCTGTATTCCCTGTGGTCGACTGGTTGGACTTCCATTACAGTTACCTTCACCCGACTCTCATCCTGAAGAAGAAAGAAAAATCCTGAGTTAGTGACATCTCATAAAGAGACATTTTTACCCTCTATGATCAGCATCATTCAAAAAAAAAATATATATAAGAGAAGGTATTTACTGAAACTGCATACACATGTGAATGGGTTCAAATGGTAACCAAAACCCAAACACAAATCAGTTTTAAGCCTGTCGTCTAATGGCGGAGGCCGTTGGCTGGTTGTTGGTGCGCGCTGACATGACCTTCACATTTTCAAACTACAGCACATCTTCGCAAGCAGGCATGTCTTTATTTCGTGTTTCATTAATACCAGGAATGTTGCAGCTAACAAAAGCAGCAAAAATCCTTGCAAAAAAATGTTGCCCATCAGATTTCATTCGCACGATCTAATTTCAGATCTTTTTGTCATCTCAGACTGTCTCAGCATTTCTTTGAGCTATTTTTTACAGCAAAATAAATGAAATCTTTACATAATTTGTTGTGACGGTCTCTATTTCTGACTGCACACCTGGAAAATTCATAAGCTTGTTACCATGACCACCGACAAGCCTGACCCATCATGTCCTTAGCTCGGGCAAAACCGCATATTTAACAGGGTTTATAATATGTATCATAATATGTATCATTTACTTCTTCTGTTTTTATATGTTTGAAAATGGAACATTAAATTATAAATCCTTCACTTATCATCAAGGTTCGCACTTTGAGGGACGCCTCTAGATATACAGATGATGAATTCAAGGATTTCTCAACAAAGCACATCAAAAGTGCGCTAACAGACCCAAAGCTAATTACATCCAATCTGACATGAAAATAAACAAATTAAGAGAGACCACCACTGGACATAAAATACTGACCAGCCATGGTTCAAGGGTTTTTTCTCTGCACATCAAAGTATGCTCTACATAATATTTTTCTCCTGCAGAGATAATGACACACTATATGAATAGAGCTGGCACCGAGGCCACTTAGCTCAACACAAGTGTTACAAATACAGACAAGAAACTTGCAACAATACAAGTGATCAAGCTGAATATAGTTTGGGCAAAAAATGTTTGTGATCTTGTAGGAGGAACGGGGGTGAAAGGTGGCATTTTACCCCTGTATTTCCCTTCTCTATAGTCAACAAAAATAGAGATTTATTTTTTTTTTAATTTTAAAGTTAATGTACATTTCCTTTTGAGAATGCCAAGGTGGATACACAGCAACACCATTCAGTCTCGACAAAATGGTGGTAACAGCCACAGTCAGTAAGACATATTTCGCATTAAATATGATCAAATACTGCAGAGGTTCCTCATGAGGACGTAAAGACAAAAACTCATTTCCATAATAACAGCGGTTATTATGAGAAGGCTTAATCCACAGACAATTCATTAATCAATTAGTATTGCATCCAGCATAACGAGCATCAAGGATTTAACATTTGGCCGTTACCTCCTGTGATTCAACACCTCTACAAGTATTTTTTAATTTGCATCTACCTGAGGATAAAATGAAACAAATTAAACAATGCAGGGGGCTGTCAACAAAGAGATACCACTTTACAAAAGGTGACAACTTATTTAAAAATAATAGTCTTGCAAAGGAGCAGGGTACTATGAGATAGAAGTCTTATTAATTGAATGTGCATACACTAATATTCCAATCACATCTGGAAAAAAAAAACAATTACTCAGCGGCCTAACAGTAACCCCATTCTCTAACTCTACTTCAGGTGGTGGGGTTCTTCCCTGAGGAATTAAACAACACAACTTCTGGTTCCCGACAAGCTGACAAAACATGTATACACACACCGTTACACGCATGCAAATAGCCAACACACGCCTCACAGAGAGTTAATGAGATGCTGTACTGTACTGAACAATGAAATTACATAAAGCTGAGGATCCCTGCAGAGACATTTGGATAATGAAGCTATAAATAATATAATACACAGATGGGTTACATGAGAATGGGAATTACATCAAATTTACAAATGTAACTCCAGCTTCAACGCATTCACTCAAACTGTTATTTACACAGGGAAAGGCTATTGAAAGCAAGCTCTCCTATCTGGAATAAAATACAACATACAAGTATAATATGATACATACATAATACACATGCAATACAGCAAACCATGCATTCAGAGAAAACATATATATTCACACTACTACAAGGCAAAGTCAAAAGGGTGTTATTTCATGTTTCGGAAAATTATTCCACTTTTGCAGAACATAACATTTTAAAGCCAATTTCATGTGCTAGTGGTGTGGCTCTATGGTTAGTAACGTCTATCTGTTGCTCCACCACCAGACTGAAATTTCCCACAAAATTTTGTACAGACATTTTTGATTTTCACATGATGTATTCCTTGGCTTATCTTCGAGCGTCACCACTTATGGTTTTTCTTTGAATTCCTTGACAGCTGGGTCCACTCATGGCAATCTATGCACTTGTAAAATTTGGTACATTCAAGTTCCACCCAGGGTGAACTGCAATTACTTTGAGATTCGCTTCTCATCAAGAGCTTCAGCTGTACTTTGTCTTTAGTTTCATTGAATAAGGTAAGCATTTTCCATCTGAGCAGAGGATCTAAAGATGGGAAGTGTTGTATTTCTGGACACGCTGTAAAGCCCCTTGAGACAGATTTGTGATACTGGGTTGTATAAAAAAAACTGATTGGACATTGCAAGCATGTTAGCATTCCAAGGTTAGCATGTAGCTCAAAGCACCATTGCATCAAAGCCCAGCCTCACAGAGACGGTAATGTAGCTGTAGACCCTTAAGGCAGAGACATCCTCCCGGTAAACATACCCAGCATGAGCTCTTATACACTGCTGGAGGAAGCCAACATCGGTCCTCAAGGGAACGGTACAGACGTAATCAAAGCGCTTTTATGACAACAGACATGGCGTCTGTGAAGGAATGTGCACTGCTGGACTGATAGCACAGAAGGAGGAAAAAAGGGAGGAATAGACAAGGAAGGAAGAAAAGAAAAAAATGACTTAAAAAGATGCTGAAGCATACAAAGCTGGACATGTTCAGCTATAGCTCTGTTTGTCTGAACAGCCATGACTGTTTTGAGCAAAAGTCAATTCAAAAAGAGTGAAATACAGCAGCCATATTGTCTTAACAGCACTATAGACTACCAGCGACCCTGTGCTCATTTTCAGGTGCAAGTTAAAAAAGGATGCAAGAGAAATAATTAGTGTTCTCCCTCATCCATATACGAATCTTCTCAACCCCTTTTCACATGCAAAGAGACAATTCAAAGACTTGAACACGATGCTGATGAGGCCTGCAGAGTGTGCTTTGTTGATGATGGTTCTCAGTGGCCTGTCTGTTAACATAAGGCAGGAGAAACAGGTCCCATCTGACACTAATGTATTCACTCAGACAAAAATCAATTAATTCACTTCAGGCAGACAGATGCCCTGGCACTCAAATACAGGCACAGACCCACACACGCACACACACAAACAGTCATTATAGTACCACAGATTTAAGATGAACAACTCTCTAGCGTGGAAATGTCTCACCTAGAATTGGACTCAGCATATTGCATTTCATTACTGGATGGAAATCAGATGCACTATTGTTAAGTCCATCACTTATCTTGCTAAGTAAATCAAATCCTACAGGCCAAATCTGATATCCACCATCATTCCATCAACTCCACCTGTAACAGAGTGAAAGCAGCCTCCACGAAGCTGAAATCAAGGGCACAAGTGTCTGATTAACACTGAGCACTCGCTGCCTCCTCTGTGGGAACCCACCTTTACTGAAACATGACAGACAGTTAAGATGGACTTTTATCTGAACACAACACAGCCAGTTTGGACATGTATGTACATCCTAAATTATTTGTACATTTATCTACTTTAGACATAAACCAGATTATGCTATACAACGTAAAACATCAGTAGCTGTCATTTGTATGAACATCACCAACAAGTACCTGGTAATAAACAAAATAAATCTCTGCCTGTGTGGAAGAAGATTACTTCAAAACAACTGGCATTTAACATCAAACACAACTACTTTCCATCCTCTGGTGTTCTGCACTCACACGGATTACAGTACCGATAAGAGGCCAGTGGGCTTCAAGGAAAGAGCTTGCTGGATCAAACATCAAACCCTCTCCTTCCTCCACACCTTTCCACCATGGCGAAATGATCGGGTGCCTCTAATAATTTCTTTAATGTTCCAAGAACAACAAAATAACAATCGAGTCTGATTGCGTTAGGTACAGCGCACAAAGAATCTCTTCATAGTCATAGTACGTAAGAAAGAGAACCGTATTCCTGTAGTCGCTGATCTACTGGGCATGTGCGGGACGTGTCCTCCAAGTGGACTCCAGAAAGTCGTATGAACAGAACTACTAGCTGTGTGTCTGGAAGTACAACCCAGGCCTAAAAGTTAATACTTATAGTTGATGATAGGGAAAACTTTTGGGAGCGCATTGTGCTTGTTAAGTCTAAAAATCAGTAGTTTATCATTTCTGCTCTGTCCTAAAATAAATCAGACTCGAGTTTATATGCAAGAGAAGTTCAAACAGCAACTTTAAAATATGATCCTAAGCGGTTCTGTGGTGCCTTTAGACCAAAAAATGACAAATCACAAATTTTGTAACTTCATTAATCTTGTTAAGCTCTGACATTTCATTACATTGGTCTATTTTAATAAAAAACACTGTGGAACACGTCTTATTTTCTCCTGTGTCGCACTTGTAAGTCTACAGGAAAGAATTGAGGCTGAGGCAGAAAAGACACGCTGAAAAACAGAATCACAGACTCCGTCTCCGTTCTGTGCACGTCTTTGTGATTCACAACCCTTGAAACTAAAAAATAGCCATATTTGAATAACACCCGCTGAAAATAAATTCTGAACACAACGATAGGCTGTGTGCAGAGTATGTATCTGCTCAGAGTTCACCATTTCTACACTGAAGAATGCTGAAATGATCAGTTCTCCAATGCTCCTGTTGGGCTTCATATGAACACTTGCACCTTCCTCCAACACTCCAAAAATGTAACAATGGATGGATTAAAGAATAAAAAGATACCGGAAAGTTACAGTCATGATTTTGTGCCATTACGGTCGTCTTCTTGGAATTATTTCATAGAAATGTCATCAACACCAGTTTGGCACTTCTGTGCTGTTTTGTACACTTCTGTCTCCCCCTTATGTAGCTTCTATACCACCTTTAAAGTGTGATCAAAAGTGAGATTTTCCAAATTAAGTGCTAACCAAGAGCACTTTAATAATGCAATTTAATTAGAACACATTATATATTTGAACAGATGTAACTGTAGGCTGGGGGAAGTGTAGAATTTAATATTGCTAAATGAAAGGACTCTCTATGCCTCAAATACAGGCATGCACTACACAATAAACGACAAGTGCTTACTGTGCCTCGTTAAGCCAGTCATTTGTTGTTATGTTAAACTGATTTGGTGTAAGTAATGGAAAACTGGTGATATTTGTAACCTGTACCATTTGTTTTAGATGAACCCATGACTCTTCCTGTAATGCAGTCCTGAGGACAAGCTGTATTTTGAGCGTCTCTAATCAAAGCTTTAAAAGCAGCAATAAAAGCAAAATCATCAGCATGTTGTTTGTTCTGACGAACATTTCTGTATTGTGGCCTGTGATGGAAATTGCAGCCTCCAGGATCTGCTAGTGGCGGTAAGTAGCAGTGGTATTCTGACATTTACTGTTGACAGACAGCCAAGCTTCCTCTTCACTTTAACAAATATCACCATGTACTGAAATATACTGTAGCTACAGAATACATGTGAATCTATCTACATTTGTGTATGAGACTGAACAGCACTGCTTTGCTTAAACTTAAACTGTGTCAGTCCTCACTGTAAAGGTTTTGCATTCTTTTCCAGACTCCAGACTCCACTCTGGCTTGTGAGAATGGCTGCATTCCCTCTAAGTGCTCTTGAGGTCAGGACACAGTCAGTTCACTGCTCATCCTACATCTCAATCATTCCATTCAGACTCTTGGTATGTGCCCCAAGTAGCAAATTAGCCTCTAAATAATTAAGCTAATTAGGCTTAGACAGACAATAGCTAAATGCTAATTAGTGCCTAATTAAAGGAAATGAATGCACAGCTGTATTTGTTTTCTGTTATCCAAAGTGCACTGGCTACATAACAACTCCCTTGTCACTGTGATACTAATTGAAATGATTCTGGATTCATGTTGTGTGACTGGCATTGTGTTGTGATTATTTTGACATATCTTGTTTTGTGGTCTGACATACTTGGGACCATAGTTCAGCAGAAGATAATAATTGACAACAATTTGGCCTTACAAACATGCAGCAATGTATCACGCTTGAAAACAAGGGGTGCTTTTTGGTATTCAATGTGAATTTTTCAATCAAGCAAACTCTTTGAACACCTCTATGCTATTTACTCTTTGGAAAGCATCCCTTTGCTGCAACCAGCTCATCCCAAAAGGCTGCTGCTTTTCAGTCAATCCTTTGTGTCAATCAAAACACTAAATCTGTAAACACTGCAAGTTTTGCCATCTCATCATGTTGTAACCATCATACTTAATTTGTCACCAGAAACCCTGACAGCAGAAGTGTTCCTTGGATCTGACAAAACCAGAATACTTAAATGCTACAATTTCTAATTAAAATTTGATATCTAAAATGAGGTCATTGTCATATGTCACACACACACACATAAATACTGCCAGTTTACCCAACTATTTGAGATAGTGAAACTGACCCTAAATTAGACCATTTACTGTTTTTACAACAATGCCACTTGTTTCCAACCCTAGTTATTTTGAAAACCCCTTTTCTCCGGAACCATTATTAGAGTTCGGGAGGAAACAGAATGACTGCTGGTGTATTTGTTCAGTACAGTGATAAGACAGCTGTTTTGTAGCTGACATGAACTAGCCAATCAGGGTTGAGTATTCCTGCAAGGCAGAGATCACTGAAAAAAAAAAATTCTCACAGCTTGCAGGACAATGATGAGCACCATTGTATGTCATTATCCTCTGCTCTTTTCATTTTGGTGAAACTAAATTGCATCACATTGTATCAAATTCCATTGTGTTCCCGTTAGCTATAGTTACTTACATTGTACGTCTCCAGCTTGACTCTGTTTTTAAAGATGTGAGTTGTGAAGTTGGCTTTATGGAAGACGTCATCAAATGCAGCCTCGTCCTTAGGAACACAAACACACACACACACACACAGAGTAGATACACAGTCAGGACTGGTGGTTTACAGGAAGTAGCCTGCTAAAGTTAGATCTCCTGGAAAAATGTCCTTGCCTGCAATATTCTTGTAGTATTTTAAGTGGTAAGTAGTTTAAGAAGAATTGTCTTTGGTAGTATATAAACAAAAGTATTAAGACACAAGACCAGTACACCAACAGGGACTTTAATGGAATTGCAGTGTCTCTTTGGGAATTTTTGCCCATTCATGTACTAGAGCATTTGTGAGGTCTTTGCTTTGTGCACTGGGGCACAGTCATGGTGGAATATATAAAAAGACCTTCCCCAAACTGTTGGCACACAGTTGAAAGCATAGCATTGTCCAACATGTCTTGGTACGCTGAAGCATTAAGGTTTCCCTTCACTCGAAGTGAGCACAACCTCTGAAAAACAGCCCCACACCACACCTGAATTTCATAATGAAGAGGTGTCTCAGTACTTTTGTTTATATAATGCAGGTGTTTGTTCATTTGTGAGGATATTTCTGTAGATCAGGGTACTCACAACTATAGAAAGAACAACACGTATGTTTGTGTGTGTGTGTGTGTGTGTGGGTCTCACTGTTTCTCTGAGCTGTCCCAGTGTTTCTGCACTGTGACCTAACAGGGCCTCAGCTGTCTCCTGGAAGCATGTCACCCACTGGTTATCCCCGAAGTCTGCTAAGTTGGCCTGAGAGTCAGACAGACAGGATGATAAAGGGAGGGGGTGGCGGCGAGAGATTATTCATGTGTGTATGTGTTAACACAGAAGTGACAATATTCCTTAAAGTCAATGGAATGTGTGACAAGTGTTAATGATGTGCACTGTATGCACTTACAGAAAGTAGGAGTCTGTATTTGAAGTTGTGGAACTCTCTGTTGCACTTTTCGCAGCGGTACAGTCCGTTCTGTTGGTCTATGACCTTCTTGTTGCAGTCTGCGGATGGACAGGCCTGGTACAGACAATTCTCCTTACGAGCGTACAACAGTGTCGCCACACAGCTGAAATAGTCCGCCTGAGAAAAGAGAACAAAAACAAAAGAGAAAGAAATTGAATTACAGGGATAGTGCTGCAAGATCAATAAAAACAACCAAATCAAAATCTGCTGCAGTTTGAATGTCTAACAGGCTGCAGTTGATTTGCATGTGTTGCCCCTTACGCAAAATTGTGCTGAGGAGAAATCTAACCTGTAAATCAAGTTACATGCCGGAAAAATCTTCCAAACCAAATGAACCATGAACACTATCATTTAATTATGCAAAACGTTTCCTCCTGCACAGAGAATGTGAAGTTGGCTGTCTAATCAAATGTCATACCACCTTAAACAAATCCTGACCAGACATTTTTCAAGAGCGCTGCATGAAATCTATCACTTAGGCAACTGGAACTGCAACAGTGAAATAACTCTTGCTGAAATAACTCCTGAGAGAGGACAATGCAGCAGTATGATTGACCAGCCAATTAACATTGTCCCTCAAAAGCATAATTCAAGTCACTAAAAATTTTGTGCACTGACATAAAACAGGAGAAAAAGAGTGTGAGCACCAGTGACAATAGATCATCTAGTCTCCCTGTTAAACTGGCAGCTTTCTCCTTTAAAAGTGTTGGTGCTTTCTTGCAGTTCTGGCAAAAGCATGATGCTTGTCCCTTTGACTGGCTTATAGTTATCTTGTCTCATTTAAGTTTCAGCACATACCCATCTGATTCTATCTGAGTAAAAGAGTTCCATCCTATACTGCTTATGTACAACATTAAAACAGTTTCTCTTTCAGGCTGCAGTTGTAGGGCCAAGTAACTTATACAATAATACAGCCAGATGCTTGTGGGACCACCTCACAATAGACTAAAGGCTTGTTGGTAAACTATAATATTTATGAAGACAGAACCACTTTAACCTGGCCACATTTTGAAAACTATTTTTTATCTTTAAAAATTCAGTAGGTCATTTTGAGCCCAGTGAAATGGATCCTCTCTTTCTCGCTGACATAGAATTAACAGGATATAAAAGGGTGATTTCACAGAGTTTGAAAAAGCAGGTTTATGTGTGCCAGGAGAGAAAAAGTCTGAGCATTGCAAAGACAATCTCGAAAGGTGTACATTGAATAGACCGGAACAAGACTTCTCATCAAAGTGTTTGTTATGTAGGAGGCTGCACGTTGGTAGATGAACAAGATGCCAGGTGGCTCACGCTGTAAGAACACAATGAGTAATCAGCAGTCCGCAGCACAAGACTCAAAAACACATGATGGTGGTCTGGTACGATGACCAATTTCAGAACACGTGACTCCTGAAGGTCTTTCTAGATTAAGTTTCCAGTGGGCTAAGTAAAAAAAAAAAAAAAAACTTTCAACAACTTTGAAACAACTTGGAACTTTGAGTAAACACAGTTCAAACCAAAATAATGGACAAAGCGTGTTGTCATCCATGTGCATGGCAACAACTGCACAGGACATGTTCTTGGTGGTCACGTTCATTCATTCCTGACCATCATACAGCTTCAGGTGATGGATACCGTGTCTGAGATAATGCTACAATCAGTGCAGAAATTCTGCAGAACTGGTTCATGACAATGCTGTGATATCAGTCCAACTAAACAGCCATGGGGTACAGTCTAAAAGAACAACATTTGAAACAAATATTCACTCATTTCAAACCTTTGGGTGAATACTCTTGAGTTTATGCTCTGTTGTCATCCAAATGGTATGAGTATTCTTTTGGCATTTTCTTGTATTATCATTACTGGTATTTTACTTTACAGCATACTGCAAATATCACGATACAAAAGCCTATCAAACTGAAGTTGTGAAAAAGGATGAGCCAAAGTGCTCCTTCTAGTGCAGGCAGTGCATCCTTCAGCAGTTTAAAGAATGCGAATAAGCTGCTTAGGGTGAAAAGAGAAAGATTAAATAAAATTAAAATAAACTCAGATCAAACTTGGCATCATCAGTAAAACTGCTGCCAACAAGTCAGTCCAGCTGGTAGATGCACGCTGTTTACACATCTCTATTTGACTTCCAAACAATCTTGGAACAGTTTAAAAAGAGAGCAGAGGGAGTTTGAGAATTCTATGCATAATAGATGTGAGATGAGATGAATCGCTCTCTCTAATACACAAACTGTGCTAATATACACACCCAGTAGCCCACAGACATGTACACGTGGCAAACATGCAAGGTTATATGCATATAAGACCCAAAGTTACACATTTGCAATACAGATACAATGAGCTAAACTTTTTTCAGTTTTGAATATAAATCAAAGTGCACCAGTCAAACAGAATCAAATTAAAATGCAGCAACGTTGCGGTAATTTAAACAGATATTAGCACCTTAAGCATTAGAACTCACACACACTGCTAACATCAACATCTAAAAAGAAAGCACATGCTAATTCTGGAGAGAAAAAGCTATTTTCTCGTCCTGTGGAGGAGCACAGCATTCGATTTCCATAAATGTAAGTATAAAGAATGCACACAGCAGATGAACTGTATCTCACTTGGAAGAGGGGCACACGTGTACGCGCCTGCATGGAAACATACATGCGTTAAACACAAAGCGATGAATACGATATACATCCACACGTGAGCCACCAGAGGGTATATCTCCTACCAGGAGAGCAAACCTTAAACAAGATGTTGGAATTACAGCCAGAATTTAAAATGAAATGCTTTAAAATGCATTCTAAACAACAACTACAAGCTAGAGCGGGGCCAGACTCATTACTAATGTTGGCCTAAATGAGTCTATCAAAGGCTCTCTCTAGGACGCTGGCCAAATCCACACACACACACACACACACACACGCCGACAGAGCAATGCTGTTCCTTCTTTATACAACCCACACTTTCTGTAAAGTGTTCAGCAAGAGCACTGAATGTGAAAAGGCCATTGTGTTCTCTGCATCCCTTCTGAGCTGGGTGATGCTGTCCTGTGTCCCCAAGACCTCTGCAGATACTGTCAGTCAGACTTAGAGCTCTCTGACACTTTCTTCCCGCTAGCTAACACTGACTCACAGCCTCATAATCTGTCCACCCATCCATCCACCCAGCGCCCATGCCACCCAGCAAGAACCCCTCCAAAACACTTACTAAGGAGGTTTTTTTAATTAGGACAATTTCTCCCGTTAGCAACAGCCCTCTCCCCCTCAACACTCCACTCCCATGTTTCCGCCCGCATGCCTGCCTCATCACATTTTGCAGACTCGGGCAGATTGGAGCGCTGGAAGGATGGAAGAGGTGGGAAGGCGATGGGTGGGGAAGGTGGTAGGAGGGTGCACGCGGTGGAGAGAACAGGATGCTTATCTTTGGGAGCTTGTTGAGGGCTCGTGATGTTGGCAGATGCTACCGAGAACATAAAGATAGAGGTCAACAGGATCTGGACCACAGTACTCCCATCACGACTAGACCACTCCAACTAAATCCGCCTGCATTTGTCATCATCTCTCCCCTTCTGTGCTTTTTTTCCCCTCTTCCTCTGTATTCCAGTGTGTACACAGAAGCCTTGGGGCAAAGTCTTAACCTTAAGCACACTGAGGAGAACCTAGAAGAGCAGCATGACTAACACTGCACACAAAAACAGATGCACAAAAAATGCTCATAGACACACTAACACAAAAATGTGTGCGCAGACTTACCTAAACATTCACGCACATAAACACACACTCACACACACCCCAATGTTCTGAAAATAGTTTTCATTCTTATCACACCAAATCCCTGTGTCACCTTCTGGCACCTAAATGCAATTAAAATTTGTATGTGGAAGGGCAACCAAGTGAAAATCTACTTCACATAATTGACGTGGCTGCACATGCCAACTTTAATGCTTGTCCCAAAATCCCAACACACACAGCTACATTAATTAGAAATGGCTTGTACACTTGCAAACTCACACACACAAACACACACACGGTGTGACAGAGTCACAGTCACGCACATACATGGAGGCAAACAGGTAGAATATCAAATTAGGTTCCTTCAAACTATAAGCTAATGATTTGGATTCCATTATTATTACCAAAGCTGCAGCCTCAGAGTATGTGATAGACAACCTCCTTTAAGCCGTTCAATTACAGAAGCGGTTGGGGGTATGCAGGGCAGAGGAAGAAAAGAGGAGAAGACAAAGAGGAAAAAAGCAAAGGTGGTGGGGAGGTAGGGGTCTGAAAAAGAGGGGAAAATATCTGAGTTTGAATTATTTACACATTCTCACCTTTCAACTCCTTTCCCCACATCTGCCAGTTAACTGTTCCTATCTGTATCCTTTTCTCAGTTCCCCTTGTCACTTTTCTCTTTTCAGTCACCACACTCTTCACTGCTTCTTTACTTTTTTCTTCCTGTGGCCTTGTTCCCCTCCATCCGTCAACTCATGTTTGTGAGTGACGTGAAGTTTAAGTGACTCTGCTTGAGCTTTTCTACACGTGTCTCACTCTCCCACGTTCGCCGTCCATGCTGATTTCCTTCTGGTAACGTTAGGCCTTAAAGGCTTCCTCAATGTCCAACACATAATTAGAATTTTTTATTAGAAATAAAACTGATCTCGAAGCTTACTCATAAGTGGTTTCCAATTAAACATGAGGGATGAGGGTGAGTAGTCGGAGATAAACCTAATTAATTAGGCAGAAAGTTTGAGTGGCACATACCACTTACATGCTCTCTACTTTTAGATGAAAGCATGATAATTTAGAGTGATAACACTTCTTCAAATGGCACGCGGATCAATTTGAGAGTTCTCACATGCTGCTCCAATGCCACGTGGCAGTTCAAATCGGTGCTGCTAATATGTTCAGGTTCACTATCATCCTCCCACAGCTAAAACATGGGACGCATGACTCTAATCCATGAAGTCACAGCGAAGCACAGCCTAGAGCTGCTCTACTGACAGTTTAAAGGACTGTGGGTTTCTGTTTGTCCAAATGTTTCTATTCAATAGAGACTGAGATGTGGTGAAATCACTCTATCACTAAATCCATGTCTGTTCAAAGAAAATCATCTCTGATTGTTTTAAGGCCTTCAGTGTAAAAAAATCAATGCTTAACTGTCTTCATATGAGTTGTTTTTACGCATAACTGATGTCAATTTGTGTGATTTTGCATGTTTTTCAAAATGTTTCAGCTGAATTCAGCTGGCAAAAAAAACACTGTATGTGCAGCTAAAGAAGCAGAACTATAGTGATTGGGTAGTACTAGCAGTCACGGTAGTCACGCTCTCAACGTTACAGTCCCTCAACATGATGGACTTGTCCCTACGTGACTGAGAAACTTTGGTGCAAAACAATGAAGCTCCAACTCTTTGATTCTCATAGACTGACACCAAAACCCAGTGTTCACTGTGTTTGAATTTGAGCACTGAGAGATTTTCTGCTATCTGTGCTGTAGCTATGCAGTAGTTATGCTGAGGTTCCATCATCTATAGAGGGTTTTCCTTTCATTTGTCTTCAAACAGTAGCCAGCTGCCCGGGCGAGAAAAGGATTTTCTGACTCACATATCAATCTGCTTCCAGCCAAAGTTCTCAAAAAGAACCGGCTCAGAGATCTAACTAAAACCAAAACACAAATAACAAGATTTGTTTTCTGAAGTTACACAACTCGTAGCTTCATTTCCACCTAATCTGCTGTATATCCTCTGTTCAGCGTCTCAATAAAAACTTTTGTTACACAGTCACGTGAAAACATTTAACTAAATCATCAGCGTCGCAGTTGCTTGCAGTATTCATAATGGTTGTCACATTCTTGAACGTGAACTGCACTGATTCATGTATGTGCCTAAATCAACCTACAGCTAAAGTCAGTGAAGGAGAAATACTGTAAATGTAACACATTTAAGTAAGATGAGTGCATATAACTTAAGTTTATGTCTTCATTTTCAACCACTTACTTTGTCTTCGAGTTATTCCTTTTTATGATCAAGACCATTCAAAGTGTATTAATAAAGCATGAGTTCCAGCTCCTTAAAAAAAAAAAAAAAAAAAAAAAAAAGTAAACTGACTTATTAACAGATTCAGCTGTAATTTCACTGCAGAGTTTGACAAAATGACATAACTGAAGGTCAAACTTTGGGCTTAGGGTAACTGTTAACTGGGCATTTTATGACACTTTATAAACCAACTATTTAATGACCTCAAGCAAGATTATAATCACCACATCAAGCAGTATTATGTATAATAATACAATACATATAACTGCCAGCTACCCATGGGAACACAGCATCTGACACGATGAAAACATGTCTACATCTCATCAAACTCTGTTTTTCAGTAAATGTTCCTTTAAAGGGTCCATGAATGTAAATTACAAAAAAATACAAAAACACGTACACCATCTCAATTACCTCTACTGGTGAAAGTAATTTTGGTTTCATGTGCCCTGGTTTTTAGATCACAGCCTGTGGTATTAATTGCAATTTTGCTGAACCAAACCTTTTACTGTTCAGTCTTTTTGAATATTTCACATTTTTTCTAGATGAATGCATGTGCTACTTCATATGTATGTATGTATGCACTGTACCTTCTCTCCGTGGCCCATGTGTTCATTCTTAACATCGCTCAGTGCTTTCCAGTTCATCTTCGCCCCACTCCCCACTGACCACGTCTCCGTCAGGGACTGGCTGTCCTGCGCAAAGCCTTCCTGGTCATACCTATATAGTGTGGACATTAAAACACACAGCACATATGTACAAATAAATGTATGCGCAAACACGTTTTCACAGCAAAACCAGCACAAACATGTTAAATATGACATGCATTATTTAAAGTGTGGGAAAAAAAGCAAAAGAGGGCCCCATGAAAACCACAGATTGTGTTTGAGAACATGACTGGATACTGAGGTGACTAAACCACACAAGACACAGCATCAATATTATTCATCTGTGAACATGTCCAGGAGTCTGCCTATCTCTTTGTCCAAAAGAGTGTGTAAAAGCAAGTGTTTGTGTACATATATGAATGCGTGTATCATCTACAGACTTTGATTTTTCCTGTGAAGGAGATACTTCAGTGTATCTACTGTCGACTAAAGAAACCGTCTTCAGTCATGACTGAATTACTCCCTTAATCCCTTAACTGATATATAGCCACTGCATCTGTATGCTGCAATCTATTCTGCAACAAGGCTGTCTGTCATGGACAAATGCATTCAAGCTTCAATCAGCTTTTTATATTTGCATACATTTCTCTGTCCACGCTGTTTCTTTACTGAGGGGAAAAAGGAAATCTAAACTTGTCCATCTCTCTTTTTGTCTACCCATTCCATCTATTCATTTATCTGCCTTTTTTAACATTCCCTTTAAAATTCTTCACGCAACAGTGTGACTCCTGCTCTGTATTCTAGCTGAGCACAACAATCTAATCAAGACATCATCCAAATTCATCAGCTTCCTTCAATTATGCAAGTAAATCTGGTCAAAACAATCCCAAAAGCACCACATCGCCACAGGAGCTAGAGTCAGTCAGACACTCTTTGTCTTTGTAAAGTGCAGACCTAAATGTTAAAAAGGAGTGAAAAACAGTGCGTCTGCTCTTTGAATATCATTCATTGTCATTCGTTCACAGCGTGTAAACTGGAGAGACGACCAAACAGCAGCAGAGATCAGGGAGAAAAGCCAGGGATTAGAGAAGAATGGAAGGAGGAATAAAAGAGAGGAGGGGAACCATTTTTTAGTTTTTAACAATTGTTGAATGTCAGGATGAGATGGTGTATTGACCAGAGACTAATACGACCAAGATTAAAGCTGGAGCAATGGAGCCTGCCCCTCCTCTCGCTCCCTTTCAAACACACACGCCTGCCTGCACATGCACACAAGTAGCTTCCATAACTAAAGCAACGCACACACAAAAAGCTGCTGTGAGCAGTTATCCAAATTCATATAAGAGACATTAACAACAGGAAGACTGAACACAGCTGGTTACTAAAATAGACAGCGCTTGTTTTTACTGTACTCTCACTTTGAAGCTCTGAGCATCTTGTTCAACATAATTCTTTGCCTAAAATAGCTTTCATTGTAACACACAGGCAATCATATGCACACTGAAGCATTGATATGTGCGGACATAGAGAAATAAAAAAAAAAACAAATAAATAAACGCATTTATATTTCAGCAGTGGCGTGGAGTTGGGAACAGCCTTAATGAGTGAATGAGTCATATCATATCAAATCCATATTCAGGAACTGCTAATAAGAATCCAGTTTGATTTGCCTCCATCTCTCTGTGCATGTAAAGCAGCAGTTCAGAGCTGGAATCCAGAAATATCCCTCCACTGCTTTTCTGTTGTTCACTCCAGCCGATCCTTTCTACATCCTGTCTAGAGTCCCACTGGGACTGAGGAGGCATATGCTACCGTGTGAATTGGTGAATTGACGAATTGACGTGATCATCAGGACTTTACCGTTAGGCTTGCCTGAGTGTGTGCACGGTTAGGTTAATTTAAGCAATTCAGCAAAAAGAAGATACAATCTCCTTTGTGTGTTTACACATGTCCTGTCTTGTGTGGCTTTTGTGATAAAGCGATTGAACGTCCATGCACGCAATACATGCCAGCATGATCACAGTGTATAGAAAATTCTGTGTGAGTGTTCATGAATATAAATATAAATGCATATATAGATATATATATATATATAGCACTGTATGCAAGAAAACCAGAGTGACTCACCAGGCCCTCAGTCTAAAGGCCTCCGGTATGTCTGGGTTGACCATAACTGTTGAACTGAACAAAGCAGAGAGGGATCGGCCCCCGAAATCAGACAAGCGAGCACCTTTGATGGCGACCACAGGCTGCCCAGAGCCGTCAAACTTCTCCGCCTGAGGAGAGAAACAACTGGTCAAAGACAGTAAGTGAAGGAGAAGAAGATCTGTAACAGCAGACAGCAAAAGCAATCGTGTTAGCGTCTCTTAAATGTTGAGTCTACAGCTTGCTGGAGAGACGAGAAAGCAATATGCCGTATAGTTTGCTTTTATAATTGGTCAACCTACAAGTTAATTTGAAAGTCATTTTTGGATTTTGGCACAGAGGAGGGATTAGCTCTTGTAGATTGAATGAGCTTAGAGAAGAATGGTGCCATTTCATGCACATTCGAGAGTTATTTAGCCTTTCGTCTCAAATCAGGGACTCTGGTCCAAAACACTCCTGAAGGTCACAGGAATGATTTGACCGATCCAAATTTTACAGCCCAGGAAACGCAATCAAACGACCGCGTATGCAAGAGCACACACACACACACACACACACATATATTACTGAAAGTGACACATAGCCACATACATGGATGGGCACCTTCATAAACACACAATTAATTATAGCCTGCTCTATGTTTTTAAATCACAAATCCATCACTGGATACAGAGAAAGCGAGAGGGACAGATTATAGTTATTACCTCCTCTCCCCACAATGTGACTGCCACTTCTTTGCCAGTTCTGTCTATTAGTTTGAGGGCCCTCTTGGAGACTTCTCTGCTGGTCTTGGTGGTGATACGGGATACATCCTCCACACTCTTACACACTCCAATCACATCTATAGACAGAAAGAGTCATTTTACAACTCCATAAATAGACATATAGGAAACTCAGAAATAGATGCATGGTAATATGATTACAATAAGGTAAAAAAAGAAGAATGAATGCCTGGTGGTTGTATATCTCCCTACACCGGTGAAGTTGCAGTTAACATTCATGTCCAGCATATAATATGTACTATGTAGACAATATTGGGACAGACCTCTTTCTTATTGAATTCAAGTGTGGTATGGGGCTGTTTTTCAGGGTTTGGGCGAGTCCCCTTACTTCCAGTGACGGGAAATCTTAATTCTTCAGCATACCAAGACAATCTGGACAATGCTACGCCTCCAACTTTGTGGCAACAGTTTGCGGAAGGCCCTTTTCTATTCCGGCATGACTGAGCCCCAGTGCACAAAACAAGGTCCATAAAGACATGGTTGGATGAGTTTGGTGTGGAAGAACTTGACTGGCCTGCACAAAGACCTCAACCCCATCCAACACCTTTGGGATGAATTGGACTTTTTGTCCAACATCAGTGCCTGACCTCACAAATGCTCTATGAAAAAAATTACCACAGAAACACTCCACAATCTCGTGGAAAGCCTTCTCAGAAGAATGGAAGCTGTTATAGCTGAAAGGAGGGACCAACTCCACATTAATGTCCATGTATTTATAATGCGATGTTATTCAAATCCCTGTTGGTGTAACGGTCAGGTGGCCCAATACTCTTTTCCATATAGTGTGTGTACTGATAGAGAGCTTCATCACATGGTGCAAGGACAATCACCTGGATTCAAAAATATCAAAACCAATGAGTTGTTGTGCACTACAATGTTCTAAATAAGGAGGTTGCTGCAAAGAAGCTACAAACTAAAAGATGTGGATTCTTCACACACAACTTCATCAGGACTGCACGGAAGATCTGCTGTCAATACAGTTTAAAGATTAGTGTTAGCAGTTCAGTAACCAACAAATCATTAAGTGGATATGTGGACATTTGAGCCACATTTGAAGAACCTCCCTTAAGGGGTTCCTGAGATATTGTGTTCACAAGAATGGTAAGGACAGAAAAACAACCCCATAACACAAAAGCTATCACATGCACGGAGGCAGTAATACTTTTGTGACTAGAGTCTTTTGGAATGTTTTTAAATGGTGTAATGTGTAAAAAGGCCTCTTGGATATACTGCCTAATATGAACCAGTATCAGATCATAAGCCGTGAAGACGAAATACAGCAGAGAGTTGACACCCCTCTGATATTGCCAAGTCGGACTGACATAAATGTCATAACGGGCTGGCTCACACCCAGGACCACACTCCGAATCACAACAAACACACTCATTCCTCATTCATGTTTCCTGTCACTCTCAAGGCCTGAAAACTTCATTCAGGATTACTGCAGTGAAGAGCAGTCACTGCTGAGCCTGAAGAGGGTGAAGAGCCTGGCCTACCATGACTAATATTAAACACTAAATCAGAACAAATAAAATTAATTTATGGAGCGCTTATTGTACAACAAACAGGATTGTCACAAGGTTACTGAAAAGAAAGGAAACAAATTAAGATTAAATCAAGGCAGGATTAATGCATCTCATTGCTATGACATGGGGTTAGATACACTGTGTGTGTATAAGCAGAAAAGCAATCAAAGGTGTAAACATTGGTGATTCGTCCCTTTTACTTGATATACAACTTTAGAAGCGCTGTAGAGATTCCTTCTAAACAAAATGTTTACATTCCGCCTCAGTCACCAAAACACATTGTCCATAAGTGTCCGGGACCTGACAAATCTGCTGATTTTGTTTCTTTACAAATAAAAGATTTGCAAAGTGTGTTCTGAATATTTTAAATTGTGTTTACATTCATGTTTTCAAAACTGCAGCGTTCTTCTTTGCCTTTGCTGTCGCACCGCTAAGTTTCTCTGCTTGTTAGCGCTCCTATCTGTTAATCAACGGAACAGCGTTAAACAGCTGGCAGATGCTCGTATCATACTGATGCGCTCATTAAAACATTGCTCCATACCACTACAAGTGGTCAAAAAATCCACAGGACACCTTTAAATGGCTTAACAATGATTTTCCGTCAGTCAACTCATGGTGTCAGTGACCATGCGTTAATTAAAATGACTGCACAGAATTGAAATATAGATTTTGCAAACCAGTCTTTTGTGAACTTCGCCTCCTGTCTGCTACCTCTGCTAACCTTTTCCTAAACTCTTCCTCTCCCTCCTCGTCCACCACTCCTCCCTTGCTCTCCGTCTGTACTCTCTCAGCCCTCCTTAATTCCATTATGATTGAGACGATGTCACCCACCTCTGAACTCCATTATCACCACAGGAACAGAATGACAGTTCTCATTACCATGTTATAATCCCCTATTTAACAAAGGAGCAGGGAGAGAGTGTGTAAATGGAGAGACAACAGATGACACACAGGACATGCAGCACTGCTCCTCTGTGACGGACACAAACACCCTCCTCCAAGTAAACCTCTCAGTGCATCTCTAATCTGCGTAGTGTCCTACTGAGCTGGCTTCAACTGCTCATAGTTTACACTAATGTAATCATGTAATTAACGTAAACCTATACCAATCTACCACACAGTAGGTTACAGTGTGTTTTTTTACACTTCTTTATGACCATTAACTGTAATATGCTATGCTGACATTTAGAAGCAATAATCCCGCTAGTGCCATCCAGCAGTTGCTGTAGGCTATGACCTTATGTAGAACAGCACTGCATTAATGTGACTGATCAGAGGCACAAGAGACCACACAGATTTGCGCTGACGGTTGTGGTGGGAAATGGAACAGATATGAACTTTTCAACCCATTTTTCAACCAAACAACATTTAGTCTGGAATAGCTCATTAATCTGCACTGTACCGTAATCATTCGTAACTTGTGTGTAGCACACTGTCAAAGCATGCTGACACTTTGTTTTGAAAAGGCAATACTTTTTTGGTACATACTTGTATTAGAAACTGTAAGATCTTCAGACTGTTAATCTTGTTATTATTCATTCTGTGATTTTCTGATGTTCCTGATTTAAATCAACATTTGTGCCAATGGGTACCCAAACCTATGCAGCAATGCCACACCCAGCCATGTTCATCGTGAACAATTAATTATTATTAATTAATTGTTCTATTAATGCAAAACAATGGCCAAACAATTGACAGGGTAAAAAGTTGTAACATGCAGTGTTATGTCCTCACCCTTCAAGAACCAAGAGCAGTTTAAAAATTACATCCTCAGTGCCTCAACCACAGAAACTTCACTGTCACACCAGTGCAACATCTCACTAACAATATTGAGCAGATTGCCAGGAGGACACTGCTGAATCACAAATTTCAACCCCAATCTAGACTTGGACCATCCCAATTTACCTGTCGCAGAGATAAGACATTTCTGTCAGGCACGGAGGGCAGACACCGCAACTAACCTTCATAAAAACAGTGGAATGAGCATCATCCTCTTTTTATCTCTTCTCTTTACAATATACCTGAATTAACCTTCCTTCTGACCTCGTCATAATGTATTCTCCCAGAACACGTTGTACATGACAGACTGGCACATGCCTGTCTATTAGATCAGTGTTCTACGCATCCGCACCCTGTAATTACCTGGATGGACTGAGCAGTTGGAGAGATGATCCGGCTGATAACCCAAACGTTCTAAAACTGGCAACTGAAATGTTCTTACTTGTCCACTTTGTGGTTATTCAATGTAGATGAGTATCTACAGGACATATTTAAATAATTATCTCCGACAAATTTCATGAGTCTCTTCACAAGTGAAAATAAAAGAAAAACACTAATTACTTTTAACCAAGAGGTTATGTTTTTTGTTTAGTTTTTCTGTTTTTCACTAGTATAAAATAAAAACTACTGGGCTGATTTATAGGGATGAACGATAATATTAGCATGTCATTTGAATATCAGTACGGCATGCAATCAACATTTCTGCCGATGTTGCAAGTCAGTAACATGACATGTGACACAAACTGGCGAATACATAGTTTTCTCATTTTGCCCAGTGAATGCACACATTTTTAAAATGAAAAAAAATATCCACATGTACCAGCATCAGCAAAAACGAGAAGCACAATACTGGCATATCATGTATGTTTTAAAATCCAATATCGCGGATCCCTGTCGATTTTTATGGAACTTTGTGTAAGATTGCTACATGGGTGAAAGAACAACCCACTGAATAAATGAATTTTGGAGCAGATCCAAATCACAGGTCAGATACACACACTATTCTGTTACATTTCATACACCATTACATCAGCACGATCATCGCCACTGTTGCTGCCAGTTTAGTTCATTTTATGTTTTTATTTTAGGCACATAAACCTACAGAGTTCAGTAGCTCTCCAACTCCAACAGCTGCCTCAGGGTCTTCTTGCTGCTCTCTTGTTTTGCACCTGACTTGTGTAACATCACCTGTAGACTATAACATTATCTTATCTTATATCTAGCTCTGCTTTAGAGAAACATTTCCTAGCATGTAAGTTCATCTCAAAACATTCAGTCTTTATTTCCGTCACAGTGCAGTGCTGCTCTGATGACATGTCGTTGATAGCTGCAGTCTTTTATATTTTCTAGAAGTCTTGGGCTGTCAGACATCTGCTGAAATTCTTCCTTTTAATCTTTCCTGATGTTTTTTTGGAATTTATAAATAAAAGGAAAGGCAGAAAGATAGAAAAAATAACCTTTTAAAAAAAAAGAAGATTTTCTTGAATGAGGCCCAGTGTGTGTTGGCAGAGCTTTTCTTTCAACAGATGTCAGCCCCAGTAAGCTGTAATGCAAAAGATCGACAGCTCTCTCCTCACTGATATCAACATTAAACTTTTCTTCACCTGACTGGACCAGTGCAACACTCCCTCAGCTGTTGCTGGCCGTTTGTCTGATTTTCAAAACTGACATACTGTACATAGCAACAGTCAGGAATGTGGTTAAAAAAAAAAAAAAAATAAAAATCTTCCCAGCTATCCACAGAAATCAATACCTGAATGAATTTGTAGCAAAAAAAAACAAGAACAAAAAAACATTATACATACTTTCTGAACCACATTTCATCTTCTATCTTTGACACCTTATTTCAGGGGCTGTTCACATAGTTTCAACAGGACATGAATCATGTCATTCTCTGAGCCATCACGGCAGACTGACTGATTGGTTTGACACATAAATATCTGGATCAGTTGATTATTCTTGTTTTTCAAGTCTTGATTGTAAAAACTGTGATAATGTAGTCTGTAGGCTGTGTGTGGCAAAAACACCCGAGCAGCCACATTTCCTGCCTTTCCCCAACTGTCCTTGGCTCTGAAGCTCTATGTACTCACTCACAATTAAGCTGCTCTCTTTTTTACCATTTAAGTGCTACAAATGCAAAAATAAAGTTCTTATCATACCAATGATGGCATCCTTGTCTCTGTTCTCCAGCTCTGCAATGGGCACAAAGTCACAGTGCACTGTCGGGACACCCACACCATCATCACATGGCACAATGGATGAATGAGCATGGAGGGTCATCTCGTAGTCATTCTTCAGTGTGTTGTACTGTTTGTTGGCCGCCTTCAGCGTAGCCTTGGAGATGTAGTACACCTACAGAGAATGGGTGAGCAAGGTGCACGGGCATTACAAAATTAGACCAAATCAGACTGGTTATTTCCAGTGACTCTAAAGCAACTATGACTGATAGAATTGTGCGACTGCTTTATTGATCCTGCAAGCTAAATTATTATTACAATACAGCTTCCGCTTGACCAAAACCTCTTGATAAGAATGGAAAAACCTTCAGGTTCAACTAAGATGTGGTGTCATATCAGCCCCATCACTTCTCTAATTCACCAGAAAATAAGAAGCAGCTGAGCTTGAGTCAGCTAAACAGCACAATTTAAACTCAATATGCAAGGCGCGCTTTTTCATTTAGTCTTCCAATTCCCCAATATCCTCTCTCTCTCTCTCTGCCTCAGAGTTTGTCTCTATGGCTCACTTTCCTTCTTCCCTCTATCTCTCTCCCTCTCTCTGATTTACCCCACACAGAGATAGGAGCATGAAACTAATGCGATAAGCATTCTGGCCGCTCATAGACAGTCACACCCACTCACTGTTCTGTCAATACTCAGATCACGAAGGAGGGAGGATTCATTCCTTTATTTATCTATGGAGGGCAGAGGGCACAAATTGGATCTGGGGCTGTGCTGGGAGTCATCGCCAGTGGCTGATACCTCAGTCAGTGTGACTAGCAAAATTATGGCCTGGGTTAATTGAGTTATTAAGTTGTTTGGGCCAGACTGAGTTGAGCAAGAGCTGTAACATGTGTACTACCTGTCTGTAATTGCAAAGGTATACTGGAGCATGCTAAGGGTACATTCTGGGTGTTCGGACTGATGGACGTTTATTTTAGCCCAAACAGCTGTTCTTTCATCTGGCGCTAACTCAGTTTATTTATCTCTCAATGTGTATGCTCCATCTGAGATTTTAACTTTTATTAGTTTAACCATTTAAGCACAATATATACTTAGTATATAGTATATATATGAGCCATGACTCATACATCCTGACAATTACATTTACAGGCAAAAAAAACACTGATTTTAAGCTGCTGAATCCTCACATTAGCTTTGGCCAAACCTTTTTTATATAAAAACTAAAAAAATCACTATAAGGGTATCGCTTCACTACCAACAGAGAGAGGAGTGATTATAGTGTCTCTCAACATACATATGGCATGTTAAGGGTGACTTGAAAAAACCCTAACCTATTCTTTAATAATTTGTACTTCATATTTTGACTCTGTATCGATCACTTCTGCCAAAGCAGAAACTTTATATAAACACATCCTCCATGAACAACACATCCTTCAAGACAGGCAGCCATTTCAGGCACAGAGAAGGCAACCAGAAACAACAGCAAAACGGTGGAAGCATATTAGATTTGACATGTTTTCTCATGCTGTTCGCAACAGCAAGGATACACCCAAATGTCCAATGTACTTCAGTACAATATGACTTAATAAATCCCATCCACAAAATAATACCTCCCTTTGGTTCATTCACTGGCCAGACATCCTGCAGGCAAGAGAGGATTTTGCAAAAAGGTTGACTGGTAACTATTTTATCATTCCCTGAGGCATTGGTTTGAGGTGCTATGTGCAAACAAAACAGATACCTGACACTGAAGATTACTCTGAAGAAGTTTGTGAATTTTTATAGCTTTTAGATATTACTGTTAAAAAAGGCTCTTCAATCAATTTTACCCAATAAATGAAATGGCAACCACATTTAGAACCTCCTTTTGAAACAAGGTGAGTACAAGCGTTTCCTTGCCGCAATTTATCATTTTTAAGTCAAGTTTCCCAGAAACTGTTATCATTTCAAGTGAGGATGTTTATAGGTGAGTGAGATCTGCTTACCTTGCCTTGTTCCACTAGAGAGAAAAACTTGTCCACTTCCTTGTTGAAGGCTGTGATCTTTATTTCTCCCTGTTGATCGGCACATTTCCATTAAACAACATTTCATTTCAAACTGAAAAACAGCCATGCGTAACATATGTTGATATGCATGCACATAACAGATACTCAGGCCTCTCCACTCCTCTACTCACACTCTCATCTGTGATCTCAAAGGAGAAGAGCTTGCCCTCTCCTCTAGAGTTACTCCAGTTGCGGATATTGGACTTGTTGGTGACTCGGGCTCTGATAGTCCACCTTGGGATATACATAACAGACACTTGTAATAACAACTCAACACTTAGAAAACTCATGTCAGCAAAAGTTAACACCACACTATGATGCAAGTTACTTAGGGGGAAAAACATCCCAAAACTTTGACTTCAAAATGCCTGAATGAAAACCAAAATCTAAGCTTTGAAAATGTTTTACATACCTCATTGTCATTCTCTCCCCTGAAGTCATGACAAAAAGTTTTCTTTGACCAATAGACTTATGTGCAACTTAGCCAAAGGAGTTTCAGTCTAAAGGTCACCACAAACTGTAAAGAATGCTGCAGAGACACTTTAAAAAGCTTCCTTTTTTGTTAATGAGCATCCCAACCCAGCTCACATCAGTCACCAACGTGAAATGTATCCGCACTGAAGAACAATTCCCAAGGAAATTGGACGAGTGTCTTTTTCAGTCTTTTTAAAGTTCCATAAAAGAGAAAAAAAAAAACATCCTGCAACTTTCTTTTCAAAGACCGAACTAGGTGTTGTACATCTGCCAACTCCTGGATGCATTTAAAATGTGCTTCTTGTTCTGTTTTTAACAACAGCCAGCCAAGCTCGGCAGTTTATGCAGCAGTGAGCTTTTTGAGTGCGTTGATAATTGTGCAGTAGAGGATATTCATACCATAACTTTGCCTGCAATTAAATCCCCTATCATGAGAGCAGCTGCTGGCCCAGAGTGAACCCCATTCCCTGCTCAATATGGATAAGACTGCTACACCAAGGTTTATGGCAGCCAAAAGCCAATTATAGTCTGCTCTAGATGCTATTACTTAACATTGGGAGAATGGGATGAGAAAGCAACTCAAATGGCCATAAAAAGACCAAGTGCGCATACACAACATCCCAGTTTAATCTACTGTATGTAACGTTTTAGTGTCACACACAGACGCACAGGAACACGCTTTCATTTCACACAAACATACATAGATGAACAACTGTTAAAGCCCACTGTTTTAGACACTGCAGGTAACCCCCCAACTGTAAAGTTAGAACAGTCATCAGTTTATTACAACACCTAGAGGCACACTTATCTTCACAGCATACAATTTGAAAAAGGGCCATGTTATCAGAGCCTGAATATGGAGAAAGAATTGACTGTACTAGACCTGACCTGTACTAAAATCTGGACAAATAAATATCGCTATACAGTTCTCTTGTCTTTCTGTGCCCAACTTGTCTGAGAGAGAGACTTAAGCCAAATGAAGTGATAAGAGGAAAGAAGGAAAATAGCAGTAAAATGAAGCCCTGGAGAAGGTAAAGAAATTGTGAGAGGAAAGGAAGTGGGGGGAAAAAAACAGGGTTGGCCAAATCCCCACCAGGCCAAATAACAGAATGAAAACCTCAGCAGCAGACCATAAAGACCCAGCAGTACCAGCTGTTAAAGTGTCCGTTTCTGAGGCAAGATTGGTCATTTCATTTAATTTCCATGTAGATGGGTTCACTATCATGCACACGCACAAATCCACATAGCCACACAGGCATTTAAACAGAAAAAAATTAATACTCACACATGCATGCACATGCCCAAACACAAACACGCACATTTCCAAACATGCCCTAAAGAGCTGTTCAGAAATGGCAGCAAACAGGGAAGCAAAGTCACAGCATGAGAGGAAATAGTTTAGCTGATGAATGAGCAGAAGGGGGAAAAAAAATCAAAGTGAAATCATACAGGACAGAGTTTGTTTGCAATTTGGCAGGAAATGCATGTTAAATCAGATTCGACGTTGTTAAGCTATTCACTATAAAGTTTAAGTAGTGTTAAAATGATTTTACAGATAATATAGTGTACATCTACAGTATATGAAAACAGGCACACACAGACACACGCACACTCAAACTTACTTGCTTTGGTAGGGGTTGAGGTGAGCAATAGAAATCACGTTTGCTGAAGAACCTGGAGAAGCACTGGTAGCCTTCATGGGTGAAGCCTTCATGGGTGAAGCCTTCATGGGGGAAGCCTTCATGGGGGAAACTTTCATGGGGGAAGCCTTCATGGGGGAAGCCTTCATGGGGGAAGCCTTCATGGGTGAAGCCTTCATGGGTGAAGCCTTCATGGGGGAAACTTTCATGGGGGAAGTCTTCATGGGGGAAGTCTTCATGGGGGAAGTCTTCATGGGTGACTTCCCCACAAACCCTCTTCCATAGCCTCGGGGAGGAGAAGGAGCTCCTGGGAAAAAAGTGAGATCACCATAAGAGCACTCCAAATGAACAAGATGGCAAACTAACAGTGCTGAAAAAAATCTATTAATTAGTTCCTTAGCCAACAGAGACCGACAACAATACTGGTAACTGATGTATAACTTTATCAATTAAAAATATTAAACATTTGTTACTTTTGCCCCATTTTATTTAATTGTAGACTAAATATTTGAGGGGATTCAACTGCTATTTGAGCAAAATAAGTACTGTGAAGATATTAATTTGGGCTCTATGAAATCTGGGTGAGAATTTTCCCCTGTTTTGGGCATTTCTTTTCAGACAATATTTGTGTACAAATAAAAATAATAACAATAGCTGACTTAGACAAATTCATTTGCTGATACTGACACCTAACTGGTGAAGCACTCTCCTTTCGCCGTTAGGCAGTCAAATCCTAATTAAACACTAGTGGTAGTACTGTTATCTCATAAAGTGAGCAGCTGCCAAAATGATAAAACGCCTGAAGAAGTTAAACTCTCCCAAAAAATCTCTGTAGAGTAACTCAGTTCCCTGTTAACATCAGTTTGTGCCAATGAATTAAACTGGGGTTTTCTTCTTGGGTTGCCAATCAATTATTAATTTCATAATTACTGTACTTGTGCCTTTCAGTCATAGAGAAAAAGAATAATTAGGATCAGCTATCAGGACATCAATCTTGTGGACAAGGCACCAGGCCTAAATCGGTAAATACTAATCTTATCCATGCATGCATGTCATGCATCGTGACCATTTCGTTTGATTTTGAGTGAAAGTCTTATATTATAGGTAATTTTTCACAGTTGCTTAAACTAATAAATTCTTAGGTGTGTGCCACCACTAAACTAAAAAAGTTAAAACAATTGTTCAGCTTTTTAACTTTTGTTCAACAGATAACAATGCCAGTCCACTTGAACAGTGCTGACAAGCCCACAGAATCACAAGGTGTTACCTCACCTCCCACAGTAAAGTAGCATCAGCCCCATCAGCAGTGATTCAGGCTAGATAGTTGGCTGTTGTCAAAATTTATTTTATGTAATGCCTCATTTTGGCAGGGATGATCGGCCATATTGAGCAACAGCATTTGAGGGAGGAATTGTTAGGGATAAAAAGATGCAATTCCACAGAGACCACTCCCCTGATTTAAGCTCCTGTTATGGAGCACAACAAACACTCACCTCGATGATACCCTCCTTTGCAGGTGTGTGTGTGTGTGAGAGAGAGAGAGAGAGAGAGAGAGAGAGAGAGAGAGAGAGAGAGAGAGATGAGCAAATTCCTTGGGGAAATCACAGACTGAACAGCTATTTTCAGTCGAGGGGTAATTAACATCAATATTCATACACACGCTAACCGGATGGAGCGGTGGAGGGAAGAAGCTGGTAGCAAAAGAAGAAAATAGGAGATGATAGGTGGGGATTGGTGGACGGAGTGATAAACAGAGAAAAGACAGGAGCACAGAGTTTTATCAAGGATCCTCATTTTTTCTGATTAAGATCAGTATTGAGTACTAATACATAGCCGGTAACGTATTCAACAGCCTCTGTTTGTACTGTAGGAAGAGAGCATGAGAGAAATATATAGCCAAGGAAAAACAAACAATAAATGGAGAAAGTGAAGGAGAAAGCAACTGTGTAGAAATGTGTGTTTATGAGAAAGAAAGAGAGGAAGGGAGGGAAAGAGTTGTGGGGACAAGGAAACCTGCAGAGAATGGTTAGTAATGAATAATGAATATTTTTTTTTAACTGCACTTCAGCAAGTGCAGATCTCTTTCTGGAATTTAAATATCATCCGCAAAACAGTTTGAAGGTAGTCTATTTCAAGGATAGCTGCTGATGAATATTTAAATGGGAACAGAGTCCTGCCAGTGACAACTCCATCATGACCTTTGACTGAAAACCTACTCAAGGGCGATTTTTTGTCAGAATATTAATATTCTAACTCAAAAGTTGATATTTTTTTTTAAGTGAGAGAGTACAGTGTCACTTGAGACTTACAGAGCACACAAGGCATGCTCAAACAATATTAAACGCTTAAAACATTTGGAATTTTGTTCATATGTCATTAATCATTAATCGTTTTTTTTCTTCATCAAGGCCTTTTCTTCTCTGCTCGACGTCCATCTTGGCCTCTTCAGGAAAAATGTCTGTACTCATCAGCTGCTCAGTAGTGGATATTATTATTATTAGTCCTGTTATATTCTGCCTCCTGGAACATTATAGACTTACTCTACCTGCAACCTTTCACTGGCAAATTATTGATTTTATTTTAATGCCCCCTCTTGTCTGTTTTATTCACTCAGTAATAAACACATTTATTTGTCTATTGGTCTTATTTCTGTCATGCTTTGATGCAGCAATAAATCTGTAATTGCTATTGGAGCTGTTTAAAACTCGTTTTTATTTTAACACACTACGGGGCAGTCGAGCTGTTGTGTGTCATGAGCAGTACCTGTCTCATATAAATGATGCTGGTGCGAGTAACAGTTGTTAGAGTTTTTCAGTTATTTTTTCTTTTTCTTTTGTTTTTAATTTTTGTTTTCAAACCAGTATTTTCTGAGTTGGTTTGCTTGATAGAGTTTAGTTTTTATTGTTTAACAATGTTCAGTTTATTTATTTTATAGTTTATTTTGTATTAGTTTCAGCACTAGATTTAGTTTTTCTATTTTATAAGACTGGGGCTATTTGTCAGGGATAAGATTTAAGATGTTCAGAATAGGTATTGCAGTACAAACACACCACTTTGCGACGGCAATCAACTCACAGCCATGCAGACATCTCAGTCTCAATAAACAAACGCATCAAAGCCTCCTCATGCTTGACGTGCTGACAAATTTGACCAAAATGACAAAGACAAAAGCTGAAGACATTTCCAGTACACACCAATCAGCCACAACATTAAAGCCACTGACAGGTGAAGGGAATAATATTAATCATATATTTACATTGCAATGTTCTGTGGGGAAACATTGGGTTCTGGCAATCATGTGGGTGTTCTCTGACACACACCACCCACCCAAACATTCCAACATTGCAGACCAAATACCCCCCACAACCCCAACCTTTTTTTCCATCAGCAGCCTCGCCCTAGCTGAACAATGTAGCTCATCACATTTCGAAAACAGCTCAGGCATGTCTCAAGGACCACTACAAGACCACTGCAGATTTCCCAGATCCCAACCTCATAAAGAATCTGTGGGATGCACCGGAATAAGCTGAATCCACCCTCCCACCTGGCGGCATTAAAAACATGAGACTCATTTTTTTCACTTTACCTGTCAGTGGTTTTAATGTTGTTGCTGATTGATGTATTTTTGTCTTTTATTTTTATATCACTTAACTAAAATGTATTATTTCACGCATTGTTTCAGAGTTTTAGTTATCTATAATAACCTTGGAGTGAGAAAGGATTTCTTGTTTGGTAAATACAATTCCTCGTTCCTTGCATCCCCTCACATCTTAGCTTTCACTTGCATCCCTGCTGGAAGGAGCCAGGACAGGAGGAAGAGATACGAGACAAGGGAGCAAGGATGCATAATAGCAAAATGGAAGCACCCATGGATTGAGTGTGTTTCTCAAGGACTGTAATGTCTTCAAGGCTTGAACTCAATTTTAGTTTTACAATTTAATTAAAAAGTTTGGTCTAGACCTGCTCTAATTGGTAAGTGTCATGTGATAACTTTTGTTGTGAATTGGCGCTATATAAGTAAACTGAATTGAAACTGAACTGAACTCAGACCTTCTAATAAAACAGCAGGCTCCTTCCTCATCACGTCGCCCACACCTCATTGGAAACAATTTGTGGCATTCAGCAGTTTTGTTGAAACACACAAATTTGACAACTTACTGAAAAGGCAAAAATACTGAATACTAATCAAACACTTGGCCACCTTCAGTGGGAGTAAATATTCTGAGACTTCATGCATAAAGCTTGTTTTTGGCTCTAAAGACAGGACCATTTCATCAACAGGACAATTAAATAGAGCAGCAGGTTTTCTCTATCTGGCGGGATCTCTGAGGTAAAATGATTCAAAGGAGAGAACGAGGAAAGCGTCTGATGAAACACTCAATGCAGCATCTCATCTTTGCTAAGTCAAATTAGTTGACTTTCTCGCTCTCCTGTAGCGTCTGTGCATCGCTACAAGGGAATTCAGTCCACAACAAAATATTCATGAAGCCATGAACTGGAGGAGCCATCGGCCCACACAAGCTCCCTCAGTCACAACACACACACACAGACACACACCTACACATGCACAAACACAGAATATATACCAAGCACTCATTATCCACCCACACAGTTACATCCTCCACTGAGAAGGACTATCGCTGTGTTTCTGCCACATAACAAAAATCAATGTCAACGCTGAGAGCAGCTGGTGGTATGAAACAAAGGCTAAACTAATAAAAGAATATCCAATAAAACATGGTCTACTTTAGGCGTGATACATGCATTAGTGGCAGCCATTTTGGCAGAAAACCAAGCATCATTTGGAGTCCTTATTCTGTTTTAAAATTCTAGATGGTGGTAAAACAGTGCAAAGTGAGAGTTATGGTCTCCACAAGCTGCAGTGGCCGGTGGGCAACAACATAGTTTCCTGCTCTGATAGCAGAGTAGTAAATATGACAAAAGAGCACAATGTCAATGGGGTACTTAAGCTGAAGGAACTTACATTAATTTAGCACTTTCTGTGCCTTCCTTTGACTGCTTAAAAACCACCCTACACCTTGTGATCGCGCTTCATCTAGTTCTTAACCCACACTCAGACTACAGCCTTTGAAGACTCAACTGAGTGAAAACCAGAATTTACTTTTCAGTCCATAGTGCTTGTTAAAATGTGGGGTGGTAAATAAGATTGAAAAATGAAAAACAAAAGACTGTTGGCCCAAAATACAGCGGTGGAGAAAAACAATCATTGAGAGGACTTCAAATCTTTCAAATCTCCATCAGCAGTGTTCTCTCAAAGGGTACATGGCTCCCTCTGTCGGTGAGATGAGGGTTTGTCAAATGATTCACATTTTCTCTACATCAAATTTATCCCCAATTCTGAAAATCTCTTGTTAATTTGAAACTACTATTTGATTCTAACCACAGTGCAACACACTGATGACTGTTGTAAACAATCAACAAAATATCATGTTGTTGTTATGGTGAACTCTTAAGACTCAACAACTCATCATCCAACTGAGAAACATTTCACAAAGCCCAAAGTTATGATGAATTAGGTATTACTTGAAAATTATCCCTACTCAACTGCAGAAGAATACAATTACTTTCAACTTACAAAACTCTTTTGAGTCTGAGCAAAGCACTAATTCTCAGTTCATCTAACTTGGCTAAATGAAGAAATTAGGACTTGTTTATAAGCGCGAGATATTTAATTGTTGTAATCTCTTCAGCAATTAAGTAGCCTTACTTTCTTTGACATGTAATATCCATGCACTTGAGGGCCTCAGAGTACACTATTTAACTGAGTTCAGACATCACTGTCTTCTATGCAATGACTTCGGATCGCACCCATATATATCTTTAGTACTACTGTTAATACCCCATGTGGTTTAAAAATAAAACTAGACTAGACTGTGATATCCATGCTAAACTCTGTCTGCACTGTATTTAATCTGCATCAGCCTAATGCTACCCATTTGTACACGGAAAGCAAAGATTTAGCCGTTTTATAGTCTGACTACAGCTGGAGTGTCAGATTGTCAGCAACAAGAAAAACTAATTCTGCCATGGCAGGTGACTAGTGAGCAAAAATAGTCTTGGATTTGTCCCGGTCAAAAAACGGTGATAGAGATAATGTATCAGTAATGAAAAAGCAGGTTTATTATTATCATAGCACATTTAATTGTCATAGCATTCATGTATAATGACTAAGAGCATAATTACATGTAACGAAGAATGAAATTAAAAACAAAACGACAAGGAACTCACTGCTGTTCTTCTTATAGGAGGGTCCAGGTTCTGCAGCAGATGGAGGGGAAACTGAGAGGGAGGTACTAGTTGAGGGTGAATCGTGTGGAGATGATGTTTTACCTGTAAGTTAAGCAAACACCATGATGGACCTGCAGAAGCAGTTTATTGCCAGTTCAAGCTTCATTAACGCGCAATCTAAAGAAACATACCATCTTTATTATATGGAGTGGGATTTCCAATCTTTCCTCCAGTTTCCTCAGCTGACTGCAATACTGTCATGTCCAACACAGTGAACACGACCCTGGGACACAAGAAGAAGAAAGTTAAAACAAGGCCTAAGGAGATTACATGCAGAAAACAAAGAAAAAAAGAGTGGGGGTACAATGTATGGAAACAAAAATGAAAGCACATACCTGCCATCTGACAATGTGGTGCTCATGGTCTTCTTCACCTGACAGACACAATTAGGTACCAAGAGGTTTTCTTCTGGCAAATTGTTTAACTGTGTGGCCAGCAGAAAGGCTATACACACACACACATACACATACACAATACAGTCATGTACATCATAGAAAATCACTGGTAGATAGACAAATCTGAGACCAAGATTTTCTTAGCGCTATAGTTGTTCTTCATCACATTACCATAGCTGGACTCAACATGTTATGTTTGTCAACAACAGTGCATGTGTACTTCTGCAAACCAAACCCACAATTTTTCAGGCTACTTGAAGATACTCACAGGACAAAGAGTGCTGACCGTCACTCATCATGAGTCGGAATCGGGGAGGACCAGACATATTAGAAATCTGACGGATGTTCTGACAAACAGAGGGGAGAAGATTTTACAAACAAACAAATTAGTTTGTTTTCACATTCATCCTGAATTTATACATTGTAGTGTAGCAGTGCACATAGATTCAAAATAAACTTTCCAGTGAAGCAGGAGACATCTTTTGTCAACATATTTACATATTCAGTCTGGATTTTGACTGTTTGGCAATTATTCTAATCAGATTATTTTTACATGACTTAAACGATTTCTGGAGAGAATCTGTTAAAGTTCAGCCTGGTCTAACTAGGATTGTACCTACATCACACACTTCTAGTCAAGAAGGTCAAGACAACTCCTTAACTTACCATAAGCTGCAGCACGGGATTGTTCACCAGGGAGCCTCTGGACAGGGCCTAAACAACAACACACATGAAGTTGAAAGTATCTCCAGCTTGACCCATCCTGCTCCATCACATTACCATGCTGTTAAAGTAAAGGCCCATCATCTGGTGACTGACGAAGTGAGAATCATTCTGCGCAGACCCTAGCCGGTAAGCATCAGTGGATAAACTGTTCTGGACTAGATTAGACTGTCCTGTTCTTTCTATCAACTCTCTTGATTCCAAATAATTAAGAAAAATTGACCAAACTGTTGTCTAACCTCATAAGCAATCCCCTGTTTTGCGTCATTATTCAAACAATGACGCAGAACAGAAATCTGAACTTATTTGGCCACATAAACTTACAACAACAACATCAACAAAGTTTAAACAATCTGATCTTTTAATAGTATTGTTAATGGAGCTGTGACATTAAATCTCGTTAGCTTCCTGTGATAGCACCTGCAGCTAGTAGCGCTACATTACTAAATGCCAGCCCCAAGAAAACGACTTGACGTCAAAGAAAAGGGTAATTTAGTAATACACTTTCTTTGCTTACTTCAATTGCCCCCTGTGTAAGTTTTATACTCATGTCTTGGCCAAAGTGGTTTCCAAAGCCAGGAGACAGATTTCTCAGACGTGGTCAAGTTAAAAATATAGAACTTATCGCGAGAGAAGCCAGACAAACGATACTTTCGCAACAGCTGAACGAAATACATCGGATACAATACATTTATGTTTTCAAAATAAAGAACCAAATTTAGTCGGGCTATTGTAATTGGAGTGAGAAATGTAAAGACACCAGATGAAAAGTAAAGATAGTTGAAAACAAAGGCGCAAATGGTGCATGAACAAATCATTTTAAGATTTAAGACATGGATCACTGAGAATCGTGGCAGGCATTTTACATATAGCCAGATACTCGGCAGTGTAATTTATAGTAGGTGTCTTGTGAAAATCAAGTATTAAAAAACGCCTTTCACGCTCTAATGCGATAGCCTTGTTTTAAACCCGATGGCAATGCATTATAGAGATATTCCGATTGGTTTTGAGAAGCTAACCTCATGCTGGATTTTTCCTGGATAGCCATGAGTCGAGACGTATACCTTTTATTTTGAAGGTCAAAGTCGGAAACTGTTTTTTTTTATTACGGAAAATTGATAGTAGTTCTCTAGATTTCATACTGCGATCTGGCGAGAAACGGACCCATAACAAACTCAAATTTAACTTCCGGTCCCCATGTGGTTGTGTTGTGGTCCATGATGGATCTTCCGTGCGTCCAGTGGCAAGAGCATGTTGCACAGAAATGGATCGGACTCGACCCCGAGTTAAAGGAACATTTTACATCCCTGCTTGAAATAGATGACATTTTTAAATGCAGTCTAACTCTGACAACGTGAGTTGCTAGCTTACTTCTGTGGATTGTGCTTGTGAGTTTCCTGCGTCTATCTGATAAATCAGAGACCACTCTTTATTATTTAAATCTGAGATGTCTTAGGTTCGTGAACTATTCAACTTACGTATGGGACATGAACTTATTTTTGATTGGACCAATTAAATCCCAGTTTTCCTGCTACTGGAGAATGTTTTGAACACAGAGGCACTAATCTAGTAGATGATAGGAAAAGTTTATCTGTAATTTGTAATGGTCTCCATCTCTTATCTCATCTCCATGTCTTATAGGCAAGATGATCTGGACTTTCTGCAGTCGATCTCTGCAGGGTACTCTGTACAGAAGGACACAGAGCAAGCAGCCAAATGCAGGGAGCGGGGCAACTCCAGCTTCAAGACCAGAGACTACACTGCAGCTGCTCTGCACTATTCACAGGTGAAGGGGAAAATGTGCTATTGCTCCTCACGAGCCAGACAATAGAAAAAACTTCAACCTACAATAATATAAAATTATATGAAAGGGCACCATTCCATTCAAAATGCTAGTCTCCTTCTGGTTATGTATAATTTTTATCTTACATTTTTATATAACATATTATAAAATAACACTGATATTATCTTTTATTTTTCCTTTAGTGTTTTACTTTATTTTGTAGTCATAAGATCGTACTGAATGGAATTTTTAATGTAGTAGTAGTCCTGATGCAAAACACAAGTTGCAGTATTCATCAGATAAAGATGAATATGCATACAATATTTCTGTTAATTTGTTCACAATTACAAATACTGTAAATATAAAGTGTTTAAAATTTTGAGATTATATAAACAGTACATAGCAGTATTCTTTAGACAAGATATTCCTCTCATTCCTAATTAATATGCATCAACGTTCAGCTTCTTTGTCTCCTGTCATGACAGGGCGTTTGTTTTGCTCCCCTACATTCTGAGCAGCTGTCTCTGTGCTATGCCAACCGCTCTGCTGCGCTCTACCATCTGCAGCACTACCAGGTAAGTTGGCGCCATCTTCAGCAATTTAATAATGAGGTCGTGCTGTACTTGGTGGTATCATTGGAACCTGTTATTAGCCAGTTCTGCTTCTTATTCGATGACTAAAAATGGGCCTGTGAATGTTCAAAAGATTTTCTCCTTCTGTGAGCAGTTTGAACAGCACTTGACTGCAGGAATCCTGTAGGGAATATTGATTCTTATTTTGTAATTACATGGAAACATTACCATCACATGTTTAACATGCTGTTTATACTCAAGTTCATACAAATAATAGGTGATTTGTAAGAGCGCATAAATGTGAAAATGATTTGTACTAATGTCACAGGATTTATGGGAAAGCCATTTTATCACTTAAGTTGAACTTTTTGCACAGATCACTGGCATTGAGATACATTATTTACCAGCCACTGCTGATGCCACTCCTCACTTACTGTACTAAATAGTAGCTAATATTCCCTTCTCAGCCTTCTCAGGTCAGCATATCTAGCACTGATTTTAGACCTGCTCTTAGTTCTACACTTGTGTCAACATTTTAAACACAAAACACTGTTGTAAATAAGTTAATAAAATGTCAGTCACCTTTATGTTTTGCTCGCCATCTTTGACTCACACTCAAGTGTTTCTGTTTTCCCTCAGGAATCCCTTGATGACATCGACCAAGCTCTAAAGAACAACTATCCTTCTCATCTTTTGCACAAACTAGAGGAGCGTCGCACACAGTGCCTCAAGCATCTCTCTGCAGGTCAAAAGGCAAAAGAGGATTATCACAATCCTGCCTCAAAAAATCATAAAGGCCCTGACGGAGAAGGACCTCTCACGGTTGGGATTTGTCCTCAAGCTGTTGTTGCCTTCTGCCTGGAGAAAGGTCGACACCTGGTGGCTACAGAGAAAATTGCAGCTGGGGAGGCCATCCTCAGTGACAGGCCCTACAGCTGTGTGCTTATACCAGGGATGAAGGAGGTGAAAGGGAAGGGAGCAAGACCGGACATGGCGAGAGTAGCATCATTTGGCATGGAGCACAGGCGCTGTCACAGGTGTTTGACTGAAACACTGCGTCCTGTGGCGTGCAAAGGGTGTAGTTACAGCCGATACTGTTCAGCTTCCTGTCAGAGAGATGCCTGGGAAGAACATCACTGCTGGGAGTGTCCACTGGGAGCAGAACTGATGGTGATGGGAGTGATGTCACAGCTCGCTCTGAGAGTAACACTGAAGGCGGGGTTAAAAAACATCCAAATGGCCAGGGATCCAAGCGGAGACAAGCACACAAAGCTAAAGCCAGGATGTCATTCTTCATATTATGGCAACTCTTACCTGAGCGTGTTTCACCTGCTGCACCATCTAAATCGCCACAGCCCTGGTCTGCGTTTCCTTTGTGCAGTTACTCTGACAGTGCTCTACCTTAAGATCAGCAAGACAGGACTTCCACTTGCATCCTGGGACCTCAGTGGACCCTCAGGGCCAAACAGCTACTCACCAGACAAGGAGGGATGTGAGAGCTCGGAGCTATGGCTGCTGGGAAGTGCAGCTCTGAAGCACATGTTGCAGCTGAGGTGTAACGCGCAGGCAATCATCACGCTGCAGGATACAGGTGATTCAGATTTCAGAAGAACTCACGACTGAATCTCAAAGTCAGAAACATGAAAGCAGTTTGTTCCTTCTTTTAATCTAAAGTGTTATATCAATGCAGAGAATCAGTAGGAAAAAAAGATGGATGACACAACTGCAAATGCATGCATGACAGTAGTTTCTGTTGGTCCAGGTGTGACGTAACTGCACAACTCAAACATATTTTCAGAGGAACATTTGCAGTGGAGTTCTATTAGCCAATGAATTTTGTGCATTTTTGCTCATAAATTACTTTTAATGCTCATGAGTTGCACAGTAACCCCTTTTTTCTCTTGCATCTCACAGGAGCAGCAAACTCACCAGTGCAGTCCAGCAGAGAAATCCGCATTGCTACAGCAATATTTCCGACTCTTAGTCTTCTCAATCACTCCTGCTGTCCCAACACCAGCCTGATGTTCTGCACTGGAACCGGTGCTGATTCCACTGGTCCAGAACTGTCTGTAGACCTCAGTGAGGGTGTAGCTGAGGACAAAGGCGCAGCCCGCGGGGTCACAGTAACTGTCAGAGCAGCCAAAGTTATCACCCCTGGACAAGAGATCCTGCACTGCTATGGTAAGACAATCATTATTGTTATGTTATTTTGCATTTTATGCCTTTGTGCAACAGCCATTATGTTTTCGGGTTGCCCATGCATGCATCCATTCATCCATTCTCATAAACATGATATCTGAGGAAGACGTAGAGGAAATTTACTCAGATTTAGTACAAATATCTACTTGGACTCAAAGATGAACTGATTCACTTCTGGATGTCAAAGACTAGAGATTTTCTGTCCACCTTGAAGCTGTGCTGATTGGACAGATCTTCTTTGCTGGCGACACTTTCGTATTTGAAGCACTGCAGTCCACCACAAACTTGGTGGTTTTAGTGATATTGATCCTCTGGTGGATGTCATTGCGTGACACGATGAAACTCTCCATCAGTCACTACATATACTGTATAAGTCTAGACAGACATGGATATAAATTGTAACTTGTGCGCTGATGCATTCGACCACCAGGTGGTAATTCTAGTTTGAGTTAAGGCTTATGCTGTCGTGCTACTCTGTCCTTGCTCGCTCAGGTCCCCACAGCAGCAGGATGGCGACCCAAGAGCGCCAGCGTCTCCTGCAGGAACAGTACTACTTCCTGTGTCAGTGTGAGGCCTGTACTGTGCAGCAGCCGGAGCAGGAGGAGGAGCGTACTGAAGACAGACAGCAGTGGTTGGGTGCTGGAGGCCATCTACATGAGTCTGGTCTCCTGTGTGGAAAGTGCAAAGGATCTCTCAAGGTGTTCATTAGTGTTGTAGTGGATTGTTTTTTATAATTATACATGGGTAATTGCAACACTTATTTATGAATTCCTCTTTCCGTATTAATCTTACTCTTCTTCCATTTTGTGAGTTTTCAGAAAAGCGGTGAGGACAGTGGAAAAGGATTTATGTGTTTGCAGTCATCCTGTGGTCATCGCATGTCTTCATCTGCAGTGAACCACAAGCTGCAGGAGATCAGGGCCGACCTGGAGAAGGCTGTGGACCTCATGGAGAGAGACAGACCAGGTTATTTTGATACAGTATGCAGACACAATAATGTATGTATGTGTCATCTTGTTTCGTCGTCATGTTATTCTTCTGCTCTGTCCTCTCTCAGATGAGGCTCTGAGACTGTTGAGAAGGACCCCCTGTCAGTCTGGACTGATCCTCGCAGAGTCACACCCACTGCAGGGCGAGCTGGCAGATGCAACAGCCAGGGCATATGCCACAATGGGTGAGAAGAGTAGTATATGAGTATTTGCAGATGAGCTTTGTGGCCATAGACAATTTTTCAATATGATATCACAACTCAAAATACTTTCTAATTGTAGAAAAAAACATTTAATTTAAGGAAGAACTGTCAATGTACCACTGACAGCAGTGGTTTGTCACTAACAGGTATATAATGTAACATGCATGTATGAAAAGGGTCAAGTAACAGCATTGACTTTGTGTGTATTTCAGCAGACATAACAAAACACTGATGACTATAGTAACAATGTGGCAGTGGAAGGCTTAATTTTAGGTCAGAAATAAGCATCCTAACTGTACTGCAGCAGTATTCATGTTGTGAGAACCAGCTAAAAAGCTTCATAATATCAACTTTAATTTCAGATATGTAGCTAAAGCCAAGAAACCAGTGAGTGTCAGAGTAATGATGGTGACTCTTATTTCTACTTAGTCATGACATGAGTTTTGCTCAGTTAAAATTTTTCAGTCAACAGCTTCTTTTTTTTCCCCCACTGTTGGTGTAGGTGACTGGAACAATGCAGCCTCCCATTTGGAGCGAAGCACTGTAGCCATTGGCTCCCAGTATGGAGAAGACAGCATTGAACTGGGTCGTCAGCTCTTTAAATTAGCCCAGCTACATTTTAATGGGTGAGCGAGTTGTACAGACAGTGAGAAAAGTTTGGTTCTCAGGGTACAGTACTGCTAACTGCACTAATAAGTCCAAGTCCTACTGTTTTATGAGTCTTACTGACATTATTAGTAGAAATAACAGCTCTGCCTTGCTGTCTTTCTCCTCTCCTTCTCCCAGAGGTGCCAGAGGCCCAGCCCTCTCTGTCATCCCCAAGGTCAAACACCTCCTCCGCCTTCACTGTGGCCCTCACTGTCATGAATTACAGGAGCTGCAAGCTATGGAGGACTGTCTACGAGGGTAGTCAAGAGCCGAAAACTTTACAGTGTAATAACCGATTAAAAAAACTGATTAAAATCTGTGAAATTTTCTTAGTGTCTCCACATGTAATAAAAAAGCTGATGTGTTGTTTATAAGCACTGTGTGTATACATACAGGTACTTTGATACGCGCTATGTAAGTATGCTATTTTAGAAGTGACGTGAGTTTGCACAGCTACCAAATGGCCACAGGTATACATGTAGTTAATTGTGTCTCTCTGACCTCTTGGTGTCAAAATGTATACATCAATAATTTCAATTTCATGCTTCAGTGGTGGTCTTACAGTGTGACGCAACTTATCCGACAGGTACTTGCAGGTTACATGTACTTCTCTAAATGAGACTAAAGTAAATGTGTACATTTTTTATGACTGTGGTTAAGAAATGGTTTCCACTCCAGCAAGTAAATCAATCTATATGATCTGCAAATACCCTCGGCTACTATACACACATATAGGTAGCCCTCTGACCTTTAGGTGGCAGCAGTTATCCACTGACAAATTTAATTTCATGCTTCGATGGCTGGAAAGCAAGCTCTGACTCTTGAGCCTACAGTACCCATCCCATGTCCTCCAAGACCTCTATATGTTCAATTTAAGTCTTTATGAGCACATCAAATTATTATATTAAAGGGTTTTTGTTGTTGTTTCCCCCTCATCACAACTTGTAATCAGTAAGTGACCCTCTATGATGATGATGGGGAATAGTTTATGAGTTCCACATAAACAAATGAAAAATAAGAGGTCCTTTCACTGTGGGCACTGCTGTTTAGGTTCATTAGTTTTTAGAGATGAAAGACAGCTCCTGTTGAGCAAAGACAATAAAATCTTGATCCCAGCTGGAACTCCTGAGGCATCTGCCAGTTAGACGTCACTAGTATCTGGAGGGTAGCCAATCCGACAGACGTGGACAGGTACTTACTTACAGGAAGTCAAGGTCAAGTAAAAAAAAAAAAAACCTCAGAGAGGCAGCTGGTGAAATCAGCTGAGGAGTCGTGTAAGGGTGAAGTCAAAAGGCTACATGGGGCAGGCTCATGCTGATTACTGCTGTGACAAAACTGCTGCAGGTCCAGGAACAAAGTCATTCCTGAATCACTGGAATTATACAGGTCTCAACTTTGAGTCGGAAAAATAAGACAGCGTAGCAGGGATCAAGTCTTTGTTGAACTCAGACACTGGCAGAAGTATTTGCCACATTTGCTTGAAAAATGTATTAAACAGGAAAGTGTTGTCAACCTTTAATAAGTCACCAATTTATTTCAACTCCCACGTGGGATTGGCCAAGTGATTGACAGAATATTTAATATTAAAGTCATAAAATCTAATTAAAGTCAAAAACAAGTGCCTGAAACAGAAACCACCATATCCAAAATCAAGTTTTCTATGATCCAAGATTATTTTATTTTGTTCTTTGTTATTAATGATATTTTATCCTATTTTAATTTTGCACATTTGCTATAAAGTAGATAGATATAAATCACAATGACTGAACTATGCAAATGTTGAGTCAGTGTCGTCTCTGCTAGCAAATTTCACATTCAGATGAACGTGATACAATAATTCTTCTCACTGCTCAGATCTCTCTTTTGTGCAGTTTGACCTCTAATGAGATACTATATATTAGCATAATGTTAACATAATGTTACAGCAGGAAAGTCAGTGGTGTAGCTTAAAATGTGCAAATGAAGAGCCAGAGATAACACAAAGTGATACAGCTCACTATGGGAGATGTTCACTAATGTAGCTTAACATCCCCTAATGCGGAGCGTCTGATAACACATAATCCGACATATAATAAAGCTACACTATTTGAATGTTAAAATCCAGTTATATCCCAAATATACTTGTAAAAGAGTAGTGTCATATTCATAAAATGTATTGATCATTTATCAGGTTCCAGTTGTTGGATCTGCCTTTGCATTACCCACACAAAATCTGTCTGTTTGAAGGCCTAAAAGTCACACAAACTGCTTATTCGTGTTCTCTGAGATATTTCTGTTTGTTTGCTTGTTTTTGTAAGCTAAGCCATGTGTGCCTCTATATCAGTCAGGAGCTCAAGCAGAAGATGTAAGCTCATGTTCAAAAGGAAAAAGCACAAGCAAACTAAAATGAATCTGAAGTAGCGAGGAGGAAGGAGCATTAGGGGAAAAAAACAAACACAGCCAGCATGAATTAGATGGCAGACATCTCCATGCTTCTCCACTATCAGATCACAAGTTCCTTATTTGACTGTCCAGTGCCATTTGAGGCCATTTCCAGTGGCTGTGATCTTGGGCTTATCAGATGTCTCATTATACATAATGCAATCAAAACTGGCCAGACCACAAAACAAAAAGCTGTCGTCTGTGTATTCAATAACAAGGCCTGCGTCAATATCTGTAACACAGACCAACAGAGTTCCTAACAGCCGAGTTGACCTGACTCAACGTGTCTCCAGTAAGCCGCTGGTCATCAGCATTACAGCCACCCCTGCATGAATTATACACACAGCTGTAACCATAACAATGAACTCTGACCTTCAGGGTGAAGCGGTGGCTGGAAAAGTAAAGTGAAATATAACTGTGAAGTCCCCACCTGGCACACACTTAAAGTTGTTCTACTGAAATCATCAGAATCATTACAAGCTGCCTCTTTCTCCACTTGGAGCAAACAGCAAACTTTTCTAACTAATAACTATATAATAATATATATGTATACACACACACACACACACATATATATATAATAACTATACTACTAACTATAACTATCGGGTATGATGATGAGGGCCAAAATACAAAGGCAAACTGAAATTCTTTCCTGATTAAGGCACTAAAAGAAAAGTTAGGGGATCAGCTGTTCAAAATGCATTAACGCTGACCATAAATTTAAATAAAAGTTGAAACAGTTAGGACAGTTCACTCTGAACCACAAATGTGAACATGCTGGTGGTCAGGGGATTGCCAAAGCCAGCGGGGTTCATGGGAACCACGAAAGTCTGCACACAATTCTGACTGGTAATCCATCCAGTAGCTCTTGAGCAGTTTTTGTCTGGATCAGAATCATGGTCAGTCCATAGAGCCATGCACTGCTAAAAACAATGGTCAACATGTTTTGTTTGGTTTTATTGTTGTTGTTTTTTTTTTTTGAGGGGGGGGGGGGGGGGGGGGGGGGGGGTGTTTGGGGGGTTTTTTGGTTTTTGATTTTTGGCTTTGGAGTTCAGTTTTCTGGCTTCACTGTCAGTTTACCTGCCCAATAGACAAGCAGAAGCTCAATACTTAAAATCACTGCTCTGTCTCCACTAGAGCACAGAGGTCCAGCTCAGAAAAACCAAGAAGACAAATAAAACCAAAAGGCAAGTGTTGCTGTCATGCTGAAACTGTTCACCTTTAACCTCTTCATCATATTTTTACAGCTTTAATGGTTTCGGATGGCTGTTAGTCGTGATCATAGTTTCCTTTCAGCTTGGTACTTGCACAGTAACAATCCCATTTACCTCCTTTTCACCACTTATCCATCAACCTGCACTTCAAATCCTCCCAGACAAGACCCTGTGGAGGGTCTCATGTTCACCCTTACTGCTCAAAAGAATCCCATCTTCCTCCCATCCTGATAGTTACATGAGACCCTCACTCTGCACACTGAGAGCTCCGACCCCCTCAAGCGCTCCAGTGTCTGCAGCTGGCTTTAAGTGGATTTGTTCCTTTAGTCAGCCTCCTCGATGCTCCATCTTTCAGCTCCACTATCCACTGCAGAGGACATCTGATATATGATGCAGAGGACGGTAATGTGGCCAGTGCTCATGTAAAAATAAAATCCCCATCACTCTCTCAAACAGGCAAGGTTAATACAGACCATTATGGAAATGGCTGACAATAAATAATAGTCATTCAAGACTGAATGTAAGATTGAAAGATTCTGATTGTTCTTGGTTTCTGCTGGACCAAAAATAGAAACATTCATTAGTTTTTGCTCACACTTGCGGGCTATAATTTCAACATCCAAATTATGATTAGAAAGAGAGAGAAACGCTTTGTGGGTTGAATGAGAATCACGATCTATGTGTCTGAGGGCTGGTGTAATTTTGTCTGCAGAGGAGGGGGAGGGGGGCTTTCTAAATTTGGCACATGTGCGTGAGAGGTGTGTATACTACTGGACAAGGTGAGGGTCAGCTGGGCCGGGAAGCCCTTCAGCAATCACTCTCCGAAAACAATTCACCTTTCTGGAACACAGTCACACACCTATGACTAAGCAGCTTGATCTACGCAAGGTTACAGTTTGATTGGCACTCCTGCATTTTTAGCTGTGCTGGTGTAGCAGCTCTGAGGACGGTGGATCCATCAGCCACTTTGGTCCTGACTCAAATATTCTTGTTAAATAGTGGATGAATTGCCATTAAACTTTACGCAAATATTCATGGTTCCCAGAGGATGGATTCTGTTCATACTCTGGTGACTCCATGAGTTTTTCTCTATTGCCACCAGCACGTCAAAGTTTTCAGTTATTTTGCGAAATGTCTCGATCGTATCAGACAATCTGTCTTAATGACTTTTATATAGTGCCATCATGAGATTGATATTTCTGTTTTTAAAGGCTCAGTGTGTAGGATTTATTAGCTGAAATCAAACATTATATTCATAACTAGGTTTTTGTTATTGTAAAATCACCTGTTTTTATCTTGGAACGATCTTTTTATATATACAGAGGGAGATCCTCTTCCACTGAGCCTGGTTTCTACAGAAGCCAAGAACACTGGCTACTTTTGCATTTTCCCAGTTTGAGTGGCCACTGTACGGGGAGGGAGAGTCTATTCAGCTGATTGCAATGTGCAACCACAGTGCAAGATGCCGCTAAACCCTACAAACTGGACCTTATACTGAAATGTCACAACAGCTATAGGATAGTTTACTATTAATTTTCATACATGCATTTGTGTGCCCCCTAAGATGAATTACATGAGCTTTGTGATCCTTTGAGCTTTAATCTACGAACACGATCTGGTCAAGTGTTTATTGCCAAATATTTGTTCAATACTTCGGTTTCTCAACAAATACCTACAAAACTAAACAAACATTCCCATCAGCCTCAGTTTGTGTTTAGCACTAATTAGCAAATGTTAGCATGCTGACATGCTGAAATTTGACAATCATGGCACACACCTGCTCAGCATCAGAATGTTAGTGTCATTGTTATGATCATGCATGCGGTGATCATGTATGAAGTTAGCATTTAGCTCAAGGCAGTGGCACTGTGCAGCCTCACAGAGCTGTTAGCATGGTTGCAGACTTTTAGTCTAGTTTTTGTTTGAAAGTTTGGGAGGTTAAGTAGGACCTTTCTTATATCAGCGGATTCTTGTCAATTAAAGTGAAATTTTTATTTTGCATAATTTTAATTTCATTTAGAGTTTCCATTCACAAACTCTGTGGAAAAATGCTTTCTCCTGTCCCTGGACGCACTTGTGATGTTCCTAGATATGAACGCTGAATATTGCTGACATTATTCATCCAGCTCCAGGGAGTAGTAACCCAGGTGACATACTTCAAACCTCAAAAAGCAAATAAAAAACATTTAGTAGAAAGTCGCCCTTGGGGAAATTTATTTATTTACTCAGTTTATATTCTGTGGCATCAGCACTCCCCTCTGCCACCTGGGGTACTAAATATGTTGACTGAAGAATGAAGGGTCCGCAGCTCTTCTCTTTCTTTTTTTCATAACTGCCATAAAAGTGTATTCATCTGACAAATCAATGATAATACAAGGAGGATATATTTTGTGTGTGTGATGAAGCTGTAGTCTGGCTTGCATTTTTTTAAAACAGGCTCACATAAAACTGTAAATCTATCTTGTCTAGCCATAGGGGTAAAAGCTAAGAATAGTTTCCTCTCTCTCTGCTCTCCAGACAAAAATAATGACCTTCCCTTTTCAATAAGCTCCACCATAATAAATGTAAGAAAATCTCTTCCTCATTCTTGCCCATCTATCCATGCCTCCTTTTCTTTGCAAATGTCCCACTCTGTTCTCAGTTGTAATGGCACGAGTATTTTCAGCAGCATGGCGAAACTTAGATAGATGATAAAGAAATTTCTCTCTACGACCGCTCATGCTTCTCCTTCATCGGTTGTCCCTCACTGTAATGTGTAATGTGATTTTTATTGCCCTCTGTGGGGAAATTTCCCTTTCACTTTTTCCCTTCACAGTGCAGGATCAGCTGCAGAGCAGGAAGGGGTTTGGTATTGTGTTCAAGGACACTTGAGCAAGTTTAATGCTTGCTGGTCCTCCTGATGACGAGGGGTCTCCCGCCTTCTGCCTTTTTCATTATGCAGCACTTATTCCCATAAACACCCTTGTGGACAACAGAAAACTGCTTGAGGTTCATTTTCCCTAAAAGTCAAATGCATCTGTCCTTTCTGTGAAAAGGATTGTGTGAGTGAGTCGTAAAGAACTTGGCCAGTTGATTATTTGGTGGAAGTTGTGGAGGAAGTACACAGATCTTTACTGAAGTACCAATACAACAATGAAAAAGTATCAGTTACAAGTAAAGCTCCTTCATTCAAAATCCCACTTAGGTAAAAGCATATCTGTATCAGCAACAAAATGTACTTAAAGTAGAAGTAGTCATTCTGAAGAAGAACTATCCCCTGTGCTTCATTTGATCATACATTATATTATTAGTTTGTTAATACTGATATATCATTAAGCACCATTTTACTTTGGTATCTGGTTAATTTGGAGCTATAGTTTAAATTAATTTATATAGAGTCACAAGATCAATCAGAAAGGTCATGTGGTGATTGGGGCAAAAAGAAGAAAAAAGCTAGATTTCTCTAATACTCAAGTAAAGCACCCAGTACCCAAAATTGTACTTAAATGCAGCACTTGAAGAAATGTACTTTCCAACACTGCCTGGTGGCTTCTAACTTTCGCTAACTTCCTTCTTTGATCACACACAGTCATGGAGATCTCACATCACACATCTCTCAGCAGCTACAAATGCACCAGTTATTATATCAAAGAGGGACGAGAGCACCAGACCCTGGTCGCTGCTCGTCCATCTCCTCAGCATCCTGCTGCCGTGGCTGCAGGGAAGAATTGTGGCAGTTTGCCCTGGAAAGTTCACCCTAACTGTTGGTAGAAGTGATGAGCAGTCTAGTTGCTGATGGATGGAGGGTACTCTGATTGTCTGGCCCTGCCAAACATAAATATTGTCTCTGACTTTGTCCCCTCAGAACAGCCTGACAACACCAAGGTTTATTGGAAGAGGCTGAGGGAGTAATGTCAGGCGGACTAGGCCACAATGTACATGTATGACTCTAAAAAATGTTCAAGTCCTTGATTTGTCCTTTAAATCTACAATGTTTTACTACATTTGGATAGCTCAGCATTGGTATTTAACGATTAGGTAACACACTGTCACTTATCTGATGACCTCTATGGACTGTGGAAACTCACCCTGTCCCTGACCAATGTTACTTCTGACCACGTTCTGAATATATTCTTAAACAAAGTACTGAGACTTTTTGCTGACCTTTTGCAACAGTTGCAAGTTGAGTTTCAATAATTCATCGTAATAAACCATGATTATCTATTATATTGGACCATCCATATAATATTTCATGGGATGATTAAACTCAACATGCAGCACCGAATTTAAAATGCAGTTATCTAATACACAAATGGAAGCAATTCTCATTTTTTTCCAAAACATTTTCTCCATATAGTGGTGCTGAAACTGGATCACCCACCACTGGAACTGATTAACCTCTTCTAACAGGACTGGAGGCAGGCCAGTGTCTTGCCTGGACTCAGGCAGTTGGTTCACTTTCCAAGGTGTTACTGATACACTTCACCCTTCAGCATGAGTGTCTTAACTGCCATGGGGGCCTGAGTATCGTCAGTCAATGACATCCAGAAGGACAAGCAGCGGTCGTGTGAACATCAGATATCAATCGTTTTGTAACACAGTCTTAATAGAGACATTGTGAGCCAAGTATCCATACCATTTGTCGTGATCATTGGAAACTCAGTGTTCATAAACTAATCCAGCTGGCAACTGGAGAAGTCGTTATTGTGTAATACTAACCGTGTAGAGTCAATGGGGACTTGTGGGGGTTAAAATATACAGAAAGTCATGAATATCTCTTTGCCCTTTGTTTCCTGATCATGTTTGCATTCAAGTCAAGTCAGATCTTTTTTTTCAACATTTTTGACCACAATAATGCTATTAGTCAGAAGATCTCTTACGAGACTGTCAACTGATTGTCTCCTGATCATTATACACTACACTACACTAAAGTATTGAGGCTTACAGATGCCTCACTAACAATATTTGATGTTGGCACTGTTCAACAGGCACACAGAAAATGACCTCTTGGATTTGAATCAATGAAAGCACAACTTGGGCAGGTTGAATTACCTGCTTACATAATGTATCTATTTAGAGAGGAAAGGGTGTGAATTATGATCTTCTCTAATCTTTTCTAAACCATTGATTTCTAGATAGTATTACACTCAGGCTTCAGATTATAAGAGTTTGAGGACTGAATTCTCACCGAATGAATGTGATGCATCACATTAAAGTATGTCCCCTCCAGCCAAGACAGTAATGTGAAGAATGATGAATTTATGCATTACTTTGACTATAAAGGTCCAAAGTATCATCTGTAACCTTAAAATGGAATATTAACTTTTCATATTATGTAGGATACTTGGTGGGCAAGAAAAAATGGTTAATGGAATATTATATTTATTAATACATTTTTAATATTAATTATAAATTACATAATAATGTAATATTTAAAGGAAATATCCGACCAGCAAAATTCTTCTTGTTCGTCTTCTAAATATTAATATGATAATTATCATTATGTGTATCTGAGAATCCCAGAATCCAACAAAGTGAATATATTTCACTGCATGTGTTTGTGTTGTGACAAGGACTCAGTGATTCACTTTATAGTTTTCCACAATGGCCACACGGTGTGATCAGCAGCCACAGCGAACCCCTCTGACTGAGTGACTTGGCTTTGTTTGGCCGAGTTGCGTCTGTCTGGCTACGGCTCACTCCATTACAAGTCTAAATGACTAATTAATGGTCCCCGGACAGGTGACACCGACTCCTCAAGATCCATTTACACCCTCATCACCACAGGGCTCTGACTGGACTCCACTGCACTTCTTCACTTCTCCCTCACCTCAGTCCTCCTCTCCTCTCCTCTCCTCTCCTCACTCATCCCCTCATCTCTTATTCATCCCGTGGTGGAGTACTGTTTAAGGAGCAGGTCTGCGGATAGACAGATGGGAAGATTGAGAGACAGGTGGACCAGACATATAAAGCTACAGAGAGAATTTGGAACGGGAGGTAGAGTTAGAGAAAGAAAGAGAGAGATGGAAAGAGTGGGGTAGCTGATGTGTTACTACCTTTACTGGTCTTTTCAACTCTGAGGTATTTTGCAGTAGGTTGTCTGGAAGGGAGATAGATGAACCCTGATATGCCAACAAGGACAGAAAACTCATACTCCTCACTCAATAGTCAGATAGATAGTATTGGACTGTGTGTCTTTGTGTGTGTGTGTAAAATCCACATTATTCACAGTTGCTACAGCAGAGTCCTTCGACTGCTCACCCCAGTTTCTTTTTTAAGTGATGGCCACTATCAAACATAGACACACACACACATTCACATGCACACACACACGCACACACTAAGCGAGAAGAAAGATTAAGGAGATTTTAGATGAAAATGCTGTTACCCATGAGCACCCTTGTGTACCACAGCACGTCCCCTGACACCCTTCTAATGGACAGCAGCAGTACAAGAGAGTGTGTGCCTCAAGCCTCTAATGATACTGCACATACAAAATCTCCTTGAGTCACTTTCATAGCTAACAGAGTTATGGCTCTGCAGAGAGGGAAAGAATTTTCACTTTTAATATAGCTAGTCCTCAAGCTTTAAGTCCTTTTCATGCAAAATGTAAATGAACATTACTGATCCATCAAAAGTAAGAAGAAAGACAAAATTCATTGAAGGTGAAATACTGCAAACTTGGGGGACCAGAACACAGTTTAATAGAGTAAAAATGGTTAATGAGACCTATTTTTGTTTCTGTTTCGAATATGGAAGACGCTGGAAAAAGATAACAAGAAGCATAAAGCTGTTTCACGCTTTCTAATTCAGTGCAGAGTAATATTACAGCGCCTCAAACTTTATTTGGAAAAACATTGCTTTGCTTTCTGCTTTAGTACATATTTTTTAAGACTATTGCTTCCTCATCAAGTATTCTGTCAGCGTGATACTGTGCCAGAGAGGTGATCAGGGTGTTTACTGTCTCTAATGTACTGAAACATTGTGTTGAGTCATGCCGGGAGATAGCGTTCCAATTTTTGTGCATTGTGATACCTTCAGGCTTTGACTGTTACACGGCATATGTATTTCTGTGTCCTTGGGTCATTCTGGCTCGTTTTTAATTATGAATCCTGCATGTGTCAGTCAGTCACGTACCTGCTGGAGGAAAGATGAAGGACAGATCAAGTTGGCTATTAAAACAAGGTTAATGAATGACGAATGAGAAAAAATGAGAGTGGATTGCATTAGCAATTTGCAGTGGACCTATAAAAACACACAAATACACATAAAATGTAACCGTGTGTACGTACACATGCAAAAACAGCATGCAACAGCTAATTTAGCATGTGAGCGGAAAATGCCAGAAATAACGACACACGTGAGGACGGGAGAAGATTCTTCTGCCAGGGCTGGTGGCAGCTGGTCATTCACCCACAAGTTTTCACACACACACACACACACACTGTAGTCAGGAGATAGGAATGGGCAGCCATGAGCAAATCAATTACGAGGTTCAGTGTCAAGTTGAAGGCCACAAGGAGGGCACCATAACAATATCCCAGCAATGGTCTGTGAACAGTAGCCACCACTAAATCAGCCCTCTGCACCGGCAGATAGAACGGACACCTGTGGAGAAGGCAGAGGGGTCCTGAGTAGAGAAGGGGAGGACTGATGTCCTTGTTTGTTTGGGGAAAGAAATACTATCCCATATGCCTTAATAGGCAAAACTACCTGACATTAATATGGCCGTTTGAGCTTATCAGGAGTGCCAGCTGTAAGGCCATTCTCCATCATTCTCTATCTCTTCCTGCCTTGTCGTCTCTCTTCTTCAGTTTCTCATTCTCTCCGTCTCCCACTGTCTATATTTACATCCCCAACAAAGTCTTTCCCGTCCGTTTCATTCCAGATTTAGTGCTCTTGGGTACGACAGAAAGTGCAATCAATTCAAGATGCTGCAGTTCTATGGCCCCTGTTAAATATAAACACAAAGCCCAATATTTTCAATGGTTCTTATTGTCCTTTAAAAGAACAGTTTGTCATTTGGGGAACTACAGTCTTACTACTTTCTGAGAGTCTCATATCTGCTCCTTTTCCTTTATGATAGGACTGATATATTTCAAATAACATGTGTTTCCAACTTTGGGACACCAGTTTGCAGAATTTCCTTTCACACGTTTTCCACCATGAAAATGTACAAACCCAACATTAGTTCCCAACCTAACTGGTGCTTCTGTGGCTTTCATGGCCATCAGTCATGTGGAAATCCCAAACCCGGAGGGGTGGAGGCTGTTATAGCAGCAGATTAATGCCTGTGGTTTTAGAAAGATGAAGTGAAAGACATATGGGTGTAATGTCTGAAGCATCTACACACTTTTCTCTATGTTGCATAACTGCATGCATACAGCTGGCCTTGTGAGACTCACATATAGGCTGGATAAATAGCACTGAGGGTCTAAATAATAAAGAACAAGCAAACAATTCATCCACATGATGTTCAACAATAATTTGAATATTTGTTTTGTACTAAAAAGCCAGCTGAACATTTTCCTTTCCTGTGCAGTTCAGAGAAATGTCATCATGAGCCTGAGGAAATCTGAAAAAGCTGACGCGTAAATACGAGGCAGATTGCAGACACAACTTTTGCTTTATCAGGACAGAAAACACACACTATGGTCTGATGCTCTTTGCCTTGGTGTGTGCTCTCAGTCACTCAGCAAACACACACACACACACACACACACACACACAGACAGACCGAGAGAAAAGGGGAAGACAAACAGTTGTGCCCTTTGTGATCACTAAAGGTGTCAGCAAGGATGTTACTGTTACTCTCATCTGCTGCAATTAAATAAATGCCCAAATGGTTTGATTTGAACTTGGTTTGTTGGCTTGTTATCCTCAAAGTTATTTTTGTATCCAGTATCTATTATAAATGGCACCACACACAACCACACATGACAGCGAGGAAAATCTTTGGCCTTTTTCATCCCTTAATCAAGCAGTGAACCAAGCAGTGATTTCGTCCTTCATTCTATCCACAGTGCTGAATACCTCCGTCTTGAACAGACTTTCTTCCTTCCCGCCATCCTTTCTTCAGTTTCCTTCTCTCTTCCTGCAGTCAGACATAACTGCACAGCTCTGCCATCTGGAGCTGTCCGCGGTGCTGAACCTTTCACCATCTACGACTTCCTTCCTGTCTGCTTTATTTATTGGTCTTCCTCAGTTCGCGTTGTGGTTGCTGTCAGTTAAAATAACAACTAAAAAAAAGCTCATTTGTCTTCTGTTCTTTTCCTTGCTGTCTTCTTTTCATGTAGAGGTTACGTCTGGTCTTGAAGTTTCATTACCACAAAGCACTGGAGTGCTCTGTGGAGCTGTCCATCACGCTCTGTGTCACTAAACAAACTTTCTTTCTCTCTTTCTTATATACTTACATTAATATATTTAAAATAAACTGATACCTTCTGTCCTTATACTTTATTAATGATGTCCTTCGCTGTTCAGCACAGGATTATCTCAGATTGGAGGTGGGCATGGTGAAAGTATTGCCAGACAAAAGGATGAATTGCATGCACCATATTGCTTAATTAGAGTAAAAATTCACCTCATCCTAACTGCAGGTTTAAATGTAAAACTGTTGATTCCCTCCTTGTTCCTGCTTAAGTAGTAACAGATTTCATGTCACGGGCGCCATGCCAAATCTGTGTTGGTAGCAGCTTATGTATTCAGGCTTATTGATTTGTTTGCCAACTCTATACTGTAGACGTGGAGAGCGTGACCATCTCCCCGAAAGGGAGCTTTCTCGACCAAGGCCCCATTAAACAGGCTCCACTGCCCGCATGTAATTACAGCAGCTGACTTGCAAACAAACACTAGACGCCATAAATTAAAGCTGCAATAACGGAAACGCGTTGTGGAGAGGAAACGGCCGACTCTGTTAAAGTTAAAATGACCCTACAACGGTCTGGTCATGGCCAACGAGCTCATTTTGGAGTTCAAGCTGGCAAACTGCATGGGTTTCGTGAGACAATAATTAAAGACAGTAAAAACTCTCCATAACATTCATATAGATTGTTTCTGCTATTTCGTTCGTTATTTGGACTCTTCTCGTAACCTTTTCAAAAAAAAAAGAGCTATTATAAATTTGGATGGTTTGTGAGTAGGCTGCTTGTAATGGTGCCTCTCTTCCTCTCTCCCTCCCTCCTCCTCTCTCTCTCTCTTTCTCTCTCTGTCTCCCCCTCTTAGTGACAGGCGTCAAAAATACCACCAAGGGAGCGCAGATCAGCAGCTTTCCACGCAGCCACACACTCGGCTTTCGTCCACCGTCCGAAGAGAAAATATCTCCCTGAAAACTCATATTTTCTGTAGACGGGGGTGCACAGCGCAGATATGACCGCGGAAAGAGCCTTTTTTCCCTCTTTCTCTCTCTCTCCTGACTGTGCAAAGTAACCGATTCGACTTCACATGCCTGAGAGGATTGTAGTCGGTCACCTTCTTTGCGAGACACATCTGCGCAGCCCTGCGTTGAGACTAATATGAGAGAGAAGATGTGGATATTTCACAGTTCAAAGTGTCTTTCTTCTATCTGGAATCAGTGGTGTTTGTATTACGCAGCAGTGGTCTGTTTGTTGTTTTCGCCTGTCAGGACGGATGACGCCTGTCCCTCGTCCTGCATCTGTGCCAGAGACTCCGGGACAGTCACCTGTCGTGATGGGGAGGATAGCGAGGTGCCGGGAGACATACCGGAGTGGACATCCACCTTGATACTGAAGGGGAGAAACATCTCAACTTTACAGCGCGGTGCGTTCATGAGCAACGGCACTGAGTTGGAAATGACAACACTCTCGCTGTCCTACAACGGAATACAGACTATTGAACCCTACGCCTTCCTGGGACTCCCCCGATTGCATTTGCTGGATCTGAGCCACAACCAGTTGACGTCTATCTCAGCCAGGGCTTTCCACGGGTTACTAGAGCTGCGCTCTCTTTACCTGAACCACTCGGTTTTGCCTCCGGTCACGACGCAACTCTCAAATGCGCTCAGCACACAAAGTTTGCGCAACCTCCACAGACTGGAGTTGGCGGGAAACAGGCTGAAGTCTTTACCCCTGATGAGATTAGATATATACAATCTGCACACGTTAGTGCTGATAAACAATTCCATAGAGAGCATCGGTTGGGAAAACGTAACCAATTTGTACCAGCAAAGGCGCATACGCGTATACCTGTCTTTAAACCCGTTTCGGTGCAACTGTGACCTGGAGGCGTTTTACTACTGGGTGAAGAACTCATCCCAGTGCCCGGATGCAGGGCGTCTCCTGTGCAACGAGCCGGAGGCCAAGAGGGGGATTCCCGTGGAGAATCTCCGGAGAGAGGACGTGGATTGTATGAACGAGAACCTTGAGGCGGTTTCATACGTGTTCCTTGGTATAGTTTTGGCTCTGATTGGGGTGGTGTTTCTTATGGTGTTGTATCTGAACCGGGGAGGCATCAAGAGGTGGCTCAACAACATCAGAGAGGCATGTCGAGACCAGATGGAGGTCTACCATTACCGCTACGAGCAGGACTCAGACCCAAGACTGGCCAACGTGGCTGTTTAACCTGCTGAAAGATCAAAACCACTGCTATATAGTGACAGGGCAGGGGAGGCAGTGTTTCAGGAAGGATGGCCACCCGGAGCTGTACTTCATTAAAAAAAGACCTGGAAGAGTCCCTGGCAGCCCCCCTGCTGTAGTCAAAATCAGTTTAAAGACAGTTTCATCATTATCAGCAGCTGGCCAATGAACTATAAGCATCCCTCTCACACTGGGTTATGCACAGAGCCAAAGACACTTAAATGACTGTAAGAGGCTATTACTGTACATATTGCACATAAGTATCTCCGCAAGAGGGGCATGCTCTTCACGCATCATGTCACCTTACAGCAGCTTGTCAGAGTAATTTAGGATTATTTATTCTTGTTAATCAAGTGACAAACATGCAGTAAAACTTTATAGAATTTATTATTTGAAAAGCTGGCATGAAATGAAGAATCAATACAGGGAAATTGTAGTCCTTGCAAAGTAATAGTCTGCATCTTGGAAACCCTACAGGGAAAACCAGGTTTTCCTGTTTCTGATTGACTGGGGGAGGGAGTGCACAGTGCAAAGTGTGAGAGAGAAAAGTGATACAGAGGGAGAGACTGGGGGAGGTAAAATGAGGCAAGGATGTTTGTTGGAGTGTCATTGTCATGTTTCATCATCGACCACGTGGCATAAGTAACCATCCTTGTCTTAATAAGCAGCCTTTGATCTCTGATAATAGCACACATGTGTATCATTTGAACACCAGGTCAGTTTATCAGTAAAGGGACAGAAGAGGAGAATCTAACCATGCATGTGATTGCTGTAGGCGTAGAAAACAAACTCAAACATTAATAATAAAAAAAAAATAAGGTCAAACAAAAATGGTGCGTTAACGGTGTTCTTTACTTCAGTACATTTTATCGTCACTGTCAGGAAAATGTTGACTTCATGCAGCATTGTGCTTAAACAGAGGAAATGTTTATGTTTTATATTCTGTAAAACACTTTTTATTCATTTGCTAGAAGCAGGTGTGAGTGAATGCATCTGCCAGATATGACTATAAGATATCCCATCATCACCTGCGGGCTCCCCAGAAAAGGGACAGAATATCTCATGTGCTTATTGTTTGAAGCACCAAAGAGTACCAGGCTGGCAGAAGACTACATGGAGAGATATATATATTCCAGAAAGGCACGGCAGTATTAATCTCATCGGCAGCATGACAAATAAACCATGGAGAATGATGAGTGACCTGTGAAGTCAGTATCTCTCTATAGCCCGCAGCACATCAACCCTCTTAACTAAAGGTCTGCATTATGATATCAGGAATTTCTGGAACCAAGGTCAAGCATGAAAAGCTGGAGAGTGAGGATGCAAGCACATTCATTTAAGCATATTTCTGTGAAACCATCAGGGATTATTGCCTCTGCCCTTATGAAGCCTATTTAATGTTTTTGTGCATGAGAACAAATTGCAAACAAAAGTATCTGGAATCTGTGTGATTTCACCTGCTTTAACTCACCTGTAAAATCACAATAATCATGATTAATGCATCAATGATTAATTTAAGACAACAGAGCGGGAAATTAATCATCTACATTAGACCTGATATACCGCTGTGTGCCATGATGATTAGACACAGATGCTATGATCTGATAGACTGTGTATTCTTCTGTTTCTGCTAGTGTTGATCATTGTTTTCACATTTCACTATGTCAGCAGTGTAGGAGCCACCTTTACATAACACTGACATCAAAATGTGCAACACTGTCACTTGTTACATGAGGCGACATGACAGCATACCACACACTGTCATGTTATATATGGAGGCGGATGAGATACACGTAGAAAGCAGTGCTCAAGAACACAAGTACGCTTATCGAGTCATTTTGACAATTATTCTCAGTTCAACTGCTCAACACACAAGTTTTTACCCAGCAAAGACATGCTTTAATAAAGCACCAAAGTGAACGGCTGAAACAGAAGGGGAGTATACAGTAGAATAAGTCAGAGAAGATATGTTCAAGGATGGGACTGAAAAAGAAAAACACGGAGGAATGTGTGTGTGTAAAACATGTTTGTGTGCTGTATATGCATGTCCTCGCATGCAAGAATCATGCTAATGACTCTATAAGGCCGTGCTTACAGCGATGACAATGCTAGCCTACTGACCTTTAGCAGGTATAATTCTTACCATGTTTGTTTCCTGTGTTAGCATGCTAGCTTATTAGTGCTAAATGCAAAAATTATTAGTTTAGATGTTAGAAAGCTGAAATTTTGGCCAGATGGTGGCACTAGATAAATGGGGGTGGGGTGATCACCAAAGTCCTTATGATTTAGCCCACGATCGTCTGTACAAAATGTCATGGCATTGCGATATTTCAGTCTGGATGGACTTAGCAACTGTTGCTAGTTTGGCTAAAAATCAAGTCTATAATGTGGCACATTCTGTAATGTGACTGTGTCAAAAGCATTTGTTGGGGTAACTTTTAGAGTTTTTGGTAATCTTGGAAATGAGCCACGGTCACATACGCACAAAATAAAGTAGTGAAGTGACACATTATTGAACATCTGATAATTAACTTGAGTAACATCTGATTATTCAGATAAACACAGAGATGTTTATCTGGCAGAGGCAGAGAAAGAATGAAACAAAAAGAGAGGAATTTAACATGCTGCTTCAGCACAAGTGGTGGGTTTAATGTACTGTACTGTGCAAAATATCTGGAAATATCTGACCTCAAAAAGTCCTCAAACACAGCAAGCACACCACACACAGTCTTTATCTCTCTGTTTATCACAATTTTGAGGTTAAAGAATATATTGTCTCTGAAGCACAATATGTTCAATTAAACAGACACAGGTGTATTTAACAGATATTTAAGGCTCTTTCTTTTAATAGTCATCAACCTCCTTTTGCGGCCATCGTCTCTCTCTCTCTAACCCCTGTGTGTTCTCTCTTTAACCACCGTTTTCTACTATTTTTGAGGGATTCTAGGACATCAATAAAGAGTTAGAAACAGCTCAGTGTTCTGATGATGGTTAAAAAAAAAGGAACTTTTCAAAGTATTCAGGCTTCGGCTCTGCACTCTCAGTGCACTTGCTCCTTTCCTTTGTTCTTCCTCCATTTTGCCACATTCTCCTCACAAGTACAGCTCTTGTCAAAGACATCCTCTGTGCCCTGCTCTCAGCTCACCCTCCCTCTGTCTGTCTATTCCCCTCTCTCGCTCTTCTTCATCCAGGTAAATGACTTTATCCAGTTGAATGACTTTGTAAGGACGCAGGGATGGGCTTTAAGCTGAGCCCAGCGAAAAAGGAAGGACGCAAAAAAAGAAAGATAAAGAAAAGGGAAGCAGAGAAAAGATTCATTAGAGTTCCTTAGTCCAGGCACCAAATGTCCTTGCCTTATGCAAAGCGATGACTCATCGTCTTGCTCTATATATGAACGTCTGGGTGGCCAAAACCCAACTGCGAATCAGGGCAGATGTCTAAAACGAAGGTGAAAATATTATCTTATTGTTGAGCAGCTACTGCTACCAGGGAATTCAATCACATCTGAGCAGCTCTACTTATGGACACTTTTTAAATGTCTTCTGTAGGAGCCCTTTGAGCATGATGAGTTGTCTGATGTCTCACAACCCATCAAACACCAACTGAACAAGATGGTTAGCTGTACACATTACTTCTCCACCAGAAGGAAACTATCTGCCAATGCATTTGTCTGCATGGTGTGAAGTAAACCGAGAGCAAATATACTTTTTTTTTTTATTTCCAGCTGCTCCTGCACAAAACCAGAGAGCAGAACTTCCTACTGCATTTCAAAGTGCAGTGTTTTACTTCCAAACATAAATCTTTAGCACACTGCCAGAGCGGTCAGAAACTTACTGCAGCTCAGAACAGAAACGTTCACATACAGAAGGAGACAGCAACTGTTAATATGAATGAGAAAGGGGGTCATCGGAGGTACAAAGGCTGAATCGTTTCACGTTGCGTTTTACTTCTCATCTGCATCATTACAGTACATCACATAGAGTGTACTTCTTTTGATCAGTTAATTATTGAGAATAATTAAAAGCCAAAAGGTAAGAATAATTTTTTTTCTTATGGGTTACTTTCATATTCAGCTCCCCAAATGTTCTGCTTACTCTTTGTGCACTAATAGGTTTTTGGGTACTGACAGAAATGTTTATCAAGTGTAGCACAATTGATGCGAGATTCCTTAAGCCAATATTCAAAGAATCAATACTTGTTTTAAAAATATTGGGTAATTGTAACCAAGAAACATTTTACAGTTGCATAAATATCAACTTGTCAGGCCTCTCTATCAAAGGGTGAATTACCTCAAACCCATTTGGCATTTCTGACACACAATTTCTTGTTTCTTACTGATAGACACACACACACACACACACACACACACACACACACACACCAGTGCTGATACTTCTGCAATGAAATAAAACTGGATGATCAGCCTGGCTGATATGTATTGGTCTACTGCTCGAGCATCAAAAGCCAACTAACAAAGGTTGGTAGTGAATATCCGTTTAGATTCTTAATTAATCTAATTCCCTTGTTAGATATTTCCTGGCTCAAACTTTAGCTTTGCTCATATTGGACTTACTTTCCTTAAGGCAAAGTTTTTTCCACTTGAGATCAGATTTTAGAGGTTTGGATGTCACCTAAAATGACATCAGGGATTCCCTCAAGAGGAAGTCAATGAGGGTTCATCCAAGCACTGCTGAGATGCACGCAGCCCTTAATATGTGTCACAGCAGGGTTCCCCATTTGACAATTCAACATGTTTACTTTAAATTAAGTGGCAGATTTTCAGACCAACCTTAATGACTAATTATTAATGTGCACCAGCAATCATTAGAGTGCAGGCTTAGGATGCATAACAAGTTCTTATGAGATTAATTAAGCTTAAATCTGAGCAGTGAAAGGTTTGTTTGTTCCAGTCGAGGTCATTAACTGGCATTTGTTGCTAATGTCATCATAAAGAAAGCTCATTAGAAAGATTCCCAGGAGTCAGAATGCTTTTGTCTGGGGTCATTCTGTCCCTCTTGGAACAGTGATGAAGGAAGTATTCAGATTCTTTACTCAAGTAAAAGAATTAATGCCACACCCTAAAATCCTCCGTTACAAGTAGAAGTCCTGCTCTGAAGATGTTACTTAAGTAAAACTATATGTTATATGTCTTAATCTAGGGCAGTAAAAAGAACAATATTTCCCCTTGTACATTTTATTCTGTTAACTTATTCAGAGCTCTCACACACTAAAATGAGATTGTCGAAGATGTAAATCAGGGAGATAGATATGAAATAATGCATCAAACGTAGCTTACCACTTCACCGCTCCACTCAATATTTCCATCTTCTGGCCACTCTGCCGTCCATTCACAAGCCATGGGAACCAACGTACTGAAGTCTAACTTTGTGAACTTCTTCTTTTCTGAGCTCAAAGGTCATGTGGGTTTTGATTAGATCCACATCAGGTAACAAAGAGGACGACTGCAGTCTTTACGTGGGTTTTAGTTGATCCTGCACCATGTGTGTAAACACAGTTGGCTGGTCGATTGGCCTTTGACCAGGAGAACAGACTCTGTGTTAATAAGCTGTACAGGTGCCTCAGATCTATACACTAATTACACCCACTGACTTGCCTGTTACTTTCTAAGAAAACATGTCAGTGTGTGGAATGAGCCTATGGGAAAGAGAGAGCGAGCTCTGACCTTTATCTCTCATGTCAGGACAAACATTAATCCACAAATTTCACACATTAAGTTCTTTCAAGCGAGGGCACAGGTGCTCATTTTGGATCAGATAAATCAGTTATCAAGAAACATTAATATCCTTCACTTCCCTTGTTGATAGGATGATTGAAAAGGTCACATTGGTGCATAACCCAAGCATGATGAAAGAGATCAAAACGCGACTCACAGAACTCAAATATCCTACCATGGCTACTTCTATATTGCATCACGGACAAACTTCCTGATGACCTTAAGGCGCTGTGATTTCATGAACACCTAACAGCAGTTCTTAAAGGTTGCTGCCTGTGGTACTGAACGCTCCTCAGCAGCTGCCTTGCTCCTGAGAGCCATTAATTAAGCTTTTAGACTATCTGGGCTGTCCTCTCAAGGACAACCAGAAATCACTCCATCAATATGTGAATGAATAAGTAAATCTCTAAGGTGCGCAGTTATTGTGGACTTATTATGGCACGCTCAACTGGAATTTTAGCAGCACATTATCATACACTTTCACTGAAGGCAGCATGATACATTGAAACCAGAAGAAACACTAAGAAAACTTGTCATGTAGATGTTTCTTAGCCTGTGTCCACCTTAATTTAGGACTTTTAAGTTATATGCAGGCATGTAAAAAATAAAAAAAACAGGCTTTTGTGGATCTCCATTGTTTGCGTGATTAAAAACAGAATTATTGTCTATATATCAAACAAACAGCTCTCCTAATTAAACTGGAAATCTTTTGCTCATTCTACTACATTTGCCAAAAGCTCACTGTGGCTTCATTTACATTACAGCCACGCATGAATATAATTCAGTATATTGTTTGTTTTTAATCACCGAAGCAGCTCTGAAAGAAATGATTAGAAAGGATTTAAATGTCTTTTAACCATCATTCATCTTATTTACTGAAAGTTTCACGCTCATCAAATCCAGTTCTCATTAATCACTCCAGCATCTACTGCAGCCCTGCTAATTAGCTGCCAGTGAGTCTGTCTGAGCAGCATGAATACGTGATGGGCAGCTTCTCATTCAAATGGCTGTGAAAAAAATGCAGCCTCAGCATTTTGAATATTTCATGCTGTCCTCCAGTGAAGAGAAGCTGCCGATCATCTGACCGGTCATAACATTGACCTGTTACCTCGGAGAAAGCAGCATCTGCTCTGACAACCTGTCTGTCACTTTCTGAGCATTCAAGGAGCTCTTTGCTCTCCGTACAACCTCAACTATCACTGCCTGAATTTCAACCTGAACCACAGTACAAGCCATTACAGCTCACTATGTTCACCATTTTATTTCCCCTCACGCATTTATATTTGGTGCAGCTTTGTCACAGTGGTTCAAACACAATACTGTCCACTGGTGTACTTCTTGTGCCAAACGCCAAATGTTTTGTAGTTGAGTAAAACCTTATTATATCATTCAGTGTGTGAGTACACACTAACTTTTTGCACCCCTTTTTGCCCTTCACTATTAAAATCTAAAAATTAAACTGTAATGCATTGCCCTCGTGTGGCCACTTGGCTAAAATGCAGCTGGACAGAGTTAGCTGGTATGTGTTTTAATGCCACTTTGAAGTGAGCTCACAGTTGCATTTATTCTTATCTAGCTTCATACCATTCACTGCCTGTTTCATGAGCTGTTTACTACTCCTTTTTTTAAGGTTGCCTGAGAAGGACAATAACAGTGTTGATGAGGTAATTTGTAGTAAATTATTATTAGTTTTATTTATTCTTTATTTTTCTATCTTACTGTTCTGTAGCATAATCTACAAAGATACCCAAACACAGAAGTCAGAATTTAAAATCTCAAAATCCAAAGTCAGAGTTACAAACAAGCTTTTACAGTGAACTTGTACAGTATATGAGAGGTGTGATAGTGAAGTGTCCTTGTTGTATTTTGTGTGATTGACAGGACCAGATGTAAAGCTCCAACAATTAAGTCCATTAATCAATTATCAAGTTTATTAATAATCGATTGATTATTGACATTTTTCAAGAAAAAACGTCAAACTTTTCCCAGTTCTTTTGTCCGACAAACAGTCCAAAGGCTTTTCTTTTACTCTTGGAAATGACAAAGGGCAAAAACTGGATGATATGCTTAGTAGCATTTTTTCACTTGTTTTTCTGTTTATATCATAATATCATGAGTGCATTTATAGAGTTTTAAGCGACAGTGACCATTGTAAGCACTTCTTGGCAGTAGGCCTAATGCACTGAGCTTTCTGTCATATTCACATTAATTTAATTTTGTACTTCAGACTATCCATGTCTTCAGGTTTCTCAGTAGTGGATATGTCACATAGTTAATGTAGTTAAGTATGGCTGGGTACTATGATAGCACATGCTGTGAAATGTTTGTCAACCATCAGAAATTTAGCCTCACCATTTAGCTTTATTATATTTGTTTTGGGCCATTGGTGTCAGTGTTACAAATAAATAAGCATCACTGATTTACTGTTGGATTTACAAGATTCTGGTATCACTGCAATATAATTTCATTAAGTGCGTTGGTTCTTCAGGTTATGAATCAGCTCAACTAGCCAAAAACATGTCAATTTGGTTATCTATAAATCCTTTCTCAATAGCATACCACTACTGTCAATATTTTGGTTTTTAGGTTCTTAGGAATAAAAAGAATCACAACTCAATGTCAGGATCACAGAAATGTAGATCGGTCAGTTTAGGTGGAGCCATAGATCATCGGTTTGTTAAAATGTTCTTTCTTTTTGAAACTCCTCCCACCAGCAAACTGCATAACTAAAACCTGCGATGTGACTCACTGTCCGTGATCCTGAAACTCTAAATCCTGTTTTGGGGATCTTCATGCATAAAATAACATACATAAATCAAAGCCCAGCCCAGGCTTTTTAAGTTCGCTCTTTGTGCAAATCATCAAATCAAGGTTTGTCGTGGATATAATAGACAGCCAAGGTCAGTGTATTTTTTTTTTCTTTGATTGACTTGAAAATACAACACAGATCCATATCAGAGAGCCCAGGGGACATAAATTATATCATTATTTATTGCCTTCTACTGTCGATTCCATGTGATTCCCCTCTGAATTTACAATTCCATTAAGAGGGATGTCATGACCCAAGACAAAAACATCTTGCCTCTTAACTCTCAGAGAGACTCTGGAGTCCCAGTTGTGATGGCGTCACTGGGGAGTGACGCATAATGACCTTGTCTGTAAACAAACAAACGCTCTACTGTTCAACCTTTTAGTCTAGTTCATGTCTTCTTCCCTCATTCATTAAAAAAGGAAGGAATGCAAATATGTCAGGGAGACATATCTGACACATAATCACTACCATCAAGTAGCCACGAGTCATTTAAACCTTCACAACCTGAAAGCCTAATGTTACAGCCGCGTGGAATAAATGAACTCACTCTCTTCATTTTGTGTAAATTATATACAGTATATGTAACACAGTTCATCAATTTACTATTGTTTTAGTATAGATCTCACATTTGGGATGATTCCTCATTGACAGCTCATTTGACCAATTCATGCTTTGAAATTACTGAGACACCAAATTACTAAAGCTTCTGTTGTGTACACTGCTATGCAAAGTATGTGGAATATTTTCATGACAGGATGTTGTTTCTTAAAATGACAACAATGTCTGAAAAGACAATAATATATACAGGCATTTTTTATTACATGTTCAGAAGAATTACAGAATTAAATACACATTACATACCCAGGATCACTATCTGAATGGATTGGGTATCAGCCAGTCATGTCTGATCCATAATAAATAAAGTTTCTTTGTCCATGTCGTTAAAAAAACGCTCTGTTTCTCCTATCACTCATTTGACTGTGTTTTGAGTTCCATAAAGACTTTAAATATGGGAAAAGGGGAGTACTGATATTGGATCAGTACTCGTTTAACAGCAGCTTCCAACAGGTGTTAAAATTTTTATGCCACATTCCAGAGACATTTCTGAACTCATTTACAGCCGACAACTACATTTAATATAATTTCATATGACATTTGATTGGTTAATTGTGCTTACTCTTCACATCATTATTAGCAACCTTTACTGTTGCAGGTTGTATGGAAGTACTTTGAATTTTTCTGCTGCTGCTGTAACTTCTAGGTGTCTGAATGAATTGCATTCATTGTGTTTACTCTGCAGTGCACCGTTGTTTACCTATCCCAACGCAGCAAGTAACTATGAACCCAGTCTAAAGTTTAATTACACGCATTGTTTGTCACTCATAGGCTACTAATTTTAGAAAGGGTGTTACATGATCTTTTTACACTAATGACTCATTTACATCAGTGTGCACCCTTTCCCATAACAGTTATAATTGCAAGAGTGCAAAACTTCCTAATGGATGCAGATGAGATTAATTAGGCTTAAAGTCTGAACAGTAAAAGGTTTGTTTGTTACAGGCAGGCAGTCATTAACCAGGATCGTTTGGTAATGACATCATAAATAGGGCTCATTAGCAGGTTTCCCAGGAGTCAGAGAGGAAGGAGAAGATCCTTTTGTCTGGGGTCAGCATGTCCTGTTTGGTGACTAAAGTCCTCTTAGGGAATGCTATTCATCTTCAAGCTTCAGTTTATACAAAGGGTGGAATTTGTTCGAAGATTTATGCAAGAATGGTCTCTTATACCAGACACTGAGCCCTCTGTGTGTATGGCCAGTCACTCAGTATTATATTTTTATTGGCCCCGCTTGACACCCAGGATGCAGGAAGAGGTACATTAGCATGTAAGCCAACTATAAAATCAAAGCTTTGATTGTTAGTTTATTGGGAAATTGAATGCATTTCAAGATTTAATTTAAATCCATTACGAAATCAAATGACGTGTTACTGTATAGTCCAAAGAAACTTAACTTGTTATTCCACAAGAGTGACTCTTGGGGAAAAGCTGACTGTGCACAGGGCCTCCAATTTCCCTCCAATTGTGAAACTACAAGACTTGCAAATACATGCAAGTGAGATTAATTATGGAAAGGTCCAAATATTAAAAGGTTTGTTTGTCATAAGAAAGGTCATTAACCTGCAAAGCTTTAATAATGAAATTTCGAACTGGGTTCATTAGAAAGGCTCTGAGGTATAAGATGAAGCAGAAGGCTCTTTAAATGGCCCCTTAAGAGAGGATGATGCATTCAACTGCATGCAACTTTTTGTTTTTCACCCACTTTGTGTCATGTAAAGATTTATGTGTATTCTGCAGATTACACCACCATCCTGAGTTCTCATTACATGAAATATCTAAACAGAAATTATTACATACATAATGTAGTGGCTTGTCAGTAGCCTGAAGTGTCCAAGTTTAAAATACAGGGCAACTTTATTTTATTTTCATTCTTGGCTCCCCATTAACTACGGGTTGAACTGTTTTACAGCTTCAGACATCCTACATACATACTGTACATCTTATCTCCAGTTTTGTCCTCCAGTGCAGAAGTTGCAATTAACGTAGTGGGGAGGTTCAGCCCTGAAGGCCTTTGCAGAGCCCATCCAAGAACTTCACAGACTCCACATGGAGCATGAGTGTTACACAGCTGCTCCATGAACTCAGTTCTTTAGCAGTGAATGTGTTCCTCAGCTGATATCTTGTTGAGATGTCCAAATGATGATGATGCATTATATAGACAAAAATATCCAGACAGACCTCTTTATGGGGATGCTTTTCATAGATTGGGTTCAGCCCCTTACTTTCACTGAAGGGAAATCTTAATGCATCAGCACACCAAGACATTTTGGACAATGCTATGCTTCCAGCATTGTGGCAACAGTTTTGGGGAAGGCCCTTTTCTATTCCAGCATAACTGGGGCCCAGCACACAAAGCAAAGCTCCATAAAGACATGGATAGATGAGTTTGGTGTGGAAGAACTTGACTGGCCCACACAGAGCCCTGACCTCAACCCCATCCGACACCTTTGGGATGAACTGGAACAAATGAATATGAACAGATGAACATCAGTGTCTGACCTCACAAATGCTCTAATGTATGAATGTGCAAAAATTCCCACAGAAACAGTCCAAAATACTCACAGAAGAGTGGAAGTTGTTATAGCTGCAAAGCTGTCTATGTATTTAATGTCATTTAAATCCCTGTTGGTGCAACTTCTGGGTGTCCCCATATTTTATCTATATACTGTATCTGTGTATTCTGTGTATTCTTTCCCATTATTCACTGATATACAGCTTCTGGTCTCTGGAGTTTCTGTTGTTATGTTTTGTGCTTCATGAAGTGCTACATATTGCGCTACACGAGACAAACTGAAAGCAGGCCTTGCCCAAGATCTGCAGAGATTTCTCTGGATTCTCTGAATCTTTTAACAAAATTATGGATTGGAGATGACAAAATCTATGTAGTTTTTCACATAGTGGTGAACAGTGGAGTGTTCAGGTGTTTTTGGGTTTTTTTTGGGTTTTTTTGCACTCAGCACAAGTGCAAAAAACAATGAAATGTATCAGTTTGAGCAGTCTTTACTGCATTCAACTCAATAAAGGCCAAACATTTTACACAGCCTCCCAAGTCCTTTGGAATCAAGTTTAGATATTGCTCATTAATGTTATTCTCAATTAGAAGAGTGTAGGTTATCTCTGGAGATCCACGTAGAGGGTATATCTTCCACTGATCAGAAGTCAGGCGTGCAGACATTCATTGGCTGGTTTTGGATTCTGCATCATATGGAGTCACACCACGTAGAACGAGTGTAATAAGTGTAACAGGTGAGCACATTCTGTGGTTTTCATACTCATCAACAAGGATGAGAAAAATGGTGTCAGTAACTTAAATGCCAAACGTACAAGTGTGTGTTAATGGAGAGAGTAATGCAATAAGTAATCACATGTATTGTTTTCCTCTTTTTCAGACTGAAGAGCTTTTAAGTATAGTCTGTCCTCCAACACAGGCTGTGGACTACCGCTATGTCTTTTCTCAGGGCTGCTTTAAACGACACTCTCATCATTCATCCTCCAGGCTTCTATATCATCGGATTTGAGACATTTCCCTACATCAGCGTCTATTTTGTCTTTCTAACATTTGTCTATGTGGTTACAGTGCTGTTCAATAGTTTGCTGATCTATGTAATTGCCTTTAATCATTGTTTACACACTCCAAAATTTCTTGCTGTGGTCAATCTTGCAGTAATCGATATCATCCTGAACACATGCACTATTCCCAGCATGATAAAGGTATTTCTCTTTAAGGATAACTTTGTTCCATTTAACCTATGTCTTTTACAAATGTTTATCTACTATTGTTTTGCATCACTGGAGTCATATTCACTGGCTATTCTTGCTTATGACAGGTTGATTGCAATATGTTTCCCTCTGCGTCAGAACTCAATCAACACACTGCAGAGCATGTCTTGTATTGTAGGCCTGACTTGGGTTTACAATGTGGGAAGAGTTGCTTATAGCACAGCAATCATGACTCGACTGTCTTTTTGCAAATCTGTCAGAGTGTTCAGTTACTTCTGTGACTACGCGCCCGTGTTTAGACTCGCCTGTAACGATTACACACTGCAGTGGTCTGTGGCTTCAACTTCTAGTATGGTGAATCTGATGGGCCCCTTTACTTTCATTCTTCTGTCCTATGCCTGCATCCTGGTGACTGTGTTCAGGATGAAATCAGTCAGCAGTAGGATGAAAGCTCTTGCCACTTGCATTGAACATCTAGTCCTCGTTGCTGTATTTTACATTCCCATATTCAGCATTTTCTTAGTCGGGCTTTATGTGCGATCCATTGACCCAGACCAGCGTGTGCTGAGCCTGTCGCTGGCCTCGTGCCTTCCGCCCTGCATCAATCCTATTGTATATTCTTTGAAAACTAAAGAGCTTAAAACCAGAGCCCTGACGCTGGTCCGTAGAATGAAAACAAGACCTTGACAAAATTCTTTTTCATCAAAGAGTATTCTGTATAAGGTTTTATGCCTCTCAGGAAACAACAAAGGCTGTGAGCGTGTGATGAAACAAAAGGGGATTATTTTACTGAAGGTTTTGTCTGCTGTATCAACCTTTAAAATAACACACTTGTCATATTGTTTATTCCTTATTATACAATAATGGTTTTCTGGATGGAGGTTCTGCTATTATTTAAACACTCACCATATTCGACATGTGAATAAAATGCATGTCCCATTTCTTTTGTTATTTTGGTGCCTTACTTTATACAAAATATACTTGTTGTATTTGAATGTAAATGAATGGTATTTGTACGTTTGAGTGGTCTGGTCCTTCTGTTATACCGAAACTCTCCTTGACTGTATATTACTACATCTCACATTTCCCCCATAAAATATCTGATAAAAGAGATGTCACATTATTGTGTTTACATGAAGCACTTGGTGCTGGTTCCCTCACAACAGAAATTCATTTTTCTATCATACTGAAGTAAGTTTAGCTAAGCTACCTCATGGCTCACTGTACAGGGCACAGCCCTCATATGAAAACACTGGTTGACTGAAATATTTTTAAATTGATTTAGGCAGAAGAGAATGGCTTATGCAGAGAAATAACATGCATATGGACTCAGACATGTGCATGGTGGTTCCATACTATAACTTTCTAGGTGAATGTTTCACCTTATGTGGAGCATACATCACACTTCAATAGATACGGGACAGATGAATATCTAAATGTGAACATTTTGTGCAGGTGTGCAGGTTCGGTGCAGTGCTCTAAGAAAACATGGGCAGAGTATTCTCTTTACATGTCCCTCACTATGAAGTGAACCAACAAAGTTCAATAATCTATAGACAAAAAGTCAAAGTTTATCGTGATAAACATGTAAGTAGGTTAGGGAGCAGAAAGTGCGACCGTGATTCCAAACAAGTTGGGAGGTTGCAAAATGTAAATCAAACAGAAAAAACTGTAAATAAACAGAATGCAGTTATTTGCAAACAAATTGTGTTTACTGAGAACAGTTTTAGTTTGTTCCCAAGCCCATGTAGTAATTTCCTTCACAAAGTGCTGAATCTCACATCACCTTTGCTTGTGATTTACTGAACCTTTCTAGGAGCCTCCTTTCACACCCAGTCATGATGATATCACCTGTTACTGAATGAACCTTTTCACCTGTTAAATGACCCAAACTGATGTTTTATTCCATAACTTTTTAAGACTTTTATTTTCCCTGTCCCAACTTGTTGAGACAGGTAATACATTTGAGTATACATCAAAAAGGATTAGCATATTCTATTTTATTCATGTTTTACAAAGCATTCCTACTTATTTGGGACCCATTTAATCAATAGTTTTTACTGCACATCTGTCAGTGATTCAAATGAGCACCATGACAGACAAAATAGAAATAATAAAGTCACAATAGTCTAAATGAAGGTTAGTGTTTGTAAGTATTTAAAGGAGGCCTACAAGTTATAAAACAAAGCAGAACTAGTAGAGCCAAAACAAAACAAAACTAATCACGCATGCTGGAGTATCGAGCGAGAGACGTTTGCCATTTCTCTTGCGGCACTTTGAAAGCTGGTGTAATCTGAATGAAACAACTGGATGTACATCCACACCATGTTTTTATTCCTAATAGGTGCAACTGAGATTAATTAGTCTTGAGTTTAAACAGTAAATGGTTTGTTTGTTAAAGTCAAGGTCATTAACCAAACTTTTCTGGTGTTGGCATCTCAAACTGGGCTCATTAGAATCATTTTTGTTTTGGCTCAACGTAGCCTGAGTAATGATAAATGCATCCTGGGGGGATCATTATGTGGTAGAGGAGCGATTAGGTGTGTTTGTCACTGTTTCTTCACTTTGCACAAACACATTTCACAAAATGTGTGGTCCTCACACTTGCATCAAGCTTCCCATGAATATTTTTAGTACAACTTTCTCTTCTTGCCTGTTTAGAAAACAAACATAACTGTTTCAGTTAATCAGTGATTACACTGTGGCTGTTCCTCACTTCTTTTCCACATGAAATTTTGCTGACTGTCCACTAGAGCCTATGGAGGTCATTAGATTTGAATTTAGGCAGCACTTGAGACAAACCACATGTTTTCCAATTAGACATGAGTGGCTCAAATGAAAAACACACAGTAATTACTATGCACTATGCTGTAAACCACCTATAGCCAACGTTTAAATTAATTTAATTGACATGCATTGCACAGTGAATTCATCTGTTTCAGTTCAAGGTTAATTGATCCCCAGAGATCAGTCATGACAACATATTTGTGACTGTCCTCAAGACATGCCGCCATCTGCACGCCGCTTTAAGAGTCAGCATTATGAGTTAGCGACAAACAATTCTTCACAGAAAATCAGGTGAACTTCTTTGACTAACTTGTGATTTGCATGATTCAACCTGCTGAGAATATACTGCATAAATAGTACAACAGCATGAAAGTTGTGTATTAAATTTTATTTCTTAGCCTCCATAGAAGTCCATGGTCTAATGCAGAATATGTGATTTCCCTGTTCTTCAGACTCGAGAGTTTTTGGTGGACCAGAGGCTGTCCTCCAACACAGGCTGTGGACTACCGCTATGTCTTTTCTCAGGGCTGCTTTAAACAACACTCTCATCATTCATCCTCCAGGCTTCTATATCATCGGATTTGAGACATTTCCCTACATCAGCATCTATTTTGTCTTTCTAACATTTGTCTATGTGGTTACAGTGCTGTTCAATAGTTTGGTGATCTATGTAATTGCCTTTAATCATTGTTTACACACTCCAAAATTTCTGGCTGTGGTCAATCTTGCAGTAATCGATATCATCCTGAACACATGCACTATTCCCAGCATGATAAAGATATTTCTCATTCGAGATAATTTCATTCCATTCAATTTGTGTTTGGTACAAATGTTTATCTACTATGCTTTTGGGACTTTGGAGTCATATGCACTGGCTATTCTTGCTTATGACAGGTTGATTGCAATATGTTTCCCTCTGCGTCAGAACTCAATCAACACACTGCAGAGCATGTCTTGTATTGTAGGCCTGACTTGGTCTTTTTCTCTTGGAATAATTGCATTTGCAGTAGGTATAATGACTCGACTGTCTTTTTGCAATTCTGTCAGTGTGTTCAGTTATTTCTGTGACTACGCACCCGTGTTTAGACTCGCCTGTAACGATTACACACTGCAGTGGTCTGTGGCCTCTTTGCTTACTTTCCTGCTCCTTGTTGGCCCCTTTACTTTTATTCTTCTGTCTTATGTCAGCATCCTGGTGACTGTGTTCAGGATGAAATCTTTAGACAGTCGGATGAAAGCTTTGGCCACTTGTGTCGAGCATCTCATTCTTGTTGCTGTGTTCTACATTCCTCTCTTGACCATTTTCATTATTGGATTTTACCTGGGAGTCATTGATCCGGACCAGCGTGTGCTGAGCCTGTCACTGGCCTCTTGCCTCCCGCCCTGCATCAATCCTATTGTATATTCTTTGAAAACCAAAGAGATCAAAACAAGAGCTGTGGCACTGGTAAGAAAAAATAAAATTTTCATAGATCAGCATTAAGAGCAAACTTTGGCGGGTTAATGAAATGTTGCAAAAATTCAGGCTCTAAACGACTGTTAGCCAAAAGTGAACAGCGTGGCTAATTTTTCTGGTCAAGCTTTTCATTATATGACCAACGTGTTGTGTCAAAGGTTGTGTTTCCCCTTACCTTAACCCAACCAAGGAACAATTGTGGGATCAGGTGATTTCACTGTAGAAAAAGGCATAAATGATCTTCTGCTCACTTTCTTCACAAGTTTGTTGTGTTCTTTGTGGTCTTTTTAATCAAGGTTATTCCACATGTTGGGTCAGTTTGTTCACTTGTGTCTTTAGGTTTGTAATTATATATTTTATGTATATACTAAGATGTTGAGTGAGATTTAATGGCCAATGTTGTTGATTTTTCCATGCCATTCTACATAGTGTCACTATACAACCCTGCCTTGTAGAAAGAAACTGTGAACCAGTAAAACCTACTTCATCTCTATATTTTTACACAAGAAAATGGCTATACCTGTTCATGTTTTATCACAAAGCCCTAACGTTAAGATTATGTCTTAGTTAAACATTATGCCAACACTGATTTGAAGCATAAGACAAGATGCACTCTTGTGCAGTTACATGATATTATGTGATTGTCATGTTGTGTCATTTTCATGTTGAATTAAATGCCCAAAATGTTTAAAACAAAAACAAATGATGCTACAGCTTCACAACTACATTTCTCATTTCCCCTTTTGGAAGATTTCCTGCGTGTGTGAAATATCTGTTCTATGTGGCTAAGTTTGCTTTACTGAGGGACCCAATCAAACAAGATGTCCTACACCTACACCCTATTTAAAAATAGCCACAGTAACAGTCACCTTTGTCTTTAAGGTTTATTAATCAATAGCCCACTTCAAGCTCCATTAGTCAAATCATAGAGCCCACTGGTCTTCATACTGTCTGAGATAATACAATGATTTTTGTTAACTCAAAACATTATAAAATAGAACATGATCTACACTGATATAGTGGCCTAACTCTTTTGTAAAAAGCTATAAACTTCAGGCACATTGTACAGATTTGCACTGTATCCCTCTAGTGGATTTAATGTGCAGTCTTGAGTGCAGGCTCCACATAAATCCAGGATAATATGTTCATCCTGCGAGCTTGCATTCATCGATAGCTAGACTACAAATTATTCACTAAATTACTTTATACATTAATCTTTAGCAAAAACATTAATATCACATCGCAAAAATGCGCCACGAGAAATAGTCTTGCATTCAAAATTTCAGAAAACTACTTAAGAGGAAGCATGTAGTTTCAAAATTTACTTGAATTATCAAAAGTATTCATTAGGCACAAGATTCGTCCCGGTCAGTGTTTAAATGTCATTTCTGATGTTTTGGGGTAAATATCAGAGGTTGAAATAATCTCAGTCGTCCGTATGAAGCGGAACCACTGTATGTCTTACGGAACTACTTTTAAGCTACACTTTGGTCCTCCGCTCAAATGTGTCCCCCGTGATAACGCCTGTTCGTGTATCTAGTCCTGACATGTTCAGGGTTATGCAGGTTATGTACACTTAATTACAGTTTCGACTAGCAGTTTGAGCCAGAGGGAATAAGCAGGTATGAAAAAGGAAAAATTGTGTAAAAATGTTTGTTCGTTCATTTTAGCTGCATTCTCCACAGCCAACTATGTCGTATTTTGTAACGTCAAGGAGCCTTAAACGACTTTACACCGAACTGAATTGAAACCAAAGTACTACTAAAATGTATAAAATGACCACGGTGGTCCGACGCTACCGAGTATTTTCGTTGCTGGATATCAGTATTCAGCTGAAGTATTATTATCTTTACTCGATTATAAGTAGCCACGATATGTGGCTTTGTTAAAAACTTCAGTGTGCAGCTTGTCGAGGCGCAGCTCGTTTAAAGTGTTGACACGATAATGTGTTTTGCATCTTTATCGTCAAAGTAGCTGAAATACAGTGTAATTAAAGAGTGAAGCTGCTGAGATGCAAAATACAAATACTTCAAAAATTGTACTATACACAACTGTACAGTCGTTCAGTAAATACGATGCTGTTCCATTAGGATGTATTATGTCACACAAATGATAATTATGATTAAAACAATATGCTTTTTCACAAAGCATATAGAATATGTGTACAACACATACCATCAACCATGAAGACTAAAAAAAAAATTAGCAAATATGAATAAAAGTGCAGTGTTAAAACGTTACTGATGGAGCAGTACCTTATTAAATGTTTGACTATGTTCTCATAATTTTTGAAAAGGCATTTTAAAGAAAGGTCTATAAAATACTGCAAATTTTACGGCTTCGAATTTAGAAATAGGTCACTGCTAAACAGCAGAGGCATGCTGAAGGAACAGCGGGGATGTGCTGTGGTTGTCCCTAAGATTGTATTATTGATAGTTTATTGATAAAATCCCGTGTTGTCCTCAGCAGACCCACGGAGTCGGCGCTGTGCATTGACACAGGATGGCGTCCCCTTCACCCCATGACCGCAGCCGTAAAGACGATGACGAGGATGACCCTGTTGAACGGATGATATCCCGCACTGGCTGTGCCGAGCTGCATTATGCTGTGCAGGAGTGCATGGCTGAACACCAGGACTGGCGAGTGTGCCAGAGCCAGGTCCAGATGTTCAAAGACTGCATGATGAATTTCCAAAATGCTCATAAAGAACAGCTGAGGAGGCAGCAGTCAGCCTCCGCTCAGTCTGCAGCCAGCTGAACTTGGGATGTGTTTAGAATCTGCTTCGCATTCGTAAAAACTATACGTAATTTATAAAATATTTGTAAGAAAAATAAACAAATAAGAAGGTACAAAAAAATCTTGTCTTGGACCTTCATTTATAAATGGTGTCTTAATTATATATTTGTCCACTAAGGAGTAATATGACATGATTTTTTTAATTGTAAAATATGTCTCCTTAACATAAATTGTAGGTTAGCAAGTTTACAGGTAATGTTTTAATTGTTAATATTGTTAATTTGGACAAGAGATCCTCAATCTGTTTTAATGATTAATGTAAATTCAGGAAGTATATATTGGTATAGCCAAGTCAGGGACATATTTATTCAATAATGATTCAGTACAAATCTCACTTCAAGTCACTGCAGTCAGGAAGGCACAATAGTGCTATTTGATTAGTTTTTCATTGTGCTGAATTCAAAAACTATCCTCTTATTTTGGTAAGCTTCCATATATCTGCGTTTCAAAAGAAGTGTGTGATTCACAGACCTACTAAATCATCATCACCAAAAAAAAAAAAAAATGCTTGTTCTGAGCACTTGGCAAGTTTAATTAGAGTAAAAAATCACTTTATAGATCAAATTAATGCCATTAATGAGGTATTGTAAAATGACTTTATGAGCTGGAACCTTTATCTCAAGAGATCGATGTGGAAACTATATCTTCTGGTGCACACAAGCCAAACAGTCAGTCACCTGTTAGCTGCTTTTGGATGCAGCATCAAACAGATGCTGAACAATCCTTAAGAGAACATCAGGTAAGGCACATTCACTGATTTTAGGACATGTTTGAACTTGCTGAAATTATGTTATTATATACTGCTGAATTTGAATGTGCTGATCAAACTGGTTTGAAATTATACATGTGGTTTGTAGCCTCTATGGAGGTCTAATGTAGAATATGGTGTGATTTCCCTCTTCAGACAGGAGAGTTTTTAAGCAGAGGCTCCAAACAGCACAGGCTGTGGACTACAGCTATGTCTTTTCTCAGGACTGCTTTAAACAACACTCTCATCATTCATCCTCCAGGCTTCTATATCATCGGATTTGAGACATTTCCCTACATCAGCATCTATTTTGTCTTTCTAACATTTGTCTATGTGGTTACAGTGCTGTTCAATAGTTTGGTGATCTATGTAATTGCCTTTAATCATTGTTTACACACTCCAAAATTTCTGGCTGTGGTCAATCTTGCAGTAATCGATATCATCCTGAACACATGCACTATTCCCAGCATGATAAAGGTATTTCTCTTTAAGGATAACTTTGTTCCATTCAATTTGTGTTTGGTACAAATGTTTATCTACTATTGTTTTGCATCACTGGAGTCATATGCACTGGCCATCCTTGCTTATGACAGGTTGATTGCAATATGTTTTCCTCTGCGTCAGAACTCAATCAACACACTGCGGAGCATGTCTTGTATTGTAGGCCTGACTTGGTCTTTTTCTTTGGGAGTAACAACATTTACTACAAGTCTAATGACTCGACTGTCTTTTTGCAAATCTGTCAGAGTGTTCAGTTATTTCTGTGACTACGCACCCGTGTTTAGACTCGCCTGTAACGATTACACACTGCAGTGGTCTGCAGCTTCTTTTCTCTCTGTTTTACTCCTTGTCAGCCCGTTTACTTTTATTCTTCTGTCTTATGTCAGCATCCTGGTGACTGTGTTCAGGATGAAATCTTTAGACAGTCGGATGAAAGCTTTGGCCACTTGTGTCGAGCATCTCATTCTTGTTGCTGTGTTCTACATTCCTCTCTTGACCATTTTCATTATTGGATTTTACCTGGGAGTCATTGATCCGGACCAGCGTGTGCTGAGTCTGTCACTGGCCTCTTGCCTGCCGCCCTGCATCAATCCTATTGTATATTCTTTGAAAACCAAAGAGATCAAAATCAGTGCCGTGGCACTGGTAAGAAAAACTGGCGCACAACGAACATGCCAACAAAAAAGGGTTAATAAAACACAAAAATGATTTAGGATCGATATGTCTGCGCAGTGACCAAAGAGCCTGAACTGTGTGCTAACATAATGTTGTCTGTCAGCAGAAAAGTCTCAAATGGATCACCGGTTTTGGGTGGCATGAGCTTGTCAGGGTCAAGGACAGGGTATGAATAAGTTACTGTTCTGCATTTCGTTGAATTTGCATTAACTGAAATATAATAATACATGTCAATTTGTTATGAAGACCCCGATAATTCGGGGACAATGTGATATAACTGTCTATAAAGTCCTTCATCACTGAGTTCATCAGTGGTATTTCACACACTGTTTGCACCACATAAACTTTTGTATTTGAACTTTTGTCAGGGTTATCTCTTCTGTGCAAAAATGCCCTGTCTAAAACCAGCGCATCTGACACCTGACAAGGCCACCTAAAAGGATAACCAATGATATCTTGAGTTGAAAAGAAGAATGGAAGTTAACAGATTGCACAACCTTTAAGAAAGAAAGAAGGACGAGGATGATCACTGTCCCTTGTCTTGCTGCTCTTGGAAAGTGAGTGTATATTGAATGAAATAACAGCCTCACAGAACCAGTATAATACACTTCCATTAATTTGCCATCATCGTTTATATTTGTAACAGCCACACCTGGGATTAATTAGTCTAAAGTCTAAACGGTCTGTTCAAGTAGAGGTCATTGGGCAAAATTTTCTGGCAATGGCATCACAAACTGGGCCTATTAGAACCAGTTTGTTTTGGCACACAATGGCCTGTTTAATGATTAAGGCATCCTTGGGGAACATTACGTAATACTCAAATCATCGTATTGTTTACTTTGTGCATACAAAGTTAACAAAATGTTCACTGACATCTGACTTCCATTTTATACAGCATCTCATGAATTTGTTGGAAAGGTAAATTAAAGTCATCTTAAATGAGAACTGCAATTACCCAGTAATGACGACGATAAATAAAACTGAACCCAGAAACCTCCCAACTGAATTAAAGAGTGATTAAACTGTCAAGGGTCCTGATTCACAGCAATAGCCTCTTTTATTATGTTTTATTTTACTCTGATGGGACTACATGTACAGCATCCCAGCCTTCAGAAGGAGTAGAGAGATGATCAAACTGACCAGGACCAGTGTGTGCTGAGTTACTGCTCTCTGGTATCCCACCCTGCATCAGTCCTATTGTATATCGTTTGAAAACCAAAGAGGTCAAAATCAAATGTCTGAAGCTTGGCATTCATCTGAAAAAATAAAACTAACACTTTATATCTAAAGCAGGGGCATAATTATGTAATATACAAATCTTCATGTGATCTTGTAATCAATCTTTGAAATGTGATAAAACCTGAAAACTAAAAGTCAAAGCAGGTGTTTCACTCTGTCATGTGGTTCGTATTAAGATGTTACACAAGTTAAGAATACTTTTTGTTCCATAACATTTATAATAAACATCTTGAAAGTGATCATTCTGTGATCAAGTAATATAACCGGAGAACCCTAAAAGCTGTCAGTGTCCCACTGAAGATAGTCTGATTAGATCCAAACTAGTTATTATTGCATTTGTGTATTTGTGTGAAGTTGGCCTCATGATGGGATATGTTTTCAATAGTCTTGTCTACTTTGAAGATGTTGGGTGTGGAATAAAAATGAGACGCAACATGTGATGACGTGTAACCACAAAAATTCATTTTACAAATTCGACTGAACTACTTAAAATGATGCTCAGTGTGATGTCCCGTCAACAACATTTTAAAAATTGCTGCACCACATCAGTTCAGTCCTTTTGTGTGAGTAGTAATGAACCAATGTGTATTCAGTTTGGTTAGACAAATCTGAAAACTGTTAGGCTTGTTTGGTCATTACTGACTCTTTACAGTCAGTATGACAGAGGTGTTTACTGTAGTACATGATGTACTACAGTAAACACCTCTGTCAGACCTTGTAAAAAGTGATAATGGTTATTCATCCTGTTTCAAATTAAGATGATGTTAAACAATACATTACACTGTAGTACACTTCAGTACTTGAAGCTGTCCATAATGGATGACACAGACATAATGGTATTATGATGAGTGTCTGCCCTCTAGTGGATTTATTCGTACCGTGCAAACCGTGCCGAGAATGACGCTCAGTTTTCCTCATTTGCAGGAACATAAACATTGAACAGTAGGCTTCACTCATTAATTTTCTTCATTTCTAGATGTTTTGGGACAGTCCATCACTTTATTCCTTTACAGTACAATTAATACACTTATTTTACATAGTTGTTTTTGTCTTCTGTGCAAATATGTCCTACATGAAACAATATGATAACTGATAGTGTTGGTATGAAAAGCCCAAATTTTGACTATAATGAAAACTTCTGGCCCATTTGATGAAAATAATTCACCCGAGAGGATACAAAGGCACAGTTGAGGAAGTATAAGGTGGGAAACATGAATCCCATTCTCAGTAATTACTCCAATAAACCCAGAAGTTAGATATAGTGACTCATTTGATACAACTGACACTGAATTGCTTAGTTGCTGTTATATTATTATAGAACAGTAACAATTATTTATAGAATTTATATATTATTATAGAACTGTAACAGCCATTACTAACAATATAATCATTAGAAATGCTAAACATCTCCACGTGTGATGCCCCATGTTAAGTTGCACATGGCAGAATGATGCCAAATGTTCCATGTGTAAAACCACATTTGAAGCTGCACCATGAAACCACTTATATTCCACTCTTGGAGATATGGGATTTTCAGTTTCTTATTTGCTGTTTTGTTTTTTTGTTAGGCATATACCTAGTGCCTGGTGACTAAAATCCTCCAGTCTGAGGATTTACTGTTTATCTCTAATGTCAAAATAAATGTTGACTCTGTTCAAAAGTACATGCTCACTTGTGAATGTCATTTGGCACCCAGCACAAATGCTAAAATAATGACATGCACAACAAGCCATCCCGCCTCTGTTTATACTGTTCATTAAACTGAAATGCACAACAACAGCAAGACACGGGAACAAACCACTGGGTGGTGCAAGCCAACCAGAACTGTGGCTCCCGCATGTTTCATCCTCTCTTTGACAGGAATATTTACATCAACTTATCAGTCTTAATTTTACTAGTCTTACACTTTGGAAAACATGGGGGGCAAGGTGGGGACATGTGGTTACTTTTGCTAATGTTCTGCATGTATTTTAATAGAAGTGAGCGTAAGATAAAAGTGTAAAGTCCCAGAACAGTATCCACAGAGCAATATTAGCAATGACTTGACTCAGTAACTACAGGTATGATCAAAAGGCAAAAGTATGATAAGAAAAACTGATGTGCATGCAGGGAAATTAAAGTGCCACAAAATCAGAGCAGTACAATACAGAAACATATTCAATAGAATGGGCTAATTAAAATTGCTTAATATCTGTATGTTTGTACTGTCTTGTAGTAGGCGAAGTAGGTATCTATCTGATAGATAGATTTATCTGATACGATTTAACGATGATGTGATGACAAAAGTGATGTGATTGAAAATCTCATATTTTTTCATGTAAAGTAGTTTAACCAAAGGTTATATATATGATGCTATTTATTGTCTTGACAGTTAACAGTAATGTCTGGTGAGATCAGCAGGCATATTCGAGTATTAATATTATTAAATACTACAAACATTGAATGGTTTATTAAACTATTTACTGTTATTCAAGACGCAATACTTAATGAGCACTGACATGCACACTCAGTTACAATAACCTATAAAATGCTATAATGAATGATTAAATGTCCTGCTAAACAAAAAAATATTGAAAATTACAATATACAACTGCCTATAGAGATGCATGCTAGGTTTTTTGGTTTGTTCATCCAGCAGTCAAAAAACACATTCAGTTTGTTAACATATATAGCAAAAGAAAACATCAAGATACTCTGAAACTAAAAACATGACTACATTTGGCATTTTTGCTTTGAAAATGAAAAGCGGTGTATAGTATAATATCAAGAAATCATTTCCTACAAAATTTTCACAGATGTAAACAAAATTCTGTATTGCATCTTTATGCCACACAATAACTTTGCACAGTAAAGAAAAGTAAAATGCTCCCTGATTTGATATTTGGAAGAAAGATCACATATTGCAAATAATACATAACTATTTTATCTGGTCTTGTTATAGGCAATGTAAAGTAAATTACAAACCATATGATAAACTTTTCTACAAAGAAAATTATAGAGCGTATGAGTAAGAAGTTAGTAAAAACAGAAGTAGAAAAAAATGGCTTTATTGTAACACTCCTGATTGTGTCAATACAGCAGTGATGTAGTTCGTGGTTCATTATTTTGTGGTTGGGTCGCTAATTCTGTGTCTTCTGAGAAGCTTCCTGATAGAGTTAAGCACTTCGTCTGTCTTTAAAGAATATATAATAGGATTGAGTAAAGCTGGTAAGGTTTGTGTCAAAGAGGAATTTATGATCCTGGCATTGGGGTGGATGTAGGAGGACACTGCTGCTATATTGGTTCCTATAATTGGTAGAAAGAAAATAGCCACAAGAATCAGATGAGAAGTACAAGTTTTCAGTGCTTTGAGTCGTTTCTTTCCTGATGCGATCCTGCTCAGTGCTATGGAAATGCAGGCATATGTCAGTGCTATCAATATAAGAGGAACACAGAGGACTGCAATAAAAACAACATATGCCATTATGTTGTTTAAAGACGTGTCATTACAGGCCAGGCGATATACAGGGGCATGATCACAGAAAAAGCTGTATATCACCAAAGAGCCACAGAAGGAGAGGCGATCAATAAGGGAAACAATATATGCTACTAGACTCATCAAAAAAAACCATGTGAACAGCAGCATTGCTGCAATTGCTGGTTTTGTCACAATACTGTGATATTTTAAAGGGAAGCAAATTGCTATAAATCTGTCATATGACATTGTAACAAGTGTCCATGACTGAATACCTCCAAAGAAAAAAACAAAGAACATGTAACTTAAGCAAGCCTCGTAGCCAATGTATCTCCTGTTGAACAAAAATGCGTCTAACAGTTTTGGGATAAGAGCAGTGCTCCCACACAAATCTGTGAGAGCCAGGTTAAACACAATCATGTATTTAGGAGTATGAAGAGTCTTGACCAGGTAAATAACTGTGAGAAGGAGGCCATTCCCAAGAACAGTCACGATATAAACAAAGCATAGGAACACATAGTAATACTTAGCATTAGGGACGTTGGTAAACCCACTCATGTAGAATTTTGCTGGACGAACAAATGTGGCGTTAAACATGGCAGCAGCTTTCTCCTCTAGGCCCATGACAAATATCTGTTTCCTTACATTCAAAAAGAGAAAATAGCAGAATGTATAATGAAAGAGAACATATTTTAATTGTTGGATAAAAGTTAATGAAATCAAACTCATCTCACATTCAAGTGTGTAATTCAAATGAACTGCACTGTGAGGCATCAGTCATTTATACTTTTCCTCTGTAACTGGGAGACAGTAAGAAGTCAGGTGGCTGTAGCACGTGCTCATGAATTATACATTGGCATACTTTAGTGTGGAACTGTTTCATAGTCTCCTGATGCAGTCAGTTGTCATCATCATGAGTGTTTTGTGCTTTTTAGGAGCACAGTTCCATACAGTAATAGCTTCAATAGTATACCACAGATTGCAGCACACATTGCAACTATCTTCTTATTTCAGCTCATATTCCAGGCCACCAAAATCACCTCCTCCACAGGAGATATGGTGATCACAAAACACGTCATTCTACAGGAACAATTGCAAAAAGTTGATTTAAGTTGTTCTAAAATGTTGATACAATATGTATCTTATACAATAAAATATAACAAGTTATTTTTCACTCGATCCCAGTTCTAATCCCTGGGTCAAAATTATTATGTTTGCAAACTTAAATTCCATCTGTCTTCAATTGTTTATGCAGAGTCAGGTCGCAGTGGAAGCAGGATAAGCAGAGAATTCCAAGCTTTTGTTCCCTTTCCTTCACAGCGTTTTCCAGTCCCTCATGGGATTTCCCAAGTTGCTCCTTGGCCACATGGGATATATAAGTAAGTTCTGGGTCTATCTTGGGGTCTCCTACCAGTTGGGCATACCTGGAAAACCTCCAAAGGGAGGCATCCAAGAGGTATCCTTATCAGATTTCCAAAATACCTCAGCTGGCCAGTTATGATGTGAAGACACATTGGCTCTACTCCGAGCTCACATGGGATGTCCAAGTTCCTCACCCTATCTCTTAAGGCTGAGCCCAGTCAACCACGGAGGAAGCTCATTTCAGCCATTTGTATCTGAGATTTCAGTCTTTTGATTACTACCCATAGCTCATGAACATAGATGAGGGTTGGAGCACAGACTGACTGGTAAATCGGGAGTGAGGCACCACACCAACATTACTTTTGATGCGGCATCAAACCATCTGAACATCTCATGCTCCATCTTCCTGTCAGTCATGAACAAGACACTGAGGTACTGAAACTCCTTCACTTTGGGTTGCAACCGCCCCCTCTCTGCAGGTGGCATTTTACCTATTTCTGGCCTCATCCCTGCCTCTTCACACTTGACTGCAAACCACTCCAATGCACGCTGAAGGTCACAGACTAATGAGGCCTATAGAACCATGTCATTTGCAAACCAGAGGAGAAATCCTCTTGAAACAGACACACTCCTCATCCTGGCTGTACCTTGAGATCCTGTCCATGAATATCATAGACAGGATTGGAGACAAGAGTCAGCCTTGATGAAGTCCAACCCCGTTGATAATGTGAATCACTTTGTGCCAGAACTACTACTACTCTCACTTTGGTTTTATAGGATCAGATGGCTCACAACATAGGCTCCAATGCCCCCATAGTCCTGCAGATGGTTTGTTAAAACTTCCTTGAGGCCAATCAAAAGTCCTTCTTCATAGCCTCCCACACCCTGGTTTTTGCCTCAGCAACTACTGAAGCTGTAGCGATTTTGGCTTTCTGGTACCTGCTTGCTGCATCAGGATAGCCCTGGACCAGCCAAGCCCCTAGGACTTCCTTCTTCAGCTTGATGACTTCCCTAACTATTAGTGTTCACTAGTGGGTTCCTCAGTTGCCACCACGACATGCACCAGTCACTTGAACAATGGAGGCTTTAAACATGGCCCACTCAGATTTCATGTGTCCAACTTCCACCAGGATGTGTGTGAAATTCTTACCAAGGTGGGAGCTGAAAACCTGATGCACAGGGGCCTTTGCCAGACATTCCCAGTTCTTGGCCTAAGGTGGTCTGCTACCAAGGACACTAGTGGGCCACCTTTAGCCCAAACATAGTGTTCGTTATGGCCAGTGCATGACAAGAACAAACAATATAACAACATAACCACTCCAGTTCGGATCAGGTAGACTGTTCCTCCCAATGACTCTGTCATTGTCCATTTGAGCGCTTAAGCCCTACAGTAGAACTAGAAAGTAGAATTCCTGTGTAAAATCCTTTCCAGGACACCAGACAGACACCCCCAAGAAGGCCAGATACTCTCAGCTGCTGTTTGGTGTGCTCATTTGGGGGCTTATCTGCATCCCCACACCCACCCTATGCCTTGCATCCTGGGCAACTATATCAAGCTGGTACTGCTCTACCTCCTGCACCAGGAGGTTCGTTCTCCACCAGAGAGGTTACTAGGACCAGTCTGTGATGCCACGGGTCAGCACACCAGACCCCAGCGCTTCTCCCTCCAGGTAGTGAGCCCGAAGGCTGCTCCCTCCACCTTGAGCAAGGCACTTAACCCCCCAATATGCCTGCCCCCCCCGGGCACTTGATGCTGCCCACTGCTCCTGTGTGTGTTTCACTGCATGTAATTTGCCGAGTGTTGCATGTGTGTGTTCAACTAAGGATGGGTCAAATGCACAAGCAGGCAGTCATGTCTTCTCTATGGGATTATACATAAAAAAACATGTTTATTGTGTATTTGTAGAATAGGTAATTAATTCACTTGCAATTGTTGTTTAAAAGAAGTAATCATTAATATAACTCATGCATACAATAACAACTAAACAAAAGTACAACGAAGACAGAAGAACTGAAATCGTACTACTTCTGTTTGTGTGGTATGCTGATGAAAAATTTAATAATGATGAAATTTAATGTTGATAACTAAGTCTATTTCAACATTACTGAAGTTAAAGACTAAATGTGCATTAGGTTTTTCTTGCAAATTTGGATTGCCCTCTGATTTTCAACAACTTTTTCAAAGACTCTCTGATTTCTTGTGTGTGCAGAACATAAAAGACTGGGTTCAGCGTAGGAGGGATGACAGTGGTCAGAGACAAAACTATGATCCCGGCATTTGGATGTATCGTTGCCCCAAAGAAATAGACAAATATGACATTCACTGCCACTAATGAAAGGTGACCAGTGCAGGTTTAAAAGGCTTTCACTCTTTCTTTGTCAGTAGTCTAAGCCTTTAACAGCATAACTAGGGGCAACCCTAGCCCAGCCCTAACTATAAGCTTTATCAAAAAAAGAACATTTTAAGCCTACATTTAAACATGGAGCAGGTGTTTGCCTCCCAGACTGAAACCATAAGAAGTTTTCACAGGAGGGGAGCTTAGTAATACGAGAGCAGAGAAACAATAAAACATGTAATGATAACAAATTCATCACTGACTTTGGAAACAAAATTCAGCTTCTTTATTTGCTTTTTTTTTTCCACCACTGAAAATGAATAGAATAGCTAGGATACTCCAAGAAGGTACAGCTTGCTAATTAGGGATTACCAGCATATGAAGACAAAAATAAATATATAATATATAAAATAAATATTTACACATTCTTTCATCATTCTTCTTCTACTACTTTTACAAACTTCATTGAGCACAAGGATCAGTTTTTGGATTATCAACCAAACAAATAAAAAAAAAAATCTAATTAGATCTACTGTATTTCTTTAAATATTGTTATGAAAACACAATAGGTTGTTTTATTTTAAATCTGTTCTTCTTCTTCGAGAGCTTTTATCACACAGCCAGACACTACAGTCTGATCTTAGTGGACTCATAAACTGTAAGAGGAGAGTCAGTGTTATTTAGTGTTGGTGTTATTTTTAGAAGAGGACTGTTTTGATTTGAAGACTTACAAAATATCTGCTTGATTTACAGAATTATCCTGACAATGTAATTGTTATCTAATTAATTCATACTCAAATTTTGTGATGACAACGAAATAATTACAATGGCAAATTTACTGTTGATAAAGCAAGCCAAAAGACGCATAGCATAGAAAAACTGTTACATTGTGGTTAATTTTCTCACACTGCATTTTCCACTAACTTTCAATAACCTTTTCACAGATTCTTTGATTTCTTTTGTCTGTAGAACATAAATGATTGGATTCAACATGGGAGGAAAGACAGAGGTCAGAGACAGGTTTATGATCCTGGCATTTGGATGTATATTTTCCATCAGTGTAAATGTGATTAACAATGGGATAAAATAGATTGCCACTAATGACAGATGACCTATACAGGTTTTAAAGGCCTTGAGTCCTTGTTGAACCGTGGCTACTTTGGCCAAAGTAAAGCCAATGTATAGATAACTCAACAAGATAAACGCAAGTGGAAGCCAAAAGATAAGAACCGGGTACAGACAACTAACAGCATAATTAGGGAAATGGTCATTACAAGCCAGCCGGTATATCTGGCCATGGTCACAGAAATAGCTGTTAATAACCACAGAGTTACAGAAGGAAAGTCTTGTCAAAAGGCCAACCGCAATAAGTACAGCAATTATAATAAAGAGCCAGAAAGAAGCAATCATAGAAAACATGAACCTATGGGTCACCCTCACTTGATAATGTAATGGGAAGATGATAGCTATCAGTCTGTCATAGGAGAGTGCAACCAGATTAAGAGCCTGCATTGAGAGGCAGGTGTAGCAGAAAAAAAGAAATGTCAGGCAGTCGTTGTAAGGGATGTAGCTGTGGTTGAACAAAAAAATGTCAAGAAGCTTCGGCACCAAAGCAGAGTTACCAAACAGGTCCACAAACGCTAAGTTAAAAACTGCAATATATTTTGGAGTCCTCAGATTATGATCCAGGTATATTACTGCCATCACAACTGTGTTCCCCAGCACTGAAACAATATAAACAAAGAAGAGAAAGACATAGTAAAACTTGATATGAGGTATGCCAAGAAGTCCACTTATTATGAAATATGCAGGACGCACAAAAGTGATGTTTCTCCCAAGAGCAGAGTTGAAAAAGTCCATTGTAAGGTTTTCTTCAAGCTTTTACTGTCTGAAGCACAAAGTTCATTGTGGAGAGACAATACTGCGAGTCAGTACTGTGTTCTGTCACATAGACAGAGGGGGGGTCCTTGTCTCTCGCTGAGAGATCTGATGGTGAAGCTCTGATGAGCGTAAGCTGTTTTGCAGTCTTCTTTGCTGTTTGTGTCATATATGATCTATCTCCATTCCCCTGTGGCATCCCCTGATCATCAGACAAACCCATTTCAGTCTATCTTTCTGACTGTAATCATTACTCAGTTTACTAAGTGTTGATTCATAGAGTATCTTTAACATTTTTTTCAGATTTAATATTGTATTTAAGGATATAAAAATGTATACAAAGGAAACATACACATACACAGTAGTCTGTGCACTCCTTAAAGCTGTCATATGCATGAACATAAATTTTCTGATCTAAACTATTTATTTTTGCAGTTCTCACACATGCAGAAACTTTAATAATATTATGTGTCAGTTCACACACTGTAAGAGAGGATTGTATGTTACACATTACTCTATTGTTCTATTTTTAAAAATTGTTTTAACTTGTTTTAACTGGTAATTGTTCTTTAAACTCTCTAATGTGATTAATAATACCCATTCTCAGACATTTGTATGAAGTTACAAAATAAAATGGTGTTTCTTTCAGAATATTCTAAATGAAGCCATAAACTGAAGCCTAACAGCATTAACAATTGCTCACATTATGGTTACTTTTCTAACGGTGATTTTGGTTTGCACTCTGATTTTAAACAGCTTTTTAACAGATTCTTTGATTTCTTGTGTCTGCAGAACATAAATGATTGGGTTCAACATGGGAGGAAAGACAGAGGTCAGAGACAAGTTTATGATCCTGGCATGTGGATGAATACTTGCCCCCATGGTAAATGTGATTAATATGGGGAGGAAATATATTGCCACTAATGACAGATGAGATGTGCAGGTTTTTAAGGCCTTCATTCTTTCCTGAACCGTGGCCACTTTAGACAGTGCATAACCAATATATAGATAACTAAACGAGATAAATATCAGTGGAAGCCAAAGAATAATAAGTGGAAACAAAATGCTAGTAATAAAGCTGGGTGTATAATCATTGCAAGCCAGCCGGAAAATCTGGCCGTGGTCACAGAAATAGCTGTTAATAACCACAGAGTTACAGAAGGAAAGTCTCGTAAGAAGGCCAACTGCAATAAGATTAATAGTAATGACAAAGAGCCAGAAATATGCAATCAAAGATAGCATGGATCTGTTGGTCACCCTCACTTGATAATGTAGTGGGAAGGAGATAGCAATCAGTCTGTCATAGGAGAGTGCAACCAGATTAAGAGCCTGCATTGAGAGGCAGGTGTAGCAGAAAAAAAGAAATGTCAGGCAGTCGTTGTAAGGGATGTGGCTATGGTTGAACAAAAAAATGTCAAGAAGCTTCGGCACCAAAGCAGAGTTACCAAACAGGTCCACAAACGCTAAGTTAAAAACTGCAATATATTTTGGAGTCCTCAGATTATGATCCAGGTATATTACTGCCATCACAACTGTGTTCCCCAGCACTGAAACAATATAAACAAAGAAGAGAAAGACATAGTAAAACTTGATATGAGGTATACCAGAAAGTCCACTTATTATGAAATATGCAGGACGCACAAAAGTGATGTTTCTCCCAAGAGCAGAGTTGAAAAAGTCCATTGTAAGGTTTTCGTCAAGCTTTTACTGTCTGAAGCACAAAGTTCATTGTCCCCGTCCAGAGGTCCTTGTCTCTCGCTGAGAGATCTGATGATGGAGCTCTGATGAGCGTAAGCTGTTTGTGTTTGTGTCATATATGATCTATCTCCATTCCCCTGTGGCATCCCCTGATCATCAGACAAGCCCATTTCAATCCATATTACTGACTACAATCGTTACTCAGTTTACTAAGTGCTGAACATTCAGTTAGTTTTATGTTTGAATGCATAGTTTTCTAGAGAGTTATGTTAAGTAGAGATAATAGGTAAATAAAAATCTCTGCCCCTTTGGATTTATTCCAATGAATTTTTATGGCTACAATGACAAACTTGAAGTTGGACTTAATAGTTACAGTATTTAAAAAAAAATCTTTTCATAAGTACCTCTAAATTTGGTTCTTTAAATAACTCACTCTGAATAAACATAAAAAAAAATGTGCAGTTTTTGCCAAAGAATTCAAAACATAGTGGCTAGAAAAGGCCAGCTTCACAGAATCGAAATGTCCTATATCTGCTTCACACTAATATTGGATGGTGTGAATGGCTGGAGAAGACTCCTGTGCACCATGTGAATCATAGGCGAGTGCAAACAGATTAGGATTAAGACCCTGTAGTGAAATGCTGGAGTAGCAGAAAAACAGGAATGTCAAGCAGTTGTTGTAGGGGATGTAGCAATGGTTAAATAGACAGATGTCAAAAAGCTTCAGCACCAAAGAAGAGTTAGAGGACAAGTCCCCAAACAAAAAAGTTGAAAACTGCAATATATTTTGGAGTTCTCAGATTATGATCCAGGTGTATTACTGCCATTACAACTGTGTTCCCCAGCACTGAAACAATATAAACAAAGAAGAGAAAGACGTAGTACAACTTGATATGAGGTATGCCAGTAAGTCCACTTATTATGAAATATGCAGGATGTGCAAAAGTAATGTTCCTCCCAAAGGCATATACTTGCAGATATGTTTTCTAAGTTCATGGTAGAGGACAGTGCTGTGAATTAGCACTGTGTTCTGATACATAGAGAGAGGTGAGCTCTTCTCTCTCGCTGACTGATCTGATGAAGATGAACTTCTGACATGCTTTAATTCATTTACGATCCTCCTCTGTAAATAAGGCCTATTTCAATCCCTTAAGTCTATTGCATTAGATTAAAACTTTTTCAGTCCAATGAACTTGTTGCGTTTACGCAAGTTAGCCGGCCTGCAGCCATCAGTTACATTGTTGGAAACCTGCAATGACCTTTGCCCTATACAGGCACGGTGCCAGGATTTCAATTTAGGATGGACCAAAAACATTTTGGCTCAGCCTTTTAATAACTGAAATTAATAGCGTTTGCTTTCCTTTTGGTGGTTTCCAACTAGTTCTACTAACAACAGAAATGACTGATATCCTTGTGCAGAAAGTGATTTGCATATTTGGTCAAAGAAATTTTAATAGGAGAAAAAACTCACACTCTCTGAACTTCCGGCTATGTAGGGGGTGCTCAGGAGGTAGTCCAAAATTAATGGTGACTTATTAATCATATTAATAACTAGAACTTTGACTTTTAGCTCAATGTAAACATTGAGTTGCAGAAAATAGCATAAGGAGTGTTACATTGTCTTAACAAATGATCCATTTCACTTAACATGTTTAACATAAAATGACATTTTATACTTGCAGATATGTTTTCTAAGTTCGGTGAAAACAAACTAACAGCTGCTGACGTCATATTGTTAACTCAAACTAGTGCAGTCTGTTATTACACTGACCAGCTACGGCAACCTCAGAGGGTTAAAAAAAAAACCTCTCAAACTCAAATCCCTGATGGGCGTTGAAATACAGGCATTGCACACCAGGACAGTAAATATTCTTGACTTTCTTTATTATAAAGCTTGATAAGCAGGAACAGCTCATTGTGACAATTTACTTCAAAAAGCAGATTTAAAAAGTCTTTTTTAAATCTACTTTACATTAAATTAACCATGTTTATATGGTGTCATGTCAAGGGTTTGAAAAAGGTTTTCGAGTATAATTTCCTATGTGAATGTCAGCATTTTTAATTGGATTCTCATTTTGTTTCTTATTCTCCTTATATATATATATATTTATAGACCACAATCACAGGACAAGTACACATTTTACAGAGACAACATACAGCTGTGAAGTTAATAACGCTCTGTGTCAATGAAGATCTATCTCCACTGGAACCAGATTCTTCAACCAGACTCAAGTACACATCTGCTGCCTCAACAATCTAAACTGTGGGAGGCTTTCTTCGCCTTAATTTTGGTTTGCACTCTGATTTTAAACAACTTTTTAACAGATTCTTTGATTTCTTGTGTCTGCAGAACATAAATGATTGGGTTCAACATGGGAGGAAAGACAGAGGTCAGAGACAAGTTTATGATCCTGGCATGTGGATGAATACTTGCCCCCATGGTAAATGTGATTAATATGGGGAGGAAATATATTGCCACTAATGACAGATGAGATGTGCAGGTTTTTAAGGCCTTCATTCTTTCCTGAAGCTTGGCCACTTTAGACAGTGCATAACCAATATATAGATAACTAAATGAGATAAATACCAGTGGAAGCCAAAGAATAAGTCCTGTTAATAACTTACCAGCTACAGAATTAGGAGTTTTGTCATTACAAGCCAGCCGGTATATCTGGCCATGGTCACAGAAATAGCTGTTAATAACCACAGAGTTACAGAAGGAAAGTCTCGTTAGAAGGCCAACTGCAATAAGAGTAACAGTAATGACAAAGAGCCAAAAATATGCAATCAAAGATAGCATCGATCTGTTGGTCACCCTCACTTGATAATGTAGTGGGGAGGAGATAGCAATCAGTCTGTCATAGGCAAGTGCAACCAGATTAAGAGCCTGCATTGAGAGGCAGGTGTAGCAGAAAAATAGGAATGTCAGGCAGTCGTTGTAAGCGACATAGCTATGGTTGAACAAAAAAATGTCAAGAAGCTTCGGCACCAAAGCAGAGTTACCAAACAGGTCCACAAACGCTAAGTTAAAAACTGCAATATATTTTGGAGTCCTCAGATTATGATCCAGGTATATTACTGCCATCACAACTGTGTTCCCCAGCACTGAAACAATATAAACAAAGAAGAGAAAGACGTAGTAAAACTTGATATGAGGTATGCCAGAAAGTCCACTTATTATGAAATATGCAGGACGCACAAAAGTGATGTTTCTCCCAAGAGCAGAGTTGAAAAAGTCCATTGTAAGGTTTTCTTCAAGTTTTTACTGTCTGAAGCACAAAGTTCGTTGTGGAAAGACAATACTGCGAGTCAGTACTGTGTTCTGTCACATAGACAGAGGGGGGGTCCTTGATGATGAAGCTCTGATGAGCTTTAATTCTTTTATGGTCCTCCTCTGTAAATGTGTGCCTGTGTTCGATCCCTTGAGCCTTTTGAATTACAACAAAACTTTTTCAGTCCAATGAACTTGCATTTATGCAAGTTACAAGGCCTGTAGCTGTAGATTATTTTAGTAATCAGGTATTCCTCCAGTTATTCCAACAATTAAGCCATTAATCATTTAAGAATTACGTTTGGCTTCATTAAAACACAGTAGAGCATATACAAAAAGAGTCAGCAATAGGCTTCGGGGGGAGACACCATGGGGCACCATCCTCACTCGACCATTTTCAGAAGAACTCCAGGTGAACTTCACACCTTAAAGGTCAAAAGGTCAGCTGGACAATCTGTGATGACCGCATACAGTTGATGCATATGCTAAAACTGTTGCCTTGAGTCATCTGGACTATGTATATTAGAGCAAGTTACACTAGATAGACAGAAGTATTGGGGCACCTGACCATTACACCAACATGGCACTGAATTTTAAATGCATAGACAGCTTTGCAGCTATAACAGCTATAACATGTTTTGACATGGCTCTGTTACTAATTATTTTTGTTATTTTAATGAACATAAGAAGGAGGATGACAAGAAGGTGTCCAGTATGGTAGCCTCAAGAGAACACTTTCATGTCCTGGTTACCATCCAAAAGCATATCATCCTATTCAGAATCTATTTCTGATGTGCAAGTGTATTTGAGATCATGTTCAAAGCCAGCAGAGAAAAGGCCACGCTCTTGTATCTAACCATGTTTCTTACACAATGAATACTGTATATTCAACAGTCAGCAAACTTCTTTGGCTTTATCATAGTTGATTTGTTTTGACTTGATCTGATTGTTTGCTCCTTGCAGTCATCGTAAGTAAGAAGTTTATCTCATAACCATTCTTTACTCCCCTGTTGAAAACTTGACTCGCTCTCCCTAATGAGGCTGTTAATGAGCTGTTTGTCGACACTGCTCTAGCAGGATGATGACACATCCCAAACAGTCAGGTAAACACTGCAGGTCAGTCAGGGGTGGAAGTTATGTAAGTTGGAAGACAAGCAAGAATTATATTGCATCATGAAGTTAGAAACTTTTGTTTGAGTGTTTTGACATAAACAGCAAGCACAGAATACATACTTATTTGTCCTATCTTAATTACTGTATGTAGCTGCTATTTAATTTTTTAAAAAAAGTTGAAAACTTGGTTCACATATTTCACTTTTCATGTTGGTTGCACTACTGTTTTACTTGTTTGTGAAACTAGTAATTGTGAGAGAACATGCCAGCATCAAATCAAAACACTTACTTAGAAACAGTCCTAAAAACATACTTATTCTACTTGCCCATGTCAACACTTAGCTGGAATTCTGTCCTTGAACTGGGTTTTACACAATAGGCAAAGAAGGGATTTGTGATTCTCATATTCTAAATCAGTTTACAATGACCAAAAACAGATTTTTGTTTTCACATTAGTTGCAGAAATCAACTGAGGGCACAGTTCAAACAGTGTACAGTGTACAAAGCTTACATGTTATACTTATTTTATATCTTATTTTTAAAAGGGCAAACATTTGGATGTATTTTGCATTCAATAACCTAATAATTAGCATTTTTGTTCCACTGGTGGAGGGTTCAGTGCCTCATTTATGAGCAATATCACTAATTGAAAGAAATGTCAAGGTGGTCGACGTCTGGCCAACTTGATTGATTGAATACATTCAATTTAGTCGTTAGTATTTAGTAGGGAATCTTTTATTGCACTTACACTGCTGTAACAAGTCGCCATCAGCTTGAGTAACATTATATTTACTTAACACGTCTCTCCTCTGCTCTGTTCCATATATCTCAACAGGAATACAGGAGAAACTATAGGCTAGTGTTATTAAACTTTAACACCTAGTGAGACTAAACTCTGAAAAGAACACCACCATCACAAATCTTTGCCAACACTACAACAAATACACTCAACATCGATGGGACGGTGAAATCAGGTTAATCAGGTTGATAATCAGGTTGTTGCGCTGCATGAACCACAGCTTAGTATTTCAAGTTTTTATTTATTTATTGTACTACTAGTACCTAACTAATACTGATACCTATTCACATTAAATCAATCTGTGCCAAATTGACTGGTGCCTGAATTTGCATCTGGGTGAAAGAGTAACTCATACTGTATGTCTGAATACCTGAAGAAAACAACGGTACCTGAATAACATAGTATTTTTCAGAAAATATTACAGTACACCAGTACTGTGCTAGTGATGACAACGGTAACATAACAGGCAATGTCTATGTTTTTTTGTTCTTTAGGTAAGGCAGACTAGACCTTTATCTTTTGCCCTTTTATAGTAGTTGCCCAGTGAATGTATGTATTTTGAAAACATTAAATCTGCCTCTGCCAGTGGGCCATCACAATAAGAGTAAGTGTAATAAAATGTTAATTCCACTATGAGTGGACTGATGTTATCTAAAATTCAGTCTAGAAAGTATGTGCATTTATCGGCGATCGTACAAAATAAGCTGGAAATGTTCACCTCAGCTCATCAGATATCAGCAAAAACCCAAAATTGTGCATCCTCAGTACAAACACATCCATCCATTTTCTATAACCGCTTTAGCCGTGCCAGCTTACAAAGGGCAAGAGGTTGGCTACATCTTGGACTGGTCATCAGTCATTCAGAGGGCCAACTCACAACGACAGACAATCACACACGCTCACACACTCACACCTTGGAGCAACGCAGAGTAGCCAGTTAACCCAATGTGCATATCTTTAAGATGGAACGTCAAAGGAAGTATGCGGAGAAAAGTATGCGGACATGCTAACCCCACACAGAAAGGCCCACACCCGGACTCAAACCCCTCTTGCTGTGAGGCCACAATGCTAACCACTGCAACACCATGCGGCGCTAGTACATTTGCAGTTCTTATTAATTTCATTTGGTTCAGTGTGCTGTTCCTAATATAGTATGAGAACTTACTCAAGAGACTATTGAAGCTCCAGGGCCACAAGACCACTGAAATAAAACTATTACATGGAGTATAATCTTTAGGGATTTACTATTAACGTATTGCCGCAAAACTAATGAAATTAGCTCCCTGGGTATAGTTGAGGTGTTTCAGTTCTCCCACAGAGACAGAGAGCGAGATCGTGTGAAAAAAATAACAAAGAGAACAAAATGATGGGATGAATATACGGTTTCAGGCCTGCAGGGAACAGTTTAGTACATTACTCTTCATTCTGCAAAAAAGAAAATGCTGACAAATTAGCCTCCTGAGGGATCCAACCACCTGTTAATTTGACAACGTGATGACTTTTTGTGTGCCTTTCAAGAGATGTGCAACAACATGGTGATTCTAATAGGAACAGCAGTTCATGTTGGAAGCTTTTGTACAGTTATGGTTATAGACTCTCGCTCAAGCTCCCTGCATTTGTATTTTAAGTGTAATTAATTTGCCCCAAAAAGAAATACTAATAACACACAAAGTTACAGGTGAAGATGATGTTGTTATTGTGGATTATTTTGGCCATGATAATAATAATGTGGTGAAAATCTGACAATCCCGTTTGCACATAACTTGCCCTTGACATGAAATCCTCATCTTTAGACCTCAGGTTTCTTGAGTACTTACATTGTTACTTTATCATCTCTAGGCTTTCTTTACTTTTTCACAAGATGGCCTAAAACAACCATCATGAATCACAAAGTTAACTTGATTTTACTTTCCACCCTCACAAACAAGTCTAATCCCCCCGAAAAAATCCCTCCACAAGGCCAACGCACCTTCTCATTTGCCCTCAGGAGGGACCTGATCTGTTTTTCTCCTGCTTCCCGGAGGACGACAGTCTTGCTCACATCTATTAGGACCAAACTGACTAATTGGCCCTGAGAGGGTTCAGCCTCATCACACACGCACGCTCACAGACAAACACAAACGTTTATCACCCAAATGGTGCTGCTCATTATTTTTCAAGGACTTTTGTTTTTGTTGAAGTTTTTTTTTTTTGTTTTGTTTTGTTTTAATTTGCCTTAATGTGACAGCTTGTGCTCCTTTGCATTCTACTATAAATTCTATAAAGTAATTAAATGTGTGACACTGTGACCTTGCTGTGTTGGCATGGAGCAAAATGTGTTAAAGGAGATCAATTAATTTCTAACAGGAAAAAAATACTGTAAAAATAAAGTTTGTATTCATCACATGTTGACACACTGCCATGGACATCTGAGGTATCTGATAAGATTATCCTCAACTTAACCCTTCCCAGAGGGGAAATTTTGGAAAATTAGAGAAAAACAAAGTTCACTGAACGCATGCTCAAAGTTACACAAGTGCAAGGGATGCCTCACAGTGACGCCATGTTGCCATTAACATGAGTACTTCTTAATAAATTAAAAAACCTTACCCACAGGAGAACTCCTTTATTTATCATTTCACATATGAAGAGTTCCCAGTGGGCAAAGAGGAAAAACATTTCAAGGATTTGCCAACATAGACAGAGGAAAAGCAGTGATTTTTTTTAAAGCCTCACAATAATAAAATAACAATCAGGAAGAAAAGAAACAATTAACACACTGTTCAGCTTGTTCGTTCACTCACAATGTTGGTGCTCACACCGAGAACCCTTTCAAACATTCTGTGCGGTCCCATCACGTGATGCAAAATGCATACATTGTGTATTAGTAATTTCATTTCCACACTTTCAATAGTCAAACTGGGCCACATTAACAAACTTCTGTCAGGTTAAGAATGACAACTTGTAGAAAGCTGCTGTTTGCAGGCCAACTCGTATGACTTTGAGAGGGTCGAAAGCTTGTGTCATTAGGGCTTTTTATTAGTAATTTCACTGGACAACATGGCAATTTAATGTGGAAGTGAGATGGAGACGCCACGGCGGATAGATTGGTACGTCAACCCTTTCTTTACTGGACCTCGGGGGACATTTATCTGCCTTACCTGCAAACAGGTGAATTTGGTGCTAAGGAATTTTATGTTATACACCTTAATGACATCATACACTATTATGACATTATAAGTTCGATGTTTTTTTCTGTACGGCCCTGAATCATGTTTTTGAGAAGTTTAAAGTCGCAGCAGTATGAGTATTGTTTGAACTGAGATGGTTCCAAAATATTTGACAGAATGGCAGATACTAAGTGGTCATCGCGCTAATGCCTTACAGCAGGGGTTCTCACAGTGTTGATGGCCGGGTGCCAATTTGGGAGGCAGCCTATGGAAAGGCCTCTCAGGAAAACCAACACATTTTCTGTCCTTAACTTGCAAAGCTCCAGTAAATAGTAGAATATTTTATTAAATAGTTTATCAGTATTTTTACCTCTCGGTTTTATTCAAGTACTTGTATGAACCCCGTATCCACACATCACATACAAAATCTCTCTGTAAGCCTGTAATGTGTTGCAAGCATCAAATTCAGAATGAATAAATATTTTCCAAAGAAATAAAGCTGATCAGTTTAAATATCAACATTAAATATCTCGTTGTTGTAGCATATTCAGTGAATAATTGAATGACTTGAAAAGAATTTGGTCATCATTGCATTCTGTTTTCAGTGGTGTTTTTCACCTTATTGGAATCAGGGCTGTGGAGGGAAAACCAAAGACTAAGTTTGTGTATGTTTGTAAAAGTATTTTCCTCTTTCTGTCCTCATTTAGTAGAAACCTATTTTGCATTTACTTGTGTCAATTTATTGTGTTGAAATGTTAACAAATGCGCTAACAAAAAACAGCCAGTTTCTCTAGAAGTTCTCTTGTTAAAAATCCAATTGTTGCGATGTGCAATACGGTAGGAAGAATCTGTAATCCGTTTTTTGGGCGATATATTGTGTAAGTTTGTGGCTTGTGTGAGAGACGAACAATACCTCCATCCTCTTCTACATCAAAGCACACACACAGAGAAGCTGCAGACATCTAATCCACTCTGTCAGAACCAGCAACAGCAGGAAGTAGATTTATACTCCTCCTATTCAGAGAGAAAAGGGAGAAGAGAAATGCTTTAAAAACAAAATCTCTATATTCGTGACCTTTGGATGTCAAAACACAAAATATTACAGCTGTTTGTCCTTTCTCTACTGAATTGAGACTGAATTTAAGAAACTCTAAATAATGGGTGACACAACTTCAAGCTGAGTTTATGGACGGACTTTAAGTCCTGAAGTTTTACTCACCCAAAGTAAAATCAGCATTATTATGGCATATAGACGACTCTACATTCACATTATGCTTATTCACTTAACCCAAATATTATTTTATTAGTTTTAACAAATGTGTGTGGAATTTGGCACAAGAATCAAGAAAAAAACTTCTTATCCTATCCTATATCTTATCCTATCCAAAAAAAATCTAAATCATCATCTTTTCCGGTGAGTTACAGTGCATCTGGAAAGTATTCTCACCGCTTTGCTTTTTCCACATTTTGTTATGTTCCTTGTGTTCATTCCAAAATAGATTAAATTCATTTTTTTTCCCTCAAAATTCGACACAAAATACCTCATAATGAAAAAGCGACCCCTTTGCCATGACACTTTGAGCTCCATTGAGCTCAGGTGCATCCTGTTTCCATCTTTCAGAGGTTTCTACAACTTGAGCTGAGTCCACCTGTGGTAAGTTCAGTTGATTGGGCATGATTTGGAAAGGCACACACCTGTCCATATAAGCCCTCACAGTTGACAGTGCATGTCAGAGCACAAACCAAGCCATGAAGTCAAAGGAATCGTCTGTAGACCTCTGAGATTGTTTCGAGGCACAGATCTGGGGAAGGGAACAGAAAGATTTCTGCCGCATTAAAGATCCCAAAGATCACAGTGGCCTCCATAATCCCTAAGTGGAAGAAGTTTGGAATCACCAGGACTCTTCCTAGAGCTGGCTGCCCAGCTAAACTGAGTTATCAGGATAGAAGGGCCTTAGTCAGAGAGGTGACCAACAACCCAATATGACTCTGACAGGGCTCCAGTGTTGCTCTGTGGAGAGGGTAGAACCTTCAAGAAGGACAACCATTTCTGCAACACTCCACTAGTTAGGCCTGTGTGGTAGAACAGCCAGAAGGAAGCCACTCCTCAGTAAAATGCATATGAAAGCCCTTGAGGGGCCCAGCCAGAGCCCAGACTTGAACCCTATTGAGGGTCTCTGGAGAGATTTGAAAATGGATATGCACCGACGCTCCCCATCCAAACTGATGGAGCTTGAGAGGTTCTGCATTAAAGAGTGAGAGAACCTGCCCAAAAATAAGTGTGCCAAGCTTATAGGATCATACTCAAAAAGATTTGAGGCTGTAATTGCTGCCAAAGGGGCTTCAACAAAGTATTGATCACAGGGTGTGAATACATATGTATGTTATATTTTTGTTTTTTTAATTTTTAATTTGCAAAAAATTCGAGCAAAATTGTTTCACTTTGTCATTATGAGGTATTTTGTGTAGAATTTTGAGGGGGGAAAATCCATTTAATCCATTTTGGAATAAGACTAACATAACAAAACATGCAAAAAGTGAAGCGGTGTGAATATTTTCCGGATGCAGTAAGTAAATAAGTCAGTGTAACATATTTGAAGTACAAAGGTTTGACTGATCTGCCTTAAGAGGAAATTACATAAAAAAGAGCAACCTTAATCAAATGAGAAACTGAAGCCTCAAACACAAGAAGACTGCACAACACAAGAATGATTTAACTTCAAACTTAAAGGACAAAAGTAATATGTAGCTTTGGTGGCAGGTGGCTTTAAAAGTAGACAGTAAAGTGTTTACTTTCAATCCACCATAAAGTAAAAATAAAATAAAAAAAAAAACATCCACTTAGTACAACAAATGCCATTTGATGGAAGGTTTTACCCAAAACACCTTCCTGTGCGCATTTGTAGCACTGGTATAGCTCTGGTTATGCAGCTTTTCTTCCAGAAGATGGCAGCATCCTCAAACCTTACTGTGGTGTGAGATGGCTGGCACACCAAGCAAAGAAAATCACCTCTTGCTAAGCTGTTATTCTAATGTTTGGTGGCTGTTACCCTATAATTATATTTCTGCCTATGTAATCCATCCAAACATAAGTAATGAATGTGTGAAAGCAGCTTTATGAAAGGGGGGTTCCTCATACACAGCCCTATTCATTTTATACCCTGTTGTTTTGGCCAAAAGTTAGCATGAAATCATATCTGCTTACAGCCTGGCAATTTAATGAAATGTCGCTGTTGTAAATGTCACATGTATTTAAATGACATTGCAAAAATGTTTACTCACACCGCCTTTGGAATTTGTGTGTAGACAGAAGAGACTGGGGTGTGTTGAAAGGCCAAGCAAAAGCAATACTGAGTGGTTTAATGTCACAACAACATAATGTACCATTTTGGTACTACTGTAACCACAACCTTCTCCGTGCGCACACAGACTGTTCTGTGTGTGCGCGTAAATAAGAGAAGAATAGTTGTATTCATGTTGGATATCTGGCCCACATTACAGTCACTGTGCAGACGCAGCATGACTGCAGGGAGGAGGGATGAAAACAGGGAGGAGGAGAGGAAAAACAACCACACTGAAGGCAAAAGAAGTGCACTCATCATCTTTTAATAAAACAGTTTCTCAGCAAATCAGAACTCTCCTCACACCGTGCTCTCTCGTCACAGTGATATTCAAAGACTGCGATGTTTGATTTATTTAATCTGAACTGTCCCTTCAGTAATTTAATGACCCGTTTGTTCCGTGTGTAATAAGGAAGTACGTGAGGAAAAACTGCTTTCAGAATGGCAGGGCTGAACTGCACACCATGTTACTGTTCTTCCTGCTGCACTTTGGTCCAGTGACGGTTGTGCAAACTGGACTTAAAGTCATCACAATGTTGTCACAGAGAAATGCTGCCATTTAGTTTTATGGTTCATTGCGTTAAGACCTCGTCAGGTCGAATGTTGAGTGAGTGGAAAGTGACAAATATCCCCTTTCCGGTTTGTCTTGGACGATCCATAGCTCAGTCTCTTACATGTAAGTCTGGTTGAATCTTTTGTCTGTCGACTCACAATAAAATACATTCCTGCAGTGCTTGAATGTAACTAAGTATATTTACTGAAGTGCTTAGGTACACTTTTGACTTTTACTCCACCACAATCTAGCTGGAAATGTACTTTTTTCATCCACTGTATTTATCTGCTTTACAGATGAACATATCACACATAACACATGATAATTTAATACAGCGGTGGACAAAGCACTGAGATCCTTTACTCAAACAGAAGTCCTCAAGAAGAGGTCCAGAAGTATCAGCAAAGTAAAAGTAAAAGTACTTGTTCTGCAGGGGAAAAAAAGAGATCCCTGTTTGCATTATATTATTGTAACATTATCAGATTCTTAATATTAGAAACAAACATTAGAAAGATTTACCTTCCTAAGGGTCATAAGATAAATCTCAGAGGTCTTGAGATGATTAATGTGTCAGAAAGAAGGAAAACAAATGCAACACAGATGTATTCTTTCTTTTTTTTTTTGGACAAATTTTTACCTTCTTTGTGAAATACTGGAAGATTGAACCTCTTTGGTCTTTGAACATTTGTTCAAATGAAACAGTCAAAGAAGTTTAGAGGTTAAAATCTGGTGGAACTGCTAACAAGAAATGTGACAAGAGGCCACAACCAGGCATTGCTTTTTAGGAAGAGGTCACAAGCTGAAGAGAGATGGGAGCCATTAATCTTCGGTAATACATTGCGTTTTGTACAATCACGCCATGTTTTGTATGTGAAGTCTTAGTTTGAAAAGCATCCGTTGCTAGTACTTCTAATATGCATGCATATAAGCATTACTTCAGCAGGTACCTTCTTACATTTTACCACAACTCTGTTAAAGCCTCCCAGCAGCTAACAGTTCCCAAGTTCCTATGAGTGGAGAACCAAAATCAATAATTAATCTAATTCGCCACGTTCAGTATGCATCAAGAATTAAGAATCACTTTATTGGGAGCATATTTTTACATACACACACTGAATTTGTCTTCTGCTTTTGACCCATCCTTAGTTGAACACACACAAGCAACACCCAGCAAATTGCATGCAGTGAAACACACAGGAGCAGTGGGCTGCATCAAGCACCTGGAGAGCAAATTGGGGGGGCATTTTTCACATTAATCACTCCACCACACCCAAATTTTTCCTGCCCGTCTGGTGGGGGAATCGAACCAGCGATCCTCCGATCACAAGCCGCTTCTCCAACCTCTAGGCCACGGCTGCCCCAGTTAATCCAATATAAACCCTACAAAAGAGGGAGCACTTAACTTTTGATACTTTTGGTGCATTTTATTGACCACAGTGTACTTCTACTTGTGGTAGAATATTTTTACATTGTGGTAATACCGCTTTCCAAGTACTTCAAATGAGCTGTGTTGACTACATCATGAAATACCTCTAACTGTGTTTTATGTGGGTGGAAATTTTAATGCAACTAACTCTCAAGAATTTCCCAACAGACTATCGAGACCAGTTTCACCGGCCAGGACACTTGCTGAGTCACGAAACATTTGCAATAAGACAAGACAAAAGGCAGTGCACTTCAATAACCTTTATTTAGATTACAGATGTATTCCATTTTGAAGTTTGGAGGGGTATAGAGGGAGCATTAGTGCTATTTACAATCAGTTTGAAAACGTTTATCTCTGTACAGATTTGAACCCTGATCAATATAAACAATATCTTTTTTTTTTTTTTTTTGTTAAGACCTAGTTACAAAGCGATTCTTTAAAGCAAAAATAAAACACAAAGAAAAAAAGGATTACATTAAATTATAAACAAATGAAAAAAATAATAATAAAAGAGCACAGAAGAAAGAAAATAAAAATAGTCTGTTGATGATTAGGGAGCTTTTGCTGCTGTTAAGCACAACACATCGTCAGCGAGTGACTGTGAACTGGCTAGAAGCTAACCGTATACACAATCATAGACTAAACACCAATATACTGTATATCAACAAGATCTAGAGTCATCATGTTCTATATAAGATTCTTATTAAATATATTCTACACGTTACCTTAGTTTGGAACATTGCTTCCATTGGAAAAATATAAAATAAAACAATAAAACTTTTTATACATTTTTATTAGTCTGATGAAGGAGCACATGCTTCAGCTGTGCAAAATGGATTAATTAATGCGTATAGGGAATTAAGGAGAGAATAAGAAGCGAATTAAGACAAATGAGGAACATTTTCATTCCGAGTTGATTTCCCTGCTTGGACAGTAATTGTCATGAGAGATCCTTCACAACACTGGTTTTAAAAAAAAATAAAATAAAATTTAAAAAAAAGGAGTATGAAGAGCGTTTCCTCGGCGAGAGGGACGGCGCATCAGGGAAGGAAGAAAACTGACATGACGTTTTATTAAATCACAACACTGGTTGGTCAGCAATATGCATGGACTGTCAAAACACAGTCACAAATGTCATGAACAAACAAATAACCGAAACAAGACCACCAACACTGGCTGTTTGTCTATTTGTTTGTTTGTCAGGCTTTGTTTGGCTAAAATACGACGACTGAAAGAGAAGGATGTATTCGCTCTGAATAATTTCTCTTTTGCGACCTTTAAGGGCACATGAAGAGGAGGGCAGTAAAAAGGACACAAATGTAGGTGTGGTGTGTGTGTGTGTGTCCTGGTTTGAGTTCTCTGATCAGGCACATCTAAGCTTCGTCTGCTGCATGGAGGGAGATCACACAAGCACATATGGTTGGATGTGTACATGGGGTGTCATAAGGAGAGTGTGTGTTGTCATGTTGATGAGTTGTTAGTGGTTAAAATTCTCTGCAGTCTATGAGAAAACAAGGCCACATGTACAAACTTGGGCACTGCATCACTATGACAACCAGTTTCAACGAAGAGCCAGTTAGAAACTGACTTTTAACCAACCGGCTGAGTACTGATAGACAAGGTGTTTATGTCTAGTGTGTGTGTGTGTGTGTACGCGTGTGTGTGCGGCAGAAGGCTTAAAAAGGTGTGCATTAAGAAAGAAGAAGAAAAAAACATGCAAATCCAGTTCCTTGCTCAAATTTTCAGTTATAACAACAAATCAAATACAACAAAGGAATCAACTCTATCGTTAAACAATTTCCCTGCTCAACTCCTGGATCAGCCTGAGCCTGCTGTCTTTCTGTGTATGTGTGAGTGTGTGAGAGAGGCGGGAAAGCAAAGAAAGAGAAAAAGAGATGTGTGTGTGTGTGTGTGTTTGTGTGTTTGAATGCATCGTGGACAAGCTTCAGGACATGGGACAAGCTTTTTAGATCCAGAATGCTGAAGGTGAAAACGAATGAGGATGGAGGGCCGGCATTGGAGTTGTGTATTTACAGAATGACACAGCAGTTACTCTCCCCAGTCTTCTCTCTGTTTCTCTGACCTGGGAAAACACACACACACATGCACACATTCACTGCAGCAATTTACACTCAAACATATGAAAACTAAAATTGAACTTGGCGGTATGTGCACATTATTAGCTCTAATCTGCAGTTCTTAAATGCAACAACGACTTATGATAATTTCAGTAGTTAGTTACCACATTGTCTGACCCTCTCCTGTGCTGATGAAATGTTAAGCATACATTGATTGAATATCTGAGTGGCCTTGCATCCTCTCAAACTCATAGGTACTTATGGATTAGTTACGGCTCGCCACAAAAGCAAGCACAAATAATGCTTCTGGTCTGAATGCCGATGATTAACTCTCTAATGTCTGATGTTAAGTGGAATTAAATGTCCAAGAGGCAAGATCATACAATCTGACCTTTAAGTTAGCATTTTTATGATTTTCATCAGATATAAAACTGCTTTTATTTTATGAGAAATCACAGGAAGTCCTCTCTCCCATTAGCTTTACAGCAGAACATTCAGTCCCAGTCAATATGATGCAGCTTAGCTGGCTTATACAGCACCAGCCACATGTGAAAAACTAAGTGGATGAGAGACGAGCCGACTGCAGAAAGTCAAGATGTCAAATTTAAGTTTATGCTCTGCTTGTTCAACAAGTTGAAATAGCTATTTCACACATTCAGAGAGGATTTGAACTGCTATCTTTATTCTCATTTCTTATCATTTTGGCACTGGTGATTTTCCTTTGCTGTAGGCTAAAACCTACACTACACAGTCACAAAAAAAAGAGACCTGTCACTTAATATGATTTATATTGGCTGTATATTCCACACAATGTGCTGTATCATGGGGATACACTTAAGGGAACCAATTATTTGGGCCAGTGGCTGTTCCTAAAACAGAAGCCATGTGTGGAGATAAATAACGGCTGCGAGCAGCAACGTTTAAAGTTGTTGAGCTTGTGAAAGGCCTACTGAAAGGAAAAGGAGGGAGTCGGAGAGCTGGTTACCTTGGGAATTTGGCTCAGGCAAAGTTTCTCTGGCAACTAAATGCATCACTGTGGTCTTCCCCAAGGGCAGTTTGAGAGCTATTGAGAGACAGAGACAGACACAGCGGGTGTAAAGGTTATTGAGAGCTACAGCTTATCTGTATTTGCAAAGTCACTGCTGACCAGTATCATCTTCAACCTGTGGAGTACAAGTTATGCTACACTGGAAAGAGTTGAGCTTCATCTGAGCTGCAAAAGAGAAAGACGCTACAAACTACATGTAAGAAACATCATGAAATATAACTGTGCACAGTTTGTTGCAGAGTAACATAATGGCAAATATGGTTATCAGTGATTTTAACCATCTTCCTTCCTAACTCCACTACCACACAAAGATGAAGCTCAGACATGAGTCGAACATATGGTGTTCCCTGTGTTTGACTGCCAATCTAAAGCTGTTCAGTTGATTTTTACAACAAAACTAATGGAAATCAAAGGTTGCCAGGAGGATAAGTGAAATCCATTCTAATCTAACTAGTGTATGCTTTGTAATATAGCAAGTAGCACTGGTCTTACTGTGATATTTGAGGGAAAAAAAAAACAACTTAAAAGCTGCTGGACTTAAAAACACCAATCCCTCAAACTGTTTTTCTATCGTGTCGTGTGCTTTCACGCGCATGTGCGTTGTCTATGTTGCTTTTCAAAACCGCTGGGAGTTGTTAGCCAAACTTTAAGAGGATTCTGTGTCGGCATGCAAACATGTTAAACCAATGATAAGGGACTTATCAGATAGATGGCTGTAATGGGATAAGAGTAAAAGGGTTAGGGACAGCCATAACCACACAAAACAACAGTCAAATCAAAATTGGGTTAAGTAGATATAAAAGCCTAAAAGCCAGAGCGAAATAGGCTGCCTCAAGAGCAGACGCCGTCTTTGTCTGGCATTCATTTTCACGCCAGCCCCTTCTGTCTCTTCACTGTGCTGCTTGAGGTCTACTCTAACGCCAGCCTTGCCCCTTTCCTGACCAGTCTCTTTCCCCTCTTTTTCTGTATTTCCTCTCTCCTCCCACTCTCTCCGTCAAAGCAGGCTTGTCCAGAGCACTGAGGTACCTCTGTTCTGCAGCTCAGGAAAGGGATGAGAACAGCAAAGAACTTTCCAGCAACACACTGCTGTGATTTTGTGTGTATGTCTATGAGCGGGAGGTGCACTTTCTGTGTTTTCTCACCTCCTAGTGTTACGTTGCCGTGTAGAAAACGGCCCTGGTAGATCAGCCTCAGGATGTTAGGACTGCTGACCTGCTCTTCCTCCCAGTCTGAAAGAAAGAAGGGCAGAGGCAGACAGAAATAGAGTTAAAGAGTTAAAAAACATGAACTTGGAAATGACAAGCTTATGTCTTTTTCGGTTTCTCCCTAATGCATACTGAAAGTTCGTTCTTGAAATTTTTTTCCTCATCATCATAATCTATAAACAAAGAACACACAGGTTTAACAGCAACATTTCATAACCTTTTCACTGCTACCTGAGATTGAATTTTCTTCTCAACCCACAATAAACAAAGTCAGTTTCTGAACAATGCCCCTGAAAGGTCCCTAGAAATTTAGAAAGTGACCCAAGGAATTGTTAATTGTTAAGGTGGCTCTGCCTAAGCTTTGAATTTTGACCGACTGCTGGTCTGAGTCAACACAATTTCTCTGTATACTGTGCAATGAAAAGAAATCAGTCGTGGACTGGTGGGGAAAAAAAGGACCACCAACAACTGCACTGAGGATATTTTAAGACATTTAGGGCCTTTATTTGAGATCATTACATGCAGAATGCATCATATGTGGGTTTTGTGGGATACACTACAGAATGTGAGAAAGATCCAAAGCAGAAGAAGACAAGGTGTGGCTTGGGAAGAGCTGAAGACAAAAAGTGAAGGCATTAAATAAAGAGGGAGAAAACAACGGGGAGAGTTGCACAGCAGCCGAGTCTGGCCACCAGATGTTTGTCTCCAGCTAAGGCAGAGGGTGTTGGTGCTGACTGAGTGCCTGCTCTGGGTCTCACAGGGTTCAGATCTGTTGTCTGGGAAGAACACAGGGTGCTTCCAAAACGGACAGGACTGAAAGAAAAACTCCTCTTGTCAGTGAGAATCTCAACCTCTCGGTATAATTTATAGATTTTCAGGCACTGCGGGCTTCTCTTAGCGCACTACGCTCACGGTACCGTGAGAAAAAGCTACACTCAGACCGTACCCCACCTTCAAATCTGAAGGTGGGGTACGGTCAGCAGTATCAAATTAGTTAGTGAGAGGGTGTGTTATAGGGAGGATGGCTGTTCTGTGATCCCACATTCCTGTATGCAATGATAATCAGGCTGAAAGGAGTGCACCCCTAATTACCCTACACCAAAGAATGGCACATTCCCACACTACCATACAGACCTACATGCAAGTATTTGGTGGTGTCTGAATGTGATCTCAGCTCTCTTGGTACACAGCATAGCTCCTCAGCTGCCTTTACTTTTGTTATAGAAAATAACCAAAGTAAGTCATGTCATCTGGTTTCCAAAGGCATTAGCAGCTAAATTGTTAGCAATTACTGTTCAGGCAAACACACTGCAGCTGTGCTTTGCAATAACGTGATTTATTACAAAATAACACCAATGTCCCAGTAAATATATCCAAATCCACCATAACAAAATCTGCTAACTGTTCACATTTAGCAGTTAATGTGAAACAGATGTACTGGTCAATCATGAAATGCAACTCTTCATACACAGTGGAAAATGTTTAAAATCTAAACAAAGCATCAGGTGAGGTCAGGTGTTGGCTTTCTGCCTGAGGTACACCTGAATAAAGCAAATATAATCTGCACAGCTACTGTAGAGAATATCTTAAGTGCTTTACTTGGTAAATGTATACGTCAATTGCAAAAAAGATAAAAAAAACAAAAATGAAACAAGCAACATTTTATTTGAATAGTACACTGACGATGGTACAGAGTTGATGATCAACCAGAGCTGAGCGGTAACTCACTCCCATCACTTCTACCATGTCACTGATTTGCAGTCTTCACAAGACTTCAATGCTACTACAACATGTTTGGGAGGCAGCTCCAAAAATGAGTTTGGTGCTCACACCAAAACAATCAGATAGAAAAGGCAAAAAAGCTTCGTAGCATTTCAGAGATGGGTAATGCTGTGGTTCCCCATGGGTTCAAGAAATAATAGTGACAACAGTCGACAATAAAGTCAATGTCTGAGTGATCTGTATTTACTTGTGTAACAACAACTGACATAACCAAAAGGAGTTACTCACCCATCGGCCAGTTGTCATAGACGTGTTTAGCAATGTCTGCTGCCGAGTCGTTGGGCGAAAAGAGGAATTCTTTTGTCTTCCCGCTGACTAAAATAAGCCGCAGGTTTATCTGCAACACACACAAAAACGAAATGCGTACATTAGAACTGTAAATGAGAGGCATTATTGTGTGGATCAAGTGGAACATAACACAAACCACTGTCACATATGTAACATTCAACGCAGTCACATCAGGAAGCACACAGGTGTAGCTTTAAGTAGTTTAATAGGAAACAGGAGAAGGATATGAGGACCCTGAGGAGCGTCCATCCGCAGGATCGACTCTCATCTGTCTCTCCAACTTCCTCTTCACTTCTCTTCTTTTTCACTGTTTCTTTGTCTGTGGTTCCCAATTCTGTCACATAGTGGCATGTTTCACTTTCCTTTAATCCTTTAACTGGAGACGAAACCCTGAGTATATTTGACTGAACATATACTTTATTAAAGGCACTGGGCAAATTGCATTCCTGGATAGAAATGTACAATTGAAACCCTCTGGCTTGCAGGTCTAGCATTAATTTCTATTATTACATTTTTCTGTTAAGATTGTTATTATTACTGAATCAGACTATGACTTTGTTATTTAAACACAACCAAACTTGGCTGTCATAGTGTAAAACAGCCCACAGAAACTAAACAATTAGCAGGTTTTGGAATAGTAAAGGCTGCTAAAATGTGCAACCTTTCCTGAATAGCTTAGCCCAGTCAGCAGTGCTGAGAGCCAAATATACTAATGAATGACTAACAGTGTGAGAATCTTGTTCACAGTGGACCTCTTTCCTTTATCCTCTTAACACAGAGGTCAGAGTCAGCTACTGAACAGCACCTCTGGATGCTGGGATCTACAACCCGTCATCAGGACCATTCTTCATTTTGAAATACTGCGATTAAACAATGAACAACGACTTGATCAAAGGTCGCCACACACTTTTTTACTTTTTAACTGGCATGTTGTGTGTTTAGCTGTAGCACAGTATGCCTTTAAGAGCCAGAGCAAAGGTCTATGCTGTGAGTGTGTGCGTTTGCCTTTGCTTACGGTGTTTGTGTGTTTTGCCTTTAGTGTTCGTGTGGCACAAGCACGTGTGTGTCATCGTTCCCGGTGTGTTTCCATGTGCTGAGCGTCTGTTAGCCCTATCGAAACCCACTCTGTTGACAGACTCACACACATACACACGTATACACACATACTTGCGCACTGAGCCGGCTACGGTGATGTAACAGAGCTAACACCAAAAGACTGAAACAGATATCTCCATAAGCAGCATGTTATTAAATCAGCTTATAGGTTTAAGTGCAGAAGAGACATACACACACACATACATACAAAGTAATGCACACGCACTTTGACCTTAACACTGACCCCATAAACGTACAGCTCATATATATGCACAAATAAAGCTGCTGCTAAGGGAAGAGATGAACCTGATAGTTTTGAGCTTCTATTTTTGTTTTTTAGTAGATATGCAGATTAGAATAAAATCACACCGCACGTAGCCAGGCAAAAAGAGTCACCAGAACATTCCTTCATACAGTATATATGTGCACTTTTAATCCAAACTGAAATAATAAAGAACCGCAACAGTAAACTGCTGTTTCCTGTTGTGATACACAAGGCACAGTTTCAGCCTTACAGAAGACGTACACATCAAAACAAGAAATGGCAGAATGTTGATGGGTGGCTGGCTGAATACATGCATACATATTATATATACATATATGATAATGACTCTGAATGAGACAGATGAAAGCAGAAATAATGAGGAAAAAACACACAGAGGAAGCCCTCTTTTACATAAGCAAGGTCGTACTCCTTCCTAGTTGAACACCTGGTAGTTACCATGGTGTCACCATGGTGACAGCCACTAGTGGGTGGCTTAACCTGATAATACCTACAAGATAGCATAGCCCCCCCCGCCCCACACACACACACACAGCACTCTCTTGCCCATTTGCCACTGTGTCACATCATATTGTCTTCCTCTCCTTGCACCAGCCTCTCTCTCCCTCATGTTCTCTCTCTCTCTCTCTCCCTCTTTCAATCTCACCAACTGCACAGTGTACACTGGAGGAATGTACAAGGCCAGAATAGCAAGACACACTGAGCTGGCTTCAATTAAACAGGGTAACCTCAGCCTTTCTCCTCTTATCATCAGCTCACACAACTGATAATGTCCTTATTTGCTTCTCTCGACCTTTCCATGTATCTCTGCTCTCTCTCTCTCTCTCTGTTTGCGTTCATCAGAAGAAAACCCTAAACATAAAGATACATAACAGATGCAGATGCTTCCATAGGAGGTATGAAGGTCATTGAATGGCCTGATGAGAATCAAAATTAGCCAGAGATTATATATTATGGCCTACATAGGCGTGATATCTCACCACCAGCATCATCAAAGCACAATACCAGGGGAAAGAACGGCTGGTCAAACCTCCAGCAGAGTTTAGGCACATGCAGGATCAGTATCAAGTCACACTGAAGCTGCTCTGGTATCTCACGGAGAGCCTTATCACCTTATACAACAATATATATTAGATTTTTCTTTTAATTTGTCACTTATCTGTATCTCTACAAGTGAGATTTTGCTGTCCATTTTCTTTTTATATATATTTATATATATATATATATATTTATATATATATATATATATATATATATATTTATTTATTAACTTCAGCAATGCCCTTTCCCCCCTCTCTTCCTGAGGGTCATCATGCCTTCCCCCTGGACTCTCCTCCACAGAGGGGCGGGTAATGAGGTTTCACAGCCAGCTCAGGAAAGTATATCTGATTACCATTTATTCTCTGTAACAAATATAACAGCTCCAGGTACAGGGAGATCAGTGCTTCATACATTCATGCATAAAAATAAAGTATATGCACATATCTGCATGCTAAAAGTCAGTTACTCATGCATACAAACAGCATGCCCTCGCCTACAACCAGTCCCAGTCTGAGCTCGAGATAACAGAAATCAGCTGTATGAAGGCTTCATTAGTTTGCGGAGCTTGTAGAGAACTGGAAGAAGCACCATAGTGAGTATTATACTCCCCGGATTTGAGTATGTTTTTGAAAGTTATGGTACAGAAATGCTGAAACTTCTGAACAATAAAATAAGGCTACTTGTGTGTGAAACCGGACACAGAGCTCCCTGCTTGTCAAGCCCCCACTGCAGACGAGACATTCAGACACGTTACAATAATGCGACCCTGCTGCCAAGTAGTGCCATGGTGTAAACATGTGAAGTAAGCAAACCCTTCTTGGCAAAACACTGTTTGCACATGGTGGAAAGCAGAAAATTCAATGCCATGTATAATTATTCCTTCCTGCCTGCCACTCTCAACTCTTTCTCAGGGCAGCAGTGTGTGTGTGTGTGTCTGTGTTTATGTGTGCCTGTGTTTATAAGTGCATTAAAGAGTATTGCTGCTTTTCAGACCCTCTGCAGCAGTCAACAAATTACAGAGTGGAAAGCCTTCCTGTGGGAATATATTAGAGCAGCTTTATATGTAGGCTACACAGTAAGGTTAGCCGCTGCTGTCAGTGTGGATTCCTAACTGTATGAATGGATTTAGGGAGGAGGGTGATTAGCCCAACTGGGGTCTTTTTAAAAGAAGCCATCTGGATGTAGAAGTCAGTCTGCTTTGAATTGCCCATTAAATTTGGAAAAAAAAATAATTGACTGTAAACTCAAGAATGTAGCAACACAGTGCTGTGAGAATGCAAACCCAACATGAATTATCAGTCACTGATTTTACTGATGATAATTAGTAGGCACTTTGCTTTCTGGTGCTGCTTTCGGGCTGTCAACAAATTTAAATTATGATTAATGGTTACAAAAAAAGGACATATTAACTGGCTGTGCTGAAGCTTATTGGACAAACTGTGAACAAACTGAAAGGAAAAGAAGGAAAACAGCAGCCTGAGAAACTCTCGTCCCATTTTTTAATTAGTCAAAACTTAGTCAATAAAACAGCTTTGCCAAGCTCTTAGTGATTTTACAAACACATAAAGGGTTACTGCAATTATTAGCCTCCATTAAAACACAAATTCTATCATGGAGCCATTGTTTTCTTTAATTAAAAACAAGCTGAAAAGGGCGTTTTTGGAGAATGACTGTATATGACTTGAACAGCGGGCCGAATGAGTGCATCAGAAGCAGCAGCTTAACTTGTTTAAATGTTACCAAAGTGAACAGAAAAATAAACTTTGATCATTCGTCAAATAGCCTCATTTTGAGTTTAGAATTAGTTTAGAAATAGAAGAGGGGTTTATTTTTTTTGCTTTGTTTTTGTGAGTTCCTTCCTTTGTGTGCACAAAGACACAGCAGTTATGCAACAGCGTCTGACTGATGATAGTGTGATACGAGAAACAAAAGCCTGAGGCGAGGATGTGTAATCTCTGTGAGTATGTGTGTCTAACGGTGTTTGGGGTACTGTATTATTGCAATTTGTTTTTAGGTACTTTCTCAAACTTAATTTGCTGCTTTCATTATTATCTTTCCTCACAAAAGTGCCATCTTCAACGTCCATTACACGACATAACTGGCTATTTTCATTGGTTGGAAGGAGCAGAAATGCGCCACATTAAATGCAGAGGAGGTATGAGGAGGTGATATCTTCAAAATAAAAGCAATGAAGGTTCACTTGAAGTTTCAAGGCAACTTTAAGGGAACTTCATAAAGAAACATATTTGTCTTGAATTACTTCAACAAGAACTTGTGCCTGTTTCTTTCAAGATCTTCCGGGAATTAGAATTAACCAGTTTAAGTCCATGGACACTCTCGTCCATGCTTATGTATTAACACTAATTTCTTTATGTGCTGCCATACTCTGTGCTTTCTTAAAAGGGAATTTATTTGAACTAAAAGCAAATTTAGGATGAGTTTATACACTACCTAAAAATATCTTTGGTCTCAAGACACATCTGCCACACTATGATGTGCTACAATATAGGGATACAACAGATCTTTCCACTACAGCAATCTTGTAGAAATAAACAGTAGGACCTTGACCCAGTGTTTATTATTAACTTTATGAGCACTTATCTACAATGACTAATGTGTCATGTTCTGACCTCTTTTACCAACAGCTTGTAGTACAAAACACACACCTCATGGAAAACACCTGATACCTGTCATTTGCATGAAAGAGAGAGAAAACAGGTGACAGATGGAGGAAAGATGATTTTAAACAAATACTGCAAGAGTACAACAACAAGTGAGGTATTCCTTATGGTTAGGGTTATACTGTATACAGAACACACGGCAAGTCAAACAAGCCGACAGAAACAGGCAGAGCAACAATCCTCTCAACAGGAGTCTGACAGAGGAAGCAAAGCTCCTGTTCGCCAAATGTTCTTCACCTTGGGACAAACTGCCATTTTGCTTGTTAAACAAAAAGAAAAAGCTGCAGCGTCTCAGCAATGTGACCGGTCAAGATTTATTCCAACACCTATAGACATGCTCTGCTGGTTGCCATGCCAACACTTGTGCTAACCAGCGAGCTACTTAGTCATCTGTGCTGTTGTGTCCCGTTGGATTTTTCTGTTTTTATGTATATACGCCGTGTGGTACTCCTTTCAGGCAGCACTCATGTAATAATTCATCATAATAATATAACAACACAAATTGGTCTTTAGAGGTACTCTGGGACTTTTTGCAAGGCTTTTAAGTTATCACCATGTTACCGTATTACAGTGCAGTCTATAGTCAGTATCATATTCACATCTGGGGTTGAGCAGATTTTTCCCCTCATGCTTCAGTGTAGTTAAGATTAAATATTTTCTAATCTGATCTAAGTCATCTGATCTTTGCGCCAGCAGTTAATAAATCAGCCCAACAGTTTCAACAGAGTTTCACAGTTCCTTTTACAACACGACAGGGCCGAAGCGTGAAATATCAGCTTTAATTTGCGAATGATTACGTTTGATCATGTGTTTAACAAGTGGACAACTGGTCTTTTCTTAAACAGCAAATAAGACACTGTGCTGTGTTTTTTGAGTGTGTGTGTCTGCAAAAGAAAATGCAAATGAGCACCCTAGGCTAGCTTTTCTGCTGCAGTCATTCAGGCACAGCAGCCATGCCTGAATAATCACTACAGTACAATAATATGCCCTTATCTCTAAGTATCACACTGGCAGCAATCATTTAACTCTACACAGTGTTTTACTTTTATCTTTAGAGCCTGAGGAATTCTTGACTTGACTTTTGAGCACAACAGTCATGTTAATATTACTCTAGGGGAACATACATATAGCAAGTTCGATTTAAATTTATTTCTTTCCAAAGGAGTTGCTCTTTTAGTTCTCTTAAGGTTCAACAAATCTATGGATTGAGCAAAGCCACCAATTTTTGTTTTGCTTTGGTTAAAAAAAAAACAACAAAAAAACAGGAACAGGAACAGGTAACCCCAAAGCTTACCCATCCCTTGTTGCAACCCACTTGCTTTGGCATTGCTGCTGTGTTACATTTCCTGCAAACACACTGTCACATGTCATTACATCTATTTTTTTTTAATACCTTTTCTGTACTTTTTGGACTGTCTTGCTGGCTGCTGTAACAGCCAAATTTCTCCTTGGGGATGAATAAAGTCTTATCTTAACTTACATATATATTTTGTGCAGTGCAATGTAAAGGCTTAAAGTGGCTGCGGTATTGTTTATATTAATACTGTCTCAAAAGTGAAAACAATGTGACAATGGGAGTCGCTCGTAGTGAGAACTGTCACCTGAGTCTGCAGTTCCTCTTGGCTTCATACAGAGTTTCAGATCAGTGTTTAGCTGGCCCACTTTACCGATGTGGTTCATTCAGTCAGATATTTCCCTCAGCAGTTAGTAGAGATGACAAATGGTGCTAAAAGAGAGTGAATACCGCACTTGCTCTCGCCATTCATTTCCAAATAAATGATAAATAAGTGTTGCTCTGTGACTGCTGGGTGTCTAAATAAGCAGCTGTTGCCAACACGTCTGCCACATCAGCATAATAATGAGGTTGTCATATTTAGGTGGTTAACTATGAAACCTTTGAAGTCACACATGTGACTCTGCTGGACTGAGCTCAAATCCTAAAAGAGCCTTATTTTCTGTGTCTGTGTATAAAGTGGTCAGTCCGTTCAGTGGACATACACACACTCCTTCTTCCTGTTGAACCCGACCATTAATAATTAAAGAGAGCATGTACTTTGAGAGACTGTAAGAGCCAACACCACAGACCTTTGTCAGATGCACTTTCTGGCACATCATACAAACTTCCTGTGGCAGAGGCAGCTAATGGCTACATTGCAGTTCTAATAGCCTTGTTAAATTAAGGTTTCTGTCCTTTACAATAGCATCAAACATCCTGTGGCAGTTTAATTGCACAAAGCAAAGTAGCCCTCCACTTGCAGCGCCTCTGCAAATATATAATCTATGCAATAATTATCAGGGGAAAAGTCACTATTTGTCATTGAGGATTAATGTCTTCTTTTTACGACTTGAACATTGACCCTTTAGTTTTCTCAAAGTGTTGGGCTTGCATCTATGAACGTCATTATCCCACTGCTGCAGGGTTTTGGTTCCAGGAGAAAATGAGCAACAAAACTCCCATCTCCTTCCAGTTGTCTCACTACTTAGTTGCTCCCTCACACCTCATATCTCTCTTGAAGTCCTTTTCCTTTTGTACTGTCATTCAAAAAGACTCTGCTCCTCTTTTCACTCCCCCTCCTTCCCGTCATGAGCACGATCAGCTGTTTCCTGCTTTCAAGCCGGCACTGTACCTGACAGCTCTCTGACCTCCCTCTTCATTACTCCCTTCTCCCCATTTACAAAGAGATAACCCTTTAATCCATCAGCTGCTTCTCCTCTCTCCACAAACAGGTAGAGCTCCTTTTCATGCTGTCATCTCCCCTTCTGGTGTCTTCACCGAAATCTTGCTTCGTTTCACTCATTCACTCATTTACACACGCGCACACGCACACGCACACGCACACGCACACACACACACACACACACACACAGGGCTGCATTCCTTCTCTCCTGACAGAAGCCAGGTAGGTGCCTTTGATCACACGTTCTTCCCATCGGCTCAGCTGTCAGAAGAGGTTGACGCAGGTTTACGTCGCATGTGTGGCTGCTTCCTGCCACTTCCTCAACTCTGTATCTTGTTCTTAATCCTTCAAAATGGCTGTTTTAAAACCTCAGGGGCAAATGAATTAACATGCTAAATGTGAGCGGTGCCAAAAACTCAAATTACTGCACTACCCACTGGCAACCCACACACTGATGGGATGCAGTGTGTATACGACTGTGTTTGGATGTCAGGGCGTTTACTCATTCACAGCTATAACAACAGCATTGAAGGAACTGTTCTGGGAGATCAGTTTGATACCATTCTCATACCCTTCAACACCACAACATCCTCATTTTGCTGTTAAACACATGTACACACAGTCAATTAAAAAAAACAATGACATAAACGGTGCACAATACAAGCTCTGACACTTCCGCTACTTACAGTGGTTTTCTGCATCTTTACAGAGTCAACACAAGGAGTAAAGGCACTTTATAAATGAGAGAAAATGAGAGTGAACGTGGGAAAGTGAGAGAGAATGTCACTTAGCAGGAAAAGATGATGGTGATGATGAGTTTCACTTGCATATTTCCACTAAAAGCTTCACAACAGACCTCAGCTCGGGCAGGCTGTGCTGTCCTCATCTCATCAGAGAAAACAAAAGTCCAATAAATACTTTCAGAGAGAGAAATGAAACACAAAACAGGCAAACACAGAGCAACATGAAAGCACATGAAAGCTTGAACAAACAAAGAACAAGCGGAATTGACCAACAGAAACAGATTTGCAAAGTCTTGTATCATGCATAAAGGCTAAAGTGATGATGCCGTACAGACGCCATGATAGTGATGACAAGGCCTGACACTATAGGAGGACAAAGGACACGCTGACACGTTTGGAGACGAGCCCGTGGGGCAGAGGGAGGAAATGAGAGAGCGAGAGGGAATGGACAGGGGGACCGAAAGAGGATTCAAAGAAGGTGAAGGTCAAAGAGAGGCGGTAAGAAGAGAAAGCCTGAACAAGATGATATTTAGTACATTTGGTCATCCATTAAATATTTGGTGTTTTACATTCACATATTTTTAGCATAAACACTCAAAATGCCTGCTGGTTGCAGCAGCTTTTGAAGCGGTGGGCCGAGATGTGGAATTGCCTTTGCAAGCTTCAATCAATTCTCCTCTCTTCTCTCTGTCTGTCAGCGTCTAGACCGTCTGTCCCAGTGGAACACAAGGTAAGAGATGAGATAGGGAATGGAATAACAAGGTGCTGAACAGTGAAATAAATGTGTATCTGTGGTTGTCATCTTTGGTTGAACAAAAAAACAAAAAAAAAAAAAAGTAAGAAACAGGAAGTGAGATGATGCTTTCACTGGCTGACCAAAAATTCAGAAGACTGGGAAGAGAAAGCTCCCCTGAAGCTGATAACATGGAGATTTAATCCCACATGCTGAAGTTATGGGTTGGCTTATCAACTAACATTGCCCTGCTTCTCCAGAAATAAACTGCGTGCAAGCATAGAAAACCAACAGCTTTAAACTTTTTTGGGGACGGTTCGAGCACTATAAAGGAGCTATGGCACTTATTTCGAATGAAAGCCCACTTTTCCATCTATATAAACAATATCTCGCTTTGTCTCTCTTGATCAACAGCGCTTCTTTTGAATTACTTATTTTCCAGCATCACACAAGTATTTTCTTCTGACAGAAGCCAGATTCTCACTCCAGAAGTCACTCTTGTGACAATGCAGTTACAAGATATCCTCTGGACCAAAAAATGTGCCCAACTCTGACTTGTGAGCAAAATGAATAGTTACATCAGGTCTTCTACCTATCATCTACTTTCGTCTATACATGGCAAACGGAGGTACAACTGTTGGCAAAAAATAGACATCATTTGTGGAGTCTGACCTCCCTGTCCACATTCTGTCTGTTGAGGTTCTGGGAAAAAAACAGCTACCAGCAGACACATAAACGCAAAGGTCAACATGCCACATGCCAGCATGGCGGTGGTGTGAGTGGACCACACAGAGGGTTGATGATCCCTGATGATGGCTTTGATGAAAGGACCTCCTGTCCTTTACCTCCTTCGTCCTACCATTTGCTCAGCAGCAGCCCTGTCTGCTCACTCCTCCTCCTCCTCCTCCTGATCCTCTCACTCTCCTGCACTTCCATCACAGGGTGTCTCACCAGTGTGACTTCCTCCCCCGTGTTTTCCTGGCCCCCTGCTATGTAAAAACCCTGGAGTCAAGTAAAGCATCCCCATGCTGTTCTCCCCCTCTCCACCTCCCAAGAGAACTCCACAGTCTGTGGTGACCTCTGCCTCCCCCTCCCCCCTTCCTCTTTTCTAGGTGGTCTCCCCCAGCGGTGAGCCAGCGGTGCCCTGCAGTCAGGATTAGCTTGATTTGTAACCTTTTCAGGTTGTCTTTGCTTTTCCCTGTTTTTCATGTCTGCGTCTAAAATCAAGGTTGATACGATATATTTTGATATTTCAATCTATTTTTTTTTCACACATTAATCAATTTCATGTATTTTTACATTTTCAGATGGCCCTGAAAATTCAAAAAATTATCAAAAAATCATTTGTTAACAATGTCGATATACTTGGTTGCAGGTCTAAAATCAGCAGAATTGTTCTGGCTTTGTCTATGCAGGCATTTACTGGCATGAGTAACATATTTTTTTATCATCTGTAATTTGTTATGATGCTATGCCTAATACTGCTGCTGTTGCTGCCAGGTTCAAATTAAGTTTCAGTGTCGGTGAGGCTTGTTTTCAGCTTGAATTTAAGGCTACATGTCTCTGTGTGAGTTGAGAAAACCTTTCAAAGAACCTATAAAATGTTTTTATGGCAGATTTTATAGATGATTTTCATCTTATTAAAGAAGCACTGCACATTGCTGCTCACACTGAGGTTCCAAAACTCATTCCCTTTCTATTACGATATTTGTCCCTTTCCTCAGATAGTATAAAAGGCTTAGGAGCCATTTAAAGGAGCGACTGACGTAACGTGTGTGACAGAGAACGCAGAATGAGTGAATCAACATCACAGTAAAGAGGAGAAAATGGCTGGGAGACAGCGGTTACATCCACAACACTGCATTTTCTTTCCTCCCTCAGAAGAGCACTGCCCTGCAGTCACAACTCACGTGATGCCATGTGTGTGTAGAAGAGAAAATGTGTGTATGTGTGTGTGTGTGAGTGAGAGAGTGAGAGAACAAGAGGGAGAGAGAGAGACTGCTGGCAAGCTAAAATGCCCTCTGTGCTGGAATTTACCAGATGGCACTGGACAGAAACAACCAGGGGTATTACTACCCCCCCCACACACACACATATACACACACACACACACACACAGCATATTTTAGGCCTATTCAGGAATGAAACAGCATGCAGTGGCAAGAATAGATGAGAGCAATTTATAAAATCCGTCAGAGAGCATGTGTAAGAGCAAACATGTACTTGACCTGATTGTACTTGTGTTTTCTTAGAGCACAATTCCATTTACATCCCCCGGAGAGTTTATAGTTATTAACACTGATATAGTGCACACACAATAATGCATCTACTGCAACACAAACACGAATAATATAATAAACACCAGAGTCAATTCAACAGAGAATCCACCTTGGAATAGGAAGCGTACTGGATGCCCAGGTTCTCCTTATCTGTGAGGGCAAGTAAAATTAACTGAATGAGTTATCGAAACAGACACAGACTTAGTGTGGGACCGTCTGCGTTTGCAGTATGTAAGGCATGCATCTACAGGGGTTTCCTGTTTGTTTTGCTTTTTGTTGTTGTCTGGTTAGAGATCTGAGCCACTGGTTATGCCCGTGTTATGCACGACAGGAAAAAGGCAGCGTCAGTGGGGAGATAGTGGAGGCAGCCAGTTACATAAGCAACAACAGGAAGGAACAGGGCAGCGACAAGGAAGAGGAGGGGGAGGAGGACGGGTGGAAGGGTGGCAGCTGGGGACCCAATCAAGATCTTTGACACACATTGTTCCACCCCAAGGAAGAAAAAAAATATGGATAGAGATTACATAATCAGCCAAGGGGCTGTTGTGTCACCATGTGGGATGTTTACAACCAAGCTCAATAGTATAATAAAGAATTCACTTCTCACATATCCATCTGAGAGTTCATAACAAGAAGGATCAGAGATGGCTGGATTACTGTTCCAGCCATCTCTGAGCCTTAAATCACCCTGAACTATGAACTGTAACTGTACCAAGATCAGCTTCCTGAACCGTGCACAGCCAAATGGAAGTCGGATAAACTTAGCCAAAATGTGCCAGCCGTCCTCACCCACAAACATCTGAGCTTTCAAACCCACTAGCCTAGAATACTGCCTGAAGAGCCACTGAGCGCCGCTCTCTTGCTCATAGCCATATATTTAGCCAAAATGATCTGTGGCACGGAGAATCAAGAATGTGTAATTAAACTAAACTATGGGTTGATATCTGATGTCCCCTACATAAGTCAAACTTCTTCTTCTCTCTTACTCAAGATAAACCAATTCTTCCTCATTACGAGGAAACGAGAAAGAAAAATAGATGAAAAGCCCTGAATCGTTCTAGTCCAAGGTCCAATGCTTCATTACCGCCAGCTTGTTCAGATAAGAACACACATACACATGAGACACACACACACACACACACACACACACACAAGCCCTGAGATATTCATACTCAGACTGCGCCATAGCATCCAACATGCAATGACAAATTTGTGCAAGACAGCATGAAGGCCAAATATACCCTCTCTGCATGCTCTCTCTCTCTCTCTCTCACACACACACACACACACAAACACACATACACACAGCACAGATCTCTGGCTGTCTCCTCTTTGAGGTCTATCTTTAACCCTTACGTGACCTCAGCCTCTCTACTCCTCATTGACTATTTCCCATTGACATAAGTCCCTATTTGTGTCTGTCTGTCTGTCTACCCGAGTATGATAAAATCAGAGATGTGAAAGAAAAAAAAAAAAAAGACTGGTGGATTTCCTGTTTTCACCTCTGACATCACAACAACCTTTCAGCAGCAAAACAAAAAAACATTTCCTACTGATGGCCTATCACTCTTGCTATCACAGCTCACAAATTCTAACACAAGTACACGATCTGTTATGTCCTGTTCGGTGTAAATCTTTCAGTGCTAGGATCAGAATCACTATCGGGTGTACATTAAATACACATGAGTTTGTCTTGTGAGTTTAGTGCAAGGACACCAGGGGGGTTTAAAGTATTTGAGAGACACAGAAATGTTCAGAGAGTGTATTGATGTTAAAAATGATCAGGATTACTGGTGTCTACACAGACTGGTCACATGGTGGAAAACCCCCTGAAAGCCTCAATACTGAAGCGCTCTCATTTTATCAGCTGAGGATTAAGGTTCTAGTTTAGCTAGTGCTTGATATGACTCGCAAGCTCCCTAGGGATGAACTTAGATGGTCAACTAGATTAGGAATAAATAAAAGGGTTTGGATTTTTGGATGCATTTGGATTTTTTATTCAAACTACATACTCAAGGTCCCTTTACATAGGAACACAGAACTCTCCCAGATGATATTCTATAGGTTTACGTTATGGCCACCGGTTTTAAACTTTGGTTTGCATGACACAGTCAGATGCTCTAATAGTACCAAATACAAAAAGGTTCAAAAAGTTTCTATTTCTCATTTGGAATTGATCCATACCCAGAGTACATAAAGTACATACAGTACATAAATTAAAGCTGGAGATGATATTCAACATCGTAATTTTCACCTTCTACCTGCTGTTAGTGGAAGTCATTTCATGCTGACAGACATAACAGAACAGGAGTTTTCTGTGCGCAATCCATAATCATGTATTTTGTGTACGTAAGTGTATGCGTTAATCTTTTGTATTGATGATTTAGCTTTCACGTTTCACGTCTATCCAAGACCACAGAAGTTCTTCAACTGGAACCAGGCAGCAGCAAAAGCTCCTCCCACTTTCCCTCCATACTGATAGGTCAATCAACAAAAAAATCTTCCTTTGTGTTGTTGATCCAGACTTTATGGCAGCAGTACTTTTTTGTTTGTTTTAATATCGCAAAAATCGAAATGATTAATCAGTTAACAACAAAAATGAACAGATCAACAGATGATGAAAATAATCATTAGTTGAATCTGCTATACTGAGTTGTGTCTGAGCGCACAGACCATTTACATTTTGAAAGCACAAAAAAGTATATTCTCTAACTGACAATGACAAAATGGTAAAAGTGTGGGTTAAAAGGCACATGTGCGAGGACTGGAGGCCAGCTGTTCCTCCTGGAACATCCAGCCAGTGAGGCTCGACCTGTGGATGACTGATCTGCAGCACATGTCTGCCCTGTCTGGGACCCAAAAAGTCTCAACACTGACCCTCTAATTCCCGCAGTATGCACTGTCTGTCCGGCAGCACTGGCACAGGACGTTCCAAATATCGGCACAGATTTAAACACTGATCTAGAAACAGAAGCCCGTCCCAAAATGTCCCAAAATAAGGAAGAGGGACAGTTGATTGTTGCTTGCTAACTGCTCGGTTACACACACAAACAGTGACTCCTGTCAAGGCAAGGCTTTAATATAAATGTCCCCTCCGCTGGAAAGTGTTTCTAATGTAGCTGAAAGGCTCCTTTTATTGAGCTGGTCAGCACCCCACCCCATCCCCTATTTCTCCTATATATACGCATGATCACACAAACACACTCTCTTTCTATGGAGAAATACAGTGTGCATTTTCACTTGAGGGCTTTTGTTACACAGTATTTAAATCATATGCGGTAAAACTGCAGCTTCATGGAAAACTGCTCACATTGATGGAGCATATCATTTGTGTATAATTTACATTAGAAACTTATTATCTAAAAGAAACATGACATACTAACAGACCAACTTCCAGTATGCATTAATGATTTACATTAGTTCGCATTACTGACTGGCAAAAAATGTCTGAGAATATTTGATGAAGCAAATATTTGACATTAATATGAGAAATAATACAAATGAGCAACAGTTTTTTCACACTGTTGCTTTTAGTAGTCTAAATAAGATCTCTCAAAAGAGCAGGAAATGAGCTTCTGCTTGGCTGCCCATTTCCCTCTCATTCTGTCAAGTTTTCTATATTCAAGTTTCTCTTCCCCCTTTCAGTTTCTCCCTTAAGCCAGACCACAGCATCCTGTAAAATTCATTTCTTTCAGATCAGGAGACAGTGACTCATCTTTTTATGTTAAAACTCACATTTCTTAATTTTAAAAAATTTCTGTAATGTACCATTATCAAGTAAATGTCAACTGCACAAGTAGTGGCTATAGAACAAAGGTTATGCCATGTTGTCTGCCACAGAGCACAAAATCTCCCGCGAATAATGATGGCTGACTGTCGATCTGGTCAGGCTGGCTGCCTGGCACCATATCTGTCTGCTTTCATGTCTTCAACTTTCAAATTCTTCTGTCCTTTGTTGCTGGTAGTTGCTACAACATGGTTGATTTGCAACTGCAATGGCACCTTGGAAACGCTTAGTGTAGCATTGGGATATCATATTTATATCCCTGTCATTTTGGACAGGCCACTCAAAGGCATCATGGCACAGTCCCTTTTGGAAGTGGCACAACACCATTACAGGCAAACAATGGCCTTTAGGTGCAGCCCTAGTTTGAGCTGTTCTCTGGAGCAAAAAGTGAACTGGAGTGGGTGTTTCTCTATTGGCAAAGCCAACAGCAGACACGTCACATTTAACAGGAAGAACAGGTTGTGCTTTAGCTGGTTTCTCTATGCAAATGAGTGCAAGCATCAAAACACCAACACACACACACAAGTCTAGTTAGGACCATCTGAGCGCTCACATATTACTCACGCTGACACCCACACATTTAAGTCATGCTCTGACTCCGTAACACTTGGCATAAAAGCTGAAGAGTGTCCTCACTTAACTTTTGTCCTGAGGTGTTCAGTGACCAGCACGTTCTGTGGAGACAACTGCTGTTCTGCCAGAGCCCACTGCTCACGAATAAGTAATCAGCACTGTGAATTTGTCATACATTATGTCACTATTGCGGCTCCTGCAATATTAATATTCAACAGCATGAAGACATGCAGCATACAAGTGCCTATTCACTGTCAAGGGAACAGAATCAGTAGTGTTGACCAGAAGTTTCCTTTTGAACTTGGACCCTGGGAGCCCCAAAAATGGTGAAGTAGCTCAACACATTCCTCAGCCTGAGCAAAGTCATACCTGCCAACACTGAGCGCTGAAAAGAGGGGGATTTTCCAGCAAAATAAGCCCTCATCCCAACACACACACACACACTCGCTCGACTTTTTTCTTTACTCACAGTCTTCTGCTGGGCTGATCAGAAATACAAACCGACCACAACAAAACGTGCGCTTACCTTCAAGCCTGGTGAGTGATTAAATTTAACATTTGGTTTCGTCTTCCTGAAGATCTAATTGTGGTGGTTATGAAAGTATGCTCAGTGAAATGAGCCCCCCCACCCCGATTAAATGATTGATAAGAGTTTTAACTTTACCTGCAAACATCCACATAATAGTGTGAGACAAGTACGTGTGTCCAATAACCCAAGTTTAGATGTGTTGTTTTACCATCTGGGAGTATGTGTGGGGACCTCCAGACTGGAGAGAAACAAGAATTTTGCAGGAAAAGTGAGTGAATTTGATGACCTTTAATGTTATCACGTACTGTTACTGTAAGTCACATAGTAAGTACAGCTATTTGGAGTGTTAGATGTAACATGGTGGTGTAAATTACACACACACACACACACACAACTACTTCACCCACATCACTTTCCTCTCTTAGCTTTGCAGCACATGCACTAAACAGCAAAAGAAACCAGGTTAAGGTGTATATGCACAGATGACAACCCTAATGCAAGTTGAACATGCACTACATTTTTATGCACCAATCAATCAAATAAAATTTGTCAAGCTACAAAAACCGTTTTGATTTATGTGCTAATGAAAATGTGATGTGGTAATTTTTTTCACAGCAATATGACTCCCATGGAGGAAAAAAGCAGCTATTTATGAATAAATGATCCGCTGGAACAGACATGAAAGATGGGAAAAGGGAAAAAGGTATGTACAACTCCATCTGTGCAGCATGATGTCATCATTCATATTATTATGCAGGATGCACGTGCACAGACACATGCTACGTTGAAGAACACACACAAACATAATCAAACAGTTACATAAGCAATCAATGGACGAGAGGTTCTCAATACAGCTTCCTGTTGGTGTTATAGACATCCATCAATACAACTGAATCAACCCTACCCAATCACTGCAACTGTCAATACAAATACAAAATGCAACACAATCCTTCCACAGCCTCACAGTCCAGGAAAAGATACTGTTAACCTCTCTATCATTATAACTGTGTGTTCACGTCACGCATCTTACATCTTACACATGCGCTAGTTGCCATAGTGCACGGTCTGTCAGTGCTTCAACATTAAGTCAACGATTCCTGAAACGCTTGAAATTAACTTGCCCACCTCCAGCACTGCTGTCAGAAATTTCCATGGCGCTCCGAGGCCTACATGTGACAATGTCAGAGTCAATACATCAACTCCTGCACCCAGGCGAGGATGATGTAATCCTGATCCATGACTCAGACATGGCAATGCACACATATTCACTGATGTGCTTCATCCAACAGGCACTGTGAGGACTCTGAAGTGTTTTTTTTTTTTATTTTATTATTCCCTCTGAATGTGTCAAACAAAGCACTGTTAGCAGCTTCTGCCTGAGGCAGAAGACTGCCTGCAGACATCTCTCTGCCTCCAGCTTCTCCGTGTCACAAGTGCTGAGCTAAGCTCGAATGGGAAGAGCAGACAGGGAGTGCTGTTTTCAGCAGCAAGGATTCCCCACCCATAGTCCTTTCATCCACGACCGACAAGCTGCCGACCTCTGACCCTGACCTTTGACTCCTTTGTGGTGTGTGTGTGTTTGTGGGCGGGTGTCTCCATTTCTGTGTTGCCCAAAGGGGACTCCTGACAATGTGAGAATTAACTATGAAAAGCTTTAAAAGCACCAAAACTATAATTTGTCACACACACAGTAGCCGCTTTTAGCCACATGCTGAAACAGTAACACAAAAATCCAATTAAGACTAAATGTCACAGTGGAACAACTACAACACAGAGTTGTTACGAATTACAACACAGGTGATGTGATTGGTTAATTGAGAGAAAAGTTTCCTTGTTTTTTTGTTTTTTTTTACTCTTTTTTTCATATTTTGTAGACTAAATGAGTAATAAAATCAATAGTTGCAGCCCTAAATAACAACCTACGAATATGACTATTGTAACAAGTGAAGTAATCGAGCGTGCGGGATTCTTTGGTTGCTTCTAAGTCACGGTCCTGCTCACTTTCCAATGACACCTCATGGCAGGCAAAACCTTCGTCAAAATTGTTACTCGCTGTGCAGGTAAAAAGTGAAAAAATTATATTCAAATTTGAAAATTCTAATCTACACAAACCTATTGATTATTAGAGATGAAAATTTCAGCTGAAGGGTTAACACATCCCATCGTTCCTCCTGGTCTTGTTGAGTGTTATGGTTGCGATCGCCACCTCCGACACAAACTGACACATACTCACCACTGTACAAATGACAGGGTGTTTGAATACTACCCACTGAGTGTGCATGAGTGTGTATGTGTGGTAACAGTGTTTATTTCTTCGTGTCATGCAGGATCAGATGTGTGCCTGTGCGCCTTTAGGAACCACTTCTGACCACACAGTCAAGATCTCACTGCTCTCTTCTGAGGTACAATGTTACTAAAGGCTGAAATGATTTATTAATGCTTTACACATGAGTTATAAAGGACAAATTTTGGGCTGTCAGGTTGTAGGAAATTCCTATGACTGCTATTTCTCCTCCAAGATACTGTTGCACAAAGCATTTAAAGTCTTTAGTAAAAGTAGTAATACCGCACTTTAAAAATACTATTACATGTTTAATATTACATTTGATCATGTCTATTTTAACAGTATGGTATTTTTACTTTTACTAAAAGGTCCGTTACAAGTTTTTAGAGTCCAATGGGACGTCTTCAAATTACTTGTCTTTTCTGAACAACAGTTCAATTGTCAATAAGACAGAAAGTACTAAATATTCATATTAAACTCTTACAATAAAGTAGAAATGTCATGTACTTCTCTGTGTGTGTGTGTGTGTGTGTGTGTGTGTGTGTGTGTGTGTGTGTGTGTGTGTGTGTCGGATGTACCCAAAGCAGTGATGTTTGAAATCCACTCTCTGCTCCATGGGACTCTCAGTCTTTTTCTGGGGTGTATTTATTCATCATGGCTTATCTGAATGAAGGTATTTTGTTCTTCCACAGCTTCTGTATTGTCCCTCTTGTCTGCTCCTTCTTACAAACACACACACCTGCAGTGCATCCCAATGCAATCCTGCCGCATACTCACACACACTCACATGGGCATCCAGACCTCAGATCCAAGCGTCCCACTGTTGCCATGGGGACCATTTCCACCCCGTCAGCACTTCTGAGCTCTGCCTGGAGCAAGGCAATTTGCCCCCTCCCCATCCTTCACTCTTCCTATTCCTCAACCCCTCCCTCTTTTTCCTCCTTTCGAAGACAGGGAGGAAAAAAAAAATCCCATCCTCCATTCTCAAGAGGCATGACTATGCCTTCTCCTATTCTTTCTCTCAGATTCATTCACCCACAGTGTTTGGCACCAGCAATCTCCTCCCCTCCTACTCTCACTCCCACTCTATAGAGGCTTTTTAAGTGTTTGTGCATACACACTCACTTGCTTCTTCCACAGACTCAGAGAGAATTTAGAGGGAAGGGATGGGTTCTGCATCTGCGGCTGATTTCAACCACGCAGGGTGAGTTAAATGCAGATAGATGATATTTCCCCAAATCTCCATGGGGGGACACAAGGAGCTAGTTTGATGTATAGACTGAGATTAGCCACAAAGGGAAGCAATTGTTCCTAACATTTACACTGGCAGAAGTCCTGAAACATCTTACTTCTGTGCAGAATTTGACCTTTACGCTTCTGCTGCAGGCAGGTTAATAACGGGAGCCTAAAGCCAGCAGCTCTGGCAGGAATAAAACCAATTTAAAACAATGGTTGAGAGCTGGCACTTGGAGAAAAAAAAAAACATTATTATTATATTACTGTTGGAAAAAAATGAATTTTATGCCCAACGCAGGCAATAAATGAGGCGATAATAATGTGATACTTTCCCCGACGGGGAAATTCGCAAGGCACATATCAGGCTGAGCTTTAAACCAGCTGGCAGGGATTCAGTGTGTTGCTTGAAGACATTTCAGCAGAGAAGCTTGAACCAAAGTTCTCTGGGCTGAATGATAATCTTATGCCACCGTTCTAACATGGAAGAAAAACACCGCTGCGCAAACGCAATTGTAAAGTTACCCATAACACTGCAACTGAAGCCTCACACACCCATACAGATGGTGACATAACACAAGACCTTCTATGAATGTTCTTTAGAAATCACCAGGATTTAACTACGGGTCACATCAGGTCAGAAAATGAAAGATTTGGCTCCTGATTATATCCATAATCCATGGAAATTCCTTGCTATGTGCTATACTTAGAACTTTAGCTTAGTTTTAGCTTTGACCGGACCATATATACAAAGAGGCTGGCTCACCTCTTACTTCCTCACAGTATTATCCCAACATCCTGACAACATAATGGACCTGCTGTTCAGGGGATCAACTGAACTTGGACATTGCAGGAGTACAGGCACAGCTGGAAACTGGTCTCTCCGTGGAAGGGCACATTACGTCGTTTATCCTTTCTATACATAGACCCTGGAAGTATTCTTAGAGCCACCACGCGATAGCAGTAAAGATGACAGATGTAAAACTACCGGACAGACTGTAAACACTGTATCTAAGGCTGGGTAAAGCCAATTACATACCATTTAACGTGAGGAAAGGCTTACGCAAGAGAGGCTAACATAAATCTTTATGATGAGAATTCATAATGCAGCTAAGTGTAAAATAAGTCATAAGAGGATAGTGTCTTGAGAGGGTGGAGGTAAGCTGATAAGGTCACCTGATGCTGACCACAGACTTAAGGTCGTAGTTTAGCCTCCTTTTAAAGTACCACTAGATCAGCAGGTATGACATAATGGGGTTGTAGCGGCAATGCAATTAGCGGTCACAGTGCACTCAAAAAAACAGCAGCCAAGCAACAAGCGTTTCAAACTGCAGACTCTCTCCAGCCGTGCTTTTTGTGATGCTGTTTGCAAAATGTCAAACATAAAACATACAGCAGACACAAGCGAAGGGACAGAGACTCGACTGGTAAGAGCTTGGCAGATGGATTAGAGGGAACCATGTGTTATTCCAATATAAACAAATGTAATTAAAATAACAATTAAATGCACCTGTGGTGGTGGCTGGTACAGTTCAGTGGTCAACTTTTACAGTAGGACCGTACTAGTGGTTTTGCATCCTTGAGTTCATTTACTACCAGTCACCTATTCCTCTTTCCTTGTTTATGTATTCCGTCTACTATTCCAGGACATCGCTGTCTTCCGTTTATTTTTTTACAACATGAAAATCAGTTATGAAACTTCCGCAACATGCATGAGTTAAGTTATCCGTCAGAGTAAGCACTAAGGCTTCTTTTTCCCCAGGTGCTCATGTGACCAACAGCTGCAGTGATGAGTCAATTAATCAATTAGCCTGAATGAAAGAAAATTAGTTCCCAACTATTTAGATAACAGATTCATTGCTTCAGTTATTTTATAAGCAAAAATGTCAAATATTTGCTGGTTCAAGCTTCTTAAATGAGAGGATTTGTTGTTTTTTTCTGTGTCAAAAGCTGGAATCAACTAACGTTTGGCATATTTGCTTAATAACTACTAATGGGTTCTCGAATGTGGCAATTAATTCCATCAACCAAAACCGCCATCTCGATTCTGCATTCATTTTTCTCAAACGTGCATGTGTATCATTATTTGCACACCTTTCTATCTATCTGAGCTTAAACGCCTCACCCCACAACAACAATGTGACAAGCTAAAGTTAAAGCAGCTATAGCAAAGTTTGCATTGCAGAACACAAATCAATGGAGGCCAATGGGCGCCTGCAACGAGAAAAAATCTAAAACTGTACAGCATGTATTTCAAAAATGGCCAGCAAAAATGTAAAGGTGAAGTTAAGGGGGTAAAACTTTCTAACACTGATAAGGATAGGGTCCCCTTCAGTTAAAGTGCCAGAATTTTCTTCCCAAATGGCCCGAAAGACCCACAAACCCAACTGTGGGAACCACTAGGATGTATAGTTGGTAATTACCGTCATTCTGCGCTGCTTGTACAACTATATTTTCAACACTGTGAAGAAATGAAACCAGAAGCAGAAGTCTTGAAGAACATTCAAACGATGCTCTGCTCCGCTTTTTCTTTCGGCTTAAAACGCTGCGGAAATAAATGGAGGTAAATGGTTAAATGTCAATTCAATTGTCTCACCATGTCCGCTGGGGTGCTGCCCGTCATCGTGAAGGTTTTCCCGGTCCTCGGAAGGGTTCACACACACACACACACACAACACACACACACTCAGACACACAAGACAAGAACAAATATTTCCTCTTTTCGTGTCCCTTGTTAATAGCTCTGGCACACTCTTAAAAGTACGTCGTCGCCGGGTTTGGAGCAGGAGACGCAATTTTTTTATTCCCGGTGACTTGATTTCTCCACAGTCACACTGAGGTAGTCGAGACGTGTTCCGAGGATTCTTCCTCTCTATTGCACAATCATTTCGTTGATCATTTCCTCACACAAATCGGCAAATTTGGAAGTATCGTTATAGTAAGTGTGAGCGGGATAAGCTGTCGACCCGAGGGCCTCCTGGGACCCTCCAAACATCAAGAATATCCTGCTTTAGAAAAGGTGCCTACGCCATGCGAAAAACCAAATACTGCTGGCACATCCGGACACGGATCTTTTTCTCTCTTGGCAGAAAAGAGAAGAGCAAACAATATCCGCAAGGTTAAGAGTTACCGTCCTCTGGTAGACTCAAACACGTCCACCGACTGGGACAAAAACGCTGTCACAAGGTGTAATCTGTCGGTCCTTCTCTTTGAAACAGGAGCTCGTGACGGCTGTTGTTAATGTTACAGACCGCGCTGTTGTACCTTTACGAACCGTTCAGCTGTCATCCTGCCTCAGAATCCACCATCAAGTTAGTAACGGAAAAGCACACGTGATTTCCGGGTACATTTTTCAAAGTAAAATCCCTTTAATCTTCGTGGTGCGCAGTATGCTCATTTGTTGGTCATTTTGTTATTAGGCGTAGGTTTGTGGTGGTAAGAGACGATGTCCACATAAAGTCAGAGGTTTTTCAATTAAAGAAAAAACATGAATGCTACTTCCTGCATTTATAGAAATGTATGACAATCTAACAATGCTGTCACGAAACTGGTTATCATGCTTTTACATAATAGTGAAGCCATACAAAAAGTAGAAATTGTAGATATTTCTGTATTATTGATGTTCGTACTCCAGAACTATTTTGAATTATTTCCATCTTTACTACATAAAACATCGTCCTCTGTTTCCATATATTTGAAATGTCTTTTTAGGTGTATATTGACTGTAAAAAAAATACAATTATATATTTTTACACATTGAGAGGAGATGCTTGAAGACACTGTTTCAGACTCACTATTCTAATGAGGAAACAAAACAAAAACTATAAACATGCAAAAATAGATCAGCACCCCCATCCCGAGCAGAAATCACACCTTCTTAATTAACTTAGGGGGGTAAAAGGAGAAAATGGGGAAAGGAGACAAAGGAATTAGTAAGAAATTGGATTGTTTTCATCCCCTTCCTCATCCTCTACATTATTATAAACTATTGTTGAGAAGATTTAACTGTTATATTCAACAAATGATCACGTTATCTTCAAATAGAATGTTTTGTGTGTATTGACCAAGCAAAAGTTTACAAGCAAAGTGATAATGAACTGACTCACAAGTGAGTGGCAGCCTGACAGTGTGTACATACCTCCCATTATTGAGATTGTTTGCTGAAATAAATGCACCAAAAACACGTTGGAAATGTACTCAATTAAAAACTAAAAGTCCTGCATTATACTCAGTACTCATTAAGTGAAGTAGTAACACAAACACTTGTGTCCATAGCACAATAGTTTTAAGACCATAATGTTTACATCTCATTCTCATTTAGTTGATGTATTATCAATTCTAAACATAATTTTGTTTTAGACTCTGCTTTAACCAGGCAATGACCCTTGTCATGAACAATGCTACAAGAGAAATGAAGGCATTAAGGACTTGAGCATTTTTGTTTAATTAGGCTTCTAAACTATCCATCCATCAATTTTCTATACCGCTTACCCGTCAGGGTCGCAGGGGAGCTGGAGCCTATCCCAGCTGACTACAGGCGAGAGGCGGGGTACATCCTGGACTGGTCAATCGCAGGGCCAACACACAAAGTCAGGCTCACTCTCACACTCACACCTAGGGACAATGTAGAGTAGCCAATTAACCTAATGTGCATGTTTTTACGCTATAACACCTTTTTGTGTTTTGTTTTGGGTTTTTTTTTTACATTTTATTTTGAAGTTGAAATCAGCTTACATCCGTGTTTAATGTCTCTCCGTGTGCTGCTTGATGATGCAGCCCTTTCAAGAACATGGCGGCAGTCCCCAGATTTGGGGGGTTGTAGAGGGGGAGAGTACGCACTGCACACACCTCTTGAGAAAGCAGCATGGAGGGTTTCATCCTCATGAGATATCATGAGACAGACAGGAGAAAAGGTGTGGATCCTGAGGCCTTTGTGAAAAACAGGAAATTCATCATATTTTATTTTTGCCAGACTGCAAGATACAAGATACAAGATAGGTTTCTGCTGTTTAATGCTTATGTGCTAAACCTCATTCAAACACAATAGTGACTCTCTGTTTAGCTGCTTTAGAAAAGTATAGTCTTTTCTACCTAATAAAAACACAGCTAAAATGTAAAAGGAAAAATTATTTTTTCTGGAGGGTCAGCGGTTGTGGTCTGTCAGAGCTGGACTTAATGTTTTCTCAGATTTACAGTAATACTCATAACTGAATTGCTCACAGCCATGCTTAGCCACAGTTGGTCTGTTTGAAGTGATCAGTGACTTAGAGGAAGAGACAAGGCACAAGGCTGCATATCTGCCTGTAGTGACTTAATCAATAAATTAGCCAATCACTATTCAAGACTGTGTTGTCACTGTAAAGCAGCACGAGAGATATTTGATATATTAACATAATGTAGTAAGTATTACGTAGAGTATATTACAGACAGTAAGTATTATCACAAGGACTTGGGAAAAGACATGACAAAGACAAGCTTCTTAATATTAGTTCAATATGGTTGTGGGTTATTTATAGAACGCATCTAATACATATGTAATATAATATCCTGTCCTTGGAGAAGTGCTGTTCTGTGTGTGTGTGTGTGCACGTGCGTGTGCGCCCTGTTTCCGTTAGAGGTTGAGATGTGTATCAGCAGCAGGTCTGTCCCGTCTCTGGTGGACTGAGTGAAATCCATTGTGGCATCAGGAGTGGCTTTTCCTCTGAGATCTACAGGATTAACTACCTAATCTCCCCACCATAAAGGGAGAGTGGAGAGGGGGTAGTGAGTCTGACACACACACACACACACACACACACACACACACACGAGCATAAGCATGCCTGCGCAAACCAAGTGAGGTGTGAATATATTTTTGTTGACTATGTTCAAATTAAGGTCAGTGTATGATTTTCAGCTGGGGGAGTCGGGTAGCAGCTAACGCTTATTGTCTTTATGAGCTCATCGCTAATGCTTAAAAAGAAAGATTTATGGTAAAAGAGTTATGTTAGATTTTTAAAATGATCTTGACTACATGAGACTGGATGTCACAGTGTTTTCTGCTGTTCATGTCCAGCCAGTCTGACTTCACATTTAATCTTCCATCAAAAACCAAAATGTACCTACCAGTAGATCAAATAAACACAGCTGGGTGTCTGTGTACAGAGATTGTGTGTTTACAGCTTGTGTTTCCCTCCTCAGCACTTGCTTGTACTTTTTTGACAGTGCAGTTCTGTGTAATATGAATCAGCAGGTCACCTTTACAGTCCCTTACGTCCTCTCTTTCAGGTCTGCTGATCAAATATAAATGTTACATTTTGTGTAAAGACAATACAACTCTGTAATCCTCTAAGCCTCTTGACCCTGTTCTCATTTAGATTTTCATCTGAGCACCTGCTGTCTCGTGCAGACCACACACACAGGCAGACATATTGAAGCACATGCTCGCATAGAGACTATGGAAAGAAAACAGCATTAATATTTTTTTTGTGGTCAAGGGGCGTGATTAAAGTTTAACTTTTAAATAGCATGCACTTGCACGCTGGCAGAACAGGAGATAAACTCTGATCTATTTCTGTTTCCTGTGTCACTACAAAGCAGTTGCTACATTTTGACTTTGAAGGGCGGCATGCACAGCACGCTTGGTGGTTACCACTGCTCCATATATATATGAATTCTGACGCTCAGCATAGCAGTGCTGGAACATCCCACTGCTTTGCCTCTGTGTTTCCCACAGATTATTAACATGCATCATATGCCATCGGCTATTCTGAGACAAACTTTGAGCTCGGACTGTGGAGCAAAGGTTGCTGCCGGGAGCCCACTGACGCAACACAACGCCCACTGTGACGCTTCACTCCCCCTGACTGAGAGGGCAATTTGGTTCAGCTCTCTCAGTGGAGGTGTGAGGAATTATTTCCCCACTATAACCACACTTTGCCGTTTTATGTCCCCTTCCCGTCTCCCTCACGCCCAATCAATAACAGGCTGTCTTGTTCTGATAGGGTAAGTACACCCGAGTAATAAACAAAATCTCACTTTCCTATAACATTGCTGATAATGTCGGCTTTATGTGCCAATCCCAATATAGTGGAAATCAATAAAATTTTGTAGCAGTTCAGAATAACTGAAGAGCAATAGCCGTGAACAGTTGAAAAATTGTTTATTTATAATACTGTACATCTGTCTGTCCATAATCCTTGACTTTTTCCTCTACCACCTCATTTTGATTGCAGCGTCTCCACAATTATTGGATGGACTGTCGTAAAATTTGGTTTTGGCATTCATGTCCCCCTCAGGATGAATTGTATGAAGTTTATTGACCCACTGAATTTTAGTCTAGCACCATCTATCTGCCTGTATTTGAAATACTCTCCTATCATTGTCACAAACCCATCCTTGTCCATGACTGACAGCTGTACAATGTCACCAATCCTCAGAAATCAGCCTTTTCTAGTCAGGATCAAGTCCCTCTCAAAAGTGATAGTCTGAATCAAGTTGGATTTGGCTCAGACTTACCAGGAGACGGCCTAAGCCCGAGCTTATCTACAATGAACTGTTGTTATTGGGATCAGGAGGAGGTGGGTGCTCCACTAATCTGCCCACCTGTCTAACACGCGCAGTGGTAAATATACACAGGGATTTGTCCTGAGATCCCTCTGATAGACCTTTTGCTGAGCTGCACGGTGTGTCTGTCATATCAAGTTACCGCGTTTGAGTGTTTGTGTTTTGAAGTGTTGTCGGGCAGTACACGAGGAGGGAGGCAGCGCTCACATGGCTGTCATAGCTAAAAGCCTCCTCCCTCTGCTGTGAAAACAATTTGTCATCATCTCACGTTTTTGCCATCTGCCTGCGACAGAAGGGGAATAAGTACATGCTCAGTGCTTGTATTTTGTATCTATGCACTTTTGGAGCGTGTCTGTTCTCCTCCTGTTTACCTGTGAGTGGGAGTTATTTAACATTTTATGTGTCTCTCTGTTTGTGCGAGCGCATCACATCCCGGCGAGGCTCTTTTCGGTCCACATTAAGTGGCTTTTTACAACCTCTTACCTGTTCACACCTCACATGCAGGCTGTAACGCTGCATAGCATCTAACACACACTACCGGTGAAGCTGTCTCTGTATATGTACAGGCATGTTAGGTATTGTCTGATTGAAGTATATCATGGAATGCAGCAGTTCAGCAGGTTTTCTCCAAAGCCCCACAAGCAGGCGAGGTTTCTTACTTTGCTAGTGAAATATTTCAGCGTAGCCTGTTGCATGTATTGGAACAGAATTTTGTACAGAAATTCATGTTCCTCACAGGATGAATTATAATAAGTTTTACCTCACTTGTTGACGATGACAAACAATTTTTTATGTAGGCTACCAAAGGTTACCTTTACCCTGACACCACCCTTTGGCTAGTTTTAGACTTTTTATTTTTTTATTTCACAACTGCTAAGAATAATAAATACCTCAATTTAAGCCCGCTTGCAATTTATTTTATTGTTGTTGTTTTGTTTGTTTTTTTTAATTATTCTGAGTGAGCCAATTAACATGGCTGTAGATTGTTAAACTTGTTTTCTTTAGAAACAACAGAGACTCTCTTCACTTGTAATGTTGTGCACATCTATTTTGGTTATGTTTTAGTAGTTATTTCTTTCTTTCTTTCTTTCTGCAGACACAAGCAGAATGTTATTGAGAGGAACCATATGACACACACACACTACACCTGTAAGATTGTATTGTAGAAGTAAAAACATAAAAGAAAAGTCACTATGACACTGCCAAACCTTTATGTACTTGCAGAGACTATTATCTTCCTACACAGTGTCTATTGCTGAGATTTTGTGTGTCTTTTCACACCACATTATTGTCATACAGACATACACAACACGTTCAGAGCAAACCACAGGCAGAGGCAAACTCTGTATACCTGAATCAACCTCTACTTCCTTGTTCACCTCCCCCTGTTCTGCTGTTCTGCCTTCTCACCAACCCCCCCCTCTCAGTGACTAGGCAGTTATCAGCTGTATACGACTGGCATTATGGTTACCATGTGCATGTCAGGCGGTTATTATGGCACAAAATAGCTGTGATTAGACGAGCTGCGGTCTTCCCTATAGAGCTCAAAACAAAAACAAGGGGACTGTGAGACAGCATCTGTGGTTGGTTCCCTTCCTTGATTATCCTTTGGCCTCATACCTTTGTAGTACAACAGAAAAGTAGATTCACAAAAATAAAGGACCGTGTCATCGGCTTCATTCTGTCTCCATTCAGTGAGCACGTGTGACTCTGCTAAGCAAATAATAGGATTACGTGTTATTTTTTCTGGGCTCAGTCCTCAAGTGGATATTGTTTTTCAGGTGGTCACTTGATTGGTGTTTGTTTCGCGATGCTGCTTTTTAGTCATCCAGGACGAGCGCTGCATTGTCACATGGTTTTGCTTTTCCCAGACAGATTCATCAACAATGAGTGAAAAGAGAGAAATAAAGGGTGGGGGGAGGGGACAAACATGTACAAGCCTGACTCACCAACAGTGACAAAAATATAATCTGCACATTAATATGAGGTAAGTTCAGTGTGTCAACAAATCGACGAACACAAACCTGTGATTTAGAGTGTTGCTTTTAACATTTAATGCATGCACTCCTTTTTAGTCTTCCTTTTGTCCTTATGCTGAACTCAACAAGGAAACAGCAGTATCATAATAATACAGTTAAATAGATACAAATATTATTTTATGATAACTTAGAGTAAATTCTTTTCAATAAGACATTTAGATATCTGTGTGTGTTATCTCTGCTCTCAGTACCTCACTTGCTGCCTGGGTTTTCAGCTGCTGAAATTCACTGGCTTTAAGTCAAAGGAGGATGTGTCTGTGTGGGCATAAACACACCCCCACACACACACACACACAAACAGGCGCAGAGTTGATTGGGCACCAATGGCCTAAACTTATGTGTGTCATTTAGGGATTTATACCAGAACAATGAGTTTTTTAGGATGACTTAATGAAATTAGTGCTAAATTTAATGATCGCTTCCTCATGATACAACAACAAAGCAGGAAATGCTCTGAATTTTACAAAGTAAGACTCAAACGGTTATGATGTATTGCAACGGCATAGTTGAATTTCATTATTATAGCATGTTATTGTATTCCCCTTATGGTTAGGCTACATTGCCAGTGTGTCCTTGATATGGGTGCACTGTATAAATAATGGCTTTTTACTAATATCCAATCAAGTTGTAAATTTTAATCAGTATGATGATTTTAGCTGATAGCCATTCCATTAATGAATGTGCCAAAAATCTGTGTCCTAATCCCACACAGAAGACATCTGAGAATAACACCCACTGGCACATATTTACTCATAATAATCCTCCAAAGAGCATTCTTTGATTATGTGAAAGTACCCAAATTCTCAGTCTGCGTCCCTGCTCACTTTGGAGATTTTAAGACCATCATCAGTTAGCTGCGCGGAAAAGATTTCCCCGAGGCACAACAACAAAATCAGCTACTACATCTTTAAAGACAAACTTAACAGAGGCTGAGTTCAGAGGTTCTACAGACTTTCAAACTTTCAACCAGAGAGGGCAATGAAACACTTCTTCTCAGCCTTGTGTGAAATAAGAAGACCCAAAATAGCACTGTGTTAAAATAATGCAAGGGCTTTCCATTGGCAGGAGCCTGTTCTTTCATATACAGCAGCACTGAACCAATAAAATATGATCCAAGTTGTTCTGAGTAATAGATTCACAAGTTTGAGGGCTTATCAGCCACCCCAAAACTGCTGAATATAATAAGAATATTTTGCAATCCTGGAAAGTTATCATTGTAACAATCATCTCATCTTTCATATGAAAGATCACAGTGTGAAGAGTATAAATATAAGTCATGTTGCAAAGTAATTAAAGTAAAGTATAAAGATCTTGCATTGCCAGTTGAGCGAAGTTAAACTTTTTTGCATTTCCTGACCCATGTAAATCATGTACATCAGTTCACAAGCCTCAAGAGAGTGTTTCTGTTTTTTAAAGCTGGATTAATTAATTTTCGGCCACCAGGGGGCAGAAAAACCCCAACATAAGCTGACATACGCACAGCGACCGCATGCCTACGCTTTGTAAAGTTGTCAAGGCACAACACATGGAACAACACAGGCCTTATTCAGAGCAGACAGTTTAACTTTAAACAGTAGTAAAAGCACAGATGTAAAGAGCATCCGGGTCCTGAAATTGAAACATTTAAAAAGAATTCAGACATCTTTAATTTGATTGTTTTTTCTTATTCTGACATTCTGTCTTTCAGTGAAAACGGTCTAAATTATATATTCACTCTCTTAATAACTTCCCTGACAGGCTAGTTGCTAATTTTACCCATCGCCTGTTTGGTTCTGGGCAGGTAGAGTACAAGATGTTTATCTGGACATTTTTCAGTGTCGAGAGTAATGAGGCTACATTAACTATGTGGGCCTCAAACAAAATATAGCTCATTATTTTGTTTTTAAAGCCTAAAAGCTACATGTAGAGCTTGACGGCAGTTCTCTGTGGAATTGTACCAATTAGCTCCCACCTTTTGCATTGCATGGTAAGTCAGGGTTAGTATCAAAGATTTTAATTAGTGCAGGTTTAAAGTCTGTCAATTTTTTTGCAATGTTTCGTTCATACTGTTGTCAACACTCTGTATTATCTTGCTGGTACAAATGTACACATCTAAATGTACATTTCTCCACACTTTCTGCATCACAGAGTAGCACATTAAGAAGAGCTTTTTTTTATTATTTATTTGTCTATGCAAACAATTCCAGCTTTCTCAGAGGTTACATTAAGATTAAAATCTTAGCTCTGGTTCCCATGATGGCTTGTTTGTTTATTCTGTTTAATGTAGAAAGCCATGCAGAGCCAGGTCGGTCCTCTAAATAGTGTATATGAAGTGTTGAACTACAATAATGTCTTATTTGCATCTCCCAGCTGGGATATATTTTTATATTGGTTTTGTACTTGCAGCATAGTGAGCATAAATCAAACCTATAACGGGCTGATGTATAGACCTGATTAAGTCAGTCCACTTTTCCAGTCCCATCATGCTTCTCACATGAGGCCGCAGGATACCCAAGCTTTTTTTATTTTTGCTTTGTACACATCAATATCTGTCAGTCTTTGTATTTACATCCTGTTTCCCTCCCTCCTCCCCAACCTTTTTTCCATTTCGCATCTTTCTGTGAATGACTCTCTGCGCTTCTAAGCTTGCTCTTCTGAACATTCACACAATACAAACTAATGGGAGAATGTAACTAACAAAGGTGCTGATTACAAATCAATAAGTGGGTGTTTAGCACTGCTGCTGAGAGCACGTCTTAGATTTCTTCCTTATTTGTTTCCAATCTGTCCTCCAGTTTGTGAATGCTAATCACAGCACTCCCATTCTATTCACAGTGTTTATTATCATCAGGAATAATAAAATATCACAGCTGAGCTTTGCTGTCACTGTTGTTCTTGGCACGTAACTGAGCAACACCTAGTCTGTAAATATTAATGTTTATTTACTGTTTCGACAGATGTGACGCAGGAGATTGTACTGTACATATTCGATCCTAAAAGTGATTTGTGGCCTATCTGTCAACACTTTATTATACTTCACTGCTTTAGTAGACATTTTATCGTGTGTCTGTCATCAAAACTTTAATATCAACTTCTGAATAACATGGAGTGTACTTATTTTCTCTGTACAAATCTCCACACCTTGCATTGCTCCATGTCTACTGATCCTCGCTGAAATACTTATTGATTATGAGGTTGAAATCATTCATAGTTTTAAATACTGGTGGACTCTGGATGCCCCTATGGTGGATAAAATATGATAAAGTTCCCTCCAGGGTGCTCTTCTTACTTCTTTTGTCACAACCTCTCACATAGCCCCAGTCTGCCACCGGTTTAATTTATTTAATTTATTATTTAATTTATCCTAAATTAATTACAGTGGATAGACAAATAAAGGTTAACTGAGTTACTTTACTAAAAACAATTTGATCTTATCCATAAAGTCATTTTGTAATGCTTAAAGCTTTTTAAAACATGTTGTATACTGCTTTATACTTCAGTCAGTGTTGATAAAGACCAGTTCAGGTTTTCTCTCTTTTGTTTTGCTTTGCCTCACTGGTTGGAAGAGATTTGTTCATTCCCACAATCACTTTTAACAAGACCAGGTGTCTGCAGCCATGCTAACGTCAGCATGCCAACATGTTGATGCTTAACAGGTTTAATGTTTACCACAGTGACCATCTTGGCATAACCTGTTAACGAGCTAACATTTGGTGAAAAGCACTAAAAACACAGTACAACAGAGCTTGATGTAAGTGTCTGCAAGTATTTGGTCATGAATCAAAGAATTGGACAAATTGAAATTTTGACCAGATGATGGCATTAGATAAAAAGTCAAGAGATCAAAGTGATAGCAATTGGCCCAGAGGGGGACATGAATCTCCAAACTAAACTTCATGGCAATTCATCCAATAACTGCTGAGACATTTCACTAAAAACCACAGATGTCAGCCTTCTGTTGGCATCAGATGAAAAGTCAAAGACTCTTAAAAGTTGTTCAGATTCATTGTCTGGGAATCATAAAAGTCTTTTCCTGGCATGGAAGAGTCCACTTGTCCACTTTAAGAGAAGGTCCAATGAGAAGTGATGCGCTGAGTGGTTGCTTTTGAATTTGTCGATTCAGTTTCAGGCTGCATTTTCCACCAACATAATTTTATCCGACTTCACTTCAACAGCAGTCACTTGATGCTTCGTGTTTTTGCACACTGCGCCAGTCACTTTCTTTGTCATTCTGCCTACATGTGTCTACATGTTTCTCTGCACCAACACAACACACACATCGTCCTCCTGTGCACTGGCTGTAAGGCAGCATACATTGTGTACGCCGGTTATACACTCATATAGAAACACAAGCACATACGCTTCTGTATTCTCTGCCAAAATGTTAATACTGTCTCATACAAAAGACACACACACAGAAAAGAGGCAAGAGATGACTCATGAGATACAAACACAAGGGCAGGATGACAAATCTCAACATTTGTGTCACTGCCCACTCAAGCGTTTGCAACACTTCGTTCACTTAAAAACACAAGAACATGCAAAAAAAAGAGATCAAAGTGATAGCAATTGGATAAGATTCTTTGACTTCTCAAGGATTCAAGGATTCAAGGAACTTTATTGTCATACCAGCTCACATTCACATGTTTATGGTACGAAATTAGGACTCAGGTCCCGGGAGCAGTAAGTGACTATAAAAATATAAAAATATAAAGTACGAATAGAATATAAGCTAAACAGAAAATAGAATATAAAAGAATATAAAACCAGACATTTAAACACAACGTTTCCCTGCAGCGATCTGCTATCTTTGTATTTATCAATAGCTACACTTCTCATCATTTTTAGGTGAGGTACGGGAGACAGTGCGGATTAATGCATGCTTGATGTTTTCCTCATTTTTTAAACTTTGTTTTCTGTCTCTACGTGGACAAAATAGAGACACTACATTAGCTGATTTGTTCCACCTGTTATAAGATCTAAATGTGAAACTAGAAATCCTGTAGAAACTTCTCCTTGTGTATCTTTCTTTTTTCTAACATTTTCATAATATGAGTGACACCTTTATATTCCTGTAATGTGTTGGTTGTAGAAATCAGTGAAGGGATGGAACCAGTAAGAAGTAAGGTGCACCATATTAACACTTGTTAGTCTTGCCCTATGCAATAGCACCACCCAGTGGAGAAAAGTGTTTACAACAATTTATGTGAAATAGTGTTGAAGAACCATCTTTAAAATACCACCTCGATCAACGCAGTAGGCATGTGTATATTCCATGCAATTTTAAATTAAAAAACAAACAAAAAACATTTTCCTCTGCAAAGCCAGTCAGTTCAGACAACATGCTGAACCTCAAGCACCATGACCTGAGGGAAACCAGGCCTCACATGATTGGTGCAGAGGTGGGCTGGTACTGAGAAGATGCACCTGATTGGTCCCTCACTTTGCAGTATGACTAAAATGATTTTTCAAGTGAAGATACTGAGGAAACAAACACAAACAAAACCCCAGCTGTAATAAACAAATGTGTGTGTGTGAGTGTGTGTCCATGATGTCCTGGTGTGCACTTTAGCTCTGAGTCACACCTTGTATTGCATGTTCAGATCTCATATCCTGTTTCCTCATTTGAAAGTACACAACACTATTAATAAGTAAAGTAAATATATGCAGTAAGTCCACTTTTATATGTATGCCTGCGCTCAAAGCACGCTATCAAGCTGAAGCTGTACTCAGACATACTGCTTGAAAAAGGTACCAAAGAATACTATGCAAGTAATGGATTAGGTAAAATTTTAAGTTAAGTTTTATTGTGTCTGAAAGGATTAATAATATACTGACGCATGGACACATAAAATAAAACACACGCTGTGTTTGAAAAGCATAAAAAGAAAGGAAACAAGTCACTGAATCCCAATGTAATGAGACGTCTCTTCTCTTTCCCAGGAAAAAAAGCAATTAATCAAAACCATTGGGCCACTCTTCCGCAGAGACATGATAGGCTCACTTCAGTGAACATGACCTCAATCGGTTTGGGGTTACGATGTGCTTCTCATGCTGCCTGCAGGCTCCTGGCTGCGCAGAAGGCCTTTTGAGATACGTCGTACATCGTGACTACTCGTCCATACACACTTCAACAATCAACCGTACAGGGACTCTTAGTATTCTATAATAGTCTGTGCAGTATCATAAATTATTGTATGTACTAGGCGAAGTCCATGTTAATGCCTCTATAATAATGCATGCTGCATCCTTATGTTTCACTGTTGGTGGTGAGAGGAGTGTAATGCAGTTTAAAAGAATCTTTGCTGCATTAGAAGTAATTATACTGGAAGACACCAAAATGCAGAGGATTACAAGTAAGTTCTATCTGCTTTTGAAATGGAACTGGAATGATCAACCTCTTTTCTCTAACTACGGTAGTCAAGAGGATCCGTAAGGCCTTCCATAGTTCATTATAAGTCTAATCTGTTTTTATGTCTGTGTTTTATGACTGTTGACACAGCACATCAGAGAGCGTTATTTGTGTTGACGAGTGTAAAGCATCCTAAAGCATCATGAATAACACAATATGGCTTTCATAGAAAGTGCAGCCACGGTATGAAGGTGAATGGTTGGTAGTTTTCAGATATGTACAGCAATGAACATCCATCCATTTTCTATTCCGCTTATCCGTCAGGGTCGCGGGGGAGCTGGAGCCTATCCCAGCTGACTACGGGCGAGAGGCGGGGTTCACCCTGGACTGGTCGCCAGTCAATCGCAGGGCCAACACACAAAGACAAACAACCACACACTCACACCTAGAGGCAATTTAGAGTAGTCAATTAACCTAATGTGCATGTTGTTGGTATTGTGGGAGGAAGCCGGAGAAAACCCATGCAGGCACAGGGAGAACATGCAAACTAGAGGGGCCCAGACCGGGATTTGAACCTGGGACCCTCTTGCTATGAGGCGACAGTGCTGACCACTGCACCACCATGCCGCCCCACAGAAATGAACAGTTTTTATTTATTTATTCATTTACAGAATTTTACTTGTAAACAAGGTGAAAAGTCCATTTGATACCTCAGTTCTTCAGTTACATATTCAGTTAAAATCTCGTCATCAAGCAGAAGTTAGATATGAATTGAGCCACAAATTCATGCATGACAGCCTGTTGCTGACTGTAAGAGTCACCTTTCCTGGCTTTTGGGGATGTTGCTGTTGGTGGAGGAAGTGATGTAAGGTGATGAGGAATGATCAGACTGAATAAAGCTGAAGGACACAGTGAGAACACGACAGTTTTAATGATTCAGGACAAAGATCATCACTCCAGATTTTGATAAAAAATGCAGGTGGGACATTTCTGGAACAAATAAACAAATGAAGTAACCACATTAACCTTGAATAAACAACACATGCCTTCCTTGAGGATGTCCATCTTGTCTTTAAGTCCAAGGTGTTGACTGGTGTTACGTATGGCTGTGAAGCATATGAATTCTGTCCATCTCTTTCATTGACAGTGCAGTTCTGTGTAATATGAATCAGCAGGTCACCTTTACAGTCCCTTACGTCCTCTCTTTCAGGTCTGCTGATCAAATATAAATGTTACATTTTGTGTAAAGACAATACAACTCTGTAATCCTCTAAGCCTCTTGACCCTGTTCTCATTTAGATTTTCATCTGAGCACCTGCTGTCTCGTGCAGACCACACACACAGGCAGACATATTGAAGCACATGCTCGCATAGAGACTATGGAAAGAAAACAGCATTAATATTTTTTTTGTGGTCAAGGGGCGTGATTAAAGTTTAACTTTTAAATAGCATGCACTTGCACGCTGGCAGAACAGGAGATAAACTCTGATCTATTTCTGTTTCCTGTGTCACTACAAAGCAGTTGCTACATTTTGACTTTGAAGGGCGGCATGCACAGCACGCTTGGTGGTTACCACTGCTCCATATATATATGAATTCTGACGCTCAGCATAGCAGTGCTGGAACATCCCACTGCTTTGCCTCTGTGTTTCCCACAGATTATTAACATGCATCATATGCCATCGGCTATTCTGAGACAAACTTTGAGCTCGGACTGTGGAGCAAAGGTTGCTGCCGGGAGCCCACTGACGCAACACAACGCCCACTGTGACGCTTCACTCCCCCTGACTGAGAGGGCAATTTGGTTCAGCTCTCTCAGTGGAGGTGTGAGGAATTATTTCCCCACTATAACCACACTTTGCCGTTTTATGTCCCCTTCCCGTCTCCCTCACGCCCAATCAATAACAGGCTGTCTTGTTCTGATAGGGTAAGTACACCCGAGTAATAAACAAAATCTCACTTTCCTATAACATTGCTGATAATGTCGGCTTTATGTGCCAATCCCAATATAGTGGAAATCAATAAAATTTTGTAGCAGTTCAGAATAACTGAAGAGCAATAGCCGTGAACAGTTGAAAAATTGTTTATTTATAATACTGTACATCTGTCTGTCCATAATCCTTGACTTTTTCCTCTACCACCTCATTTTGATTGCAGCGTCTCCACAATTATTGGATGGACTGTCGTAAAATTTGGTTTTGGCATTCATGTCCCCCTCAGGATGAATTGTATGAAGTTTATTGACCCACTGAATTTTAGTCTAGCACCATCTATCTGCCTGTATTTGAAATACTCTCCTATCATTGTCACAAACCCATCCTTGTCCATGACTGACAGCTGTACAATGTCACCAATCCTCAGAAATCAGCCTTTTCTAGTCAGGATCAAGTCCCTCTCAAAAGTGATAGTCTGAATCAAGTTGGATTTGGCTCAGACTTACCAGGAGACGGCCTAAGCCCGAGCTTATCTACAATGAACTGTTGTTATTGGGATCAGGAGGAGGTGGGTGCTCCACTAATCTGCCCACCTGTCTAACACGCGCAGTGGTAAATATACACAGGGATTTGTCCTGAGATCCCTCTGATAGACCTTTTGCTGAGCTGCACGGTGTGTCTGTCATATCAAGTTACCGCGTTTGAGTGTTTGTGTTTTGAAGTGTTGTCGGGCAGTACACGAGGAGGGAGGCAGCGCTCACATGGCTGTCATAGCTAAAAGCCTCCTCCCTCTGCTGTGAAAACAATTTGTCATCATCTCACGTTTTTGCCATCTGCCTGCGACAGAAGGGGAATAAGTACATGCTCAGTGCTTGTATTTTGTATCTATGCACTTTTGGAGCGTGTCTGTTCTCCTCCTGTTTACCTGTGAGTGGGAGTTATTTAACATTTTATGTGTCTCTCTGTTTGTGCGAGCGCATCACATCCCGGCGAGGCTCTTTTCGGTCCACATTAAGTGGCTTTTTACAACCTCTTACCTGTTCACACCTCACATGCAGGCTGTAACGCTGCATAGCATCTAACACACACTACCGGTGAAGCTGTCTCTGTATATGTACAGGCATGTTAGGTATTGTCTGATTGAAGTATATCATGGAATGCAGCAGTTCAGCAGGTTTTCTCCAAAGCCCCACAAGCAGGCGAGGTTTCTTACTTTGCTAGTGAAATATTTCAGCGTAGCCTGTTGCATGTATTGGAACAGAATTTTGTACAGAAATTCATGTTCCTCACAGGATGAATTATAATAAGTTTTACCTCACTTGTTGACGATGACAAACAATTTTTTATGTAGGCTACCAAAGGTTACCTTTACCCTGACACCACCCTTTGGCTAGTTTTAGACTTTTTATTTTTTTATTTCACAACTGCTAAGAATAATAAATACCTCAATTTAAGCCCGCTTGCAATTTATTTTATTGTTGTTGTTTTGTTTGTTTTTTTTAATTATTCTGAGTGAGCCAATTAACATGGCTGTAGATTGTTAAACTTGTTTTCTTTAGAAACAACAGAGACTCTCTTCACTTGTAATGTTGTGCACATCTATTTTGGTTATGTTTTAGTAGTTATTTCTTTCTTTCTTTCTTTCTGCAGACACAAGCAGAATGTTATTGAGAGGAACCATATGACACACACACACTACACCTGTAAGATTGTATTGTAGAAGTAAAAACATAAAAGAAAAGTCACTATGACACTGCCAAACCTTTATGTACTTGCAGAGACTATTATCTTCCTACACAGTGTCTATTGCTGAGATTTTGTGTGTCTTTTCACACCACATTATTGTCATACAGACATACACAACACGTTCAGAGCAAACCACAGGCAGAGGCAAACTCTGTATACCTGAATCAACCTCTACTTCCTTGTTCACCTCCCCCTGTTCTGCTGTTCTGCCTTCTCACCAACCCCCCCCTCTCAGTGACTAGGCAGTTATCAGCTGTATACGACTGGCATTATGGTTACCATGTGCATGTCAGGCGGTTATTATGGCACAAAATAGCTGTGATTAGACGAGCTGCGGTCTTCCCTATAGAGCTCAAAACAAAAACAAGGGGACTGTGAGACAGCATCTGTGGTTGGTTCCCTTCCTTGATTATCCTTTGGCCTCATACCTTTGTAGTACAACAGAAAAGTAGATTCACAAAAATAAAGGACCGTGTCATCGGCTTCATTCTGTCTCCATTCAGTGAGCACGTGTGACTCTGCTAAGCAAATAATAGGATTACGTGTTATTTTTTCTGGGCTCAGTCCTCAAGTGGATATTGTTTTTCAGGTGGTCACTTGATTGGTGTTTGTTTCGCGATGCTGCTTTTTAGTCATCCAGGACGAGCGCTGCATTGTCACATGGTTTTGCTTTTCCCAGACAGATTCATCAACAATGAGTGAAAAGAGAGAAATAAAGGGTGGGGGGAGGGGACAAACATGTACAAGCCTGACTCACCAACAGTGACAAAAATATAATCTGCACATTAATATGAGGTAAGTTCAGTGTGTCAACAAATCGACGAACACAAACCTGTGATTTAGAGTGTTGCTTTTAACATTTAATGCATGCACTCCTTTTTAGTCTTCCTTTTGTCCTTATGCTGAACTCAACAAGGAAACAGCAGTATCATAATAATACAGTTAAATAGATACAAATATTATTTTATGATAACTTAGAGTAAATTCTTTTCAATAAGACATTTAGATATCTGTGTGTGTTATCTCTGCTCTCAGTACCTCACTTGCTGCCTGGGTTTTCAGCTGCTGAAATTCACTGGCTTTAAGTCAAAGGAGGATGTGTCTGTGTGGGCATAAACACACCCCCACACACACACACACACAAACAGGCGCAGAGTTGATTGGGCACCAATGGCCTAAACTTATGTGTGTCATTTAGGGATTTATACCAGAACAATGAGTTTTTTAGGATGACTTAATGAAATTAGTGCTAAATTTAATGATCGCTTCCTCATGATACAACAACAAAGCAGGAAATGCTCTGAATTTTACAAAGTAAGACTCAAACGGTTATGATGTATTGCAACGGCATAGTTGAATTTCATTATTATAGCATGTTATTGTATTCCCCTTATGGTTAGGCTACATTGCCAGTGTGTCCTTGATATGGGTGCACTGTATAAATAATGGCTTTTTACTAATATCCAATCAAGTTGTAAATTTTAATCAGTATGATGATTTTAGCTGATAGCCATTCCATTAATGAATGTGCCAAAAATCTGTGTCCTAATCCCACACAGAAGACATCTGAGAATAACACCCACTGGCACATATTTACTCATAATAATCCTCCAAAGAGCATTCTTTGATTATGTGAAAGTACCCAAATTCTCAGTCTGCGTCCCTGCTCACTTTGGAGATTTTAAGACCATCATCAGTTAGCTGCGCGGAAAAGATTTCCCCGAGGCACAACAACAAAATCAGCTACTACATCTTTAAAGACAAACTTAACAGAGGCTGAGTTCAGAGGTTCTACAGACTTTCAAACTTTCAACCAGAGAGGGCAATGAAACACTTCTTCTCAGCCTTGTGTGAAATAAGAAGACCCAAAATAGCACTGTGTTAAAATAATGCAAGGGCTTTCCATTGGCAGGAGCCTGTTCTTTCATATACAGCAGCACTGAACCAATAAAATATGATCCAAGTTGTTCTGAGTAATAGATTCACAAGTTTGAGGGCTTATCAGCCACCCCAAAACTGCTGAATATAATAAGAATATTTTGCAATCCTGGAAAGTTATCATTGTAACAATCATCTCATCTTTCATATGAAAGATCACAGTGTGAAGAGTATAAATATAAGTCATGTTGCAAAGTAATTAAAGTAAAGTATAAAGATCTTGCATTGCCAGTTGAGCGAAGTTAAACTTTTTTGCATTTCCTGACCCATGTAAATCATGTACATCAGTTCACAAGCCTCAAGAGAGTGTTTCTGTTTTTTAAAGCTGGATTAATTAATTTTCGGCCACCAGGGGGCAGAAAAACCCCAACATAAGCTGACATACGCACAGCGACCGCATGCCTACGCTTTGTAAAGTTGTCAAGGCACAACACATGGAACAACACAGGCCTTATTCAGAGCAGACAGTTTAACTTTAAACAGTAGTAAAAGCACAGATGTAAAGAGCATCCGGGTCCTGAAATTGAAACATTTAAAAAGAATTCAGACATCTTTAATTTGATTGTTTTTTCTTATTCTGACATTCTGTCTTTCAGTGAAAACGGTCTAAATTATATATTCACTCTCTTAATAACTTCCCTGACAGGCTAGTTGCTAATTTTACCCATCGCCTGTTTGGTTCTGGGCAGGTAGAGTACAAGATGTTTATCTGGACATTTTTCAGTGTCGAGAGTAATGAGGCTACATTAACTATGTGGGCCTCAAACAAAATATAGCTCATTATTTTGTTTTTAAAGCCTAAAAGCTACATGTAGAGCTTGACGGCAGTTCTCTGTGGAATTGTACCAATTAGCTCCCACCTTTTGCATTGCATGGTAAGTCAGGGTTAGTATCAAAGATTTTAATTAGTGCAGGTTTAAAGTCTGTCAATTTTTTTGCAATGTTTCGTTCATACTGTTGTCAACACTCTGTATTATCTTGCTGGTACAAATTTACACATCTAAATGTACATTTCTCCACACTTTCTGCATCACAGAGTAGCACATTAAGAAGAGCTTTTTTTTATTATTTATTTGTCTATGCAAACAATTCCAGCTTTCTCAGAGGTTACATTAAGATTAAAATCTTAGCTCTGGTTCCCATGATGGCTTGTTTGTTTAATCTGTTTAATGTAGAAAGCCATGCAGAGCCAGGTCGGTCCTCTAAATAGTGTATATGAAGTGTTGAACTACAATAATGTCTTATTTGCATCTCCCAGCTGGGATATATTTTTATATTGGTTTTGTACTTGCAGCATAGTGAGCATAAATCAAACCTATAACGGGCTGATGTATAGACCTGATTAAGTCAGTCCACTTTTCCAGTCCCATCATGCTTCTCACATGAGGCCGCAGGATACCCAAGCTTTTTTTATTTTTGCTTTGTACACATCAATATCTGTCAGTCTTTGTATTTACATCCTGTTTCCCTCCCTCCTCCCCAACCTTTTTTCCATTTCGCATCTTTCTGTGAATGACTCTCTGCGCTTCTAAGCTTGCTCTTCTGAACATTCACACAATACAAACTAATGGGAGAATGTAACTAACAAAGGTGCTGATTACAAATCAATAAGTGGGTGTTTAGCACTGCTGCTGAGAGCACGTCTTAGATTTCTTCCTTATTTGTTTCCAATCTGTCCTCCAGTTTGTGAATGCTAATCACAGCACTCCCATTCTATTCACAGTGTTTATTATCATCAGGAATAATAAAATATCACAGCTGAGCTTTGCTGTCACTGTTGTTCTTGGCACGTAACTGAGCAACACCTAGTCTGTAAATATTAATGTTTATTTACTGTTTCGACAGATGTGACGCAGGAGATTGTACTGTACATATTCGATCCTAAAAGTGATTTGTGGCCTATCTGTCAACACTTTATTATACTTCACTGCTTTAGTAGACATTTTATCGTGTGTCTGTCATCAAAACTTTAATATCAACTTCTGAATAACATGGAGTGTACTTATTTTCTCTGTACAAATCTCCACACCTTGCATTGCTCCATGTCTACTGATCCTCGCTGAAATACTTATTGATTATGAGGTTGAAATCATTCATAGTTTTAAATACTGGTGGACTCTGGATGCCCCTATGGTGGATAAAATATGATAAAGTTCCCTCCAGGGTGCTCTTCTTACTTCTTTTGTCACAACCTCTCACATAGCCCCAGTCTGCCACCGGTTTAATTTATTTAATTTATTATTTAATTTATCCTAAATTAATTACAGTGGATAGACAAATAAAGGTTAACTGAGTTACTTTACTAAAAACAATTTGATCTTATCCATAAAGTCATTTTGTAATGCTTAAAGCTTTTTAAAACATGTTGTATACTGCTTTATACTTCAGTCAGTGTTGATAAAGACCAGTTCAGGTTTTCTCTCTTTTGTTTTGCTTTGCCTCACTGGTTGGAAGAGATTTGTTCATTCCCACAATCACTTTTAACAAGACCAGGTGTCTGCAGCCATGCTAACGTCAGCATGCCAACATGTTGATGCTTAACAGGTTTAATGTTTACCACAGTGACCATCTTGGCATAACCTGTTAACGAGCTAACATTTGGTGAAAAGCACTAAAAACACAGTACAACAGAGCTTGATGTAAGTGTCTGCAAGTATTTGGTCATGAATCAAAGAATTGGACAAATTGAAATTTTGACCAGATGATGGCATTAGATAAAAAGTCAAGAGATCAAAGTGATAGCAATTGGCCCAGAGGGGGACATGAATCTCCAAACTAAACTTCATGGCAATTCATCCAATAACTGCTGAGACATTTCACTAAAAACCACAGATGTCAGCCTTCTGTTGGCATCAGATGAAAAGTCAAAGACTCTTAAAAGTTGTTCAGATTCATTGTCTGGGAATCATAAAAGTCTTTTCCTGGCATGGAAGAGTCCACTTGTCCACTTTAAGAGAAGGTCCAATGAGAAGTGATGCGCTGAGTGGTTGCTTTTGAATTTGTCGATTCAGTTTCAGGCTGCATTTTCCACCAACATAATTTTATCCGACTTCACTTCAACAGCAGTCACTTGATGCTTCGTGTTTTTGCACACTGCGCCAGTCACTTTCTTTGTCATTCTGCCTACATGTGTCTACATGTTTCTCTGCACCAACACAACACACACATCGTCCTCCTGTGCACTGGCTGTAAGGCAGCATACATTGTGTACGCCGGTTATACACTCATATAGAAACACAAGCACATACGCTTCTGTATTCTCTGCCAAAATGTTAATACTGTCTCATACAAAAGACACACACACAGAAAAGAGGCAAGAGATGACTCATGAGATACAAACACAAGGGCAGGATGACAAATCTCAACATTTGTGTCACTGCCCACTCAAGCGTTTGCAACACTTCGTTCACTTAAAAACACAAGAACATGCAAAAAAAAGAGATCAAAGTGATAGCAATTGGATAAGATTCTTTGACTTCTCAAGGATTCAAGGATTCAAGGAACTTTATTGTCATACCAGCTCACATTCACATGTTTATGGTACGAAATTAGGACTCAGGTCCCGGGAGCAGTAAGTGACTATAAAAATATAAAAATATAAAGTACGAATAGAATATAAGCTAAACAGAAAATAGAATATAAAAGAATATAAAACCAGACATTTAAACACAACGTTTCCCTGCAGCGATCTGCTATCTTTGTATTTATCAATAGCTACACTTCTCATCATTTTTAGGTGAGGTACGGGAGACAGTGCGGATTAATGCATGCTTGATGTTTTCCTCATTTTTTAAACTTTGTTTTCTGTCTCTACGTGGACAAAATAGAGACACTACATTAGCTGATTTGTTCCACCTGTTATAAGATCTAAATGTGAAACTAGAAATCCTGTAGAAACTTCTCCTTGTGTATCTTTCTTTTTTCTAACATTTTCATAATATGAGTGACACCTTTATATTCCTGTAATGTGTTGGTTGTAGAAATCAGTGAAGGGATGGAACCAGTAAGAAGTAAGGTGCACCATATTAACACTTGTTAGTCTTGCCCTATGCAATAGCACCACCCAGTGGAGAAAAGTGTTTACAACAATTTATGTGAAATAGTGTTGAAGAACCATCTTTAAAATACCACCTCGATCAACGCAGTAGGCATGTGTATATTCCATGCAATTTTAAATTAAAAAACAAACAAAAAACATTTTCCTCTGCAAAGCCAGTCAGTTCAGACAACATGCTGAACCTCAAGCACCATGACCTGAGGGAAACCAGGCCTCACATGATTGGTGCAGAGGTGGGCTGGTACTGAGAAGATGCACCTGATTGGTCCCTCACTTTGCAGTATGACTAAAATGATTTTTCAAGTGAAGATACTGAGGAAACAAACACAAACAAAACCCCAGCTGTAATAAACAAATGTGTGTGTGTGAGTGTGTGTCCATGATGTCCTGGTGTGCACTTTAGCTCTGAGTCACACCTTGTATTGCATGTTCAGATCTCATATCCTGTTTCCTCATTTGAAAGTACACAACACTATTAATAAGTAAAGTAAATATATGCAGTAAGTCCACTTTTATATGTATGCCTGCGCTCAAAGCACGCTATCAAGCTGAAGCTGTACTCAGACATACTGCTTGAAAAAGGTACCAAAGAATACTATGCAAGTAATGGATTAGGTAAAATTTTAAGTTAAGTTTTATTGTGTCTGAAAGGATTAATAATATACTGACGCATGGACACATAAAATAAAACACACGCTGTGTTTGAAAAGCATAAAAAGAAAGGAAACAAGTCACTGAATCCCAATGTAATGAGACGTCTCTTCTCTTTCCCAGGAAAAAAAGCAATTAATCAAAACCATTGGGCCACTCTTCCGCAGAGACATGATAGGCTCACTTCAGTGAACATGACCTCAATCGGTTTGGGGTTACGATGTGCTTCTCATGCTGCCTGCAGGCTCCTGGCTGCGCAGAAGGCCTTTTGAGATACGTCGTACATCGTGACTACTCGTCCATACACACTTCAACAATCAACCGTACAGGGACTCTTAGTATTCTATAATAGTCTGTGCAGTATCATAAATTATTGTATGTACTAGGCGAAGTCCATGTTAATGCCTCTATAATAATGCATGCTGCATCCTTATGTTTCACTGTTGGTGGTGAGAGGAGTGTAATGCAGTTTAAAAGAATCTTTGCTGCATTAGAAGTAATTATACTGGAAGACACCAAAATGCAGAGGATTACAAGTAAGTTCTATCTGCTTTTGAAATGGAACTGGAATGATCAACCTCTTTTCTCTAACTACGGTAGTCAAGAGGATCCGTAAGGCCTTCCATAGTTCATTATAAGTCTAATCTGTTTTTATGTCTGTGTTTTATGACTGTTGACACAGCACATCAGAGAGCGTTATTTGTGTTGACGAGTGTAAAGCATCCTAAAGCATCATGAATAACACAATATGGCTTTCATAGAAAGTGCAGCCACGGTATGAAGGTGAATGGTTGGTAGTTTTCAGATATGTACAGCAATGAACATCCATCCATTTTCTATTCCGCTTATCCGTCAGGGTCGCGGGGGAGCTGGAGCCTATCCCAGCTGACTACGGGCGAGAGGCGGGGTTCACCCTGGACTGGTCGCCAGTCAATCGCAGGGCCAACACACAAAGACAAACAACCACACACTCACACCTAGAGGCAATTTAGAGTAGTCAATTAACCTAATGTGCATGTTGTTGGTATTGTGGGAGGAAGCCGGAGAAAACCCATGCAGGCACAGGGAGAACATGCAAACTAGAGGGGCCCAGACCGGGATTTGAACCTGGGACCCTCTTGCTATGAGGCGACAGTGCTGACCACTGCACCACCATGCCGCCCCACAGAAATGAACAGTTTTTATTTATTTATTCATTTACAGAATTTTACTTGTAAACAAGGTGAAAAGTCCATTTGATACCTCAGTTCTTCAGTTACATATTCAGTTAAAATCTCGTCATCAAGCAGAAGTTAGATATGAATTGAGCCACAAATTCATGCATGACAGCCTGTTGCTGACTGTAAGAGTCACCTTTCCTGGCTTTTGGGGATGTTGCTGTTGGTGGAGGAAGTGATGTAAGGTGATGAGGAATGATCAGACTGAATAAAGCTGAAGGACACAGTGAGAACACGACAGTTTTAATGATTCAGGACAAAGATCATCACTCCAGATTTTGATAAAAAATGCAGGTGGGACATTTCTGGAACAAATAAACAAATGAAGTAACCACATTAACCTTGAATAAACAACACATGCCTTCCTTGAGGATGTCCATCTTGTCTTTAAGTCCAAGGTGTTGACTGGTGTTACGTATGGCTGTGAAGCATATGAATTCTGTCCATCTCTTTCATTGCCTTTTGAGTCTAAATTGTGTAAATATAGAGCGTAAATACACACCAGATTAAAAACTGGTCAAACTGGAATTCCATAGCAAATCCTTATGATCTGTGATGCACCAAAGGTTAAACTCGACCACTGACAACCATTTGTTTAATTTCCGAACGGGTTTATGTTAATAGATTTTTACGGTTATCTTAGGCAATACAATAACAATTTCACATTTGTGCTCATACAGTATAGAAGTTATTCAACACATTGCAGAACTGAATTACTCTGAAAAGTACTTAAGTACAGTCACTCAAGTTTGTACTTTGTACGTGAATACCTTGACTATACTTCATTTAATATTGTGCTTTGACTTCCCAGTGTGTATTTGACAGCAATAGTTATTTAACAGGTTAAGAGTTTACATTCAAAACATTTGATGACCTTATAAAATATGATGCATTTTTATACACTGAGTTGCACAGTCAATGAAAATTAGTTTGCATTTGTAAAATAATGTTTTAAAAGTAGCAAATCCTTATCATGACACATTTTAATGAAATATAATTAATCTTTCTTTCATATACTCCTTGTATATTTAGTGTACCAAAAGTCTTAGCCAAAGTTGCAGCAACTCGCTAACTAGTCATTAAAACTTCCAGATAAACGCAGTAGGTTAAAAGTACAACATTTCCCTGAAAAAGTAGAGGTGTCACGAAAAGAAAATATACTCGAATAGTTAAAGTACCTTATATGTGTAATGTTCATTGCTGGAAAAAAGTTCCTGTAAAATATCACAATTCTTCTTGCACTATCGACCGATTATTTACCCTATTGTGTAAATTAAATACTGAAGAATTATTGTCTGAGCTCACCTCTGCTGACACGTTTCATCAGCAGTTTTAATGTAGTTGCGAAATATGACCACTAGGTGTCGCCCGGAGACCACTGATTGAAAGCAGTGTGTACAGTGGAGACCAGGTGGCCGGGATTAACGGTCTTTGGAGCCAGCAGTGGCGCTGTGTAGCTAAGCCTGCTTTACTGTATGCGCACTTCTGGCCTGTACAGGCCCATACAGACACTGATCAACAGCTGAGTGCAGCCACACGGCACTACAACTGTTATTGCATAGTTTCCTCTCTACCCTGCGTCTCATGATTCAAAGCAATATGAAAAGTACAATCTGTTGGCCAGTTCACTGGATGTGATCGTAAACATTCACCATTTTAAACCGCTTGCCTGAATGTGCTGTGGCTGTAAGCAGGCCATATTGCATATTGCATGCAGAAACAGCTGGGAAATAGTAATCAGCAGTGACATCAGATGGCAGCTGGTCACATGTTTGGTGATTGTATATGGTTGCCTGAAGTAAGTTGGGCTATTTTTCACAAACAACAGCAGATGTAGACAACACATCCATGATATGACCCAAGGTTGGAGGAGATTGGGGTGGGGTGGATAATTTCACCGTCGCTGCCATCATCCACTAGATTTAAATTTGCTAGGAAAAACGGGCATCATCAGTAAGTGTGAGGGTGATCGGAGATAGCAGGAGGCTGTGTCACCTGCAGGGACTGGCTGGGCTTTATGGGAGCAGTGCAGAGGTCAGCTGCTGCCCTGTGTCTGCCTGTCCTTTAGCCTACTTGATACCACGGCTCACTCAGTGGGCCAAGGCTGACATTAGTGCAGAGAATGGGGAGATAATGCAGCGCGGGAAGAAGACACATCCTTGTAATTTACACCACAGATCAGACATGTCTGTGCTGCTCAGCTCATTTCTGTGAATACTTGTGTAAGCTCGGGCTGCTTATTGGTAACCCCTGCTGTCTGAATGAGCTCTCTCCCATGGGAGAAACTGAGATGTTGACACCATAATGTACAGTATTTGTGTGTGTGTGTGTTTTAGGTTTGGATTGCGGTGTTTTTCTACACACCACACAGCCATATTCTTATGTCACAGGGTTTTTCAAAGCACATAATCCTTCTTATATAAATGGTCCTTTTTTTTATACTCTGGGTAGGACCTAGAGAGTACGTGAGAGATGAAGCAGCTGTATCTAAATAAAACAGGAACAGTCAGTGATGCATGTTGGCATGCAGAGCAGACATTAACGCCACTTTCGGTGTGCCTCCACCGGGGCAGGGAGCCTCGAGACTCGTTTGCATACAACCACAGTAGGCTAAAATACACACGATACGTAAACAGTTATCGCGATGAGTCATACTTCAGAGGGAGTTTATCGAGGCCAAGAGTTGTTGTTGGATGTTTTCCTGCTCCGTTTAATTATCTCCCAGCATCATAGTATCAACTCCATTTAACTTTGAGATAGCAATGCAAGACTCGCCTCCGATGAAAATGAACATTTGCTGAGCATTATGGGTAGCCGTTCATTTTCGAGTAGAAATAGGCTAGTGTTTGATATTTAATCTATTGTTTCTATTGTTTAGTCAGTCACACTGATGCGGGCAGCGTTCATACACCAGTGAAGATAAGTCTTGTTTTTTTGATAAGGGTCAGTGTTTATCCTACTCTTTTGTACTACAGTTTTTCCTCAGACAAATTTAAACTTGGGAAAAGAAGCCAAGCTGAAAGAAAAGAAGCAATACCTTTAAGACCCCAACCGCACACACACACACACACAATACAAAACAACTTTATTAAAAAAAAAATGTTTATTGACATCAGAAGCAATTTAAATTTCAACAATAAACAAGGCTTTTTTTTTCTTATTTTTGCGATTACAGTGGTACATAAAGATCAGTAAAACAACTGTGATACGTCAAATTCGATAACATGTCATTTTAAAGTAAAAACACACAGAAAACGGGAAAAAAAAAGGAAGAAACACTCAGATCTAACTCAGAACGTTGATGTGCTGTGCACCTCTATCTAAGGTAAATACTGTAAGCCCACCCCTTTACACTGTACCAGGCAGGATAGTGGTCTAGGAACTATCACTGAAAAAGAAAAATAAGACTGGCAGAAAGATACAGACACGACACTTGTGTAGTGTTAACTATACAAAAAGGAGAAAAAAAACTGTACAGCATAAAAACAACTGATATACACAGCCTTTTTTGTTGTCGTTTTGTTGTTTGTTTGTTTTTTTTTTACCCCTTGGATACTAATGTATTTTCTTTCAGTAAGTGAAGTGTGTACAAGGGGTTAAATGCTTTATAAACAAGAAAATGACCACTATATATCACTCGCCATCTACTCGTCATCATCATCATCTTCCTCCTCCTCCTCCTCATCATCTTCGTCGTCATCGTCATCATCATCATCTGCCTTCTTCTCAAACTTGGCTGGAGCTTTTCCTGCTGATCCAGCACCTACTTTGGTCTTCTGGCGATATGCTGCAACTTCCTGCGATGGAAGTACATTATATTGAAATAATAACGTTGTTTTGTTTTGTTTTTTTAAATCAAAAGCAAAGCAGCACAATATGAATGAATTACCATTCGCAAAACATGCAACAGCAACAACAGATCACCGCTTCCTTACCTTCTCATACTTCTCCTTGAGTTTGGCGGCTTTTTTCTCATAGGGCTGCTTGTCCTCTGAAGTGGTGCCATTCCACATCTCACCCAGCCTCTTGGCTACCTCTCCAATGGACAGACCGGGGGACTCGCCTTTCACCTTAGGGCGGAACTCTGAGCAAAAAATGAAGAAGGCGGATCTGGAGGGAGGGGAAAAAAATGTTATCATTTACATAGCATGACATGCTTCATATTGTGTCTTACAATGCGAGTAAGCGGCCCTTGATTCTGCATAAATAGATTTTAGCATGACAAGAGGCTATAAAAATCATTAAGTGTCTTTGTGCAGTACTTACGGAGGTCTCTTGGGGGCATTGGGGTCCTTGTACTTCTTCTTCTTGCCTCCCTTTACTGGAACATAGCTCATCATCTCCCTCTCATAGCGTGCCTTGTCCTGCTTGGCCAAGTCCTCAAATTTGCTCTTCTCCTTGGGAGACATTGTCTGAAAAGAGATAACATTTTGAGTGTACTGTCTGTGTAAATACCCTTTAGCACATGAAGCATTCTATGTGTTCAGGAGAGCAACCGCCCCAGCGTAACTGTAATCAAGAGCCGTAAAAAAAAAAAACTTCAATGACTTGCCGCATCTGAGTGTGATTTATGGACACCAATGAAGAGTTGCATGTAGTCCATTCACAGGTACAAATGAGGGATTCAAGAAAAACACAGTTTATAAGATCACCAATTCCATTTTCTCCTACCCTCCACCGCTCAGAGCACTTCTTGGAGAACTCGGCAAAGTTGACCGAAGCATCAGGGTGTTTCTTCTTGTGCTCCTCCCGACAGGTCTGGACAAAATATGCATAAGAGGACATCTTGCCCCTTGGCTTTCCTGGTTCTCTCCCCATCCTGATGACCAAATCTACAAAAAAAACAAAAACACGAATGTTTCGAGTATAGATCAGCCATGAAACTGCATCGATTACTTTAACTTGTTCTATTGACACCTGGCTGTGACACATGCCTCAAGGTTTATAAAACACCAAGCCAAAAAAAAAAAACGTTTTTCTTCTATCTTTAAACCATTATTCTAAATTTAGATAGTTATAAATAATGCATTGTTTTCTACGTTCTTTTCCATCTACTACCATCTACTCATCAAGTACACGCCTTTTATTTCCCTCCCTTGGCCACCAATATTGATGGGACTACTTGAGTGACCCGCCCTCGCCGCTGTCAGACTGCACTAAGTTAAGACCCGTTAACTCAGCACGCTTACATAAAAACGTCCACCACAGACGGAGCTAATGCGACGAAAATGACTATTTATTGATGCAATCTGTACTGTGGCCTTTAGATGAAACTCAATGGTCTGTGGTCAGCTCCCGTTTTGGGCGTTTCAAAAGTGGGTAACACATCGCTACGGATTCAAGCAGGAAATCATGTGAAACAAATATTAAAAATATATGTCTATATCTTCCTTGTAGGAAAAGACATTTCCCGTCCGCATCGATTGCACACGATAACGCAAAAGTTACAAAAGTGCAAGCGTATAACATGAACTATAACGTCAGTCTTCTTTGGGACTGTTAACAGTGGACCTGACCTAAGTCTTAAGACTCGTGTTTTTGGGAAAAAAATAACCTCAAACCTCATCTACAATAAGAATAGGCCTACAGGAAACCCCCCGTTTCACCCGTGTAATGTTTTCATCAAACAAATAACTTTGACACAAAAGGACACAAATTACACATAAAAGCGTATTTATTTAAAAATAAAACGCTTAAAACTGTGTTCCGATGCGATTTAACGCGTATCTTCTATCGGTCTTCCTGTTCTCTTATTCTGTAAATAATTCTCCGTTTGTATCTAAAACCTTTAAAACTGGCATTATTTTCCCTTTACATTTTCCTATTAAATGCTACTGTAACTCCCAGTTAAACTGCGTCGACCGAAGTAGTAATGGCGCATAGGCTTTCGTTGAGGAAAAGGAGGTCAACAACGACGGCAATATTTCTTCTTCCATTTTGTGAGAATGCCTTCTTCATGAAAGAAAGTCCCCCTCAAATGTCTCCTCCCGCCTCCCAGTTCGCTTTGCAACTCGACAAATATGTCTAAAAAGCCGGCGATCTTGACAAAATATTTCCCCGATTGATTCCTATTGCACTAGCCGGTTTGTATAGTAATACATTGGGTCTGCACTGTGTCTATGAGCGGGCTGTGCTACTGACTTGGTTTCTATGAGCTCCTAATGGCCGCTCGTCTTCATGCACTAACATGGAGAATATGGCTCCTTCTCTTTGTGTCAACGCACAGCCATTGCACTGCATGCAATAGAGGGCAGAGCGACCGCGGCGACCACTTCATTTCAACCCCCAAATTAAACGTTGTACAAGCATCGGAAAAATCTCGCAGTGGTGTCGTTCGAATCACGAAAGATTGAATTTTCTTTTGCCGTCGTTACATCTTATAGTTGCGGATTTGTTTCTTGAGTAAACACGGTTAGAAAAAGTTGAACTGAACTGCGCCTCTGTCACTGGCTTCCCATTTGCCTCGCTGCCTTGCCTCCTATGCGAATACAGTCAGCCATTACAGTAAAGCGCAGATCGTGAGGTAATTTTTTCACCGTCTAGTCTGGTGTGTTGAAGCAAACAAACATACGTCCGTGTATATTTTGAAACGGTGTCTCTTTTTCTTAGGTTTTTACAAATTTTAATATTTGTATCTAAACCCGCACTCTTCACATGACAAGCCTTCAGCTTCGCAATGCACTGCAATGCCAATGGCTAGCTAACGGTGAGTCTTCTACCATTGTCGCTAACCGTGCTGTCCGCTAGACATTCCTGAATTTTTACGCGATAACTACCGTTTGATTCGACTCCATTTTGTGAAAATGACACGACAGTAATATACAAAATTTTTCGTATTTGTCGAAATCGACGGTCGTTGTCGAATTTAGTCAAGGTTAATATTCATTTCTTCCTTTTTACAGAGCGTCTGGTCCTCACTCCCAGGCAGGGTAATGCAATGTTACCTGCTACGCGCCGGCTATTTTTTGTTGTTTTTTTGACGGTTCCCTGCAATAAAATTACATACAAGCAGTGAAAGGTTTCACATTCGATCATGGCAAACACATAAGTAAGATATGTATAAATGTTATCGTCATTCTCATCATAACGAACACTTCAAATTTCCGTGTGTGTGATACTTACCTAGGGACTATCGCTGGATCTCAATGCTCTGCAATGGCTGTGTGTGAGAGAACATAGGCGATACGCAGTGTCTTCAGCTCTCTAACATTACTCTCGGCGGGGCTCGCACGCCATTGGCCAGCGCCCGGTCTGGCGTTCCTCCGATTGGACGGAGGCTTTTCATTGTCCTAATAGAAGACGAGATCCGATTGGCTCTCTTTTGTGAAACGTCACTGAAGTTTTCTGAGGCGCGTGGATACAAAAATATTTCTGTCCGAGCATGCTGGAGCTGGTAGTAGTGTAGTGTGTTTGCCATAGTATTGAATTCACTACGTTGAGCACAGTGTACAGTAGGCAAGTTAAATGAATGAGACAACGTGGAGCGCTTGTAGCCACTGAACGAGGCAGCTGCAAAATGTTGTGCGATTGTGTTGGACGGGCTCTTCCCCTCTTCATCAACCGCCTCCATTGTACATTCTCCTCAATACACGTGGGCTTATTTGCAAATTATGACTTTTAAAATATATAGGGAGAACATCGCGTATTCACGTGGAAAAGACAGAAGACGCCCTTGCTCATTCAATAAGGGATAGTTACGCACTAGATATGATATTTTAAAGGATTTGGCTGCGAGTAAGAATGAAAACAATAACAATTCAGTTAATGGGCTGCCTTTTAATTACTGTATAAGCTGTGATTTCAATTTTTAGCCAAGTAATGGGAAAATATCACCAAGCTGGCCATGCCAAATGGTATTTTCTTAGTCTTTCAAGTTGTAGTATTCATAGTAATCACTTTTAGCAGGCACTCATTCAGTTCCATAGATATGTTTACTTATGAGCCAGCAGTCCCCATTTATATGAGAATGTAGGAACAGACATCAAATCATGATAAATGCATCAAATAAGTACATTAGGCCTCGAGATTGATCATTATTCATTGTTTTATTTTTCTCGACACATTTTTGCCTCATTTTATAGACTCCACATTCAAAGGCACTATCACAGTGTGCTCACGCCCAATTAAAACACATACTTTAGAGATTAAACTGTTTATGTTCAGTTTAAAGCCAAACTTAGGGGATGAAGTGATTTATTGTTATATGAGAGGAATCAGGTAATAATTTAGGTCTAAGGGAATTATTTTTTATAATGAGGCTGAGTGAAGTGTTGCTTGTAGGCATGTTGGTGTGCAGTAATATATAAACTTTTTGCTGATTGCTGCCTCCCATACATATGACAGTTGGCCTTGTAGCAGAAGGCTTTTCACACACAACTGACACATTGTTCTGTGAAATGAATAGGTTAAAACACTTAATTACATACTAAATATGCTAAAATTGGAAAGATTCCATTCATTTTAATGCAACCCACTGTTGCCTCTAATATTATGTAAACCGATCATAGCTTTTGAAGCGGTTCGTTTTTATTTATTTTTTTATAAAATCGCAAGTTGTGTTGATCTAGATCATTAACTATGCTTCATATTTTACTTATATTAACTAAAAATATCCTATTTGAGAATTTCATAGGATACCATACAGAATGTATAATATAGCTAATCAGATAAGGTTTCACAGTTTTCACAGGTTTTTCCTCACACTTGTATCTGACACAAATTCTGGCACACCCTCAAACCACATTTTGCTGTGCTGCTATGCTGTTCTACGGTCAAACTCTTCTGCTCATTAGGTCTGTCAAAAAATGTCAAGAGGTCATGTGATTGTGTATTTGTTTGTTTGTCTGATCAACAGCACATTTTGAACTAAGGTCACACAGGCATGAAATTTGCTGGGTGCATTCATGCTGTTCAAAGAAATCTGGTGTAATGAGTTTGATGACCCCGAGACTCTGCTCTAGCGCCACCATCAGACAAGACGAAAATTAGAATTTTTTTAATGAGTGTGTTTCCTATAAACTGTCATTATTGTATCCCCTGGCCGGTGCCATACAGACACTAAACCTGCTTTGTGCTGTTGTAATTGAACAGAACTAAGGATTAGGGCGTACATATAATGGATTTTATATGAGAATGGTTTGGGTTAGATTTGCTTTTCCATTAGGTAGAATACTGACTTTTCTGACCTTTTGACCTGAGCTCTAGCACCACCATAGGCAAAACGTTCAGATAAAGACAGTGGAGGAATGGGCATCCATGATGTAGGCCACCCTGCTGAAATTTCAGGAGAGCAGTTTCAGACTGTGAAAGGGCCTTTCTAAATACATGACAGCCTCCCTCAAGATAGCTTTCTTATTTTGCCCAGAGTGGCACTAATGCAACTCTGACTTTTAAAGCTTGTCTGTGTGTTTAAGTGTGATGGTAGGGGTTGGGGAGCTAAAGAGCTAAATGCTAATAGACAATATCCACATTCATAATGGTTTGCAAAATGCTGTCATATACCCACTGAAGATGATATACTCATATCTGTTTCAGAAATTATTAATTACTTCTTTATGCAGTTAATGAGGACACAGTATCTAATAGATATGCCTCTAGTGTAGCTGCTAACAAAGAAAGAAAAAAACAAAGAAAAATGGCTGACAGAGTTTATTCTTATCCTTGAATTAAGAATGGGAAGGATGAACTGATTCCAAATGCCAATCACAACCCAGACTCAGGCCACATGTCTGCTTCTGAAGCTGCCTGTCTGTGTCTCATTTTGCATCAGTAGATGACGGCAGAAAGCTACAGCCTGCTCATGAGGCTGGAAGGCGGGCGGTTAATGCATTATAATGAGCGCTCCCTGGAAAAAATATGCAAATTCATGTTGTCATCAAGAGGAAAATAGAGGACAGGAAAGCAGCAGATACAGGAGGGGCTTAAGGGAGGAGGGCACATGCAAGAGGCGGGATTGGGTGGAGGGAGATCTGTATATGCATGTCTGCGAATGTGTGTGTGTGTGTGTTGGTTGGGGTGGGGGGTGGGGGAGGGGGTGGAGGTGTGAGAGCTGTGCTGTACTACAGAAGGAACATATATGACCCTATCTTCCTCCAAACAAACACCATGCTTCTGCTTCTTCAGAAGCCACATATAGTGGGCATAGAAAACAAACAAATAAATCATAGTTATAAATAATAGCTTGACATGCAAATCTTTTCTCCTGTTTCCGATTAACTCAGACTTTTAAAAAATCACTGTGTGACAATACTAATACCACTACTACTACTACTACTACTACTACTGCTACTGCTACTACTACTACTAATAATGATGATGATAATAATAATAATAACAACAATAATAAGAAGAATAATGCCAATGCCAATTATTATAAATATTATTTTATTTTATTATTATTATTATAAAGTTCAATATAAATGAGATTGAGAATTAGAATTGCAAGCTGTTTATATAGCTCTTTTTCAAAAAACATGACATGCAACATTTATACTGATCCTTCTAAAAATAACTTTTAATACAAGTAGTAGGCCTTAATAATCATCTACTTAGGTCTGTTGCCATTCATTTGTGATAATAACGATAATTAACCTAATAACATGTTGAAATGTTTTGTGGAGTTTTTTCATGCTAAACGGTGCGTTCTTTTAACACGTTCACGTACTCTCACTGATTAGCACTAGTGCCATGGGCAGTGCCAGACAAACCCACAGTTCCGGCATGAACAATAATTTGAACACAGGATGCTGCAGTTTGCCTGAACTACCGAGTGGGGGCCGACGGAACCAATGTTGGTTCGTCAGAGGAGGAAGACAAAGGCAGCTACACAACCGCCGCCAGACGGAAAAAGAACGTTTAAGACACGAATTGGTAAAAGGATGCACATGGACCCTCTCCGCAGGCAGATATAACTAAACAGCTCTGTTTGGATGGACTTCGCTGATCTGCATCGTAATTTAAAATACAGTTTACGTTTGGTGTCGGTAGGTATACTTTTTTATTCACGAAAACTGAAAACAAATCGGTAATGACTAAAATTAATACCCGGCATTGGGCTAATATCTTAGCATGCTAGCCGCCCGGTGCATGGGTACATAATTGAGATTGTGCATGGTTTGTTGTTAATGTTAATCTCGACATTGCGTTGTCAGCTATTTTAACGTAACCTTTAGTTACCGGTTGCTCGTAATAAAATATGTTGCACTTATCCAAGCGTTTTGTTATGTATTAAAAAAAATTGAGTGCTGTATTAGTAGTTTGGTGTTTAGAGTCTTGTACTTTAGCTCAGCTGGCCTGGTGGACCCACGTGTGTGTCTGCAAACTGACTCCAGACTGGTTTTGTGTAGAGGGACAGGAACACTAGGTGCTGATTTATTTTTTATAATTATATTAGCTAAAACAAATAAAATCCTTGCCAGTGCTCGTTTGGACCAAAAGTGTAGACACTTGTGGAGTGGGGGTGGAAGACATGAATAAAATCTTGTATCACCATATACATAATTTTACATTACTACTGTATTTTTCAGACATCCAAATGAGAAGATTTTTATCAAAGTTATACTGATACAGTGAGTTGAATACTTTATACTATATTACATAGATTCAAAAATTCACCACTGCTATATTGACTTTTGCTCATTGCCTGCATTATAAACAGAGATAGAAAAGGTTGGTAAATTTCCGGTGTCTCATGGTGTCCAACTCTAAAGTGGAGTGCATTTCCATGTATTTTCATAACTTGTAGATGTTGTGTAACATGCCCTGTGTGGTGCTGTACTTTCTTCTCAGCTCCTTTGGAGGTGAGCCAGGGTGCAGTGACATGGTAATATTTTTTGAATGGCACCGGGCGGCTATGGACCAGAAGAGCAGGAGTCGATTGCCGATGACTGGTGAAGACACTGGTTTGGGGGCTTTGGCCTCACCACTGGCGGGGTATTTGGGAAAAGTCAGTAGAGCTCAAGTCTTCCTCTCGCTGTTGTCACTTGCGCAAAGCTGAATTGAATTCGACAGTACTGTGACTGAGCAGTGCCAAACCAAATTCAATAAAAGGAAAAAAAACACAAACGGAAATCTTAAGTTGTAAAAGGCGAAAGTTTTTGCAAAGTTTGATGCTTGCAGTGATCTTTAGAGTCAACAATTGATGTGTTCTTATATGCAAAACTGTGTGTTACATAGAATGTTTTTCTTTTTGAAAGAAAATCATGGTTCACTGTCACTACTTACCAGTAAGTTTTTTGTACTTTTATATCTACTTGACACTTACTGATTCTGGAAAAAAAGAAATCCTCTTCGTATGTGTTAATTAGCAGAAATAAGAAGCCAAAGTCAAAATAAAAAAGGCAAATATTAAAACTGAAATATCAGTAGCCCTTATTCTTACTTGTGCTCCACATTTGCAAGATAAATGAAGTAAAACACTCCTAATTTTCATTCATTAGTGTATATATTTGAATATGATCTGAAGAAAAGAAAGAGATGCTGAAATCTGGCAGTGATCGGTCAAAAAAATAATTCCTTTCATCATTCATCCATCTCACCTTTTGGATGTCTAGTAAAACCGTTTATCTTATGTTTAAATGTGAACTAGCGAAACAACTCATCTTATTTCTGAGTAGGTCTTTTACTGTTTTTGTAATTTTGTAAAGGTGCAAGAAAGAGCTTCTTCACTGGAGTATTGTCCCTGGTGCACTTCAAAGGGCTTGACCTATGCGCTACGTTCGTACCGCATCAACCTCCAGGAGTCAGTTACCCTCTGCACAAATCCACAGGTAAGTCCACGTATGACACACACATGTTAATCTATAGGGATTTTTTTTAAAACTACTTTGTTAATCTTTTGCATCCATTCCCACACAGTGCCTTTTCCCTCTGGTCAGTCGGTCCTTGGAGGATGTTTTGGCTAGCTTGGTTCCTGGTGAGCCCACAGTTGGGAACAAAAGAAAAACTGTGGAAAAGAAAGAGTTGATTCAACCCGCATGTAAACGTCTGCGATCAAGTGAACATGACAGTCCTGGGCCACAAATTATTACGGACATACTAGTCACCCAAGCAGAGCATCGTCCTGCAAACTTTGTCAGTAAAGTCCAACATGCAGCACCCAAGTCGGATGGTGAAAAGACAAATGGACGCCACAGGGATTCTTCAGTTGCAGAGACATCAGGACAAGATGAGAATGAGGTTCTGGACAAGATATCATTGAATGGTGCATGTGCAGAGGATTCTGCTCCTCCTATGTGCTCTGTCTCAGCTGGACACCTGCAGTCCTCATCAGGTGCGTTATTGTCCACTGATGGGAATGATCTTGCACTCTCTTCTCACTGTGGTGGTGCTGGTATATCAGAGGCTGAAGATGACTTTAGGCTGATGAAGAGTCCTCCTGAACTACTGAACAGATGCTGCATTCTGGACTCTGATCAGTCCGTCTCCACAAACATTTGTTCAACTGAAATCGACACTCTCTCACCTCAGCACAGTGAGCAGACAGCAAGGATAGGTCAGAAATCACCGGCTCCAGGCATCACCACATGTACAGACGTACAAGGAATTAAATCAGAATCTGAAGATTTGTCTTTCAACACAGTAAGTGAGGAGCTTGTACCTGTTCCAAACCAGCTTTTCTGGAGGAACAGCAATAACCTGTGTTGGCTGGACTCGATGCTTGTTGCTTTGGTAAACTGTAAGAGCCTGAGAAAGCGTAAACCTAAAGATGAGCCTGCGCAGTCGTCTATCTGGCGGCTGATGCAAGGATATGAGGAAACTTGTGCTGCCATCAAAGTTCATCAACAGTCTGGCCGAGGTAAGTTGAACAGATAATCTAGATTTTTTTTTTAATTGTGCATGTGTGATATCGTCATTTTGTTAGTATCTACAGTTTTTGTAGCACCTACAATCAACAGAGACGTAGTAATATTTAATTTCCTTCTTGCTTTGAAAATACACTAACCTTAAACTTTCCATGCAGATTGTTGCACTGTCAGTTTCCAGAGGCTTTCTTCTTAATATGCAGACAGCTGAGTGAGCTTGATGTGGTAGCTGATGATTTGACACAAGCCTGGACTTCTATCACAGCTGGATTAAAATGTGTCTGCTGCTGTTGTCTGAGCAACAAGTCCTTAAACTTAAAAGTGGAAAAGTGCACGCATATTAGCAGTTAGCTGGATCATCATTGTTTCAGGATCGATACAAACAACTTTATTTCTTAAGTGGATGATGATTTTGAATGAGGCAACATAGATTTTTGAAAAACCTTTACAACCAGGTGATTTACAGTTATTTATGTAAGTTTCACACAAATGATAAACAGCAAAATTTGCTGGTATCCTAAAACAAGACCCAGCCTTAAGCACATGAGCTCAACTGAAACTTTCCTAGTCGAAACAGAAAACATGACTTTGGACTGTGACATGTGATAGTTGTGAAAGGTAAAATGTGCGATTTAAACTTGCATCATACATACAGTCTGAGTTACTTAGCCTCATCCAGGATCAGCAAATTGATCTTGAAATTGCTTTCAAAGAAACAAATTAGTTTGATGGGAATTAACGAGACAGATTAGTGACGTCTTAAAGAACTCGGCGCAGGTTTTAAGAGATTCATCCCTGAGTTTTCTTCTGCTACCTTAATATAATGGAAGTGAATGGAATTTAGAACATCGAAATGATACGTTTTGGAAAAACACAACAGTAGAACGACTTAGCTGCACTGTGTTGGGATGATGCCAGTTTGAGAGTTGGATACATCAAAAACAATCTGCATGGCTAGATACCACGAGGGTTAATTGATTGATGTTAATTAATTTTGTCTTTCTTTTGTTCATTTGTTTGCATGAAATTAAAATATTTTTGGATAAATGAATCATGGCAGTTGCATAATTAAAAAAAAAATCTATTTGCAGACCCTCCTGTCTAAAAAGGACTTTAAGTTCATTTGCCTGTGACTAATCTTTTCATTTTTGTTATGTAATGCAATGCTTTATTGCTGTTAATGTGCCGTTCACTCATCTGAGGGTCGTCTCTGTCTAGATGGTGTTGCGAGGGTGCCAGATCGCGTGCTGCAAAAGGCCAATGCGGATCTACATGGTCTCAGGATGTCTGTCTTCAAACTACTGCAACCCAAGTTGCATTGCAAACTGGGTAGGTGCATACCTCTGAAGATCAGCCCGTCTATACTGAATTCATGATGACAAATTTGAAAAGGTTTCAGATATTCTTAGTTTGTGCTGATTTTCACTGACCCACAGTACCTACATGCAGTTCAAGACCTTTAGTTTCAGACATGCATTTTGAATGGCGGTCATCTGTCATACTCCGTCTGTCAGTTCTCAGTGTGCACTTTGCGTGTTCCATTAAAAATATGTTTTCGTTATATTTGAGGAAAAGGGCAAGAGAGGAAGAATTTGAGTTGCCAGGTATTACCAAACCATTTTTTTTCTTGCGTCTCTTTTTTTTTTTTTTTTTTTTTTTTCAACCTGGCTTTGAGACTTTGCAATGTAGCAGAGCTATAATTTCACAGTTGCTGGCTCTCTCCAGTTTAAATATAAACTGATCAAGCAAGAAAGAGTTCTATAGTAAAATTTGACATTCATCTGATGAGGTTAATTTTATGAGTCAGTTTCATGAGCATGAGCTATTCCTTTGAGGTGGGAAAAGACTTTCCCACACAGCTATAGACAAGTTCATAGATATACAGAAATAAAATACTCAGTTAAACCGTATATCCGAAGCCACAAGCATGAATGAAAAACCAGCGTTAGATCAGTTACTGTATGTAAATTTTGTCAAGCTAGTGTGAGCAGGGCAGAGATGTCTGAGTGAATGCTTTTCAAATTCAACAACACAATCCTCCCATGGCCCCTCAGGCCTTCTGTTCATGAATATTAGATTTCATATATCCTAATGCCACTTTTTTTCCAAAGAGCTTACAGTGACAGAAATAAGTATTTAAAGCTGTCTGGTTTGAACAGGTTCTTCTGCAAAATATAAGCACACAGCTGTAAACAGGGCTCTGTGTGAGATTTTCAGACGGCTAAAGTGCTTAAGTGTCTTTGTTTTTGTCTACCGTGATGTGCTGTGCTTTTAAATGTCTCACATCTCACTCGCTGTTTTACTGAGTCATGAATCTGTGTTTGGTATCCAAAGCAAGAGTTAATCTGGAAGTTTCAAAGCAACCATTATCATCTGATAATAACAGAATGTGATGGGTCTGGACACGCCAACCTCAAATTTTTCTCAGATTGCAGGGGCTGAATCTTTACATTTCACGAAAGAGGGAAAAAGCTTTATGAGTGGTTGTCACTCTTTGCTTACTGAAAATAGAGACGGAGGCAAATGAGCTGCAGGCAGAAGAGATGCATTATTCATTTTCAGAATCAAAATTTAGCTCGATTTTTATCCACATTAAATCCTTTGAAATTACCTCGACATGGAGATTGTAGCCACAACTTCTGTCAGCACTCGTGCGCTGTGACGACTCTAACTGCTGCGTGTTTGCGCTTTTTCAGGTCAGAGGGAAACTCCGGTATTTGCCTTGCCGCTTCTGCTTACGATGGACTCTTGGGTGGAGCCTCTCTTCCAGTCGACCTTTCACTGGGAGTTCAAGTGCAGTGAATGCAAAAGTGTCGCAAAAGAGAGGTAGGTGATGAAATACAAGTTAAAATACTGCATGTTGTGCTTGATTCACTGAAGCATTTGGTCTTTTGGAAACTTCCTTTAGAGACTGTAAGCATAGAGAAAGCCATTGTGTTGAAATTAACCACACTGGGAACATATACTGGTGTTTCAAGAGGGAAGAGAAATATATAAAGTAATGAGACATTGAAGAAAAGCTTTTTTTTTTTTTAAATGAGTTATTTTTTCTTAATCTCACATTGCCTCATTTATCCACAAGGGGCTGTGGATTGTTGATTGATATCTAGTAATATGCAGAAACCTCAACTCATTGAGTCTTGGTAATTAGTGACATGTTAATATATAAAAGTTTGTCCAGTTAATCCATATGGGAGTTTTTTCCCCTTTGTGGTGGTGAGAACTAAAAAGATTTTGGGAGAACTGGCAGATTTTTTTCTTCCTAGTAATTATTCTGTCGGTTACTTTTACAAAATTCGAAGGTATTGACAGTATGTTAAAGGACTGTAGTTCCTGCAGCAAAGGAATGCTATTTTATGACTGCGGTTGCTTAATTTTCTGGCATTCAGTATTGATTAAAGGTGTAAATTGTTCTGCACTAATTAGGTGGATGGCTGAGACAGATGTTTTCAGAGGAACAGTGTTAGTCTTTGAGGGGCAGATAACTTAATCCTCCGTCTGTTGGGAGCTACGCCACAAATGCTAACTAGGCCGCTTATTCCACACAGTTTTTTTCCACATCTTTTGAAAATACTTATCTTTTGTGCAATAAAAAAGCATAAATGGATTTCATGCTCTACTCTTCAGGGTTACGAAAACTCTCCCCACCTTCACAAACATTTTACCGGATTGGCGCCCACTTCATGCCGCTCACTCGGCGCCGTGCAACGTGTGCCGCAAGAGGAATCAGAGGAGGACCATGATGCTGGAGAGGTAATCACAATTCACACTTCGATGACTAAGACTGAATGCTTGTATTGTAATGGTGAGATTTCAGTCAGAATTTGTTTTAGATTTGATCGTTACTTGCAAAGCAGTGACCTCTACTCTCTGAAAATTAGAACATACACTGTTTGCTATTGATGAGGAGTGGGAATCTTTGGGAATCTTCAATTCTGATTTTCGGAATCAGAGTCTGAGTTGATTCAAGACATACTATTGATTAAATAAATAGGAAGAATGATAGAATGAACTGTATTCATTGTCTTGATCTTTTGAACTGTGCGCCATTGACTGGTATGAGAATCAGTTGTTAAATGGAGATGAGAATTGAGATTTTTATAATTTTTACATGAACTGAGTGTCTTAAAGTGGCTCCAACAGATTGTCATTCCCAATAAATTATAACTCAACATTTAATTTGTCTACAGAATTACACATTTATCTTTTAAATAAATGAACATGTGTGAAAGTGTTTGGTTCGTACAGAGCCCGTCATTGGCCTTCACTTTTCCATCCACACAACTGGACTTTTTGTGTTTGATTTCAGAGTGCCTCCAGTGTTCGAGCTGCACTTTGTAGAGGGGCTTCCTGACAATGATGTCAGAAACTACGCCTTTACCTTCAAGGGGAAACACTACTCCGTCACCACAGTCATACAGTACAACCAGCAACACAAGCACTTTGTCACGTGGATTTGTACATCTGATGGTTGGTATTAAGCCTGATTCTTTTGTGGTTTTGTTACCTTTTTTCCACTGATATGACACCTTGTGAAGAAAAACAAAATAAATAAAAATGTAGGGTAATTGACTTGCTTTTAGTACTCTTAGTAGCAGTTTTGTTTGCATGCTGTCATTTGTGGTATCTCTACATGGATGACTGAAGTCAAATGTCAGAGAGCTTGTTTTTTAGCTTCTCTGTGTTAGTCTGTAAGCTGTGTTTGCACTTGGTGTAAAAACACAAACACTGGAGTCACATGAAGGTTGATATTTTTATTCCTTTTCACTGGAGTTTGCAAACAGCACATTCTGCTGGACAACTCGTGCAGTGTTAGAATACAGAAGACTCCTGCCATGTAGGACTTCTCTCATTGTCACTTATCATTAAAGTATCTGTGGCTTGTTTTTACCAATCTTTGATGATTCTTTCCACATTTTTTCTATTTTTCTGTTGTACATGATATATTTTTTATCAATATTGTTACTATGCATTTGTCATAAAATTGACAGGTGATATTTATGGATGAATTGATAATACTGGTATCTGGTTTATGTAACCGCATGTTGTGTTACCTGTTCCTTACAGGATCATGGCTTGAATATGACGACCTTAAACATCCGGACTGTAAGACCCATCAGAAGCTCCCAGTCCCTGCTGAGGAGATCCACATTGTTTTTTGGGAGGTGCACGAGGATGAAGAACCTCCAGCCTGTTCTCCATCCAGCACTTTTGCTGAATCTCCTCCATCTAAAATTGAGATGAACCCCAGTTCAGGGGAAAAAGACTTGATGGAAAATGAGCCGTTGGCCGACAGCCCTGATCACTCTCTTTTCATATCGCACAATGACACCGACATCATCCGTGCACTCACGGCATCTGAAGATGGCAGCAACATGACGGACACAACAGTCGCAGCCGGCGTTGATGCCTCGATCGGTTCCGCGACGCTGCTCGACACCTTTGAGGGCCTTACCCATGATGACATCGTTACGCTCACACTGGTGGAAATAAAAGCTGATTCGGACATGCAGCTTGTAAACAACAACAACAACACACAAACTCAGGATTTGACTGTTCCCAGCACAAATGAAATACGAGACTCCGCACCAGATAGCTCCTCTACTGTAATAGGTAATGACATGTCTGACAGTCCTCATGTTGACCTGCCCACCACCTCCAACTCATCTGAATCTGAGGACGGCTCGACTAGTGATCCTACATTTGTGCCAGGTGTCAGGGGAGGACGAGGACGAGGACGGGGGAGAGGGAGAGGGAGAGGAAGAAGCAAACCTGTTGGTGAACAAATTGGTAAAAAGGCAGCCCTTTCTAAAACAGCTTCACATACTCCATCACCTCCATCTTCAGAGCCCTCCAAAGTTATCAGTAACAAACCCGCAAGTGCCACTGCTGCAGCTACACAGCAAGCGTCCGCCGTGTCTTCTACCAATACCTCACCCTTGTCCAATGGTCAGAAATGTCCCTCAGTGCCAACGGCACTGCAGAGCAGCCGGTGGTCGTTCCTGCTCAGCAAACACCCACTGCACCAAGTTCACAAGCCAGACGACAAACTCGCCCCAACCCCGGTCACACAGGTGAAGCTCACTCCTCCCACTCACTCTACTCCCAACCCTGTGAGAAGACAACAGATTCCTGGAGGACCCTTCTCCAGACCGCAGCTCAAGACAGAGGGGAATGAGGGTCTCCCGCTAAAAGCAGCAGAAATGTACGATGCATTCGGTGCAAAGAGCTCAAGCACCCCAAGTCTACTCACATCTGCTGAACTCAATGGCAACTCAAAGCTGTGTCAGCCCTTAACTTCCAATCACCAAAAACTACTAATGAACTCTACAGTGGTGTCCGGTACATCACTTTCTATGCCTGGAGCAAAGGAGATCCCTGAAATATCCTCCTCAAAGAAACGCAGCAACCAGTCCTCGAAGCTACCTCCGGGTCTCAGTGAAACTGAAGTCCTCAGGTACAAGCTGATAAAGAAGCTGAAAGCAAAGAAGAAGAAGCTTGCAAAGCTGAATGAAATGTTGCATCAACAGGGTGGAGCCGGCCTCCAACCTGACAGCACTGACCTGGGCTCTCCCAACACCGTCACCTCCAGTACATATGACGGCTCAATCTGCGACGACTTCCTATCGGACCTGCTCTCACCGGCGACTACAGCCAGCAACCTTTCACCAGACAGCACTGGCTTCCTTGAGATGCTCGCCAGCGGGCAAGATGGAGTCGAGCAGTTGAACTGTGGGGTCGGTGCAGTGTCGCAGGTGAACACCCGTGTGATCGAGGCCAACACCGAAAACTTCCTGGACGACTTTCTCTCGCAGGCAGTGGCTCAGAAACCGACTGAGATGGAGACGGAGGCGCTAAATGCACTTGAACTGTTCGTTTAAAGCTGTGGAGGTGGATGTTGTCTGTAAGCTCCAAGCACAGATAACATGAACCTTGACTCGGTATCGTGAGAATACTATGCAACTCGTTCACACCTCATCTATTGATTGCTCATTCCTAAGCAGCCCGTTCCACGTGTAGATGCAAGTTTAAAGTAATGAAGTCCAATGTGTTTATGTTGCTATTAATTTAAATGCGTTAAAGAAGATTTTTTGTATGCAAGACAGCATGTTGTATCTCAAATAAAATTTGCAAACCTCATCTTGAACTGTTTTTCTGCAAGTCTGGCACTTTGAGGTGTATATATTGTATGTGATATGTGTCGTATTGAAGCCATTGGGTTCACAGTCAAAACTGTTTTGCTTCATTTTGTTATTTTCACAAGCTACTTGAAAATTGTCATGGTTTATTTTTTTGTCATTTAATAGATACTTTAACAGACTAGTGTTTGTTATAAGAAATGGCGAAATTATTAAGAAAATATGTGTTGCTGTTTTGTTCAGTGTTCACATCAACCAATTTCCTATAAAGGGAATAAAATTTTAGTTTTTTAAAATATGGTCTTTGTAAGTACTTGTTTGAATTCAAATATTTATTTGTCGGTCATAATCAGTAACTGGCTATCAACTCTTAAAAGTGTGAGATACGTTTGCTTTCAGCACAGGAATAAAACTTACATGAAGTGTGACATATGAACTGTAACTGAAAAATGGTTATAGAATTAAGTCTATTTCTCAGAGTTTATAAATTAAGTAAATGTATGAGTGTGGCATTAAACTTTTAGCAAGATAAGTAAAAAGTTATTGAAGTCAATTTGCACTGTTGGCATCTCAGAGAATTCATAAATGATTCTTTTAGAACAATATGTATAGTGTTAGGGTAATTATCAGCTGTTTGATAAACAAACATGAATTAAAATTAAAGGTGGTGTCTTTTAATTGGACAGCCTGTGTTTAGTCCATATTATCTCCTCCTTTCACATCTTAATGCAAAAACGAAGACATTCCAACACAGCAACCAACTGTAGCCGTTTGTTTGCTGTAAGCATGGCCAACATTTATCGATAGTGTCTCGGATCAGTAAAATGAGTATTTGTTAGATACGCAGTATGAACGAAATATGCCACATTTCATATCTAGATGTCTCTCGTGGAGTAAAAGGGAAGTTCCCATACCGGGAGTCGAACCCGGGCCGCCTGGGTGAAAACCAGGAATCCTAACCGCTAGACCATATGGGAGACGTTACGCAGCTTTCGCAGGTTTCGTTTTTGTCCACACATCGGCAGGTTTTCTTATTTCGTACTATACTATATGCTATATACTATAAATACATTTCAAAAAGAAATCACAAAATTTTACAAAAGGATTTGCATTTTACCATTTATTTTTCCCGTTATTTCTTCCAATCGTCTCGCCAATATAAATAATTTATAATTTGATATAAAATAAATAATTTAGAATTTCTCTCTAAAATGTATTAATTTAAAGTTGATTATGACTGAATACTTAATGGGATTCATTCTGTTATAAAGAAAAGATAATTTTGTACATCTCTCTGTGTGTACTATACCTGTGGAGAAACTGCTGTCAAAATATACAACCACTGAGAGAGAAACTAAAAAACAAAACAGAGTAGAAGCTGCGTTACCATTTAAAAGCACATGCAGGTGCTGTTTGACTGTAGAATGAACCAGTCATTGAGACAGCCATGTTAGGTATATTTTACTGCACTTAAACAGTCAAAACCTTTCACTACTGCAGCATTTTGCCTTGTCATAGAGGACATGGAGGTAGCTGGTGTGAGGGAAGAGGATACAGAGGATGGGGTGAGATGGAAGCAGATGATTCGCTGTGGCGACCCCTGAAAGGAATAGCCCATAGGAAAAGAAGATAGAGGGAAGACCAGGTGTAATTAATAACATTAATTAAACAATGATAAATCAGAGAATCTGCTGTGAAAAAAGCCCAATGTCATCTAAATAATATTTACAGATTCCTAATTTATTACTTTTGCTCATTTGCCAGAAATGGTCTATAAAGGCTCATCAAAGAGCCTCTACCAGAAGGCTGATGAAGACCAAAATATACAATAACCAAAAAAATTTACCTCGTATGTGCATGTGTGTGTGTGGTCTGGTAAGTTTTACACACACAGAGGAAGGAGAAAGGCTTACTTGTTTGCACCCCTCTGCATGAAGCCAGAGCATTATTTACATAAAGAGGAAGCCACAAACAAGCATGCGTGTGTGATGTAAAAATACCTGATGTCACAGAGGGACAGGCCAGGTTTAAACCCAGCATCTGGTTCTGAAGGCACATTTGCGGACAACGAAAGAGAAGCTCGCTCTCGCTCTCTGTCTCTCAGCATCTCCATCCACCTGCTCCTACAGCTCGTGCAGGGATCATGGAAATCAAAGTGGTGGAAAACATCTACCTGCTGGTCCTCGTCACCCTCATCAGCGTCATTCAGAACGGTAAGAAAAAGGAAGAAGCATCTTCTGCTATATATAACAATTGATCATTTCTATAATTCTAAGTCAGTAGGTAGAACTACGTCGTGGTGACACTGATGATCCCTCTGTTTTAAGCGTTCTTTGCCCTGAAGGTAGAGAAGGCATGCAACTGTCAAAATCCAAAGGCAACATCTTTTGAACGGGTTTCTTGTGCCAAGTAAGTGCCCCTCCTCTTAATGCAATCTTTACCAGTGATATAGTGGATTCAAATCGTTTTATTTTCGGAGTAAATAAAACTATTTGAGTGGGCTCTTTTATGTTCATGCTGTAACGCTCCTAAACTTTCCATTTGGTTTTATATTTCCTTCAAATGTTACTGCTATTGAGAGGCAGTCCTCATTTGCCTGAGCACTGTCAGAGAGTGGAAGAGAAAAAACTGGTACAGAGCTCATTTGAATGTTTTGCTGGGAAAGCAACAATAGCTATTTGGAAAACATATTTATCTTCCATCTCTTCATCGTCTGGAGGTCCTGCTGCTAACATGAATGCTCATTTTAACAATCAAACAAACAATTCCCTTACATACATTTTGTTAACTTTCTCCTGTCTCACTTTCTAAACAGCTCGTCTCTGTTTTCTATCATGCAACCTGAATCGGGTTTTGGATTTAGGAATTTTTGTGATTTTTGTTCATTATTTTTAACATTTTACCGGCCACATGAGTCACATGACGTGTTTTGACAGTTTGGCTGAAGCTTGAAATTGATATTTCTAACTGACATAATGACCCAACCCTGAGCGTTCTGTTAGTCCATGAGCAACAATTTGCTTCCTGTTTCTAAAAAGAAATAAATGAATCGCATCCTGTCTTGTAGGTAATGTGAGGATTTCAACAGGACAAAAATAACGAGCTGCATTTGTAATATGTGTGCTCACTATACTTTTTACATTTCGCATTCAATTGTCTTTAGAATACAATCACACTTAATTTAGGGTGTGATGTCAAGTTTAGACAGTTTTCATAACAGAAATCGATCAATCGAACACTATTTTTTCTTTCTCAGTTTGTGTAAATGATGGGTAAAAGAGCTAAAAGCATCCAGTATGTCACAAGAAAACTGCAGAACAGTGAGAAAAAGCAGAAAAATATGTAAATAATTTGTGCAAATGAGCTTGTGACCCATTGTAGGGTCCCGACCAGCAGGTTGAGAACTGCTGCTCTGAGCGACATACTGCCCTCATTATTGCAAGTTATTGCAACAGCCGGTACGCGCTGACTGTGAGAGCGGGCTCAGTTTTTCCTGGCTTCCCATTTCAGCTTTGTTCCACCAACACTCACAAAGCCACATTGGGTTTTTGTAGCTCATGCACTTGGATCTTTTACTTTGTGCAGACACCTCTGCTCTGCGGTTTCAACAAATTTCCTGACAGCCACAGAAAAAGAGACTTGGTGTCAGTCATTGCTTCATAGTTTCCTGTTGCAGATGACTTCCTTGAAATGTGCTAATCACACACCGTTTACACCTCTCCCAGTCGTAACTGCATGGACGCTTATCCCACCTTCCTGGCTGTAATGTGGTGTGCCGGTCTGTGCCTCAGTCAAGGTAATCATTAATCACTTGCTGTAAATGAGACGGTCACTTCTGTTACTGCAAATTCAAGGATTCAAGGAGCTTTATTGTCATTTCACACAAGTAGAAACATGAGGTGGAACGAAATTAGTTTCCCTGGTCCCGGTATAAGCCCAAAAACCTACAATACTAATGCTATAAATATAAAAACAACACTATATAAATATACAAAACAACCAGAATAAAAAATATAACCAGTGAACAGGGACCAGATGGCAACAGTATTTACAGCAGATTGCAGATTGAGGAATAGTGAGCAACTGACAGGCAGATATTTAAGAGCAGTCTGTGTTTTAGAAGTAAGTTCATACCAGTGCCATAAGAGAAGGCTTTTTTAAACAAGATTTTGTTTTCTGGCTGCTTCCAATCTGGAACAAAAGGTTTAGCTACACCATATAGACAAAAGTATTGGCATGTGGCTGTTTTTCAGCTCGGCCCCTTACTTCCAGTAGTACTTTCAGCATACCAAGACATTTTGGACAATGCTATGCTTCCTACTTTGTGCCAACAGTTTGGGGAAGAACCTTTTATGTTCCAGCATGACTGTGCCCCAGTGCACAAAGCAAAGCTTCATAAAGACATGGCTGTATGAGTTTGGTGTGGAAGAAATTGACTGGCCCTCACAGAGCCCTGACCTCAACCCATCCAGCACCTTTGGGATGAACTGGAATGGAGATTGTGAGCCAGACCTGTTAGTCCATCATCAGTGTCTGACCTCGCAAATGATCTGCTGCATGAATGGGCAAACATTCCCACAGAAACACTCCAACATCTTGTGGAAAGCCTTCACAGAGGAGTGGAGGCTGTTATAGCTGCAAAGCTGTCTCTGTATTTAGAAAGTGATGTCATTAAAGTCCCTGTTGGTTTAATGATCATGTCTCAATACTTTTGTCTATATCGTGTTTTTCAGGCACTGGAAGAGGCAATCAATACAAAATCTAAAGGCCTTTATCAAGCTGTACAAAAACGATGAGACAAGTGTTTGCTGTTACCACACGGGCTGCTCTCAGCAGAGTTTAGGAAACGATTTTCTGAAATATCACTTTATGCTGCATATTTAAGACTTCCCTTGATGCAAGACAAAAATTACATCCCCCGCATACGTATTACATACAAGACTCAGTGTTTTTCTATTGTCTCTTTGAAGCTCCTGCTGCCTTTGCTGGGATCATCTATCTCTTAGTCAGGCAGAAGTACTTTGTTGGATACATGGGACAAACTTCTCAAAGGTAGAAATGAACACAAGTGACCTGCAGTGAGTTCTGTGTGTTTTACAGGCATTCGTTTAACAAATACTTTCTTTTCAAATCTCTTCCCCAGCACCCCTGGCTACCTGTTTGGAAAACGCATCCTCTTCTTCCTGTTCCTGATGTGCATTGTAGGCATCTTCAACTACTTGCTGGTGCGCTACTTCGGCAGCGACTATAAAGAATATGTCGAAACCATCACCGGCGCTGCATCTGCTCTTCTCCTCATCCCTTAGTCCAGCATGTGCCACATAAAGGCAGCATCCCCTTCCCTCCTCCTTCATCTTTTAACGGATAAAAACTGTATGCACACAGTCATTTTTAAAGGCGCATTTATTGTACTTGAGTTTGGTTAAAAAATAGAACAAAATAAAATAATGATTCTTAAGTCTACAAATCTTTGATTCTGCGATCAGATTCGACACATCGTACAATAAATCAAGTAAAATCTATTACAATATTTGTTTGGCTTTTTAAAAAAAAATCAGTTTAGACATAGAAACTGCCTGAATAATCTTCATTGGGTTCAGAACTTCGCTATCAGTGGTTTTCACCCACTGAACAGCAGAAAAATCTGGACCCAAACAGGAAGTATAAGGTCCCAAGAGGTTGGCTGGTCCCTCACCTGGCCAGCTGGTCTTAAAACCATTGTTCTGCTGATTGGGAAATCTCCCTGTGCAAGTACACTCCATCACTCAGAAACCGCTTGCTCTTCATCCACTGCTGGCTCACGTCATTCTCAACTTCAATGAAAGCAGATGTGAGCAGAAAAGACGAGTTAGAAAATGCCCGTGCACACTCACAGTAATAGTAATTGGAGTAAAACTAAAAGTAATATGACACAATTACCTTAAACTGTCTTTTGCTGAAGCCAAACCAATGTGGGAAGTCAAAAAGCGCATCAGAATAGTATTTGAGGGTGAAGCAGGCGTCTCTCCACATCGGTCTCACTTTTAAAAGTTCATCGGTTATGACGTGGATGTGTTTTTCTGCCCAGCTCTCCAGTAATTCAGTCAAGTCAATCTGACATAAAGAAAAGTCATCTAGTGATCAACAAACAATCACCAAAATGCTCTGAATAGCATAAAAGTGACAGAAAGACCATAAAGTCCTACTTACATCCACCCTGTAGCTTTCCCCAGCAACAGAGGAGATGGTCCAGTCCAGGCCTTTCTCCATCTGCCATTTGATGAAAGGATCGTTGCCGTTGATGGACACCACATAGTGTTGCAGCACTGATAAAAGTAATTCAGGAGAACAGGAAATAAGACAGACAGGAATAAAATTGCAGAAAAACATGTTGTAAAAGTCCCAAAAGTATTGTGCTGCCATTGTAATTGGTACCCTCCACCCACTGCTGATGTCTCAGGTTTGAGTCACCCATGCCATCAAACCAGCCTTGACCCACTTAGCAGCCTGGAGCTGTACAGTACACACTGAAAATACTACTACAAGCTGAAAAAAATGCCAGTGGACCACTTCTTTTCTTTCACTGTATAATTACACACAGATTACACTTTGTGGGACTAAGTCCAAGCCGAAGCCTTGTGGTTAAATGTGTGGTCAGGTTTAAGTTAACCTCTGTCTTCGCCGGATGCCGTTGAGCAGTGCTCTTCGCAGGCGGACACCAGCAGATAGATCCTCTTGGACAGGAGACTCTTCCTCATGCTGGTGTACTCCCTCAGATCGTGCATTTTAACTCTCCTGTCGTGGAAAGCAAAATCACTCAGGTTAAGACGAATCTGCTTGAGTTCACGTTTGAGTTCGTGTTTGCGTGTTTTTCCTCACCTCCCCCGCGAGTTCTGGAAAACTATTTTCCCTCTGCAGGAGTCGAAGTCATCGATGATCACCAGGCTCGTCTCCGGGTCGCTGTGAACTCGGTAACCGGAGCCGAGGACCTCCACGGAGAAGCCGGCCGGAGGATTTTTCAGGAACTCTTCCAGTCTTGTGACTGTCATCCCGCTGACATCGTCCCGTCTGTTTACCTCCATCGTGTCACTTAATGCCGCAGCTCCTGCTGCTGTGGCTGCTGCTGTTTACATTGACCCACTAACTGAGAATGCGGTTTTAATAACGACCACAACCACCGTCAAGCTGGAAGCGTTCACATACTGACACTTCCGGTTTGCGTTTGCTAAAATAAATCTCCTTAACAGGGGATATGTGGCTGTTTTGGTTTTGTTTGGTTTGATGGTGATTTATCAAGCAACGACACCCGCTGCGTTTGTCTGATGTTTGACAAAATCACCCAAATGGATTAATTAGAGTTTCTGTTATCAGTCAACTAATCTTTCAATCAGTTAGCCGACTGACAGAAAATTATCTTGCTGCTGTTTTGTAAAAGTCTCAAAAAAACTCATTTTATATAATTGTAGCTTGTTCTGAACAGAATGTATTGACTTGACTATGGGAACAATGGAGCATTTAATAGTTCAAACAATTAATTAGTTAAAAGAACAAAAACAAACATTATCCATACGTGTGGATGCTCTGAATAATAATAATAACGATAATAATAAAGACAACTAAAACCAAAGAAACATACCATTAATGTCTTTTTTCCTTATTAACAATCTTCCCCCAAGTAACAACAATTTCACTTTTACTTTGAAGGCAAATGTATTTACTTCCTGTTTAATGATCCACGATATGATCTGTCGTGTACAGCACACAGTTAAATATAACCAGACCATTAATACATAGACCACACCAGTAGTGAGACAATTTGAAAAACTGACTTTAAAATGAACGACTCTGGGATGTACGACCTGATGGAAGGCCATTTGAAGGCAACATTTGGCCTTGTGAACAACAGCACGAAGAACTTTGATCTCTTGAAGGAAAATTACAGCACCTAACAAACACCAATGATTCGTAAGTTAGACAACACTGATGTGTGCTTGTCTTTCATCTCAGCAGTGTTTGCTCAGACCTTATTTTCCTCTAGATGAAGTCATAGATGTGCTATTTGGCTACTTTCCCCAGCAAATCACACACCAGACAGAGTTTTTCTCCTGTTTTATTCAAGTGACACTTTCATCCAGTTTTGAATAATAGAGCTTGTCCCTCGGCACAGACAGCATTTATGCTTTTGATCCCCCTCAAGCTGCTGTAGGGTACCGTTCTCCCTTTTGGGACTTCTTTCCATACGGTTCACTTTATTTCCCACAAAAATGTGAACACTCACAAGTGTGGTTTCACAGCAGAACCAGCCTGTTTAATGTTCGAAGCCAAGAAGTCCATGTTTAGACTCTGTTGGTCAGGAGACTGTTGACTCATTTGTTCTGGAGGTCTCCATCAGTCTGCATGGCCTACAACACAACACACGCCCCCTTTCTGGAGAAGTCTTCCTCCCACTACACACAACATATGGCCTATATTGGGAACAATAATCAATGATGGTGTGCTCCATGTTTTGTGTGGGCAATGTAGCATCTTTGTTTCTCTGCAAACTCAAGCTGTGTAAAGCTCATAAAGTTAAATTTATCTTTTCATGTTTATTATGTATTTGTTATGTTGTTAACCCCCGACCTCCATGTGGACCGAACGCAGAGACAGACACCAAAGGCTCTTCAGTCTTGAAACATTCTGGCTCAACTCAGACCATTTTAATTTGCTTGTACAAAACAAGCAAAAAAAAAACAAAAAAACAATGAATAGTTTTCATAGACGTGAAAGAAAGCTGCATGCTCACATACCACATCATCAAAGTGCAACTGACAGCCCTGTTTGTCAACTGGAAATCTGAACAAATGCCATCTGTTCATTATACACTGATAAACTGAAATCTCATATAGCTATATGTATATAAATATATATGTAGAAGAAAAAAAATATTGTTAACAGCAGAATGGTAACTGGTAGAAGTACATAGAAACTAACAATACTTAAGTTCCTCAAAGTTGTACTTATATCATCCACATAAATATAACTGTTCCACTTTTGAGGTGTTGACTCGATTTAAAATCAAAAAGATGACAGTTTACTGTAGCTTAATACGAAAAACACTGGGAAACACTGTTCTTCATAGCTTGTACTTTTTATCACAATAAACAGGAGGATAGGTTCTCATATTCTCAAATTATAGTCGTAATCTATTAATCTATTATTGTCCGCTAGAGGTCGCTAAAGCTCCGCACTAACAGCCCCTGTAGTCGAGTTCTGCCAGTACAGGAATGTAGCTGACCCATTGCTCCAGTTCGCCATGATAAGACGTTGAATTCAAACGAATACTAGCAGCCGCTGGAACCATGTCTCACGATAATGTGGTTAACGGATGCAAACTGGTCGCAGTGCTTCTTCTTTGGCTTGGTAAGTGGGGTCAATGCCCTACTAAAACCGCTATTGTGTTAGCTAAACCGCTAACACTAAGCAGCATACGCTGCTTCAGGCCAGCAGGAAAATTCCGGAAGTTGGGTGGATATGACCTTCAAAGTAAAGTTATTAATGGACTTTAAGAAGAGATAGAGTGCAATAAAGTTTGGAAAATATATTCTTAGGGTGTATTAAACGATGAATCAAATAGATAAGCTATTTGTTAGTGTCATCGCGACACTTGATTTGGTACAAAACATCGGATTACTTGAAATTGAAATTCAAAACAGGAAATGGTATTTTTTATTCTGAGGAATTTGACACGATGCAAACAAACGCGGGTGATCGTTGGGGGTGTGTAAACAAGAGGCAGGTTCTTCAAATACCTGATGGCAAAGACATTTTTAAGTGCACAAAGACTTACGCGAAAATCCGCATTGGAAGATGAATTCAGTTAAAACCTATGCAGACCTAGTTTGTATTGAAACAGAACTCAACCCAATTGGTCCACTTGTCACCTTTGTTTGTTTGAAATGTGTAGACTAATTGCAGCAAGATATCTGCGAACAACTGAACTCAATCAACATTTGCTTTGAAAAGATATACCTCAGTTTATTTTCTCCTGACACTGAAACATCATTCAGACTTTGAAAGGCCCGCACACCCACTCACTGTGACCGACCTCTGATCAGGTTTAGGATGGGCAGAGCTATGCTGGGAAGTACATGAGGTAAGTAAACTCCATCCCCGTCTAAGGCCCAACAGGAGACACAAAACCAACAGGCGAGGCAAATGTCAACAAAACACAGTTTATAGAGGCCCACACAGTCACGAGGAGATATTGGTGAGCAATAGCCATAACATTTTTTTGTTATTCATTTGTTTTTGTACTAGTATGACTGCTCTAATCATTTACCATTCATAAATAATCTCAGTGGGCGCTTCACTTCACCTTACCACAACAGTACTACAGTACATTGCTATGCTATTGCCATATGGTTAATGTTATTAATATTAATGCCGTACAGCAAATTGTGGTTTCCAGCCATATCATCAGCCTTTGCATAGATTTGCATGCTTACACACCGTTATACCTGTTGACATTCATAAGTAGGATGTGTAAATCATCACAAATACTTCACAGTGAGCAGGAGGAACTGCGGCTGTCTCGGTTTCAAAGGCAGTGTTGAGTTTTCCTGGATTCAAAGCTGGTGCAGTAAAGGCTCTGCTGCTGCTGCTGCTGCTGCTTCGTGTGTGATCTCGCACCATCATCACTTGTCATACAAGCACAGATGTGTCGAGGATGTTTAAAGTTGGCAAAGTGGACCGTGTTTGTTTGATGTATGATTTTTTTTTTTTTGCCATTAAAGCAAAACCAAAATAGATAAACAACCGCATTAAAGAAAGAGCAAATAATGTAGATGTGGATAAATAAATAAAACCCTGGCCTGACTCAGCTCTCCTCGTGTCCGGTTTCTACCCCATTGCCAATCACAGATGGGTATCTTTACATGCAGAACTTTCATATGCACACACACACACGCCTGCTAATGTACCTCTTGTTAATCACTTATTTCTATCCCTTTTTTTGTTGTCTTTCTTGCGGTGTCATGCCATACATCTTCCTGTTACACAAGATATAAACCACAGATGACTTTTAAAACTGAATTAGTTAACTTCTTCTGTAAATTAATGTTCCACTGATCACATGTCAACACATATAATCCATGCATTGTGATGATTCAGTGACTGCACCGTTGCTTCTTTTCAAGGTCCCCCTGCTGCAGACAAACTTGCAGGTTGTGCTCATGTAAGTGCTGTCACTCCCCCTCGATCTTTGCTCTGATTATGCTTCATCATGCGGCTCAGCAGCGCGTCAGACTTAACACAAATCCTTCTGACTCCCCCTGCAGGCAGCAGAGCCCCGGGAGGCCGCTGAACCCGGCTTTGTCGGTGAGTGAGGGATTTTACTGCAGATGGCCTCATATGCTGTGCCTGTAGTGATGTTTAGGAAAGCAAATCAGTTGTGTGGCGCATTTTCATGATGTTAGATTTGAGTCATGCCACCACCGTGGCCTTTGTGCGCACATGTAGTGTGAATGAAAAGCTCCAAGCAGATAACTTTAAACATAACTATAAATGAATCTGAAGCTACAGCCAGCAGCTGGCTGGTGTAACCTACATATAATAAAAGAGGTTGACACAAAAAACTATAGTTATTGCAAGTACAAAAAAGTAATTCTTTGTGGGTTTCGTACGTGTCTCTATGACCTCTTCCTGTCTCTTTCATTTTCCTAATTTATTATATTTTTCATACATTTTCTGTGTGTGTTTCTCTCAGAATTGGACGAAGTGGTGTTAGTGATCCAGAGTCAGAGGAACTCGTACCACGCCCGCCGAGGTCACCTGAGGAGGGAGGAGATTCTGCAGCAGGCCGCTGAACTGGGACAGGTGACATCTGGCAGGCAGTGGATGACTTAGTGGTTAGCGCTGTTGCTGAGGTAGTGTGCTGGGCTTAGATCTTGGCCCTGGTCTTTGTTGGATGTAGCAGTTTTATGCATCCACATACTTAACTTTAATGTACTGTGAAAATAAGAAGTATACAATAACCTTTCAAAATAATGTCAGTCACTTTGTCCTGATTTATGATTTATTTATACGTATTGCGCGGGGGTTGTGCTGGTAAAAACAGGATAATAAGGCTGCCAGAAGCTTCATTTTTCATTTGTGTCAGTGAGTTTTACTTGGAGTTGTGCATTGCTGTGGCACCAATAGGTGTCCTCCTTGTCATAGAGCTCCCCCACTTAGGCTGAGAGGAGACGAGCTCACAGGAGGTATTTAATAATATGTGTCTGCTGTGAAAATTAGTTTGTGATAGACCTCAGTGAAATGAGATGACTAGCATATGGACATGACAGCCTGCAGTAGATGCACAGAATAGTTAATTTTCCCTTGATGGGATCGTCTTCTTCCAAACCCATCTTCAATCCAGACATCCCTCCCTGATAGAAAAGAAAAGGCAGAAGGCATTCAGCAGGGGCTCTGTGGAATAATTTCTCCAGTGACATATCAAAAAATAATGTTTCGAACCTTTTCGACGGACAAAATTCTTTAAAATCTCTACTTTGCCTGACAAGAGAAAATTTAATTGTCTTTCATGTTTCAGATATGATTTGTATGGTCAGGGTAGGAAATATGCAGTTGTTGTTATCGTCACAGTGATTTTATAATGATAACGTTTGAACTTTGGTTTCTGCAGTTGAATTTACCGCAGTCTCTCGACCTTTAAGTGTGTGTCGTCTTCTTTCTAGTGAGGAGACCCCTGCAATCACACTTCAGCCTGTAAACAACAAACGTGATGTTAACTTTAATCGCACACTTTGTTTGTGAACACATCACAGAGTGATTCACCACGGACACAGTGGGAGCGGTGATTGAATTTGACATGTCTACGATTGTTCTGTTTTGAGGGCGTGTGGTGGTTTGATTCAATTTCCCCCCTGAGAGACAGACAGAAAAGGCGGTTAGTCGAGAGTGTCGAGAGACATCAGTTTAGTTGTAAAATATAAAAGGAGTGGGCTGCACATCAACAAACTCCTCTTTGTCATTCATGGCTTGTTAAAGGACTGTTTATGCATGGCAGCTGTGAAGAGCAATTATACTCAGGTGGAAAATGTCAGAGCACAAAAACAGAAATTACAGTATAATAGAAGAGAAGAAAGCAAAGATGGAAATAGAGGACGTATGCGTCCTGTCTCTGTGTAATTTACTCACATCCTGAAAGTCAAATGTGTAGGGTATGGAAATGGAATATAACATTCACAATTATGTTTTCATTAGTATATAAGCACCTGACAATAAGAATCGTTGTGTTCTCTTTACCTTGGAATGAGCCCTTTACATCCGTATCAAGCAGCGCGAGGAGCTACACGCTATCAGCATGACAAAGTTCATGACATGGAGCAATCAGAGTCCGTAATAAAAAGCTGAATTATTATGTTACCTGGGGTGCAAAATGTGAAAATTCTAGTGAGCTTATAACACAGAAACTCCAAATTAAACTTATTAACTAATTAACTAATTATATAAAAGTGACAGTGAATTTTTACAGAAATATTCATTTAAATGTGAATTTGGTTAATGTACAAACATTTCATAACCCAGAGGACATACTGACGTTTTCCACATAACCGCAGTGGTATAATATTTGCTCTTGCGTGCTGCAGTGTACCCATGTATGTATTATCTTGGATATAGTGAATGATGAATAGTGTTCATGTTTGGTTTTTGGGCTCTTTGCAGCCTGACAGTAAATCTGCAGACAGATTACAGATTAAAATACTACCACCTGTTTTCTTTTAATTTCTGTATTCCCATAGGAAGTTCGGATAAAACATTAGCAATAAATAAGTAATGTACAGTGATGTTTTAGTAAAGATGAAAACAGAATATGATTAAGTACCACATCACAGAAACTAAACATGTACAGCGCATAACATGTACAGAATTTTTAATTCTTTTGTGAAAGTATCCACAATAACAATTTTTTTCATTCTTATTAATGAATATGAATACATCTGTAAACACAGAGTGTTTAGTTAGTTGAGAAAGTCCTGACTTTGACGTCTCTTGGAATGCAGTCCTGGAAGAGAATTAGAGGTCTGACAAAGGAAGTTTAAGCACGAATGGAGTAAAGATCTCTGCAATATTCAGACAAGGTGTGATTAAACAAGAGGCACACGTATTTCTGCTGTCGCACTTGTTCGTGAAAGGACTCCCAGAACCAACTGTCTCTGAACTGAATGAAGGAAAATATGACATTGATTGAAAGTTTGAAAAATTTTGTCAAATAATGTGCAATCCTTATAAAATCAGACTTAAATGCTGTGTTAGTATGTGCCTCAGCTCCTGTAAAGTACCGATAACACAGCAGGTTTCATAAATAGCACATTTGGATGCGTGCGTGTGCACATTCGTCTCTGCATGTGTGCTGCCAGACTGTCATACTTGTGTGTGTGTGTGTGTGTGTGTGTGTGTTGGCAAAGTGAGGTGGGTTTATCACAGCTAGATAGACCTTGAATGTAGTAAGCAGTTTTTAATGAGGGCAGGTCGTGCGTCACGTGTGTTTTGTCTTGACTGACGTACAGGCAGGTGTTCATTTGAAGGCAGAGATTGCAGGCGACAGACACTCATAAACTCTGAACTGGCGGCAGCTTGTTGTATCTGCTATGTGTTTTAATGTATTGACCTGTTTTTTCATGTTTATTAGGCGACACTCATAGGTCACCTAGTAAACACACTGTAAATGGCAGCTACACAGATGTCACCAAAATATGAGCACAAATGTCTTGATTTTAGTCGTCCACTCGTGCAGATTTATCACATGGAGAGAGAGAGAGATTTTGTTACAGCCTTGTCCCATGGATCTTTATTTGTTATTGGCCCTAATCCATTTGTGCCCATATGTCATAGCAGCACTTAATAACAGATGGTAAAAAAAACCCTCCTTACACCCATTTTGGACCCGAGAGGAGGGGCATTTGCATAAAGACTTACAATGCATGGTTGTCTCTGTGAAAATAAAGTAATCTTCCTTATTGTGGCTGTGTGTCCATTCGAGTGTCCAAAAAAAAGTTGGGATGCTGTATAAAACGTACATAAAATGCAGCAGGAATGCAGAAATTTGTGAACAAACTGTGTGTGTTCCTGACCGTAATATACTAATATGCAATCACACGCTTCACAAAGTGCTGGACTTCCACAACTTTCTCAGCCTGTTGCACCAGCACTAAGTAGTTTGAAACATGAAAATCAATGAAGCAGACAAGGTAAAACATTAAATATGTAATCAGGTTTAGAAAATCATCACTTCCTCTTTTATTTATGTTTTGAAAGGTGTGCAAACATTTTTAGAATCAGGGTTGTTAAGACACAAAGTTTGGTGCTTTTCTTGGCTTGAACTAAGATAATGCAATGTTTTATTTTACAAATGATGTAATCAAGTATTGTCTTGGTCTTACAAAGATACACTATATGGACAAAAGTGTTGGGCCACCTGATCATTAAACCATCAGGGACTTTAATGACATCACTTTCTAAATACACAGACAGCTTTGCAGCTATAACAGCTTCTGCTCTTCTGTGAAGGCTTTCCACAAGATTTTTGGCTGTTCTGTGGGGATTTTTGCCCATTGATGCGGCAGATCATTTGTGAGGTCAGACACTGATGTTGTTGGACCAAAAGGCGCGCAATCTCTGTTCCAGTTCATCCCAAAGGTGTTGGATGGGGTTGCGGTCAGGGCTCTGTGAGGGCCAGTCAGGTTCGTCTACACCAAACTCATCCAACCATGTCTTTATTAAGTTTGCTTTGTGCACTGGGGCACAGTCATGCTGTGATAGAAAAGGGCCTTCCCCTTTAACCACAAAGTTGGAAGCATAGCATTGTCAAAAATACCTTGGTGTGCTGAAGCGTGAAGGGTTGGCCGAGCCCCACCCTTGAAAAACAGCCCCATAAAGAGGTTTGTCTGGATACTTTTGTCTAAGAAGTGTATATGCAACAGGTGAAACGTTCAGGAAATTTATTCCAGGATAATTTTCACCAGAGTGAGATGTGGTTTTTTGGCAGAAGCTCCTCTCCCTCTCAGTTAAAGGACGGTGTGTTCTTCATTCTCAAATAAAATGCTTGAAGAGATTAATGTATGCTGTGATGAGCTGTGATACTGACATAATGCTGCTCTCTCCAGCACCTCATTCAGAGCTCTGCATCCTGAAATAGCTTCCTCGTTGTCATAAGTCATAAAGTCAAAGGCTATCAGCTTTGCTTTTGGGAGTTAAACATTGATGTCACAGTGCGAGGGACTTGATCTCTGCCTAGACAAGAAATAAGCAGATGCTGTCATTTCAAACCTATTTTTGGCTGTACTTCTATTAATGCTTATAACTGTATCTATGTCAGTGCTCCGAATGGCTGCATGGGGGGAGATTTGTGAGTCCTGCATGCGTCACTTAGTGAGAACGGAGACAGCAGCTTCTGAATCAACTCCTTCCTCTTGTTTCTGGCCTAATTTTTAGCCTGTGATTGTGAAAGCTTTAATTCAGTCTGTTTAAAGCTCCAAAGAGCACACACATCACCGTGCGCAGATGTTGCTTCTCAACACGTTGCTTAACAAGGCCTCATCACCCGCTCCTCTCATGGCATCAGTCCAGCATGTATCAGAAAACTCCAACATGTGTAGTCCTTGTGTCAATTCACTTGCTTCCATTGGATGTCCTCCGGGGAGATGAACGTCCTTGCACAGTGCCATCTAGTGGTGTAAAAATAGCACCACGATTCAACAGGACCTTTGGTTGTCTTAAAGTGCAGCTAGAATATAGGAAAGTGTTTAATTTTCATTGTTTAATGTAACTAACAGATTATGTCTACTATACACTGACCAACACCTCTAAACATTGAAGCTGAATTTAATGACTGCATAAACAGACATTAAGATCAAATCAGTGTGGCTTGCTTAATTTTACTGCTAAATCCCATCCTCCAGGAGCACACACACACACACAAAGTTCTTTCTCTTTATTTTTCATGGGACTACAGGATGTTGGAGAACTCATTTAGGGACATTTTGTGAAACTCAGTTGTTTTGCTTCATGCAGGGAGATCCAGTTGTTCTTCTTCTCCACGAGCTGTCAGAGTATGAAGGGGATTGGAGTATCCTCCCTGCGCTTCCTCAGTAAGTGTTAAAAACTCATAACACTAAAGTTAAAGTTAAATCAGTCAGTCAGTATGGTTTGATTCAATTTGGTTTTGAAGGTTAAACGTACGACATTCGCTGCCACTGACTATCGCACCGGAGCGCCGGCATCTCAGACCAAAACAAATGCAATCCTAAAGTGGCATCTGAACGCACACACGGCTCTCAAAACTCTGATCAAACTGTAAAATCTGGCAGAGCTGCTTCTCACTTAAAATGTTCTCTGGTGCGCATTGTAGTGCACTGATTGTCATATCAGGAAGATTCCTACCAGACTGCCATGTTGATAAAAAGGGTGAATGGAGGACAGAGAGGCACTCACATGAACTAACATGCACATCTGAGGCCAACACGACTACCAAAACAAATACCAGCAGACAAACACACACAGAGGCAGTGTTCAGGATTATTCCGCCATATCTTTACGTACCAAATAGTTGTCATGTATTTAACCTTTAATGATGCCCATGGGGGAAATTAAGTTAATGTGTTCTTGTGGCTCTTTCCAGTCTCTCTGCCACTTATGGCCATTCAGCTTCCTGGTTTTTCTTCATCGAGGAGGAAACCAGCGTCACACTTCCTGTCCTACGGCAGGTCCTCCACAGATATCCAGCCCAGGAGGTGAGATTCACACACCGACATGCAAACCTCTTCCCAACCACCATGACTAATCCAGCCCGATTTACTGGTATGAATGTCCCGGTGGTGATTTATTTGAAGCACACATAAAACAAGCGATGCCTCTCTGTGACTCCCTGGCCCTTTTCGCAACTCGCAGGAATGGTTTTTGGGGAAGCGTCTCCATGACAACGAGGCATCCATCATCCACCACTATGCCTTCTCTGAAGAACCCAGTTCATTTGGTTACCCTGACCCTGCAGCCGGCTGGGCTCTCAGCACCCCGCTGCTCCACAGGTGTGTGTGTGTGTGTGTGTTTGAGTGAGTGTGTGAGTGAAACTCCGGTATTCTCTTAATCGATTGATCCTCGATTCAGAGGATCTCTGCCACTGCATTTACCAAGTCTTTCAAATCTTGAACTTTTACTGTTTTCCAGGGCCTCAAAATAATCCAGGAGGCTCTAATCAATTGAAAATGCACATTTTGAAGTATTTGGTATAAACACAAAGGCATATTGCTGAATAGAACCAGGACTTCCTTAATTTAGATTCACAAAGGTATAGTTTCATGGACAGTGAGCTCCAACTTCTATTCTGCTGTTTCTCTTCTTTCAACATCTTGTGTCAGACTCGCTGGTCGGATCCAGCACGAGCATCTGAAGTCCGATTTCACCATTGACTTGAAGCACGAGGTACTTTGAAACATTTTCCAGGATTTTAATGATTCTGTGTGTCATCTCCTGCCTGTCTCTGTGATACGTTATCAGCCTCGGTACAGCTGCTGTGAGAAGAGTCATCAGTGTCAGATTTCAGGCTGCCTGCTGAGCCGAAACGCTCAGACATATAACGATGATAGACAGGAATCCTCCATCAGCTGACTAACCTTTTGTTGAAAAGCTCTCAGACTCAACTCCTGCAGCTTTCTTTTGATAGATCTGCTATTATCATATCAATGCAATCACCTTGTCTGAATAGGTATTAATAATAATAATTATAAGTATGTGTGCCTGTGGAGAGATTGATTTCCGTGAGATTATTTAGAAAAGGTTGAAATAACGTGAAGAAACAAAAGCCTGTTTTGTCTTTGTAATGTTTTTAGATTAGAGTATATTTAAGGTCAAGTTAAGTTGTGTTTTATTTTACTTTTTTGGTTATAGACCCAGCAAATACATTAATTTATAATACTTTAGACCGGGCGCTGATGTAATTGAGATGCACAGCGTGAATCTTAAACTTTGAGATGTGTGTCCCCTTTGAAATTCTTCTGTGACTTATGGGTCTTTTGACATTTTGTGTGTATGAGAGAGTGTTATTAAGATGTCCAGAGCTGGCAGGAAATGAAAAATACTGACTGTTTGAGGACCCAGAATGAGCTGCGGTACCTATCTGATGTTAAATTTAAACTGATGAATGTTCTGATCACATCAATAACTATTTTAGCTCATGAAACCCCGTGAGGCCCACATTCACGTCTGTCTGTTTTATCTAGATTGCGTTGTATATTTGGGAGGAAGGAAACGGCCCAAAGCTGACAGTAGTTCCAGAGTTTTGTACAGCGACGACGAGAGACGACTGTGCTACAACATTTACAACCTACCTGCCCAACTGTGTACGTACAAGTCTTATTTACTGAGGTTTAGTTCTTGTGCATGTGGGCACTGACGAACATGCAGTTCAGTGCCGGGGGCAGTTCAGTTTATGCAATCACTGCAGACAGACAATAAAATGTTACAACCCCAAAGGAACATTAAACATATCTGTGGGTAAACACTGACACAGACACACAACTTTGTCCTGACACGGTTACTGAATATGTATAACTCATGGAGGTATGACTTGTGTTTTATGTAGGTAATTATATTATTAAAGGCAAAAATGAAGGACATCTCTAATGGTTTCTTTTATAATCCATCACTTAAATCACATCAATAACTCAGTGAGTAAAACTATCAGGACATTAGGCGTGCTACCTCTCCCAAGGTCTTTTGTAGTAGACTGCAGATAGGAGAATTAGTAGGCTGAGTCAGTCTGAAGGCATGAACCAGGTAGACAGTTAACCAGACTAAGTGGGATGAAGGATCACTGCCACATTTATTTGTTGAGTTAGAACAAAGCAAATGCAAATGAGCACTGAAAGGCCTTTCAGAATAAATAACAAAAGTGTTAAAGAAAAAAGTCAGACAGCAAAAAAAACAAAAACTGGTGTAATAGTTTCACTTCTTTTGCAAGAACAGAAACTGTATTTCCTTAAATAGACTTGTTTCTTCTGTCTGCATGTGAGTTTTCTGCCATCACTGAATCACAGCACAGCCCAGAAGCGCTGACACATTCTGGCCTTTGTTTCCAGTCGTTGTCTGGGAGCTTCTGTAAGGCTTCATGGTTCTCGTTATAATAAAAAAAGAAACCTCTCACTGTTCGAACAGTAATTAATCTTGACATGTGTTTAAGACTTTGCCAAACAGTCACTGGATTTGATGAGAAAGAAGGTGTGGGAACCCTGATTATCTCAATTATGATGTGAAGCAAGTACACCTGGTGCTAAAGAAAAAAATCTGTTTTTAAAAGACATTGTGTCTGGTTAGGGAGTCAAATGATTTTAGAGCTAGTAATCCTGTGTATAAGAATCTGGTAATAATCTGAAATAGGACAGTAAATATAACTAGTAGAATTACAGGAAAGGCCATTAGATCAGTTCCCCCTTTGTGTTCTCTACGGTGTTTATCTTTTTTTTTTTTTTTTTTTTTATGGCTTGTTTGTCGATGTCTTTTTTAATGTAGTGTAGTAAAGCAGTTAACATACTAACAGACTAAATAACTAACCCTTTAAAGAACAAACGTCTGAACTTTGTCCTCTACAGTACATTTGGTGCTTATATATGGTGGTTGTTTCCATATAAAACCTTTCAATTCCAATTTATGTGATGAATTAAGTAAGAAGTAAGAACAACGAGTGTAAATATTCACCAGAATATAAAAATGCACATTGCTGTAAACTTGGTTTTTGGCTAAAATAATTCCAGCGACACATGAAATGGGACTTCAGCGCTAAAGAGATGTAAGTGTTCCACAGTTCTACATGGACAGGATTTGTTGTTCCCACATGATAATACTGTTAGAACCCAGTGTCCTGCATTTTGCCATCCTGACACACGTTTCAATCCGTTACATCTTGCACATGTTGCCCGTCACCCGGGGCACATTTAACCATGTTATGAGCATCGCTTTTTGAATGAAGAGGGATATTGTTTCTCTTCTTCTTTTTTTTTCTAGGGAGATCCAGTGCCCAAGAAAGACATATTTGTTGCTGTGAAAACTTGCCACAAATTCCACTCGGAGCGTGGTGCGTGTGTGTTATTCATCATCCGTTACAAAAAAAAAAGTTCTGTTCTGCGGTAATGGAAGATACACGATATAGACAAAGTATTGGGATGAGGCTGTTGTTCAGGGTTTGGGTGAGTCCTCTTACTTTCACTAAGGGGAAATCTTAAATTTTCAACATACCGAGACATTTTGGACAATGCTATGCTTCAAACTTTGTGGCAACAGTTTGGGGAAGGCTCGTTTCTATCACAGGTATTATCATTTCCATCAGCATTGGTGTTATCAGCAGTAACTGAACAAATGTTAGATTATTAGATTGTTAACAGATGCATGAGGTCATAACTGATTGTAACAGTGAATACATTCAGGTACAGGTTAATCCAGTGGTACCCAACTTTTGTCCTCTGATATGTAGTGTAGAGAGTAGAAATATAACATAGTATAAAAAAGGAAATTATCAAGCAGAGTACAAGTTCAGCATTAATATTCAAAACTGTTGTGCACTGCATTATTGTAGTTTATTTATCAAGCATAATATTACAAAGTTTTGTCCATAGTGAACGTGTGAAGAGAGATAGTGACTCAAAAAGCTTATCAGCTTTTTTACAAGCCACACTGTCCCAGAATATTTACAGTATAAAGTCTTAGAAACAAAAGTGAAATTGACTATTGATTAGGTGTAATTTTATATGTTGACGTGGTCTTGTGATCTCTTTCGGTTTCTGTTTATCACAAAAAAGAGATTAAATGGAAATCACAGGACATTTAGCTGCAGAAGACTTTTTACAGTGACTGCTTTTTTGTTTACTGCCTTTTGCTTAACAGTCTGCTGGTCATTTGGTCCCAGTTAACCTGTAAGGTGAAAACTACCCCGTTTGAATGCACAACCTCATCCAGCCTGATTGCTGAAATTGCAACAGTTTGTGTAATTATCCAAAACACTGACGTCTGTTTTTGGGGTCAAAATGAGCCAGTGGTAATGCACTGAGTATTTAACAGCAATTAACAAAATAAAAAATAGAAAGGGAACGGTGTGCGATTAGCTTTGCTGTTATTTTAAATTCAGGTTAACTTCGGAAGTGCAGACTGAGCCGTCACTGTACGCTGTGTAATCTCTTAATCAGTGGATTTGATTGGGAATAGATTAATGTAGGATTGGCCCCACTTGGGCCTTGGATCAAAATTCATTATGTGTGATTATATCTGTGAGCTAGTATTTTGTAGTTTTTATGTAGATGAGGTTCTTAATCACATCAGCATGCTTTGAGCGTAGTTATCCGGTTTCTTGTTCAAAGCCAGCCTAATTGTTTTTTTCCCCCCAGTCAGAGTTAGTAGATGTCTTCCATTACTCGATTACACGGTCTTTTGGAGTTTTAAGGGTTTGCAGTAGTGATTTGGAGTTTTAATTATTAAGATCTGTACTTGTGGTTCAGAGAGAATCTTTTCCTCCCGTCCCCACTGATTTCTCCTCTCTCTCCTCACAGTACCAGTGGTGAAAGCAACGTGGCAGAAAGACGCTGGGTTTTTAGAGTTTTACAGCGATGCCACTGATGAATCCATACCCACAATCAGTCTGGGAGTGCCTAATACTGAGAGAGGTGAGCTGCGCTGATTGCTGCAGGATAGATCTAGGATATATTGAAATGGAGAAATCACTGAACTGGTGTGGAAGCACTTGGGGATCCTTGAGGTGCTGGAGGAGGTGTTAAAGGAAGTTTATAGCCACTGCTGCCCTGACCAGAACAGGAAGCTTAATAATGTATGAATGGATGGTGAAAGACACACTTCCAGTAGATGATGTGCAGACTGATTGTTAGCTTCGCTCGAGGCTCCAAGGATGCTAATTTAGATCTCGTACAAAATGAAATATCTCCTGAGGTTACCACTTTTGGTTTCTCAACATCTATGCATGGATTGCTGTGAAACATGCTACAAATATTCAAGCTCCATAGAGGATAAATTCTCATGACTTTGGTGAGTCACAGACTTTTCATTTAGTACCATCATCAGCTTGAAGTTTCAATTTGTCCAATATTTTGCTTAAATACATGAAAATATTAATGAAATTCCTATCAGTAATACACGACGACACCTCCATCTCTTTCACCCATCCATTCTTACATTCACAGGCTGAAGGAAAGTGCTACTCTGCCAGTCATGTCCTGTGTCCTGCACCTTTTTTCCTTGTTCTTTTTGTATTTCCCCCACACTCTTTAATGCTTTCCAAGCTTTGCTTTTGTTCATTTTCTTCCCTCTCGCACTACTCTGATATTCACTACCCTTTTTTTTCTTTTGTTAAAGCACCACACTAATCTCATTACAAGGAGAATAAAAGCAAAGGGAACGGTCCTGTTCTTTCTTATTTTCCTGGTGTCCCTTCTGAATATGTTGGCTTTGACATCTAATTTTTCTACCACATACTTTTTTTTTTCATTTATTGAGAATGTTTTAGTGAGTGTTCCTAGTTACCTTGTCTTGATGTTAACATATTCTTTGTTCTTTCTAAATTGTCTTTCACTGCTGTATGTTTGTGCTCTTGATTATTTAGTAAGTAAGTAAGTAAGTGTTGGACTGATTGGTATTTTAAATGCATTATCATTGGAAAAAAAAAAAAACATGCTAACATGCTCACAATGACAACAACATGATGAAGTGTAGCAGGTCTAGTGTTAACTATGTTCACCATCCCAGCTCCTGCTTCACATTTCAGCCCTTTTTATCTACGGTCTCTTGTCTCCCTGCAGGACATTGTGGCAAGACATTTGCCATCTTGAGACGGTTCCTCAGCAAGGCTGTGCCAAAGACTGATTGGCTGCTCGTTGTTGATGATGATACACTCATCAGGTACCTGGGGGGGTAATTTTAATAATTCAAATTAAAATCTATTTACACATGCCCACGCAGCTGTTTTTACTGTTTGGCTAATTCTTCACAGGTTATTGAACCAGTTACGAGGGATTATGAAAGTGTAACAAACTGACAGTTGAAACACACTGACAGAATTTTAAGAGTGTCCTAAGAAAAGCTCTGTCGGGCAAAATAAGTGAAAACACTTCTGGGAATGGACAGTAGTTGTCTTTTGAGACCCTGAAAATCCTGTGAATCCTGTCCCTTTTTGGATATTTGATATAACTAGGACCTTGTTTTGTGCATCCTCATACACTCTTTACGGTCTGTAGTCCGTGTTCATGCCTGTCTATTGGTCTGTTGATGGTTGTACGTCTGTAGTTTGCCCAGGTTGCGGCGACTGCTGCGTTGCTATGACCCTAAGGAGGCAGTGAGCCTGGGGGAGAGATACGGCTACAGCTTGGTTCTGAAAGGATACAGCTACACCACGGGAGGAGGAGGGTGAGGCTGAAGGATGAAGAGAATATGGTTGTGCTCTTGGTGTTAAGTTGCGTGCAGACGGAAGTTAGTAAGTCGTTGCGAACTGCTGTGTTCACCAGCCATCTTTGTCTGTATGCAGTCTTAAGAGCTTTTTAGTTGCAAACAGCAGCCTTCTGCAGCTGAAAATGACTGATGCACAAAGCAAGTTCTATCCTTTGTGTGACGAAGTGAAGAAGAGAATATATGGCATTGGGAGCATGATTAAAAGCAAGATGAAACACATTTTCCATTTTCCACCTGGGTCTAACAGCCAAACACAGCCCAGTAAATCTTGTACCATACATATTTTCAGGCGATTCATCTCTTAATCTGAATCTAAATTCTTAATTAAGATCTGTTTTCTGTTATTCTCTGTGAGCAGGATGGTGCTCAGTAGGGTGGCGGTGTCCAGGCTAGTTTCCAGCGGTTGTAGCTGCTACAGTGATGACGCTCCTGATGACATGGTGCTGGGCAGGTGCTTCACTTCTCTGGGCGTTCCCATAACACACAGTCCACTGTTCCACCAGGTAGGAAACAGCACCCTCACACAATTACATGTCCTTAATATGATTGTGAGGACCTCGTTTAACTACATTTGCTTGTTGACCTTTGAATGTTGAAATATACTCCAAAATATACTCCATAAGCACATGGCTGGATGACTTGTATGTTTAGTTTACAGGTCCCATATTATTGCTATAATTTCCTATAAACAACAAAATCAACACGATCCTGGACTATTTACCTAATAAGGAAAGTGAAGCGCTTTTTTGTGTTTTTTTTTCACAAAGCACTTTCTTTTGAGTGTATATATTAGCTTTAATGCAGGCTAAAGTATTAAGTATAACGGCAACGATTGGTTGATTCATCAGTTAGTTGATTGGCAGGCAATAAATTCGCAACAATTTTAATTTTTCATGCCAAAACATTTTATTTCTCCAATAACTTTAATTTATTTTAGCAATTGTGTTGTTTGGACTATTGGTTGGACAAGACAAGCATTTTTAAGATGCCACGTTGGGCAGAATTTTTACAAACAATCAATTGATAAATGGAGACTTGCTTTTACTCATAAGTAACACAGGACTCTTATTTGTATCCGAGTATTTGTGTGGCATTACTACTCAAGGATCTGAGTCATTTTAACCACCACTTCAAAGGAAAAATCCAACTTTAGAAACAGTCAGTGTGTGTTTTGATTGTATTTTATGGTTTCTATTTTCCCAAACCAAAAAATATACAGTACTGTGCAAAAGGTTTAGGCAAGTGTGAAAAAATGCTGTAAAAACTATAAATAATAATTATTTATTTTTATCAGTTTGCAAAATGCAAAGTGGGTGACCAAAAGAAAAATTTAAATCAAATCAGTATTTGGTGTTATTAACCTTTGCCTTCAAACCAGCATCAATTTTTATAGGTACAAAGTCAGGTACAAAGATTTTGTAGGATTATAGTCGGGTGTATGATCAACGAGTTATACCAAACAGGTGCTCATGAATCAATTTCACATGTAGGTTGAAACACAGTCATTAACTGAAACAGAAACAGCTGTGCAGGAGGCTTAAAACTGGTTGAGGAACAGCCAAACTCTGCTACCAAGGTGAGGTTGTGGAAGACAGTTTCATGTCACAGGTCAAACACCTTGGAAAGACTGAGCAACAAGACACAAGTTAGTTATACTGCATCAGCAAGGTCTCTCCCACACAAAGATTTCAAAGCAGACTGGGGTTTCAGGATGTGCTGTGCAGATACTTATCCATCATGCAAACATCAGGGAGGTGTATGATTGGCACCAAATTTATACTGCAGCAGGACAACAACCCCAAACATACACCTGATCTTGACATCATTGAGTCTGTCTGGGATAACATGAAGAGACAGCAGGATCTGAGGAAGCTTATATCCACAGAAGAGCTGTGGTTAGTTCTCCAAGATGTTTGGAACAACCTACCAGCCGAATTGATAGGGGTAGTTGCATCAAATATCGATTTGATTTTAAATTTCTCTTCTGTTCTTTCACTGCATTTTGTTAATTGATGAAAATAAACTGTTTACACTTCCATTTCTGAAAACATTCTTAGTTTACAGCATTTTTTCACACCTGTGTAAAACTTATGCACAGTACTGTATATTTTTGACATTTTGTACTCACACTTTGATAATAGAATGAGAAGAAAGGCTTTCCAAAAGCATCTCTCGTCTAGCTCACACAGAGGCGTGCCAACAGAAACCACAAGTTTGTCTTCCATATATCTAAGTGGTAGCACAGAGGGAGACTGCCTTGTGGGTTACACTGGCTTTAGCAGCAGAATATTGAATGAACTGCCCTGGAGCAATAGTTAAATTGTTTGCAGCAGTGGGAGCCCCCAGAATGCATTGCATGCATTAAACACTTTGATGTTTCAGGCCCGACCGGATGATTACTCTGAGACACTGACCTCCTTGCAACAGGCCATCTCCTTCCATAAGCACTGGAACATAGATCCTGTGGCTGTCTACCAGCGCTGGCTCCAGGACACATGCCCACGAGATGAACTGTAGACACACACTGAACACTGAACACAGATTTGTATCAGCAGAGCTAAAGAAGAGCAAACGTGCAGCCACCATCGCAGGAATAGAAATACCTTAAAAGTGGCACAGTGACTTGGCAAACATGCAATGAAATATTCTTACAAGCCTTAATGCCTGCTTTGATAAATATTTTTGATATCAACATGAAATCAAATGAATGTGAAATGCAAAAGTGGTCACAGTCTGCAGCTCTACAAAGCCTTTTTAGTTGAATTTAGCTCATTTATTGTTTAATAGCCTGCACTCTGATTATATGAATGAGTCTGAGAAAAAAGCTCCGTTAAAAAGCAAAGAAAGCGTGCTCAGTTTATTTCTTTGTCTCCATAGATACAGTATGAGAATGGCTGTATGTCTTGTTTTAAGTTTTTCTGCCCCCTAGTGGCCAATTCATCAGTTACTGTAATGCAGCTGTTTTAGAATCATGTTAGCTACTGATACCCTGACAAAGCAATAAAACAAAAAGCTAGTTGATCTGCAAGGCTAACATGCTCACAGTGACAATGCTAACACACTCATGTTTAGCGTCTACATTTAGTATATTAACGTGCTAACATTTGGTTGCTGCGAATCCCAATAATATTATAGCCTGGCAATCCAGTCAAATATATTTTAGGTATTTTGGTCTGGACCAAAGTAGTGGACCAATCAACTGACCATGCTGCTAGCATTGCCAAAAATTACTCTTCAAATTTCTCGAGAAGCATGAGGACTTTCAGTCTGTTGGCCATTCGCGGCAAAGCATCTGAAGGTGCTCACTGATTAAACTCAAAGTGACACTGGTTATTAGTTGTGTTGTGAGAGTGGATGTCTGGATGTCACTGCTGTCACTTTACTGGCAAACTAAATTTGAATAAAAGCATGAACAAAGATGTTTAATATATTTAAGTGGCTTACATTTGTTCATTATTTGTTGGAATGCTAATCTATTTCTCATTTCTCATTTGGATCTATTTCTCATAAGCATTACGGGGGAAAAACGTGAATCAACACCCAGTGTTCATTTTATTTATTTAGTTGCAGACAAAAATAGCCTACAGAAGCAATTAAAATAAGATACTGCAAAACAGGCACCAATAGGAGAACAAAACAGGAAGGGAGAGTCACTTACCATAGAATATAAAACAGTCTTGTTTCAGTCAGACATCAGATTTCTCAGATTTAAGATTCATTTTAAATGACAAGCAGATGATGTATTTTTTAGTATTTTGCCTCAATTCACCTTCAGACAAATACACAATACATTTAGAGGCAGACAGGCAATCTCTTGCTATTTCTATTGCGTTAAATGGGTTAAATTTTTGAATATTCTGTCAGTACTTCTGAAATAAAAAAGAAGTTTAACAGAGTTTTATCTTTGATCTGTGAACATCAAAACTGTGTGTAGTCTATGTGGGTTATTCAGTGTGGATGAGTGTCAGAATAATCACAACCACAGCTGGCAAGGCCGCATTAAAATGCCGTTCTGCAGCTGTTTTTGTGAATACATAAATATTTGTGTGTGCTTGCTGAAAACCTGTTATTTCCTTAAATTACACTTTTTTAATCATTTGAAAATAAAATTTTGAACAAAACTTCATGTATGTCAGTCGTTTTTTTTTTGCCTCATTACAGACTGTAAAGGAGATGAGAATCATTACTGTTATAGGACACAAACACAGTCTGTCTTTATCCGTTTTGCTCTTTTTATCTAGAGAATAATTACGCAGACACAGAGTTTACTGCACTTCAACCAACCATTGCCAAATGTACAATCCAGAGTTGCAGTGAACAAAACTCTGCTGATATTTATGGCAAAGATTAAAAAGGTGGATTTGATCTCAAGAGACCATCATAATTGAAAGTTAAATTAAAGTTGAAGTGCCAAACATTTTGATTCATCGTCAGCACACTTTGGTCAACTTTAACGATGAAAAGTTGTGGAAAGAAGGCTGATTGGCCACTGATTGATAACCACGCAGGGGGAGACTCTGCCTTTTCTTTTCTCTGCCTCAGCCTGTGTGCTTCTTTCATTTTTTCCAGACTTGCCACTCTCATTGTGGCCACAGTCCCGTAAGTTGTGAAGTGCCTCAGTATCATGTCACTGTGACATCAGTTACCTTAGCAACAGGGTAATTGACTGCCCATAGTGACAGTTTCTCTTTGAAGGCTTTGTTTGATGCCAGGATGAAGAGATATTGTGAAAAATTTCAATTCAGCATGCTTTCTTGCACGAAGTGTAAATACATCATCACCACATTATTCATAACACCAGAGAATAATTGCTTGAATTGTTACCAGTATTTGGCATGCTTTTTCTCTTAAAATGTGCTTCTGTGTGCGCGTGATAAAATGCTTCAAATAATACTTAAGACAGGATTGATGCTTTTTGCTCAACAGTTGACTCCTGAACTCTCAGTAGTCGCCAGTACATTCTTTTTTCATATCAGGATGCAGCTGCAGGGATGTCCCTCAGGACCTGATCAAACCATCGCACTGGTCTGTCAAGTGTGAATGTACCGTTACAAACTTCACAAAAATGGATCACTCTGTTCCTCCCACACTTTTATTCACAGACCCACACACATACACACATACACACACACACATGCTGCCATCATTAATACAGTGAGATTTATTTCTCTCTCTCTGACTCTCACAAGATGCTTTAAATTGTCTGTTGGAGCCTGCAACAGCATTGCTCAAGTCTGTATCTCTCCCTCCAGTTCTTCCCTGTTTCTTTCGATTTCTATCAATCAGCCTGATTCAGTTAAACACGCAGACGGTTCTTATTAGTCTGCCGCAAACATCTCCTAAATCACAGAGGATTTAGTCACGGTCGCATGTTTTTCATGCTGTTGGACATCATGTTGCTGAGGTCCTCCTGTCACTCCTGGTATTTTTAGCTTTCAGCACATTTCACATTAAATCTTGTTATAAATAAAAGGAAAATGGACGCAGTTAATCAAAGTTGCATCCAGGAGCAGTGCCAAAACTGAACTCATCGCAGAGGCCAGGGTGGTGAATCTTGTAGCTATAACTGGTAATAAACATCAGGGCTTAGTGGTAAAGGATGTGTAGAGTATATTTGCTCTCGACCATACTGTTGATTGTATGGTCGAGAGCAGTGACATATCCTCACCTTAATGATGCCCAGCTGTCTAATCAGGCAACTTTTGAAACCCTTATCAAAACTTAACTGCTAGAACTGCTGACTCCATTTTAATGGTCTGTATTACTATGTTTGATGCCCTGACTCACAACAAGAGAAGATGTGGCCTTCAGCCTGACAGCAACTTCATCAGGTCCTTCTCAGGAATGAGCTAACCTCCAAAGTCTGCAGATTCAGAGGCTTAACAGCTCAACACAGCAGCCTTGTCTGGCAGCGATGGACGCTGGTGCTGTTTTGTTTTGTTTTCCTGGTTTGCTTTAATTTTTGCAGTGGAAGTGAAACACTTTGCTTGACACCTGAAAGCTGTTTGTTCTCTACAGTATCACTACTGCCAGATGTTCTAAATTTGTGGTAATTTCTGAAACAGACAGACAGATGACGACTGCAGCTTCTCATTTCCAGGCCCTGGTTAGCCAAATGTGCTCAAGTTTGCAGCTAACTTTAGAGCAGATAAATATGTTTAATCTGTCCCTTACATTTTTTGCTCTTCAGCTTTCATTTTGAAGATGCACTTTCAAAGCACTGTGCCTTGATTGTATAATTTATACTCCCATAGCCTTGGAAATTGGTTGTTATTATCTTTGCTGCACATGTTTTATGTTCATGTTTTGCCAATGGTGATCACTTTCAAAGCTGTAAAACGCAGCTTTTGCCTGCCTCCCTTTTGTCTGCCTTTGAGTCTGTTAGATGTAGTGGAGCATCGTGCATTTTGTTTGATGGTGAAACCATCAAACAAAATGCAAAAGTGTTTGTTAATTTGTTTGTTAATCACCCAGGTGTAGCTAAGAGGGACCAAGCTTTATAGTCCAGCGTAGCGTTCGGAAACATGGACTGACCTCTCCACTTGAAAAGCGCTTGTACGTGCTCTGAAGTTGAAGTTCTGATTTTTAGTAAACTGCTGAATATAGCAGTCATTCACACGCTACACTCGACACGCTTTGTCTGGTTTTGTCTCCAGAACGTATGGGGTTTTTGTCTTCAGTAGCGTAGTAAAAGTTCCACTCCTTTCTTATTCTCGAGAGGATAATACTGCCAAAAGTGACACTTATTTAGAGTGTACTTTCTTCAGTGCGACCAAGGACCATCAGAATAACTGATCTGGAAATATACGTGACGAGGTCTTAATCCATACAAAGGATTCATCAGGTGCTAAAGCTTCTCCACAGAGGAATGAGAACACATTTGTAACACTTGAACAAGAATGTGAAAGAAGCTTTGTTTTAAATTGTGTTTTGTCTTTTTGTTTTGTTTTTTTATTGTTTTGTTTTGTTTTTTTACAGCACTGAAAGCTTGAATGTATATCAGGGGAATAGATTTAGATAGAATAGATATTAGCCCACCGCGTGAGTGGTGCCAGTAGACCGCTTCCTTCCTCTCTCATTATCCATGACTGCAAAGCACAGCTGCCGACTGGCTATTTATTATTTATCATATTTTTTATTTACAAACAAAGTGGTTACCTTAGCGGCACCATCCGAGAAGGCAGTACTTTCAGAGCATCTTGACTCCCCACTTGATTGTCTCTGATTGAGTGTTATGCTCAAAGTTTCATCTCTCAGCGGACCACATTGTTTTATTGTCTTGAAAATGTATTTGTTCCTCTCACTCTGGGAGTGATGATTAAAGGCAAAGTAAAAGTGCTTCATGGTGCCAACCTTACCAGCAAATTAATGATTAACCTTGTTGGTTATGTGTTTATTCTGTTAGGTACAAAATGGTGGAAGCTTAAGCTTAATACTGCAGGTGTGATACTGGGTTCACCACAGCCATGGCTTGTTTGGACCCAGTTAGTGTTATTTTCTATTTTCTATGTTGAAGTTGTTGGGGTGTTTTTTTTTTACCCAAAATAAATTTGCTTATTTCATCCTGGTGTTAGTTATAACAAGCTCAAGTTCAAACCTAAAACTGTTCCTAATTTAATCTTGGTTGTGCAAAATCAGCGTCTGCTTCCCTGCTTAAGTGTCATTCTTCTCTAACTTACAAACATGGAGACACCTTTGGTCTTGTAGGCTGTATAGCTCATTAGCTGCTCAGCTGCAAAATGGTAAACGGACTGCTCTTATACAGTACAACCCTCTAATAGTCTGACTGACCACTCAGAGAGCTTGACAGCGTGAGCCAGCTTTCACACAGTCACATGCACATTGGTCCATTGGTGGCAGAGGATATCATGCATCTGCTCTTCAGGAACTATTACCATTCTCACAAACACTCACACACCAATGGAAGAACCATTGGGAGCAATTTTGGGGCTCGTTGTCTTGCCCAAGACGACATGCAATCTGACTGAACCACCAGCCTTCCAAATGGTCCGCTCTGCCTCCTCAGCCACAGTTGCCCAGCGTGTTTAACAGCGTGTTAAGCTACTTGCAGATGTCACTTTGGTCCAGTTAGATTCTAATATGGTAATTTCTCTTCAACACCACTAAAAATACACTGTCTCCCCATGGATTGTGCAGTCAGCCAAAGCCCAAGTTTGTTTACTCATGCCTCATTTCGGCTAACTCGAGTCTGTGCTCTGATGTAGAATTTCAGAAAATCTCCTGCAGTCTTCTGTCTTGCTGCCTTCAGCCTTTTCCGAAACAAAAACACCATCCCTGAGATATCTTCCACTGGAAAACCAAAATCAACAAAACAACATATTGTAGCCTCTGAGGCTTCTCATATATCCTTCCTTTCATCAATAAAAAACACTGTCAATAAATTCTGAATAAACTAATAAGCTTAGAATACGTTTGGAACACTTACACTTTTGACTGAGTAAATGTGATTTCAACTGGGCTTCAAACACATTCACTGTTTGGCCATAAAAATCTGACTTGTCTGTATGAGTCACTGCCCTTCAGCTCTATTCTAATATTGGGTATGTGTAAATGTTACAACCTCAAATGACCGTGAGACTGAATGTCACTATTTTAACCACACTCTTTCATTTTGAATCCAGTGTGCCGCAGTACAGAACTAAAGCCAAAACAAATTCATCGCTGACGGCCTTCTGTGTATTGATTGTTGTACTTCTCTTACAAACCACATAAAAACCCACACCTGAATGTTCATTTCAGAGAGCCCGTCAAAAGGAAATGTCAGGCAAAAATAACTGAAGCAGAAAAGGTACATCATTACAAAACTGTGGTAATGTGCTTAACCATTCAGACCGATATCATACAAGATCGCAATGGTAACAAAAGGTTGACTTTGCCTTTTAAAAACCAGTGACCTGCATTCATCAGTTCACTGGTCATTCGATGAACAGGTGGTCCTGTTGTGTATTCACTGAAGGTGAATTTCCAGAGAAAGTTAAACTTTTTGGAAATTTTGCACAATTTCACTTTCAATCACTCACACACTTCAATCACTTCAATCACTTTTCAATCATCCCTTTAAATGGTGAACTTATATGGGGGGCTAAATGCACATCAAAAATGGAAATACTGTGTTTATAGTATATTTTGGTTAAAAGTAGAGTACTATATTGCATATTCTATGTCACAAACAGCCAATTTGCCAGCATCCCATTAAATAGGAATTCAGTAAAGTTACGACCCTCTGGATGGACAATGTATTCTCTCATCACATGCGCTGCCCACAATACTGCCAACGTCACTGCACTGCCTGAGCCAAAGGAACACATTTTTCAGGAAAGTTTTTTACATGAAATTTCAGCAGATAGTAACCTAAAGTTGTGAACACCTTATGCTAGTTTTTTGCTAACTAGCTGGTCTTATATGGAATGTAACTGAGCATACTAACTGAGGAGTTTTACTGAAACAGTTTCCACTCTTTGTTGTTGATTCCATCAACTCATTTTATCAATTGCCAACTCTAAATTGTTTTATCAGAAGGCTGGTTGTCATTTTACTTTTTCCCATTAATTCCCATAACATCCTGTTCATTGCCATGGAAAGTTACCTCCTGGAATATTCCTAGAATTGGGCTGTGCTGCCCTACACAGCAGCATAACGCCGCAGTATCACTATTCCATCTGCTCTCTTGACCAGCCTGCATGAAAAGAAGGTGCTTTCTCCTTCCTTCCTTTCTTAGCACTTCCTGTTTTTGTTGGAACAAAGCTGAGTTCAAAGAGGACTCCTGTAGCATTCAGGTGTTGCTCTGAGACAAAAGGGACAGCAGCATGTTAATGTTATACAGATGGAATTATCCAAGAGACTTAGAGACAAAGAAGTAAGATAACAAAGTGGGTGAGCAGACAGGATGGTGAACACAAGCCTGAAAATTAAACACACAGCAGATATCTGGCTGCTTGATCTTATAAAAGCAGTTACGAGCTGAAAAAGACACAGCCAGCTCAGGATGGGGAGATACAGGTTGTTATCACAGCTTTTTCATTTTAATTCATTCTACACAGGTGTTTTCTGTGCTACAGATGTTCTTAATACTTCTCTTGTTCTCCCCAACTGCAGCAGATGTTAGAAAATATTTTTAAGCATTAGTTCTAAAAAGGTTAGACCAAGAAAAAATCATTTAATTTAACTTAAGAAAAAATGCTTCAGTGGAAATAAACCTACACGTTTGCTCAGGCAGACATCTGAAGAACACAGCTATGATCACCTATGAAATGTTTTGGTTCAATGTGAAGCACAACCTTTACAACAAGTGAGTTTAAGCTGTCACATTACTAGGGTTGGCTACTGTTCACTTTTGAACCCATACCAGTTCTGGTACCTGGAATTTGGTACCCAACAGTACCTTTTGGTCTCTCTCTCTCTCTCTCTTTCTCTGTAACAACAAAAATTTAATTTCAGTTGTAAAAGGCATTTTTGACATCAGACACTGATGCTGGAAGAAAAGGCCCGGCACGCAATCTCAATTCCAGTACATCCCAAAGGTGTTGGATGGGGTTGAGGTCAGGGCTCTGTGAGAGCCAGTCAAGTTCTTCCACACTAAACTCATCCAACCATGTCTTTATGGACCTTTGCTTTGTGCACTGGGGCACAGTCATTCTGGAATAGAAAAGGACCTTCCCCAAACTGTTGACACAAAGTTGGAAGCTTAGCATTATCCAAAATGTCTTGGTATGCTGAAGCATTAAGATTTCTCCTCGCTGGAAATAAGGGACGAAGCAACCCCTGAAAAACAGCCTCATGAAGAGGTGTGTCTGGATGCTTTTGTCTATATAATGTACTTTCTCATTGATTGATTTACTGTGGATCAGTGCTCAGTAGCGCTGATGTAATTTGGTCAGTACCCTTAAAGGTATCCAGTTCAGTACTCAAACCTACACATTATTTGTGATGTGGCTCGACTACGCTCTGCTGTTCTGCCCATTTTCCACTCTGCTGGGAAAATGTTGAAAACACTTGCGCTACTGCCCACATTTCAGAAGCAATTTCATCTGCCAGCAGTTCCTTTCAGAAGCCTTTGCGGGGGTAAAATCAATAAAATCGCATTGCACACTCATGGCATCTCTGTTCATCAGCTGTTCATTCAAAAGATTAATTATCTTCTGACAGGGTTGCCTGCTGCACTTTATCAAGTTAACTAGTTATTTTATTTTGTGTTTTTGTCCTTGAGAAAGTGGCTGCAGATACTGCTGGATATTTTCTTGCTGCGTTCTATGACTAATCTGTCTGGCCACTGTCAATCCCCTAACTGCTGCTGAGTCCTGCTCTGAGGCTGCTTTCATCTCTCTCCCTGTAGAGTATTTGAATTGCTAATTGTGCTTGTAGTAGCCGAGAATATTTGTCTTTTGTTTGTGGTTTGGCTCCTTCATTCTATGCTTTCATGCCAGAAATTTACAAAGTGGTGAAAAATGAGCATTCATGTGTGAATATTGATATTTTCATTGAACTTGAACTGGCATTTGGCCTTGTTGTCACTGTTCTAATAAGTCCTTTTGACTTATTAGAATGCAGATGTCAAGCAGGGGGGGGTTATACATGTAGCTTGACAGTGGCACAGCCTCTGCACATCATTATTTCTCTGCAGTTCACATAGAAACAGCAGAATACTTTACTATCATCTGCTCAGTTTGTGGACAAATCCAGCAGTTTAAAATTCTGTAGGAACCTGAGCAAGCATCCTCACTTTATCTGTTGCAGCTAAGAGAGATCTACTGCAGTAATTGGCTCATGTGACAACTTTCTTTGATATTCTTTATGTCTAAAGAGTCTTGAAGAATCTGCTGAGCAACTGCTCTGTTGTTGATGCTGCTGATACACAAAGCCAGACTCACTGCCATGTGTAAGCCTTTAGATTAAGATTAAAGATTAAAGATTAAAGTGACATATTTTGTCATTGGAGGGAACTCACTCCAACGAAATTTGTTCTCTGCATTTAACCCACCCAAGTGACGTGCACACACACACAGCAAACCCGGGGCAGTGGGTGACCGCATGCAGCACCCGGGGAGCAGTGGGGGTTAGGTACCTTGCTCAAGGGTACCTCAGTCATGGACACCGGGACGGGGAATCGAACCAGCGATCCACCGGTTAAGGGTCCGACACCCTAACCGCTGATCCACGACTGCCCCTTACTGCCCCTTTAGCTTACATGTCCTGTACAACTCTTGATATTCTTCTGCTATAATACTAACATTTCATAAAAAAGACTCTTTCAAGATGCTCCCATATGCGAGACCTGAACATCTCCTTCCAAAAGTATAGAGTATTAAAATGCTGCTAACACCCTCCAGTCCATTTTCCTCAAAATTTTGGAACCTGGCTGCAGCAAATTCAGTCACAAGAACATTTGGAAGCTCAGCCACTGAAAACCTGCCTCCCAGCAGCGTTCCAGTTCATCCTAAATGAACTGGCCATTTCCAAACCTTTGTGAACCTTTGTTCCATTTGTTTTTTCAATCTCTCAATCTCTGGCTTCCTTTGCCAGTCAGTGGTGTTTCGCCAGCACAAAAAAAAACACATGTTGACCTGTGAAAGACACACTGTCCTCATGTCCTTGCAACATAAAAGGGTTCCAGGAACAAATACAGTCCATCCTGAGCCACTCATCTGCAACATGTTATCAGCAGACTCCTAATTCAGTTAAAAATGGAACATTATGCTCTCATTAGTCATTCTTAGAGGGGATTCATATGCAAGGAAATTATGCACACTCATTAGTGTCTAACAAACTGCTGCTTGTCAAACCACTAAAGTCTTTTGAGGTGTTTTGTTTTGGCAAATTTCCATTGGAAATGTGCAAAAGTTGTATGACTTGTGGACACCATGTTTGTGTGTGCGTGCTGATGTCCGTTTATTTGAATGTATGTGCATTTATCTGATGTTGAGTTTATCCTTTGACTTGTAAGCTAATTAAATTTGGTCTTTCTAATACTTTGCAATACTCACTGTATTAAGAAAGGAACTTTAAGAGTAATAAAAAAACCCCAACCGAGCTGTGACAGATTTCCTCTTAAAAATGATACAGCTGTAAAATTAACTCCAGTAATACTGCAAATTGCGAAGTATGTTTAATATTACAATTATGGATAAATATTTACCAGCACACAGAAAAGACTGCAGTGCTGCTTTGGTAAACAAACAGGCATTTTGTAGCTCAAGCAGTGAATGTGAAGGAGTAATTAAAGAGTTTCCCTACAGAGTGTGTGTGTGCATGTGTGTGTGTTTCAGAAATGCATCACGAAACATATTCTGTGTTTTTTGTTTTCTAATCAGGGTTGACTGTTTATTACATCAGTAATTCCCTTCTCTTCTATTTAATGGCAGCATTCATTGATCCATTTATCAGATTTGGCTTTAAGAGTGACGAAACGTCTTCTGAATATGATTGAAGCTTTGAGACACAATGATGAAGTTGTTCATTGTCAGAACATTTCTATGTTTTACCTTTTACTGTTTGTCTTCCATTTCATTAAAAGCTAAGTTTGCGATCATACAGCAAAACATTTTGTTGCTCATCAACCACACTGTTACCTAGAAATTACATTTACATGCTAATTTGTTTAGTCAGAGATGGAAAACATAGTTACTGCATAGATGTTTGGTTCCGTTTTGTCCAATAAAATGGTAAATGGACTGCATTTATATAGTACTTTCCCAGTCTAGTGACTGCCTAAAGCGCTCTCCAACACATTTACCCATTCACACACACATTCATACACAGATGGCAGCCATGCAAGGTGTCGACCCGCCGATCATATTGTGGGGCGTTTTCTATCTATCCTACAATATTTCTTTGCTCAGCCTTTCACACATACACTCACACATTCCAGCAATATGGGGCTCAGTATTTTTCCCATGGGCACTTTGACCTGCAACTGCAGTCCTAAATCAAACCTTCTGAGTCACAGCCATCCCATAAAAGAAATACATAATTAAAAAAATAACATTTGATTCTTATGTGAGCAAAAAAAAAAAAGAGAAAAAAGAAAAACAAAACAAAACAAAACAAAACAAAAAAAACGCAGATGCATCCCTTAACTCCCCAATCCACAAATTGGAAAATCCTTCAGTTTTATTTCTGTCACTCCAGAACTGATAAAACTAAATAAATAAAATAGAAGAGCGTTTTGAATAATCTTAGTATATTATCAACAGCCTTTTTGCATGTACAAATCAAGCCTCAGGAATCCTTAAATCTTTGAACTGATTATTCCAAAAAGTTCTGTATTGAGAATATAAAACTTGTCCATAAAAATGGTGGCATGAAATGTTTGCTGGCAGTCAGTAGCTGCACTCTTAATTTAGTTTGAAGCTCTGTTGATAATAAAATAAAAATGTACATGTGGTTAGGTTGAATAACTCAGACAACATCCCAGACATTTAAATTTCTTTGTGATTTGCATTCAGCTTCCTATGTCACTATTGACAATAGTGTTCTGAATCTTAAAAGGCCTGAAGATTAATTTACTACTTGTGCATAACCAACAGAATCAAAGTGTGAGAAAGAGGGGGAGAAGGAAGGAAACCTGGGAGCAGATGAAAAAAGAATAACACAGCACAAAGAATAGCAAAGAAGCAGCAGGTGTGAGGCAGTAGAGGGAGCGAATGGCCAGAGAGGAAAAAACTGGATCAGGATGTTCTTATTTTTGAAGGTTTCGCCAATTCACTAATATATATATATATATATATAAAACATCTTGGCTCAGTAATGCCCCATCTGATCTAATGACCTTGTACTGGCTCAGTACTTAATCTCTGCCCAAAACTGCAATTTTAGGTAAAAACTATAATCTGCCTCCTAATATCCTCATGACTTGACAGCAAGAAACCTTTTGAGTTACATACTGAGTTGATCTGACTGTTCCCTGACTGTCGAGTCATATTTAAAAGAGATCTCCGCTGAATTATCACTTCTATAACATTGTGGCAAATTATCAAATCAAATATCAAAACGGTGCAGCAGAAGCAGTGAAAAATGTCTTCTTCTTTGTGCCTAACTTACCCACAATGCAACCTGACCACCAACTGCCATGTCATGCTAGCTGTGGCTGAGCCGAGATGGTGAGCTGGCTACAGGAGTCTGGTCAAGCTCACAAACACATGTTCTGCCCTGATTGGACAGTTGTTTTTTGATGCAGCTACACATCAGGAAGTTATTCACTTACTGTTGCGTGATTTGTTCCAACACCAGATCCTGTAGTTTGATGTTGTCCCAGCTTTTGAGTCAGTATGTATAAAAAGCTTACAACTCCACATTTGTATAGTTTGGCAATTTTCAATTCATTGTGTATTTATTCTTTTTGAATGCACATCCTTCCCTTATCCTTGCATGCTTTGCACCCTCTATATCCTGTTTGCTGCTGTAACATTGTAATTTCCCAGTTATGGGACTAATAAAGGATTATCTTATCTTATCTTATCTTATCTTATTTTCAAACTTATAGTCTTCAACCTAAACCGAAAGTTGGCCTGAAGCAATTTATCTGACTTTATATCAGTTTTTTAACACATGCTGTAGTGCTCCATAAGGCCTATAAACAGACGTTGATGTGTTAAATTGTTACTTTTTGAAGTCTGTTTCCCTTTGAACTGAAACTGAATTTTATCTCTTCAAAGAAATCAGCACATATATCCTTGGTGTTTGCTATTGTGCATGTAGTTAGTCAGTGTTTAAATTATCAGAAAGAAGTTTTAAGGGGTGCTGTGAGTCTTGACTGTCAAGTCAGCACAGCTCTTCTGTATAATGCAGACTGTGTGGGAGTTGCACATAACTCGGCAGGTCTTGACGTAGCGCCTCGTGGGAGCCACTGGTAACGCTTGCAAGCAAGCTAACCAGCTTCCGCATCCAGAGGGGGAATACAGTCTCATGAGCACATCATATTCTCCCAAATCTTAAAGAGACAGAATCAGGTTTATTGTGAAGTATGTCAGTTTTCACTCTTAAGGAATTTTGGTGCATAGGAATAAAGTTATAAGGACAAAATAAAAAAGAAAGATAAAGAAAGACAAGTACTGCAAGTCTAGGAGCATGAATAGAAAATAGAAAGTTTGACCACAAAATGTGAAAAATATTGTAATAAATAATCATCCACCCATTTTCAATACCCCTTATCCGTCAGGAGGGGCTGGAGCCTATCCCAGCTGACTATTTTTCGAGAGGCGGGGTTCACCCTGGACTGCAGAGCTGACACACAAAGACAGACAACCAGTCGTGCAGGGGCAATGTAGAGCAGCCAATTTAACCAATGTGCATGTTTTTTAGATTGGGGGAGGAAGCTGGAGTACCCTGAGAAAACCCACACAAGCACAAAGAGAACATGCACAGAAGGGCCCAGACCGGGATTCAAAACTGGAGCCCTCTTGCTGTGAGGCGACAGTGTGTGACCACTGCACCACCGTGCTTCCCTTGTAATAAATATGACAGAATGTTATTTAAATGAAATACTTGCACAGTGTTGTGTAGTCAAGTGTCAAAGATCACAGTGTGAAGTACAAGATAGAAGTCTTAGATTGCTGATACGCAACCAAACACTGTGTGGGCTCGTTGAACAAGGGCAAGACATTCTTCATAGGTTCAGTGGCACACCGCGAAAGTTGACAATGTTTTCCGCTGCCAAGAGAAACACCCAGAAAAACGAAGCTGATCCCGTATATGGAGAATAAAAATATCTGCAGTTAATATTTCCTTACACGAAAGAATTTGAATTACATTTCAACTTTAATTACAAAGCAGCTTGAACAATGAATGTGTTTTCACTAAGAGATTAATAGGCTAGTTAAGGATAAAAATCAAAACAACAGAGAACAAACACGGAGGTTTGAAGATTAAAAAGGTGGGATGCTGTGATGGTTTCAGCTTGTATTGTGACGAACTGCCGGGTCTTATGTTTTGTCATAGCTGGCTCAGCTCCACTCACATGCAGCCTACCGTGGAAGCTCATTATCGCAGCATCGGTGCAGCATGTCCTGCATTCCTTATTTGAGATATTTCCGCCTCCTTCTCCTTGTTTGCCACTGCCCTTGTGTTACAGACAGCATATTTTTCACAGTTGAGATGATGATGATGAATAACAAAAAGATCATGTTCCTGGATCACAGAGAAATAGATCTCATAAGAGCTCATAAAAGGTTGTACAGATGCTATCTGAGACCTTTTGTGCCAACAGTTTGCCAAAAGCAGAATGTCACAAGTTTGAACCATGCAAACAAGCAGACCTTTGGCACAAAATGACACCATGTGGATTCGGATCAAGACTTGTAATCTCTTTTGGTATAATTTGTACCCTGTGTTGCAGCATATTGCAGTAAAAACAGGATTCTCTATAATCAAACCAATCCTAAGAAGTTTGTGTCACATAAAGCCACTGCTAAAGAAAACACACTCATCGCACACATTGTGACACACACACACACACACACACACATGCACACACGTGTCTCCATGCAGTTCCTTTGACCCCCTGTCTCTATTGTTGTTGGCATTCGCTGTTGGTGATTCATAGGAGAGAACCAATTTGTTAGAGTTCACTAGAACTATTGTTCCAACATCGGGACCATGACACAACACAACAGTGGCAGAATGAAAAATAATGGCAGTGAAGAGAATACTAATGAGCATCTCTCAAAGCCATTTTTAATTCTTATATGATTGTAGTATGTTAAATTATTCTGATGGCATACGTTTTATCTGTAGTGAAACTAAACATTCTCAGTGAAAGCTGCTGTTGCTTTCAACCCATTTATTCATCATAACAAGCATCATCTTTGGTGCCAAGTATTTTTAATACTTCAACATAGTAGCAAAGTAGTATTTGTTTCAAGATTTCGAGTTATAGATATATAGGATATCAAAAAAGATGCCCTCCAACATTCAAATGTTTAAAATATCTGGCAGTGACAAATTTATGTTTTGTAGTTTTACCATAAATTCTATATTCTTACTATTTCCTTGTGTAAATAACCAAGACAGTAGAAGCTGAGAACTGGTAGCATCTGAAGTAATAAACTATATTACTGTTTACTACTTTACGAGAGTGTAGGAGTGAATAAGAGAAGATTTTATTTTAACTCTGAGGACTTTGTGTTTCTGGCCATCTGGTGAATTTAAGTTAAAGATTTTCTTTCTTTTTATCTCTGGTCTGGTCTCAACTAACTCTTAAGGGAAATTTCGGGGTCTGTAGCTGCTAAATGCTCCACTTTGTTCACCAGCCAGCTGACACCAGCTCACCACGTCTGTTTGCTGTTTGTTGTTGGGGTTTACAACACTTGATCCAGATGTTTTCTTCCAGATGGATCTCCAATATTTTGAATTTCTATCCACTGTTTGATTTGATATGTCGTATCTCTGGATGTGGATTACTGCCCCCTGAATAAGGAGTGAGCTGCTGTTGTAACAGGAAAGAGTTCAAGTATCTCTTCATCTTGTTCTCAAGGGATGGTAAAACGAAATGTTCTTTGTGGGCATGCCCAACTCATACCTGAGGGAGACTGAGAACACACTGGAGAGATTGCAACACCTCTGGATCTCCCATGACAAGCCTGAAAATGATGTTGGTAACCACCACATAAAGATGGTTGGATGTATCTGTGGATCTTTCTGTGCTTCTGGACCTTTTTGGCTGTGACCTGGATCTTGTTTGTGCATTCACATTAAATAGCTCAGGTGGGGGATGTTATTAGAATCTTGGGGATTCCATTTTGAGGTACATTTGGTAGCAGCTACCAACTTTGTCAGCCTTGGAAAGTAATTTGATCTCCACCAGGATTTGGGAGACTTCCAGAGCTGCCTCGTTGTGTCAGTCAGTGCTGATAAAACGTTTGATCTCAGGGGATTTACTTACCACTATGCCTCATATCTGAACAGTACAAACAGGCCACCACAAAACCTGAATGCCTTTGTTGCAATTCAACAACTAATGGTAGGCGTAATCTGAAACCCTAATGTGCTCAACTGACTTGCCAATGTGTGCTAAAGTAGTAGTAGGCCAGCAGCCTTTGCTGATATCAACGGTTTACACTATATCACGGTATATATTTAAAGTCGTAGTTGGGTCAAATTACTTCGAAATGTGGGCAGTTCACTAATCACATGACTGAGGATTTTTGTAATTAGTAATTACAAAGACATAATCCAGTCTGAAAACACTGAAAAAGTCATGGAGTCATGGTGCTGCGATCAAACTCACAACACGCAAATATTGGGTTTTTCTCTTTTAACATGTCAACGTGTTGTATATTGAGCATTAAGTATGCTTGTCAAATTACATTGTCCTCACAAAAAACCCAGTAGATTTACAAACCACAAATGTGGTCCAACGTACGGGATGCTATTTCTTCAGATTTGATGACAGCAACATTATTTTTTGATAATGTGACTAATATCAAATTACACAATAAATTATGCTGATTATAGTTACTGTTGTAATCTGGTAGGTAATATGCAACCCTGTTGTGCAAATCTATACTATGCCAGCAATCATCTTTGTAATTATGGCTCCATTTCAAAAACATAAGTCACTAAGGGGCTCCTCTTTAATGTCCGGTGGGAGATGACACAGCACTTCATAAGAAATTAGTAGCAGATGCAGATGTGTCTCATCCTGCATACTGACATCTTATTCCCGCATCTTTCAATCGCTTTATAACTCAGAGAACCCAGGAGGCAAGAGAGGGATGCTGGCCAGGGAATGTCAAAGAATTAATGAGCAACAGGAAAGAAGCCAACATCTTAGACTGAGTGAAATTAAACAGGCTTTTAATGCATGAGATGACCCACGCAAAACAATCTAAGCAGAGATTCAGGAGAAGACAGTTTGAAAGGACATTCGTGCTTCTGCTGGGCAGAAGATATGACTGACCTTCAGAGCAGAACGACTTTGTTTCCGCTCCAGGTAACAATTTAGCAACTGATGTAGCTAATGTCAGTAGTTCTGTAGAGGAGTCATGTCTGTCCTGTCATGACCTGAACTTTGCAGATCTTTTAGGCCTCGAGACATGAACAAAACACATGGCTGTGATCTGGTTAGACATTCCTGAGTGCAGCTGAATTATTTTCAGAGTGATTTTTCTTTTTTCTTTTTTGCAACTATGAAGGGTTTCTTCTGCCTTTATTGGGTCCCCAGGTAGAATGTATTAATGGGGCCTTTCACCCTCTGCAGGAACCTCCATTGTTAATGTAAAACACCACATGGAAAGAAGAAGCCAATTCAACTCACAGGACAATACTATTTGTTAGCTTGTGCTACTTTAATGTAACATTTATTTTCCTTTCTAAATTCTATCAACCAGGATTAATATTATGCTTTATGATGCACTAAATGCTCAACAAGTAGGCCTATTAATTGTCTGTCTGTCCTACCAGTGAACAACATATTATTTTGACTGGATTCAACTTCAAAATCTAAATATTTAACAAAAAGGCGTGTCTTAATCAAACAACCCAAGTCGCCTACATCCAATCCGTTGTTAAGCTTGAACTATCTCTCCTCTCTAACCAGGAACAATGACTTGATAACACACTGACTCTGAGAGAGATAAATGTAATTTTTTTTTTTTGTGCATATTGGCACGCCCACTGCTGTATCTGCTTTCAGAAAAGATGATGCCTTTTTCTGTTATACTGAAATAAGGCCGCTAACTTTAATGAAAAGCATTCATTGTGCTTCAGTTGCTTATGTCAGATAACGTGAGGAGAAGAAATAACATTATGAATGTTAATGTTAATAGCAATAGTGATATGATTCTAAAATGATGACGATGATTAAAGTTTCCTCATGATGTCGTCAGTTCAGGTGGTTTTATGTTTCTCGTTAAACCATTATAAATTGGCAGTGCATGGAGGAGACGGGGCAGGGTCAAACTGCTGGTGGGAGGAGGAGGACCAACACTTGTCTTGGGAGTTTGGAGGAAATGAAGGGAAAGGTTATTTTTGCCGCTGTACAGTGTATCAGAAACATCTCAGCACTTCCATGGATTTCTCAGAAGACCAATTAGCACCATTTTTAGACCATGTTGTCTAAATATTTACAAAACATAAGGTGCTAGAGAAGCTGTTGTTTGCGTAAGATCTCTGTCACAACCCGGGATGGCCTTGGAAAACATGATGTTAATGCTCATGTATCGTGAGCCACACAGCAAATTAGCCAATTAGGTGTATGTACAGGGTTTGCAAGTTAAATTAAAATGAATGGATGATTATTCCGCCATAGTGCGCAGTATATGTGTTTCCTGCACCTAAAATGAGGAAAAAATAAAAATTGGTTAAGCCTCTCCTATTCACTCCTTTTGTAATGGAGCAAAGGAGCAGAAAGTCACTTGAAATTACTGTCCCATCTTTCTCATGGTGAAGACAAGCCCTTGATCGAAGTACCCATCAGTGGGGAAACTCTTGGGGGTTGAAGTGGCTGTGAAACTAATTTGGTATTGAAAGGTAGGTAGGTAGGTAGGTAGGTAGATTGATAGATGCTTTATTGATCCTGAGGGAAATTCAATTACAAACTATTTTGCATCTTGACCTTCAATTCAGTGAAGTGAGTTTGCGTGTGTTTGGGCTGTGCAAAAATGTCCACAGACTGTGGAAATGGTATAATTTATTTTTAAATGATAGTTTTCACCCCGTTGTGAGACAATCCACTCCTGTGAGAGGAAATAAGGATGAAGGTTTTCGGAGAATTGAGTTTTCAAGCTGAGGTCCCAGTTTGTATCAGCTGAATTTCTGTTTCAGGTGTTTTTATCCTGTAATCTGATAAAAAGTAAATCTTAACTTAACATTTCTTAGACTTGTCTTGGCTAGATAAAACTGACTCGCTTTGTTTTAATGCGTTTCTCTTATCACTCATCACAACAGTCTGTCAAATACTGAAAAAATATAATCAATAGGCCTCTGACATATGCACATGAACTGTCCATTTATTTGGTCACACTCAGTCATAGGCAGTATATGTGGATGGAGCCACCGTGACATCACCCATAGGTTTCTGAAGAACTGTGTGAGAAGCTCAATGCTCTTCTTGACAAAAAAGTTGAACCTACCCCAACTTTTGAGGTCATCTGGTATCTGGTGATAAAATAATTGTCACCCTGATAACTCCTGTCTTATTTATGCAACATTGCCCTTAAACATCTCCATGCAGCGCAGAGTGTCACAGGTAATGTAGATCACAGAGGCTCACAGATGAGCAAAGTGCAGGGTTGATTCAACTCCAGGTACACGTACAAATTACGTGTATAAGTACAGAGTTATGATATTTTGACAATCAAAACTCTCTTGAAGGAATATCCTGTCAGTCTGAAGTAAAATCAATCAGTTTCTTGTCACATTATGGGTGAAAGTTTGTCCCTCGAGTTGCTTGATCCCAGAATTATTCTTTAAAGCCGCTACAAATGCTCCATACTAAACAGCTATATGAGAAAAACATCTTGTAAGCTCACGCACTTAGAAAAGTTTTTAATGAAAAGCTCAGGTAACAGTAGAAGTTACCAGTAGTTCTCCTCTGCATTTTAATAAAGTTGACTTCACAAAGTAGTTGTTCTCATTCGCAACAGAATGAGGAAGAAACAGCCAATGTAATTTACTGCTGCTCAAATGTCATTGACAACCTGCTGCGCCGCGGTGGTAAACAGATTAAATCTAATTATTCTATAATTGGAAATTAATTAAATCAGAGATTACACAACAGCTGTGTAACATGCTGTATCTACATTTAAAGATTAATAATTAAATTAGCCTATAATGCACTGGCTGAATAGCAAGACTTGTTCTGTAGGTGTGATGCTTAGGCTTAAATTAAGAAGATAATAAAGATACAAGATGAAGATACTCTGCAGGATCAGTCACACAGACAGAGACAAATAAAATCTCGCAGCAGCCAAATCATGAATGCTGTCAACAATGTTGTAATCAGTGCAGGCCTTTCTTGTTCTTTAGTACAAAATGTGTGTGAATTGTTTACATTATCCTGCAAACCAATTCGTTTTTTTCTCCACAATCCCAAATAAATTAAAGGAACAAAGTTTGAGGCACCCCAAAAATACAAACTCAAAGAAAGTAGACAAAGAGATGCCTGGCCATGCCTTCAGCTATAATCTCTTGTTACTGAGCTGTGGGTAAAAAGCCTTCCACCTGTTAAAAGGGTATTGTGAATAAAGTGGTTTGTCTTTCCAAAACAAGCAAACAAAACCTAAAACACACTGGTATTTATACTGGTATCATAACGGTTTAAACAAAACCCTTTCCTAATAATGAGATAGTTGGGTTCATGTAGGGCTGTGGCAGAGAACTAAAAATTAAAAAAAAATGGCAATTTTGTGATTAAAAACATAATAAAGTATGCATATTATAAATGATTTAGGTCGTTTATTTTTCCGTCAGTAGCTGAGCTAAACTTCTTTGGATGTCCATTACTCTGATAAGAGACATATCCATATTTGAAGACTGTGGGGGAAATAAATGAACTTCTGTATCACAATGATGAATAGGAAAACATTTCCAGTTCATAAATGTTGATTAATGGAATTGTGTTTCTCAAATGAAAGCCAAATGGTTTTCAACTGCCAGCTGCTCAAAAAATCATGAATAAACATTAGCTTACCTGTTTTCTTTTTTACATTTTTTTATTATTTTCAAACATGAAATGATACAGCTTTTTGCGATGTTATGAGTGCAATGAACCATCCATCCATTTCCTATACCGCTTATCTGTCAGAGAGGGGGGAGTGCAATGAATGACTTATGTCTATTGTGTGCATTTGTGTGTCTGTGCACATTTGTCCTTTCAAATGTATTTCATTGCTGATGGTTGAGAGTTGATCCCTGGCAGAAGTTAGTTTCACTTTCTGTGTTAATTCTGATTGAACAGAAGGCCTTTTGCAGCTCCTCTGGTCTCTTTAGTGCTCTCAAGTGATGTGACGTTTTCGCTGATACCAAGCAAATTTAATGGCTTTTCCTAAACGATGAACCCCACCAACAATATTCTTCCAAGGAGAGGCTTTATTTCTGCTCAGGTCATGAGGACACCGCATATTTCAAACTGAATGTGAGGAAATGTATCACATAAATTGAGGCATGAGGGAAAACTAAAGCAAAAACAGGTCATGTCTTGCCAAAAGGCTGAAATAATAAATATGATATATGACTTTAAATGAGTAGATCTGGAGCTTCAACTCATCAGCACCCAGATGGTGAGATCTTTTATCACAGTGCACAAAATTCAAGTGCATGTCAAAGTAAATAAAAATAAACGCATAAAAATATACATAAAACACTCAAATTCCTCATTACAGAGAATTAATTTCAGAATAATATATTCACTTGTGTTATAATTATATATGTTATAATTACTGATGGTAGCTCAGTTTACAGTAGTCCCTCATGGTTTATTAGTTGATCATATTTTTTGTTAAGAATCTGAATTTGCAAAGATAGCAAAGCCAGTCAAATAAATCCAGTGTAGTAAAACTTGAGTATTACATTTCACCAATTGGGATAATTGACTCTCCAAATGTTAGATTTATTGTATCTATTGTTTACTGAAATTGTTCTCGTCCTGTTGTGCTTTGAGGCACAAAAAGATTCTCCAGGAGCAGATTCTGTACTTTATTATTATTATCTTTTTTTAGATCAACGAACACAGGACAACTTACAGTATGTGTGATTATGTTATGTTATGACTAAAGTAAAGTAAAGTGAAGTAAGTAAAGTGAGGATTTCTGGCACAACCTTTGCCTGACATATGACCTCATCTGTGGTGTGGGACTGTTTAGACCTAAACTTCAGCTCATATGGTGAGGAAAATGATCAGTTTCCTAAGACATGAAACAGGCACAACACCCCTGGACAAAGGTGGAGTCCCCCTGCCGCAGAATCAATTTGCACTGAAAAATGTCATCGTATCATCATTGTCTGCACAATCACACCTGCCTAATCTAAACATAAACCACAGCGTTAGGCTCCATGTTTTGATACGTAAGATTGTGTTCAAATGTTTGGTTATTCACGGTCCGTGACGCCCTGATCGTTTGTCTAGCACCGCCTTCAAGTCAAATTTTCTTCTTCATCCTAACCTCATTCAGTCCATTAGAGGTTATTTTGAAATATTTTGAGACCCCAGAGGATCACCTGCAGTAATCTGAGGGCAGTGTACACCTTCATTTTGCCATGCTGTTATGTTGTTGCTGTTGTGAATGGACAAATACATTCAGTGAATCTGAGGATGCTACACTTTATGAAAGCCACTAATAAAAAGCAGGACTGTAGTACTGGTATATAACCATGATTGCCGTGTCAACTTTAAGTCTCAAAGCAATCATGTTTGGAGACTTAAGATCAAATAACATGCACTCTTTGGAAATGTCCTCTCTGTGACTTCAGTGGGAAAACAGATGTTACAGGGAACATTTCCATCTCCGCACCTCCTGGTGAGACAAGCAAGAACAAGTACAAATGTTGCTCCATAGCGTCATCTCACAAGGAACATGTGGGGAAATGCTGCTCTAATGCCAAATCACTTCTGCTGCATTGGGCAATACGCAATACTGTAACACAGTCCTGCCTCCAATGCAGGCATCATATAAACATGCTCATCCGTAGGAGTGATGGGACGAACTAAAGCAGTGGTATTTTCCCACTTTTTTTTTTCTTTTTCCCATTTTCAGACTCAAATTATTAGTGTATTCTTAAACTGACAAAGTGAATTTTATGTAAAGTAAACATTAAAACATCAAATGTGTTGGAAGAATTAAAGAACGAAAGAACTTCTAATCTCTGTGTTAACTTTTATCTCTCTGCATTACTTTATAACTAACTGATTTGTATGGGTTTTTTTTGCTGTCTAGAGAGTTTATTGTGTTTTTGTCCTCCAGCAGGAAATGTTCATGTGATACACATATACACAGTGTACATATGGGCTTAAGTGCACTTCCCTTTATCTGTGCATATCTGGAGACAATACAAGGATCTGCAAATAAATGTCTCTCTTCATCTCTTCACTTTCACCTGATCCCTTTGAGGTGGTGTGACATTTCATCTCTCACACACACACACACGCTGACAAATTACTTTGGCTTTCTTTCAGTGATAGTGAGTCTCTCATTTTCTTCTGCATTTCTTGGGACTCAGTTTTGTTTTGCTTTCCCGTACATCAAAACCGTAGCTGTAACTCAGACAAATGAGAATGACAATCACATTCAGTGTCACCTGAGTTTACAGTCTCTTGAGTTTATTTAATAAGACTACATAATGTATTCTGGAAAATCAAAGCCCCATCAGCTGATGTTTTTCTGATGAAATTACTTTTGTGTGGCAGAAAGTCGGCATGTTTGCACATCATCTCCGAATAATATTTGTGCCCCTGTGACAGTGACAGCCATGACTGTCTACTTGGACTCAGTGATGAATTGATTAGATGCTGGTGGTCAAAGGTCACTGTCGTAATTCAAATATTCACATGCTTGTCTGTACGTTATTCAACACCACACTCAGGAACAGAAGGGAAAGATTGTGTCGGCTGTGCAGATCTTCTGTGCAGCCAGTCTGAAGTGTCCGTGTTTTATAATTTCTAGCTTCTTTGCAGCAACATCCATATTTGAAGCATTGTAATTATATTGTTGTAATTACAACATCATATGCTGCACATAGACTTTTTTACCTCTGAGTTTACATTGTGAGATTGAATGAAATTTATTTAGCCAGGGCTGATTTAGAGGCTTATTCAACAACAAATGAACAAACAAGTTAGCGTGAAGCTTTGGAGGATTTTACATAATTCAATCCAGGACAAAACATAGCATCACAAGGATTTAGAATTTAAAAATGATTACAACGAAAAAGGAAGCAAACACATGTCTGACTGAATTTGTGTGAAGACTGCAGAGAGAAAACGAAAGGGCACATAGATAAACATTCACGTATATCTACATTACAACATGCTGGGAGGCACTTTTGGTTGAGGCCAAGACTTTACACTTACAATAAATAAGAAACGCAAACATATTTATGAGAGGCCATATTTTTCTGCACCTCAAGTCCACAAGTCCTCAGTGGGTAGAAATATAACATAAAATGATTGTGCAGTCTTGAGTTAAGAGCAGTTTTAGAGGAACAATAAAGTAGAAAAGAAGAATCTGCCCTCCAAAAAATATTCTTTTGTACTTGACTATATGTCTTTGAATACATATTGGTTTTTATGTCAGTGCTGATGTGTTCCAGACACGTTTGAGGTGAACTTCACAGGTGAAAGTAACCAAACTGAGAACAAATAACACGACTTTACATTTTCAAGTTTTGTTTTGTGCATACTCCAAGGTCCAGTTTGGCGTGGAGGTAATATGTCAGTCCTTCACATTAACTTCTATGGAGAGCAGATCAGATCATCATCAATAAACAAAACGATCGGTTTAGGGAGATGACATTACGGCTAAAAACCAGCTTTTCAGCTGGAAGTTAAAACAAGTCAGCGTTGACTTCTGGTTTGGTTTTGGACACGAACATCAGCTGGCGTTGGTTGAAAGTCGTATTTGTTTAACCCATCCATCAACCTCAGCTGTGTCACACTGTGTGGACTTTGTTGCTGTTTACACGCATAGTATTATATACATCTGTTTTCCACAGAATTTAATGGGAAGGACTGGTGTATGACTGGCATATAAAGTTGGACTGTGCATGTGCTGCAAGCAAATTTGAAAGTCTAAAATTGTGTCATTTGTCCACAGATTGATGAGACTGGGCTGAACTACAATGAAGTGGTCGTAAGCATACTTTGGCACTTTAGGGGACAGTCAGATTTCAGCTGCTGCCAGCGGTCCCTGATCCTGCTCGTAGTCTTTGTGAAATAATCAAATGAAGAGAGGAATATAGTCTTACATGTATCTTGAATATCAAAATCAAAAATAAAAGATTTGTAAGCCCAACTCTTTCAGTCTGTTTGCAGCAGCAGGGAGGTCACAGTTCACGGAGCATCCATAAACAGACCTTTTGCCTAAATACTTCAGATCTGATTCAGATTTTGCTAGGGTTCCCAAAAGGCCAGTGACAAGGCTGAGCCGTTCACGCATAACAGTGAGCAGCACTGAAACATGTGGACAGTGTTAATGCAGACTACAGTTACAGCCCTACTGCTGCTGCCAGGCTAACTGCTTAACGTTTGTCAGAGGCTTTATGAAAGCTTTTGGTAAGCACACGTTGCACCAGGACTCCCTTGCTGCTTCTTTTCCTCCAGCTCCTTTAGATGACTCCATGTTCTCACACCCATAAATCGTTTTTTTTCTCTCTCTCTCTCTCATATGACCTATTCACTATTTCAAAATTTTCTTCTCTGAAACTCAGTCAAATCTGAACGATGTGCCATCCAAAACAGTAACGACAAGCAGACCCAAAACGTTGACAATGTGGGCGTGGATGTTGTCTTGTAGTTTTTCCAAAACAACTTCAGAAATGTGTTCATGTGGTCCATTTGATCTGTTGTGTACCAATCATTTTCTTATAAAGAAAAATGGGTTATGGCTTATGGGTTAAGATGCTTTTCCTCAAGCTTCTCACAGAAAAAATAACATTACTGACAGGAATGACAACTACAAGCTACAGCTAGATGATGGTTAGCTTTGCTTAACACAAAGACAAAAAGGAGGAAACAACACCTCTAAGTTTAGTGGGTAATGTGATATCTCGCTTGTTTAGTATGAAAACAATGAATGAAAAACAATGAATGCCGGACCATTTCTTGGCCAGACGTGGTGACCTTGAGCCTCAGCTGGTTGCTTGGTAACCTTATCATGATGAAAGGTGGATTATGTATTTATTTAGTGCTTTTTGCCTTCCTCCTGTCTTAAAGGCAAACTAAGCTAACATGACTACAGGCCTAAATGAGAGTGGTATCACTTTCTCTGCAATTAACTCTCAACTTTTTTTTTTAATTTATTTATAAAATTAAAATAAATAGTTTGTTGAATAGAGGGACACCTCAAGGATATTTGTGCTTTTATCAGAGTTAACAAAAAACACATGCAGTGAAAAACAAATTGTGGTTCCAAATCACAGTGTTTTCCTCTCTGCTCCACCAGGTAATCTCAGCAGCACCTGCCTTGCCTACCTTCCCTCAGGTGAGAACAGGAGAAACAGCTTTTTTCATTTTAAAAAGAGATATCTGACATGTTTCCCCCTCTAAATTAAACCTGTGGGTCATTGTTGCATTGCTTTAGGCAAGTGACATCTGCAGATGCGAGTCACGGAAATTATGTGCCAAAACTAAAAAAAAAAGAATACATGCAAGAATGAAGAAAATCAATATATTTAGGTTGTTTATTTGTTAAGAGAAAGAGAAAGGAGGCAGGGGAAGAGCTTACGCGCCCGTGTCAAAGGCTTCAACGAGCCTCACTAGCGCCTATGCACGTGTGTGTTTGTGTTTGTGTGTGTGTGAGAGAGAGAGAGAGAGACAGAGAAAGACAGAGAGAAACGGAGAGAGGACACGGTGGCTTTCAGCAGAGTCTTCAGAGACCCGAGAGGGTGGCAGTGCAGAGAGGATGTGGCTCTTCTGCGCGCACCGAGTTTTCCAATTTTTACTTTCCTGGCTGCTACTTCAGCCGATCCGTCCGATGGCATAGTTCACATTTTGGCTCATTTTTAGCTCCATGTCGGGCATGTTCTAACGCACTGACTGAGACTTCTGTCGGACTAATCGCTCGACTGACTCTCAGGGAGAAACCTGTCGTGGATTGGCCCGAGGCATTACAGCTGAGCAGGCATGAGCGCAGGAAGTCGCCTCAGACTCAGCATGGACGTTCCTGTCATCCTTTTGCTCATCCACCTGACCCATACTGAGATCAGAGGTAAAGAAAATGGAGGGAGGAGGAGATTATCTGATTTAGACCTGAAACAAACATGAACAAAATTAGTTTATTCCTTTAGAGTGCTTGATGATACTTGGCGCTTTTGCATCACCTAAACTCTGTGATGTTTGCCTTCTCATATTTAATAAATAACAATATTCTAGCTTATATCTTACTGTTGTTATAGGTCATTTATCCTATTTTTCTTTATCATAAAATTTACATTTTTAATCACAAGTTGTTCAGGGGTCTTTTGTGAGTGTACACTGGCAGGCACAGTGGAAGAGTCAGGTCTGCAGGACATTCGTTAGGCTACATTATAACATGTTCATGGATCAGCATGAACTTCACCGCAAGCTGAGGGCTCCTCAAGTTTTAAAAACCTGAGCTGGTTCTGTAGATATGCTTAGTGTCTGCACTGGAGGTGGTCACGCATGAAAAAAATCTGTTGAGATTGTTTCTTTGTGGATGAGCACTGAGAAAATCCTAGATAGAGGATGTTTTTTTAGAGCTGCTACTCAGAGCTTGGACCAAGTATTGATGAGATTTGGTATGGAGTTCAGATTAGCATAGAATTGTACCAGTCATTTGTAAAAAATTCAATACATATGAATTTATAATAAAATTCGTTCTCTGCTAAACTGACAGACGTTAGTATCGGGGGGAGTGTGCAGACAGCGGGGGGGGGTGGATCTTTGTAAATATCACAAAAAGTCAATATTCATTTCATGTCTTATTCATTCATGCTCAGTCATACTTCCTCCACCTCCCAGTGTGTGACTCATCTTCAGATCCCCTGTTGTGTTTCGCTGACACACAAAGACATACACAAAATGATGAGACTGAAAGGACAGATGTTGCTTTACTCCACGCTGTGGTACATTTTCTGCTGTTCAGTTTGCAGCTAGCTTAACTCCTGCTTTAATAGGCTTTAAGGAATTTCGAAGAAATCTCGTTGATGTAACAAACATACCTCAGCACACGTTTGATTCAGTTCAGTTTGGTAATTTAAATTAAAGTTTTAAATTCTGATAATTTACAATTGATAAGATCACAGAATATTAAAGATTACACCTAAAAGGTTAAACTACAAACACAACACCAAGGAAGAAAGTCAACACAACAAAACAACAGACATCAGTCAGCAAACAGTGAACAACAGAGAAAACGCAGCAGCTGTGGTAAACATTTCAGTGCCTCCCATCTCATTACCAGTGAGAAACATTTTTAACTAATTCAAAGATCCTACTCTGTATTTTTCTAAGTAAACTTGACAAGCCATTTATAATTATTGCACTCATTTCCATTATGATCCATGATCCAGTGTCAGGAATGCTGTGTGATTAATCTGAATCAGTCAGGGAGCAATCAGAGCCAGAAATGCTGTGGAGACGAGGGGAATAAATGTGATTAGGCAGAGTCCCCCACCCCCACCACCACCCCCCAATACACTGAGCTCAGTCTTTGCCACAAACATTTCAATTAATGTATTCAGACAGTGAAACCTTTGCAGGCAACACAAGGTGTCGAGATGACTGCTGACATCTGTTACATCAAGTCTTTGTCATCTTTTGGGAGAAGGGAACGGCTGGGGATTCCAGTGCAGCAGAGGAGCATGGATCAGGATTCAGTCAGTCAACCATCAAGATGGTTTGAGGATTTATATATATTTGGTTGTACTGGAGACTCTAGTTTCCGTAGTAGGTCAGTATTTTGGGCTGATACTACTATGGTGCAGTGATGGTTGGTATGTTGATAGTTACTCACTTAGCTCTAAACATAAAACTTTACGACAAAATCTTTCTCATTTTTGTCTTTACAGAGCATTTCTGTAAATCACTGCATTATAGAGAGTCCATAGGTGCAGTCAGCTAATATTTGTCACTGAAAAGATACAGCTGTGATCAGCACATGTGATGCTGCCCAGATGTGATGCAGTGTAGTAAAGCCCTTTAACATCTAATCAGTAGGGCTCACTGGTACTGACAGCGTGTCAATTTGACTAGTTAAAACCAGTTGAAAAGATATTTGTTAATTTTGACATGTTACAAATGTATTTCCTCATGTAAAAATGATATTTTGGCAGCACGGTGGAGCATGTTCTCCCATGCACATTAGGTTAACTGGCTACTCTACATTGCCCCAAGGTGTGAGTGTGTGTGGTTGTCTGTCTTTGTGTGTCGGCCCTGTGACTAACTGGCGACCAGTCCAGGTTGTACTCTTTATATAATTTTGATATATTAACAATATATGTGGATGTATATATCTTTAAAGTACCAATGATTTGTTTCATGAATATTCAACAACAAATGCAAATGCGTTGTCAAAACATCTACAACTTCTCATGGGAATCACTGGTGCTGTAAATTTGTTTCTGAGTCAAAGCCCAGACTGCCATAATCATTTTGCATATGTATATTTATTTTGTTATTGAACATTTCTACAGTGACATTTGAACTAGTGGAATTTCTTTTTTTATATCTAAATTCAGTCTGATCAGTCGTAAAAGAGATTCACCAGTATATCTCAAATATAATTCTTAATAGTATGAATGTAATTTTCAATACTTACAGTTGAATTCTAAAGTCTGAAATGTTCGCAATAGTTACAGTTCCAAGTAGACGTATCAATAATTTAATTTTGACCAGTCGGAATCAAATCTTGGCAGTTGTGATGTAAAAACATTTGTAGATATCTACAGTGAACTCTAAGGGTGATCACAAATGAGCACTGAATTTGAGATAAAAACAACTAACTTTCATTGGTGAGAACTGATTTGTACATTATCATAGATTGCAGCCTGTGAAAACTATATTATGGTTATGTCGATTTGGTAATATAACACGTCAAAACTGATTTATAGATACTTATAGATACAGATATAGATATTTATAGATACAGATACATACAATGGATTGTCTTTAAACAGAGTTGCTGCTAGTCAAAATGGATGTGTTGGCTTGGAATCAGTCAAAAGACATTCGCTGATATCTGTTAAATGTTAAAAGGTCTTGCCACGGATGCAGTGAGGAAGCATCCTCCAGACCGGAGTGCCATGCCAGCTGACATCTTTTCTTGGTTTCACTCTCCATGTTTAAATGTTCTCTGCCTCAAAGGGAGGAGGCGTTGCATGAAATTCAAGCTGCTCTTTCTGACAGGGAAAAGTCCCGAGGTGTGATGGTGCACTGATTAAAATAGTCTTTTCTATTATTGTCTCAGTGTAGGCGGAGACTCCACCAGATGGTCTTAATAATTTTAATATATCAATGTAACAGTGAAACAGTCTGTTGCACATTGTATCCGTTTATCATAGCGAGGAGGGGAAGCGCTGAAGAGGCTTGTAACCCATTATCTAATTCACCTTCAGCAGGCCTTCAGAGCAGCTCTTTGGTCATTGTTAGACCAACTCCGCCCATCCTTCACCGTCTATAGGAAAGTTAGAGTAGCAACAGTTTTGTCCTCCAGATGTACAACATGAAGAGGCATAAAGAAAAGAATATCTTCCTTTTTCTATAGTTATCTGTCTATCTGTTTGCGTCTTTTTCGTCTCACATTCAACACATCAACTGCTAGATAAAATGTCATAATCAGCAAAATCCAACACTAACTTGCAGTAGTATCAGTATGGTAATACAGAGAAAAAAATGCACAATTCAGTAAAATTAGCTCTAAAATGCCTTTGCGTCACATTTTCTGGTTCAGAATTGCATCAGTTTTTCAGTGTCCTGAAATGGCTGTTTTTTATCCTATCTAGCTTTACTTGGTAGTATATACAATAATGAAGGTAGACAGTGGAGCTGGTGTTACAACATAGGTAGAAACAGAAAAATGTGTTCATTTAATCTCGGAGTAAATACACTGTCTATGTGTAAGACTTTACTTTCTTGTTAGACTGTATTTTATTTTGAAGGGTAGTTTGAACAAGAGAAATGGGCATGAAAGATGGATCAATGCAGATGAAATGAATACCAAATTAGCTCCTAAACAATCACTTCTTAACACCTAGCAATGGTAAGTTGTATATCTGGTTGATAAAGGAAACATTGGTTCACAGACCGACCAAACACCTCACTGTTTCTTTGTTCTGCAGAGCCTCAGTGCTCAGTGTGCTTTCCCGTTGCATCTGTTTTCATACATGGAACTATTTTTATAATTGAAGTCCTGCAGCCAGATCTCAGCTCAGACCTCATCACATCCAAGTTTTCAGTGTGTGTTTTGGTCTATGCATGATTAATAATTTATGCGGTGGATGCCAAATGACTGTGATCTCTGTGCAGTCGCTATCAAAAGACAGTTATAAGGTACTCCTGTTGTGCTACTCAAATCGCCAAGGAGAGAGATTGATGAAATGAGCCATAGATCAAGAGACAACATGTAGCTTTATTTGATTTAGATTAAACTTATTGGACACCTGCTTTGATTTACCCAAAGTAGCCTTTTGAAATCATGAAGACTTTGTGTGCAAGGGGAACATTGGTTTCATACTGTAGCCAACACATTTCAGTAGGTGCTGTAATAACCACTGTGGCCACATGAACCAGAGACAAAATAATTATTTCCACTAGACAGAATGTTGCCAACTTTAAAGCAACAGTAACTGATATTTTCATAATAATAATAATAATAATAATGTATCAAATGACAGTGTAAGACAAAGTGACAATATGAAGGGGTTGCTGGTAGTGTACTTACCTCCGACTTATGTAAGAATTACGCGAATCTGCATCTCCCCTCAGCTTTACAGAGCTTTATAGTAAATTTCAGCTCAGTGTGACAACTGCACTGATTTGGTTGTTTGTCATTGTTGTCACTGTGTTGTTTTCTGTTGCAGGAGGCCACTGTTTTCAGTCAAAGACCTCTAAAGCCCACTGCACACTACATTCTCATCACCAAACTGCAGACACACACAGTGACTAGCTGATGAACATTTGGTAGCAAAAGAGACAGATTCCCCTTGTGCGGTGGTAGAGACCAAAAACAGAGCTAAAATGGAGTGAATATTGGACTTGCATTCATCTTGACTGCATCTGTATGCTAAAGCGTGGTCTTTCAGTCTGAAAGCGTGACTCACGCAGTAAAGTCTTAGAGGGATAATAAAAAATAACTGCCAGTGAGAAAAAGCAGCTAGAAGAAAAGCAAATGTGCACGTGAAACAGGGATCAGTATGACGATCAACACTACAGCTGGCCTTCTGTGTGGGTAATTTCGACAGGGTTGTGGCACAAAAAAAAAAAATCAGACAGCAGTGGATAAATCTGAAAGCAAACATTTCACGAACACACAGAAGCAGCCTGAGTGCGAGGAGAAGGGCTGAATCTGTGGCACAGGGAATCTGTGCAAGCAACAGTGTATCTGAGTACAGTTTGAGCAGAAGCCGAGCAAATCAAAGCGCAAGCAGGAGCTGTTTGAATGCAAGGGTCGGGTTTCGAGGGGAAGTATTACAAAATCTGAACGTGAAATCAATGAGTCATGCTCTTACATTCAAAGGCTGTGCTCTTCAATAAAGATAGGAAAAATCCCCATATTACTATAGGTTTAGATATTATGGTAAAGCAGTGGCTTTTGACATTCATGCTTGTGTCTGCCATTAATACTGAATCTCTACAGATAAAATTGAGAGAAATTTGCAGTGCTGCTGGGGAGTTTGAAAATCACATTAAGGAACACAAGTGTGGGAAGCTAAGGCCCACTTTATTAACCTCTCTATCTGCTGTGTGAGCATCCTGCATCCTAAATTTTCTCATTGTTAATGAGATGAAACCATAAAGTTCTGATGCCTGTTTTAAAGTCTGATGGCACAGATGTTTAATAAAGGACAACTCATTTAATTTCTAGTTTGTTGTTTTTTGCAGGCTTTCCACCCTGCAAGCAGTTGACACAAATTAAAGTTAAAAATGTAGTGATACTTCAGGAAAACGGCAGATACAAATGTAAAACTGCACATGGGGTATTTTGATTGTAATATGCAAATCTGTGATCAAAGCGGAGCTCCAGAGTTCAATAACATAAATTAAAATTTCCATTAATTAAAGAAAACTCAAAGTAATTGGCTGTAGAAGTCTCTGACCTCATTTCTTTATACCTGCATTAACTGTTGGCTAGAGGTAGGGAGTATTATTCCCAGCCAGCTAAAACAGGGATGTCTGCAGTAAAATTTAAACAAAAAATCTTTTAATGCAGCTTTAATATTGCACTTAGTTCTTATAAATTTTCTGTCATAGCTTTTGCTCTTCTGTCATTTCCTTCCCCTTTTGCTCCCAGTTCTTCTCTTCCCATAACATTACTGTATTTCTATTTCTAGCAGTTTTTTTCTGTCTTGGTTTGTCTGTCTCACCAGTCCAGGGTGTCAGCCCCCCATGACCCTGCGCAGATAAGCAATATGAAAATTGAATGGATAGTTTTTCTGTCTTGACCTTTGAGGGTACATAAAGATGGACAACTTGAGAGCTCCTCAAAAGTCAGTCCGAAACATCTTAAACGCCCCTGGGTGGCTCCATTACAAGTCAGAAATCCCTACCCTGTCCACATTAGCATAGAGGACAAACTAAAAACTCAAAAGTAAAAGTCAAAAAGTTACTTCACTTATACTTTCCTGCTCTCAATGCTCAAAATGCCTATGGAACAGGTCTGTTCCTCACCTGCCCACCAGGTGTCCTCAGTGTGCTTCCCTGTCCTGCACACCTGTGACTCTTCATCAGCAGTAATCATCTGCCTGCCCTTCCAGGTGCTCCTCATTATCAATCAGTACCTGACTGTCTAAAGAGGTATTCCTGTCAGATCTTCCTTTTACTGACATGAAAACAGAGTTGCAGCTTTGTCACTGTTACGGTAATTTCTTGTCTGCCTGTAGTGAGTTAAGAAAAGAAAAAAACACAACAAACATGGAAAGGTAACATGCACCAAAATGTTTTTAATCTCTATAGAGCAGAGGCAACACACAGAACCACACGGCAGTAACTGCTTACTGCCGTGTGGTTCTGTGTGTAAAACAGAGTTGTGCCTCACTGACTGAAGACTTCATCCCATTTTATACTTTCTGATGTGTCTCTGATCCTTTGTCTGGAGCTTCACAAACATTCCTCCACAGGTTGATGGAAAACAGACAGGGTGCAATAACTGTCAGTGCCCCATTTAGGGATTTAGGACCGAGTGTTATCTCTCGTGGGATGAAGATCTCTTCCTGTACTCTGCTTTACCCAGGACGTTAGTAATAACGGGGCTATAACAGTCAGTTCACCAAGTCATTGCTTGGTCACTATAACACTACACAACTAAAGCTACAGACTAACTACATCAAGTATAAAGTAAAAGTATAACATTATGTCATTGTTACTACAAAGCATACAAAATTTAAAATTACATCACCTTTCCTGGGTAGTTCTCAAACTGACTTGTTGCTGCTGGTGCTGATTGGCCTTGATTGTTTGGGCCTTGTGACACAAGTTTATAGACACAAATATCAGTGTTGCACATACACAAAGGGCTGCTTTTAATGTGCTTAAAGCTGTAGACTTTGCACAGAGGCTGGGATTTCTAAAATCCAAAACATGACACTGTGAGTTCTCATATGGGGATTGCAATGTGCTTGCATCCATATTATTGAAACACTGATGAGAAGGACACTGAATGTGAGGTATTAAAATAAGTTAAAAGCTCCAATTACATTCCGAATTAGCTCTTTATCGTCTGTGTATATAATATATCATATTATAAAAAATGCTAATCATATACCAGAGGAACATTTAGGTCACAGGCATTTAAATTCCTCCAAATAAGCTATCAACCAACTGGCGTACATCCAACATAATTTAAAATGCCATACTTTTCCTTTTTTGTTGCACAGCTAAAACATTTTCTCCCACTGTCATTAGGAAATGGGCCAGTCACTGCTGCTACAACATTGTTGGCTTATCGCTGGTAAAATGAACAAAAACAGTACAAGAAAGAGCTTTTCAGTCTGTTTATTGTGGGTGCCAGCATAAAGGCTATAAGAATGGAGTAATGCTGCATGTGCTCGCTGTCGATGTGAGTAGGGCCTTTGTGTAAGTTGGCAGGTTTATAATGAGGGATTTGTTCCTGGATGGTTTAACAGGCCAGAGCCATGACAGTCTGCAGCAAATAAAAAAAAACAGCCAAAATAAGTATTTATGTCAGATTAAAAGTCTGGTGGCTGACTCATGTTTTGGAAATAAATTGTGAAATAGTGTTGGTGTTTTCATTTTTTGAAGTTTCACAGTGTTTCTGGCAGTGACATCATTGTGGAATTTCGTTTGTGATGCTCACATCAGCTTCACAAACATTTAAAATTCAGAATCAATACTGAATGCAATAGAGCTGAATAAATAATTCACAGAGGTAACGGTCTACAATTTTCTTGGGAATATTCTCATGAATATCTGTATGAAACTGTTAACCGCGAGGTTTGTGGAAATGTGCATTTCAAACAGAAATCTTAAACTGTTTATGTTTGAAATAAAATTTTGGCTACTGAAAGACTAGTGTGTATTCACATTTTTTTTCCCCACATCTCTTCCCTCAGCGCTCCTGGCCAGCAGGATGAAAGTAGAGACTGGATGCCCCCTTGGCCAGTTCCCATGTGGGAACATGAGTGAGTGCCTCCCACAGGCTTTGCAGTGTAATGGACACAACGACTGCCCCAATGGAGCTGATGAGCGACGCTGTGGTAAGTGTGTAAGTGTGTAGGTAAACTAGAACAGCTGTTTGAAACAAATAAGGTAACTTCAGAGAACATTTAAGTGAGTGAGAAATACTCACATTTCCACGTGAGGAGTATTAGTAATTCATTTTTCCATAAGAGACCATAATAAATTGACAAGATATCTGGTGCCAGCTCTCACTAGTTATTACTCCAATTCAAGCAAAATAAACAAACTTTAGCCAAAAAAAGAAAAAAAAGGATTTGCTGTCAGCTGGAAGGGGGAGTTGTCCATCTAGTTGTTGTTATTTTTATTACAAAGTTAAAGCAAAGCTGGACATAAGTGTGAAAATATGGACACCTTATCTTAACTTTATCAGTATCTGTAAATATATGTTGATTCGGGCATTTGCTATTGCCTTTCCTTTGTTGAGACTTGCCATAAAGTCCAGTTGTGGTGGCTGATGTCCTGTTTGTGAATAGATCGACCGGCAGACCTTGAGCAGACTGTATTTATATTCATTTGCTGTGTTTTTTTTCTGAATTTTGTGAGCTGATGAGAGGAGCTAAAACCAAGTGAACTTTTCAGCTTCCATCTGTGTGGATAAGTAATTGCTGCTTCTGTAGCTGTATCAAGTTATTGATGTAGCTGTGAATATAGTCACTCAAGTTTTTCAAGCCAGACCCACAAAATCAAGGCTATTGCCTTAAGTCAGGAAAATGTCTACATGTGGACACATTTTTCTTTACAACCCCAAAACCATGCAATCAGAATAATTTGATAGAAGCTATAATATCCTACATGTTCTACACATAGTGGTTTTACACGGTATATCAAACATAGGCAAAGATGCTGGAGAGATTTGACAGTTGCAGTGCTTCCCTCTATTCACAAAGGAATAGGCTGCTCATTCATGGATTAGTAAGCTCTTCATTGACACTGAAGCACAGCTTTCTGCCAATAACCTGAACCTGGGAGAGCTCATAGACTTATGATGACATGCTTGTTGCGTTGATGACACAGTTAGCAGGTGCTCACAGCAGTCCCTGTGTCTTAGCAGTTCAGCTTGGCTTAGTTTTAATAAGAAAAGCCAGTTCACTTTGTACTGAGTTGTGAAAAGCAACAGAAACCCACCACAATACCCTGCATTTATTCATGTTAAAATGCAAAGACTGTTTCTTTCATTTTGATAATGTTTGATAAAAGATTTCATTGAGTGATTTGAGCCACTTTGATATGACCACATTTAGTATGCTAAGCAGTGCTTAAAGTATGCTAAGCAGAAGCAGTTTTTTGAGAGCAGACACAGGTATTTTATCTTGGTTAAAACACCTGTCCTCCAGACCTAATGGACTGCGCTTTCCCGAATCCTCTCAGGATTCTCGGCTATTTGGACTCTGAGTCCCTGGGAAACAGTTACTCGCCATAGTCTGTATTCTTTAAAATCTGTGCACTGACTGAACTGAAGCTCAGCATGAGGACTTAATAACACAGACAGCCACGGGCAGCATCAGAAAAAGATCAGGATACACAAGAGCCAAGTTGAATGTTTTTGAATTGTCTGAGTGTATTTCACATTATCATACAAGATCAAGCTGATTATCTATTGGTTTTGACTCCATTGTGTCAGCCATTCTAGTGTTGACGTCTCTATTAAACTTGAACAAATAGTTTCATATTTTGGGATACATTCTTATGAGTCCTTTTTGCTACACCACTATATCTGATTAAAAAACCTTTTGCTAAAAAATACATTTTGTAAACATGGTGTTTTTTGCAGGGTAAAAACATATTTTTTATATCAGCTATATCAAGAAGAAGCACAAATTAGTCTTGGTCTCTATGTGGTTGTCTCTTCCTGCCAATAAGCTGAAACCCCTTCTGGTATTACTTCTCCTCGTTCACATCTTTCTCATCAGGCAATAGCCTCACTGCCATATTGTGCAACATTGGCATAATAACAAGAATAAATGGTTGTGAGGCCCTTCCACAGTCTGCAATACATCAACTGCTGTCTTGTTATTTCTCCTTTCTGGAAGGTAAATCTTGACTTGCTGAACATTTTCGTTTTTGGTGAGGGGTCTGACGTTTGGACGTTGAGTCCATGTTTATTTTTTTCAATATCTGCAAACACCACAGGGAGTTTCATGTAACTGAATGTGTTGGATCAAAGCGTCTTGCTCAGCAAGTGGCCCTTCCTGTCTTGTCTACAGAGGTGCTCGCAGCTAAATACATGTTCTTTTAAGCCGATCTCCCTCTGGTGACATATATAGTCATAGTGGTAAGAGTAATCTGTGAACGTTGAGGCTTCCTTAAGCTGTGATACGCAGATAAGAGCGAGTACCATAGTATAACACTGTTGTTTTTACACCAGTGTCAGATGGTACAGGATGACCTTGAGTGTGTTATTGTTTTTATAGCACAGTTTTCACAGTTTTATGATCAGCTGTTAAGGAATGTGTGAAATCAAACCGGCTGAGCTGAGAACGTGGACGCCCTCGGTCAGCTGGTTAAGTTGAAAGCGGGGCATAGAAAAAGAGAATCTTCTTTACTGACTTGCCTAACTTGAGATGCTCAGGCAGCTACCTACTGACTGTTCCCAGCTCACGCTTAAAGACTAAAGGGGACTGAGCTCAGCTGTGGAACAACCTGCCTCTGGCTTGCTGCATCAGTATCTTCTCTAAATCACTTTTGAATATTTATATTTACTGAAAAGCTATCTTATAAATTTTGCTCTTAATTTTTTGGCATTATGAATATAATTATTATTTTGCTATTTTATTCTTCATGAAGCACACTGTATTTTATTTCTAACCTTGCTTTTAAGTCTTGCACTTGCTTATCCTTGGGTATTATTTGTGGTTTTAATCACCAGTTGTTTTATTCCTTATGCCTTACTCCTGTTTCGTTTGTTATTTTTATGTTTATCTGTGTGTTGTTAAGTTCTCTGTAACAGTGACTCAGCTTAGCCCTTAGCCCTAAATAAACTATTATTATAGGAATCTTCCTTATTTCACCTGTGCATCTTAGCGCATGACCTTCATCGGGGTGTTGATCAGCTGCTTGCGACAGCTATGGCACAAGTGGAACACACAGAACTAGATTAAGAAGGATGGCGATGAAGATATAGATGATTTATTTGCTCTTTGCTTTGGTGAGGATTGGAATCAGATTCAAATGCAGTTTAAAGGTATGTTATCTTGCTAGAGGGCTCAGTAGATTTATGATGTCACAACCTGATGCCCACTGCAGCGCTTAGCAATCGGTCAAAACGTTATGTAACATCAGGACTGGTCTTGCACAGGAATGCTCACTGATGTCACATCTTACCATGTGTATGCAGCAGTTTCATAGTTGAGATTTAAGATTTCTTTAGCTGTAATTAGAGTTTGACAGAAAAAGTTTTGTCATAGTTTATTTTCCAGGAAACATGAGCAAAGAAAAACGTCCTCTCCATCACTTCTGCCCTACACCAGTAACTTCTCAAAGCTGTTTCGTATCTGTGTTTTCACGACAACCTCCAGTGCAGCATCAGGGAGACTTCATATTTTCTTACTATAAGCTGTGGTGAGTGTGCACATGGTGACAGTCCCTGCATTATGCTGTAATGTCTCTCGTTAAACATCTACAGCTGATCAGAGGCATATGCAGATAACTAGTCTCTTAGTCTTTTGGCTTCCTGACACTCATTAGAATACCAATCAGCTAAGCAGAATGCAAGATCTGGTCTAACTGTGGGGTAATGATGTACAGACATACCTGTAGCCGAGAGACAGCTCATGTGTTGATAGAAATGATCTCAACAACATTAGTTCATTCAGCAATATTTAGAATTGAATCAAGTCCCTTATGTGCTTGAGTTGTTGGCACCTGTCAAGTCTCTTTGGGTAGGTGAATAGACATTTGTATTCAAAATAATTGTGAAAATGTCAGAAATCATCCAGAAGAATCATGTTTTCAGACTCACTTCTGCAGTCTCCTGTGAGGCACATTTACCCGGACTCCTCAAAGGGCTTCACAGTATTTGTCATTTTCAGCCTTTCATACACTGATAACAGAAACTGCCAATGAAAGTGCCTTACCTTGCAATCAGGAGCAGTACAGCTCTTCATATGCTCAATCATACACACAGCAAAAAAGGAATTTGGGATTCAGTATCTTGACCAAGTGTATTTGCAACATACATCCCAGATATGGCTTCCAGTGCAGTGATTTAACAGAACAGAATGCCTCAGTGCTGGTGATGATAATTTGTCTTGCTCTGTACTGTGCTTACCACACTCCCTCGGCCAACTGTTGAAATCACAACCTTTCAGCTGATTGTTCACTGTATTTCATCTGTCTGCAATGTACAGATAACTATATTTCCTTGTTTGGCTTTGCAGGGGATAACATCGGATGGGCGGACTTATTTGATCAAACACTACAGAATGCCAACCCCGTGGACCGTTACTTCCTGAATGAGTGTCGTAAGTGTATGTGTATACAGTGGCACTCAAAATTACTCGGCCCCCGTTGCAATTAGGTTCACTGGCAAAATTTTCAAAACTTTCAGCTGTTTGCAATGAACAAATCAAGCAAGAACAATTTAAATAGCTCAGAATAACTAATGTTACAAGTGATTTCTCCAAATTCTACACAAAATGCAAATTTTATTGACTACTACAGTGTCAAAATTATTCAACCTCTTCATGATAAGGGTACTGCATGATGCATAGCGAGACCAGCTTCTGGTAGCATTCCTGAGGAATCTTACTCCATTTCTCACAAGCAATGGCTTCTAGTTCACCAGTTTTCTTAGGTTTGTGTGCTGCAGCCACCTTCTCCAAATTCCACCAGAGATTTTCTATGGGGTTCAAGTCAGCTGACTGTGATAGCCACTCTAGAATCTTCCAGGACTTCTTCTGCAACCAAGACTTGGTGGACTTTGAGGTATGCTTGGGATCATTGTACTGTTGGAAGGTCCAATGATGACATGATGTTTTCTCCAAGGATTTCCTGATACTATACTTGAATGAATCCATCTTGCCTTCTGCAGGCTGCAGGTTTCCAGTGCCAGAGGAAACAAAGCAGCCCCAGTGCATCACTGAGCCGCTGCCATGCTTCACTGTAGGCAAGATGTTCTTTTCAGCATATGCTTCGTTCTTCCTCCTCCTGACTCGAGGGTTTTTCTCCATCTGCCTCCTCAGAAATCTGGTTGCAGCCATTGATAGCTTCCTTTTTCTGCCATGTCAAGGTATTCTAGCCTCTGTTCCTATAACTTTGAATTTGCGCACTATGCTTCCAACAGATTCTCTGGGAACATTCAATACCTTTAGTATCTTCTTGTTTCTTTTTCCTTGTTTGCAAAGGGCAGTGATCTCTTATTTTTTTGATAGTTCTTTTGACTTGGCCATGTTTCTAACATGCGGTCAGCTGTAACACTCAAGAAATCCTTAGGCTGTTCAGGTGTTTGATTTGTTCTATCTCAAACACACCTGATGCAACTACTAGCAATAGTGCAATAGTCATTAAAAGTTACATTTTGTGTTGAATTTGGAGAAACCCCTTGTAACATCAGTTGCGTTGAGCTATTTAAATTGTTCTTGTTTGATTTGTTCATTGCAAACAGCTGAAAGTTTTAAAATTTTGTCAATAAACCTAATTTGCACTAGGGGGTGAATAGTTTTGAGTGCAACTTCATATTCAGTATTTGTGTCTATATGCTTGGATGTCTGTATGTATTTCCTTTTATCTTGTGTGTATGAGGCTTGTTGCGTAATGTTTTGTAGGTGTTCACCAGAGTTTAGGGACACAGAAGCTGATTCTGACTACATTGTCTCTTTTCATCTGTGCACTTGTCTCAACATAATTTACTGCACATTAACGACAAGCTACTGCCAGAGCTCAAACATGAGGCAAAGATGATGGGAGAAGATAATAACATCATGTTGGCTTTTGAGGTACTCCAGCAAGGATGGCAGGGTCTATGATTGTTTCTATACTGTGGACAACAGAGCTGAAAATTTTGTTACTCAAAAGTTGAGTTACCAAAAATAAATCAGCAATCATTTTGATGTACCAATTCTACACAGATTTTTATATTACAACACTGGCCTGTACTGGTCCCAGTATACCATTCTGATACCAAATTTGAAAAACTGTATACCATACTACAGAGAATTCACTGGGATTATTTGTATATAATCAAACGTTACCCCATGAATTGCTCTGAGTCAGTGACCTTCTGGGACTTCATGAAAATAACTGATAGTAGAGATTTATGAAGACGCTGATGAGGAACCTATGCTTAATATGATCAGTGGTACACCCAATACTGATCTGGCAGATCAGACTGATGAATGCCAAACACTGAATGGTTCAGCTTATTGTATGTGAGGATTACTGTAAACTGAATCGCTTAAGACCTTGTGACACTGTGATGGCCTTAAAAATAATCGTAAATTGCCGCTTTCTTTTATAACCAGCAAATGTTTCGTGCTGTGTCTCACCAGGACCCTGCTGTCAAACATAAGCATTCGGTAATAAGCCTCTATAGTTAAATTCCATGATTGTCCGCGTGTGTTTGTTTGTGTAGTCTTGCAGGACTATCCAGAGAGATGTGACTGCATACAGACAGATGTCGAATGTGTGGAGGTCAACCTGCAGAATGTTCCTGTACTCTCTCCAAATGTTACCTGGCTGTAAGTGTCCTCTAACTGTAATGACTGTGTGTGTGTGTGTTTCCACTTTTGTTTTTAGCCAGATCTTACTGTTTGCCCGCATGTTGCTTTCCGCTCTTTCACTGATTTTCTAGAAATAGATGTAATATTAATTTCAACTCAAAAACAGTCATCAGTAGAGATGAGTTCTCCTCTTCCTCCTCCTCTTCACATCTCACTTAAATCAAATGGAGTATTTTTAGTAGGTGAGAACACATCCAACATGGACAGTCTCCTGTGGTGTGCTACGTGTGTGAAAGGACAAGTGGCAGTGTCAGGAGTTCATATGAGAAAACAGCTTTTAGGTCTTCTAATGTGAGTTCACAGTGGGTTGTTTTCACTATCCTCATTTCCTCACAAAACTATTTTAGGTCAGGACCTGGCGTCAGCAGGATTTCTGAAAAAGGTGTCTCATGATCTCCAATTAACATGACTGTTTTCAAATGATTAGAAGGAATCACTGAAATGTTGAAATTTCCCTTGTTAAATTCCAGCCCATTTTTGCACTCTTAACCTCCTCCTTTTTGACCTTCCTTTGTGCCCGGCTTTGAGTCTTGCACCATCTTCAACATCACTGATACTGTTTGTAATATGAGTGTAATATGACTTTATATGAGTGGATGTTTTTTTTTTACATACCACACCGAGTATAGAAAATCAAAAGCTCTGCTGTCGTTTGTGAGAGGTAGTCCGTGTTTTGACAGGACTGGTTTTACAGCAGACATTTTGACATGTCATAGCAGGAAAGCCAGAGGCGTATTATTGATTGGTGCAGTCCTGCTGTTCTGTGTGCTGGTTCCCTTACTTGGTGGGATGGGAGGCTTAAAGGAAATCAGTTGTCATTGCTGTAATGAAGTCCACATGTGTTTTTTTTCCCGCTGTGACAAGTCAAAATGTCTGCTGTGCAGTCAGCCCATTGACATTGATTATGATGAGGGCAGACCAGCTACTGTGTGAATCTCAACCTCAGAGCAAAGCCAGAGATTAAGGGTCACACTTGTAATTGCCTCCATGGAAACCCTCTGAGCTCACTTCATCAGCAGAGGACCCCCCTAGAAGCAACAGTGGCACACAGGTTCAGTGTGACAAAAAAAAACAAAAAACGTTCAGTGTGCTTCTTATGAAAAATCTGCTGCAGTTTTGGTTTTTGACTTGGTTAGAGAAAAACATTTTTTCTCCCCAAAAGTCTCTTAAAAGAAATAGTTTGACAGTTTAGGAAATGTTGCTCTTTGCTACTCGTCATGACAGTGAGACTTCAGAATTCCACGGCAGACATTTTGACTTGTTATATTGGGAAAAGCACAGATGAAACCACTTTTGTTAACGATGGCTCCGTATCTATCGAGAGTCCCAGCGAGCCAGCAGGCACAATCCCAAGTCCCTGGGATGGGCTCACCTAAATGGAGTGCATTTGTTTTTAATGTTGTTAGTTATAACTGTGCTTTTTGTACTATGACAAACCAAAATGTATACGAAAAGAGTCTGTTCATGAGCTTAGGTATTGCTGGTAGGTGAGACAGCCAGTATTCCTCCCTGTTTTCATTTGTTGTGCAGTGCTAAGCTAATTCTGTGCTAATCAACATCAATATGTCTGTTCCTTTAAAGGTGCTACTCTCATTTCACCTCAAATGCTCCTTATCCTCTTTTGGTTTCATTTTTATCTCTTTTAGTTAGTGGCTATAGATCAGAGTTTACAGCATTTTCCAGCAGCAGTATCTGGTATCTTTCTTTCCTTTTGAGTAAAGAGTACTCCCTGCTGAAGAAGAATTGCTACCACCACCTGAATGAAATCTTTCTTTAATCCTCTGAATCTTTAGTGTTTAAGAGCTATTACCAGGATGTTTGGGGACATCACTGGCTTTTAGTTTTCTACTTTCTGCCAGAAGTCATGCATATATTTCTCATCATATTCTTGACCTTTGTAAGGCATTCCATTTTGTTTTAAATGGCATTTAGATTTTGGCATTAACATTTGCATATTCTCATTAGTATGGCAGTTTCCTCTCAGTGTAATGCCATCTCAGGTTATCTTGTCTGGGATTGTTATCTGAAAGAAAGCAGATCATTTTTCATGTTTTTCTTTCAGAACTCTGTTTCATGTTTGGTAGGTTACTCTTGTCATGTTGGCTATTGTCATGATGTATGGGCACGTTTTGCAGTAGTTCATAAAAACTACTGCAACTGGTGACGGGATCTGAAAGTCTTGTGTCTGTATCTTCACAATCTGGTGAGGTCTCCAGTCTGTTGAGGAGCTAATACTGTACACTCACATGGATACACACATGTAGGTCAATAGGATTTCGAAAGTTTTTAGGGGAACAGAAAGAGAAAACAGATTTTACACATCAAAATCAGTTTGGCGGTCTTGTGGCTCTGGAGGGCCGTTGTCAGGGCTGACAGCCACTAAGACGTCATTGGAGTGGTGTCATCTTGAGCCCGGAGGAGACCAGTTTTAAAATGGCGCATTATTTTCTGCGTTTTTATTGTGTAAACTCCCACTCAGCCGTGAGTGTACGACTTCCCACAGCAGTTTGTGGAGAGAGTAAACATGGAGAGTGCCCAAAGTGTTAACTTGGAAGATCTGAGTTTGGAGTGAAACAGCAATAAAACCAGAAAATCCTTTTAAAGAAAATTATCTGAGGTGTGATTCTCCACTCACAGGGGACCAAAAGTCTGGATATTGTGGTCCTTAAGGCATTGATTTCCACAACTATTTATGGAGATTTATGACTCACATGTCCCCCAGTTTTATGAAAGAACAATATAAAATTGCTGGAGGACCCCTTTAAGTGGGTTAACTGTTTCAGGACATGTGGATTAAAGTACTTAGTGAAGTTATTGGATTTACAAAAGATAATGAAATATGGTTCAAATTTATTTCATTTTAGCTCCTCTTCAATTTTTGCCAAAACCTGCTTTTGCTTGTTTGGCTCGTATGCCTTGACTTTACATCTCCCTTAAGCCTCCAAAATAATACATAAACAGACAGTGATTGACAATGGCCCCTGAAATGTTTGTCTCTGTTTGTATTGTATGTGACCTTTTTAAGGGGATGGATACTACCTACGTTTGTCTGAGGTTAATCTAACCTTCAGCAACACGGTCTGTTTGAATATCTTATTTTGTGGAAACATATTACAAGCTGACACCTTAGTAGTGCCTGGGCCTTCAGGTCTCCTCATTGCCTCCTCTTTGAAACTGGTATTTTCAGTCTCTTTTAGAAGTTGGCTCCACTATTGTTAACAGTTCAAGTAATGATCATCTTTTACGCAATGAAAACTCCTTTTGCTTTTACTTTCAAGTCAAGTAAAATTAGCGAATTATTAACTCCAAGCTGTGCCAAATTCAAATTCTTCCAACTGCTGATACAAAGCAAGATGATCAGAAATTCAAATTTGAACTTGGAGATGAAGACATAAAGGCAGTTGGGAATATGTTTCTTAGATCATTATAGAGATCATTATAGTCATATTATATATTCAAAATGTTGTTTTCCATGGCTTGTGACATGAAAAATGAAATCACATCATCCTTATTTTATCTTCTCTTTTAAATTGTTTGAAACATTTCATCACCTATTTGGCTGGAGCATTACTTTACATCATCAAGCCACAAGCCTGCTTGTCTCCTTTTTTATTCAGCTCCTGTTTATTTGGTTTTATCTTTGTCAAGAACTCCGTAGTGTTTCATTTGAGGAAGGTGTAGGTGATCCCACGCTATACTGAAAAGCTTTATTATAGTTGCAGGCCTGTAAGAATCTTGGTGTTAAAATATTGGCGTTTACTGTTGTCTATTTGATTTGTTGGCCTCTTTATCTGTACCACGCAATTGAAAAGTATTTCAGGTTTTATTACTAGTGTTACAATGTCTGGTGTTTCTCTCTCTGCATTTGTCTGTGTCTGTGTTGGTGTATTTAAGTTTTTGACAGGTCGTTTTTCTCTTTCCTGTCCTTGTAGTAACCTTTTTTGGATTACAAATCAGCTGACCTTTTTGCATTTTCAATTCATCACTGTGCCTACTCTGGTATTTCCATTATTAAGTTTAATGCCAGGGACTATTCGTTCCTGAATTAAGCAGCAGTAGTTCCAATATTTATGTCCCTGTTCCTTTTGTGTAGTGCTTCAGATCATTAATCGTTCCTCTCTCCGTGTGTGTCTGCTCTTACTCTGGTGTTTCATGTTTTCTGTTATAGGTCACTGAGGAGCAATGAAATCAGAGTGTTGCCTGATTTTGTTTTCTCAGAATATTCGGCCCTAGAGAGACTGTGAGTATTTTAATGCTGCTTCCCGCTTCATCAAAGTGTAAACGTTTAGGTTGGTTTTCTCATCATTCACGTGTTTTATTCACTGTGCCTGCTTCCTCAGAACCGGTAAGAGGAGATTTAAAAAAAAATACATGCATTCTTATAAAGTTAATAAGGCAAGAGAAATACAGTTTTCTTCAAATATTTTTTAAACACATCACTGTCAAAACATTAAGGAAAGACATAATGTAAATAAGGCCAACACCATTAACCATCACCATTTGTTGCTACTGATGCTTGTGGGACGTGTTTTATTGTGACACAGCCTTATGCCAGTTAAACATTTGTGCCTTTTGAAATTTAAATTATTTGAATGTTTTTGTGTTTCTTCTGTAAAGGTTACTGCTTTTCTCAGCAGACTCAACCAAACAAGCTGATATCCTTGTATTGTATTATATTATACCATATTGCATTTTTTATATTATGTGAGACAGACCATACTCTCAGCAAATTAGAAAAAAGCACATTCAGACTTTGCTCATGGGTCTTACTGACAATGGTAAGATAACAAGGCAATCTTTAATTAGTTAAAGATTAGATCTCATAAGTGTGTGTTGTAATTTTGATGACAACTGTGTAAAAGCCACAGAAGCTCTTTGCTAATACAGTTTTTATGTATTTTTATTATTACGTCCCAATCATTTCTGGTGATTTTTTACCTCTGAAAGATGTGTCATTTTTTCCAAATACGATAAAAACTAAACACAGGCTAATTCCAAAAATCAAGGTGTCACAACTAGACCCTCATCAACACTAACATAGAGATATTATACATAATATTTGATTGAACAAGCCCACAATCTTTGGGCTAAAATTACATGTATAGTAAGGTTGCTATTGTATCCGAGTCATCCGAGTTCCCCATCACTATAAAACACATAACAAACGGTGTTTCACTTCCAACTAAAGATTATATTCCTGAAGAGTGTTTGCTTCCAACATAACACTAGAAGATATCAGCTACACGTTAGATTGCTGTGTGGGGTCATGTCTTCAGGATAAATAAAGTTAATAGGATATTAATTAAACGTAATGTACTGCTGACAACTCAGGTAAATTCAAACATTAAACATTAAATTCAAACATTCATTCTAAGTAGTTGTTTGCAAGAAAGTGTTGCAACAAATAGCCTAAATGGGCTAGCAGTGATTGCTACCTTAATTGCCATCACGGGACTCAGGGAGTTAGAAAAACTTCCTGCAAACACAGCCCAGTTGGATCAGGCTGTAACGGACTGACCCTAGGGAGCGCGTGGGACTCACAGCGCCAGACAGATCCGGATCCACAGCACTTGTGACTGTAACCAAGGTCTTACTGGCTCTCGGTTACAGTAATTTTGTTGTTCAGTAACAAAATGTGCAGTGATAAATAGTTTTCATCAAGTCGGTCTGTCTGCTGAATTCGTAATATTAATAATATAGGAGCACACACATTTTATCTGTCTTAAAAGTTCATGGAAAGTTAAACACTTCCAATCTTCAATCACAGATCAAAGGTCAGTAATCGCTTGCTTTTTATTAGTGGGGTTTTTTAGAGTGAAAATTTACGTCTGCTGCTGATTGTCTCCTGCAGAGGACTGTCCTCTGTGTGTTGGTGTGGAAAATATGCTGACGAGTGTATTATCCTGTCACTCTACCTGAAGTGTGACAGCAATGATTGTGCAGCAGATGATAACGATGAAATTACTCTAACAAAAGGTGTCACTTTGACTTCTATCGTGTTGGAGTTTCAAGTGAATTATGATGATTATATAATTTTTTTTCTTTTTTTTCTTTTCCCAGGTTTCTGCAAAACAACAGCCTCCAGATCATATCCAAACATGCTTTCAGTGGCCTGCACAGTTTAAAGAGGTTGTAAGTACCCTTCACACGTTTTGTTAATGATGTTAATCTGAAATCCTGAAACAGCTTAGGGCGTTTTATTTTAATTCAGTTCACTGTTCTTTTGTTTCGTTCATATGTTCCTCTAATTAGCATATCTCTCAGGGATTTATTTGTTTTATTTATTAACTCATATAACATGTTTAATACAAGAGGTGGAGATCAACAGAGTGATTTAAAAGTGAGAAATATATAAAAACGTAAGCTCTGGCTGGAACAGTTATTTTAGGTCATATTTAAATTTTCTACTGAGTAGCTCTCGATTATTTATTAAACTTAAAAAAGAAATCAGTCTGTGCTGTCTTCACCACACAGTCTTTTCACAAAAGAATGCGCCTCTAGAAATGTGTGGTGGTGTCTGTATCTGCAGAGACCATGCCTTCTGCCTGTGCTTGATTTTCTGCTGCCTTGCTGTGATGGGAAGGTTTCTGAACATCAGCCAATGTTCTGCATTGTCTAGCCCCCAGCCAACTACAGCGTGACGTTGGGGCTCTATAAAAGCGTAGCCACCAGGTTACATCTGTCTCTGTTTCTCCACGGTCTCCTCTGCTGTCTCTGTCTGTCGTGAAGAGGCAGGTTATGCAACATCCAGGTTGTGCAGAGGTGTAGACGTAACCGTATGTGTTTTAGAATGCAAACGCTGTGCAGCAATCAAAAAATAGCTTTTTCATTGCTCTGTTCGCACTAACCGCCAACAATTAATCCTGTCAATCTTCAGCAAAGTTACGTGAAACATGTTGAGATCAGAACACTGTTGAGGACAATCTACAGGTTTTAGCCATTTAATCATTTGAGCTCTGTTTCATATACAGCTTTAAGGGTTGTGGGTGTGGTTTTGAGCACTGTATGGATCCTTGGAGGTCATACTGCACAAGAAGATGTTATTTATTGATTGATTGATTTCTATTATCAGGTTTCTTAGTGAGAACTTGATATCCTCCCTTAGCCCTGGTGTGTTCAGGGATCTCCATCAGTTAGAGTGGCTGTGAGTATTTCACACACCCACACACACGCATGCACATATGAACCTACAGGATGTTATTGTTATTTGTACTCTGTATGCGAATTTAGATGGAAAGACACTGTGTGATTGTTAAAATATACAAAAGCACACATAGTAGTTCTGGCAGCATCTGTGTGGGATTGTCATGTTCTTGTCTACGTCTTGTCTGGCTTATTTTGAAAGTTTCGGAATAAATGCCTGTTTTATATGTACATGTGCGTCATTGTGCACATCTGGAATTAGATTTAATTTTTGATTTGTGGTTTAAAGTCCCTCCTGAAAACAAATCCCCTCAATGTGCTTAAAATCATCTTAGTGGTGTGGAAAGCTGGGAGCACTGTTTTTATTTGTACCCATAACGAATTATAAATTATGGGCAGCTGTGTGAATTGATTTTTATTTTCCCCATGAAATTGAAGTGCACCATAGAATAAAAAATAAACTGTGTTCATCACATGAGTTGAAGAGCTTAGGGAGGTGAATTATTTTTGTTATTAGGCCAAAGATTAAAACTGTGCCCATTGTTTTAGGCCTCTAGCGGGATACAGATCTTAAGTTTATCATGTCTGTCAACCTAACACTTAAAGGCTGCTAGCATCCTTGGCTGCTTAGCAAAAGTCCAAATATGGCAACCAACCATATACAAGAACATTTTAGAAAGGCCTGTTAAACTCTATACTTGACCATAAACAGTAGGATTAAATGCCATCAGTGTTAATTTACGGTACACTATAGGTCAGCAGTGAGTATTAAGTGGTGGTAAGTTGGCTGTGTGTGTGTGTGTGTGTGTGTGTGTGTGTGTGTGTGTGGACTTGCTGTCAGACAATGCATAATGTCTGTTCTGTGATTTCTCTTACTCTGATTTCTTATTCAATTTGTTGCTAAGAATTAGCTAAGAATATTCATACAGCTCTCATGCCTGTATGGTAAATATGAAGCTACAGCTGGTTAGCTTAGCTTAGCATCAAGACTGGATGCAGATGGAAATGGAAAGCCTGTCTCTGTGAAAGTTGAAAAAATATATATAATTGTGAGCACCTCTTACTAATTAACATTTTAAACCTCGTTAGCATGAACCGCAGCCAGCAGCCCATCATTCCAGTCTTTATGCTAAGCTGAGCTAATCACCTTCTGGCTGCAACTTCATGTTTAGTGTACAGACGTGGAGAGTGGAATCAATCTTCTTGTCCAATTCTTGGCAAGAGAGCACATGAGCCCATTTTCTAGGATTTTGACCTAATCTTAAAAGTAATAATAATAATAAAATATGAAAATGTCAAATGATTGCACAATTTAAGTGGTTTGTTTGCTGTTCCAGGATGTTGGATCATAACCCACTAAGCAGCTTGTCCAGGGATACTTTCATTGGGCTGCAGTCTCTCATATACCTGTGAGTTTCATTGCTTCTCTTCAAGATCTTCTCTTTTAGTGCTGACTGCTTCCTTATAAGAAATTAATTTCAACATTTTTCAAGTTCTCTGAGGTGAGAAATGTATGAGATTTCAGTTGCGTTTATATGGGTAGGCTGTTCAGTATAGGATGATCAACATTTAATCTGACCACAAATATACATGTCTGTTAGTTCTTACATTGTAGGTCCATGTACAACAGTCCATATAGGATAACACTTGGAAATGTACCACTCATTTAGGCCCATGTGTTTTGTTTGACTTTTAATCATGCTGGAAATTTTTCCAAATTGGGAATCATTCTAATGTCATGACTCGTGACATTACGATGTCACGAGTCATGACATGCAATCAGACTGTGTGGCTGATTGATTATAATGATTTTTAATCCATAAGGGTGAACATTTTCCAAAACAATATTGTGTCTATCATTAGAGCCCTTTGAAATTGTCAATCATTCTTCGGTAACCAAATCACATTTAAAATCATGCTACATTATAATCGTTACGATTGCTGCACATCGCACCAGCAGCCTGTTCTGCTTGCAGGTTAACATTCACATTCATGTGCTGAACAGGGTTATGAATTGGTCTGGTCTAGACTAGTATATCTCTACTTCTGCCGACTAGCTCAGGTAGTAACATTTAATCAACTAGTCGACTAATTGCATGCATCCTTACTCAAAAAACTCATATGAGATTGGGAGCTTTCATGCCCTTCAGATTTCCTCAGTTATACTTGAAGACATTGCTCGGGTCTTTGTGTTATAAAGGATGAACCACTGAGTCAGTTGAATCTTACAATAGATGTCAATATATTAGTCTCTGCTGGCAATTTGGTTTTGTTTGCATAATGAAAAGATAATAATGAATAGTTAAATAAGTCTAGCAGACAGTAAGTCTCCCAGAAATGCCCTTCAGTAGCCTTTAGTACCTTTTGCCCTTTTTTTTTCTTTGAAAAATTCACATCCACGCTTGTTTCCATCTGCGCTTCTGACCCTGTTGCTTGCTATCATCGTGTCTCTCCTCTCCATTCGCTCTGCTTTGCTGACCTGGCTCGAATCAGCCTGCACTATTGTTCTTTATACAACAGCGAGGCTTGGACATTTCGGTCGTTTCTGCTGTCTTTGTTCGTGTCCCATCTCTTAACCCTGTCATCTGCTTCACATCTGTCTGCCCGCAGTTCATCTCTCCAATTGACACAGTCTCTTTGTGTTTTAATTTCAACAGGCATCGATTTCAGTATAAGTCTTTTTAATGTTGATGCCTGAAAGATAAAAGCCCTTTAAATGTGCTCTCAGTCTGAGTGTTTGTACCTCCCGGGAGTGAGACAGAAGTGACCATATGTCCCTCTTTTCATTTCCTACATTTATCTTTGGAATCAGAGGAAAGTCCCTCTGCTTCGTCTCTCCTCACATATCAGAGTCTGTTTATGATCTGAAAACTGTGGAAGCTGACATGTGCCAACTCTACTGTAACTGATTTACTCCATTTAGTTAAAAGGCCATATCAGAGGTATTTGATGTGTTATCCTTTGAATTACAGATCACACACTTGCATTTATTGCTACCATTTTTCAAAGCAAAGGCTTTTTAGACTGATTTCCTACCTTCCAGGCAAACATTTCTGTTCATTTCACCATTTGCTGAGACTTGCAAGTCACATATTGCAGTGAATTAAATGTTTAATCAATTATTGTTTGATAATGCGGTTGGAAGCAGGTATCATTTGAAAAAGCTGTTCATTCTTAATGCGCTCATTTGCTACAACATCAGAGATTTGGAGGGATGACTAACAAAAGTAATATACGGACATCACAGAAAAATAATTTACATTTGGTTAGTTTTTACATTAATAGGTTTGGCAACTTTTAATCCACAGATGTTGAATAAATCAACAGGGGCATTTGTCAGAGCAGTCCCTTCTGGAAAAATGTATCATGCCAGTGTTAACATGGTGACTTTGACATGAAATAAAGTTGACAAAATGCTCATTGTAATTAGTCAACTTAATCTCAAACATGTTTAAGCCTCTCAAAGTTGATTTTCACATGAAATTAAGGAAAATCAGCTGGAAGGATTATGTATTGTATCATGCACTAGTCTTCCTTGATACTGTTGTAATTACACTGGCAGACATGGGATTCCTTCTTTTTTATTTATACTTAAAGTGTTACTGTTTGAAGTTAACCGCACAATATGTTCATGTAGTGAAATCAGCCAGTTGCACACGACTGACATTTAATTTCCTGGCATACAAGTTGTAAGTCAGAGTGTGTTACATCTTCTCCGTAATGATGGGAACTCCAGCTGTGTAGAGTTTTGCAGTAACTTTTCTTTATTCTTTCTCTTGTCAGATCCATGGTGGACACCTCACTGCAGCAACTTCCTCACCCGAGTTTCTGTCAACACATGCCTGCTTTGGACTGGCTGTGAGTCTAACCTGACGATGTACTTGTGTGTGTACGACAAGTGTGTGATTCAGTAGATGACTGTGCTGCAGATTTTACCAGACACAGAGGTGTGTGTGTGTGTGTGTGTGTGTGTATAGAGACAGAGGTAGATGGAGGTGACAGGGGCTTGTGTAGCTTGACAGTCTGAAGCTCAGATGAATGGTCCTCCTCACTGCTTGGGGGGATGGAGTGTCCTCAGCTGACGTTAGTGTGGTCAGTCAGCTCGACCAGCTATTCTTGCTCAGTGAGTTCCAAGTGAAGAGTTCTGACTGGAGAGCTCCTGTCGGATGAGTCTAATAATGACCTCATGTTATCTGTAGGTTATCAGCAGCAGAGTTATCAGCACTCATACACAGTCCACTTATGTAATTTCCAGAGCAACCAAAGCCTGACTGTGGTATATTTTTCTCTTTTACATACCTGCAAATACCTAATAAGTATGATATTTTATACTATATTCTACTGTAATGTTCTTTTTGAATAAACATGAATAGAAGTAAATGTTAATTCTGGCATAATCAAATAGACTCACACAGCTCCACGTGTGTTTGTGTCTGCTTACCCTATTATTTTTTCTGCTTTCAGGGACCTTGAGGGAAACCAAATTCAAACTCTCAACTACTCTATCTTGAAGACCTGCAGCAAGCTTGAGGTTCTGTGAGTATCCCACTCTGTAACTTAAAAGCCTAAATGCTTAAAACACAATTGCATTTAGCAGTTTACACAAATCATTAGGAATGTTTCCATTTCCATTTCTTTCAGGGAGTTTACCAAAAGATGAAATACAGATTATTTGCAGTTGCATCTGCTGAGAGATGAAACACAACAGATTTCTTGCATAAGACATCTACCCTACATCAGTTGTTTATTCAGCAATTGAATTAAATTAAATTAAATTGAACTCTTAGTCTCAGTAAATGGAATTTGTGGTGGACTATCCCTGAGAATCTCAGAGTATCTCTGGACTCCCTAAAGACTCAGTGTTTCGTAAGCCCAATCTGGTTTCCATGTTCTTTTTCTGTTTTGTATTTAACATCAGAGTTTGGTCACTTTGATATGGAGTAATAATGATCTAGACAACCCGAATTGAGCTGAAGTGTGAATTCTTAAAAAATTTTTAAATTAAAATTGTATTTCCATTGACAAACTATGGTGATCGACAAGTACAGACGTGCTGCATATGTAGACGGGTGCTGCAAATACGGAAATGCGCTGCATATAAGAAACAGATGCAAAAGCACAACGCTGCAAATACAGAAACGTGCTGCATAAACAGAAACGTGCGGCAAATACAGAAAGGCACTGCAAATAAGAAAAACAAATGCAAAACGCTACATATCCATTCATACAACGGAAGTGCTCCAGGCCTCTAGGGGCAGTGTTGAGCTTCCACCCGAGAGACAGACAACGGATGTATAAACGTGTGGAGCAGAGGAGTACATGACAAGAAGAAAGTTACTAGGATGATGAGGGTCAGAGGGGGTTTGAAAGGCTGAGATGCTGATTTTAGCCCTTGTCTTGTCACAATGAATATCAAAGGAAAGGAACATAAAATTAGACCTAAATGACAGTTTTCAGACAGAGAAAAATGTACCCTGACTCAACCTACTGATAGTCCTAAATTATCAAATAAAAGGATTTGAGACTTTTTGTAGTTTGGCTCTTATTGTCTGACAGACAGGTAGAGAACACACTTCACATTAGTTGTGATTCATTGTTATGCTAAATGTAATATCTTCATCAGCATTTACAGCCGTCATTTAAATGCCGTGCTGTCTTTCATTCTGCTGGAGGCAGAGAAATGGCTTCATACACCAGCTCGTCTTAAAGAGGAAAGCTTCTCTGGTTGTATATTGAGTTTAGCCTTCAGGTGGATCAGAGATTAAGAGGAGTAATACACACACACACTTGCACCACTTTGTGTGTGATTCCCTGCCACCCAGCATTTTTTAAAAAATTGGTGATTTCTGAATAGACAGATGAAAATCACTTCACAAATTTTGGTCGCCTCTCTGCTGCAGGATGAGCGTAACATTTGTGCAGTATGTCAGTCAGCAAGCTAAGTAATTTTTTTTTTATTAAATGCACCTTTTTCAGCTTGAGCTGTTTGATTTAAAGTTGAGTCAGTGTCAACAGGAGCACTGTGGGAATTGGGGGAATTGGTAGCCATATCTTTAGATATGGCAACAAATGAGTTTGTACCCTGATCCAAAAGGGATTTAAGACAGGGACTGTTTGCACATGATGTCTGACAGCAGTTCTGTCCTATTCAGATTACTGATGGACAACAGGATCAGAAGAGTTCCTGAAAACACCTTCCAGTCTCTGTGGAAACTGGCTGAGCTGTAAGTGACAGCTGGTTTGTTTGTATCTTTATCATCCAGGTCACATGATCATTTAATTTAATGCAGGATGAAACGTCTAATGAGTTATGAATTGAGCAAACTACGAATGCACCGAAATCTGCATGTTTCTAATTTTGCTTTTGTCTGTCTCCTTTACTGTTTAGGAATCTGTCCAGCAACAGGATACGGGAGCTGCCAAAAAACACCTTTAAAAACCTCTCCAAGTCCCTCCTTAAATTGTGAGTAACTGATTTCTTTGCTAAGAGGAGAGGTGTCCCTCCTGATATGAGGATTATAGGAGGGGATTAGGGTAAAACTGAGTACATTAATCATCAAAACACTTCTTCAGCTTTATGGTTGGATTCAGAGAACATTACTTTATCTTGTTAATTCCTCCTGTAGGAAGTAAACTCAGAAACTTAAACATTACACACAGTATCACGCAAAAGAGAAACATTTTAGGCTTATGGTGGACTTTGCTGTCAGAGATGTTATTGTTGTGCTGTATAAACAAAACTAAAAAAAAAATGGCCCACGAAGCAACATTTAGCCCTCGGCTTACTTACCTTATTTCCAGTTTGTGCCACTTTATACTTGAAATCCATAACATATTGGACTAAATTAGTGTACTTTTTACTTTATTTACTCAATTTCTAATCAACTCAATTTCAGTGGGTCATCAGTTAGGACTACAAGTATTTTAAGATTTCTACAGAACCCTGTATGTGTATTGTAATGGTGAACACTCACAGGATCCATTTTTCAGCTAAAAGACTACTTTTGATACATCGAGTACATTTTTTATTATCCATGTGTAACCGTGAACAGAAATAGCAAAAATGGAGCGAATGGTGCTGGTTCGATGTAAACTGTTGAAATTCTTTGCATCTTCGCGTCCAAAACAACATTAAGGACAAAAAAGTGGCAGAAATCTGAAGGTCCTATACATGTTTCTGAAAAACAACGGCCGATGATCTCAGTGATTAAAGTGTCCGTTATGTTTGAATAGACCTTTTTCACATTTGAACTGTTTGTCAGTTTTCTGTAGACATTAACTCGCCGTTAATGTCTACCAGCATGCAACAACAGCAGGACTCAAGAAACGACACACCTGAGAAAACAAAAAAGCAGCCATTGATAATATTAACACATATTGTATTTGGTTTGTGTTTGTGTTAGTTTGTGTCTGGTCTGTCAAGCTGGTAAATGGAGCTAAAGAGCAGGTGGTGAATTGAATTTGTTATTTCTGGTTGGATGTTGCTCAGAGTGAACGACTGTGCTGCTGTCTGTTTCAAAGCAAGTCCAACGTCAGTCTGTGAATACTGTGAATATTTAGCTTACCATAACTTCACCCATCAGCATTTCAAGACCTGTTGCTAACAAAACCGAGGATCTTTAAAACATGTGTATTATGTCAGTGTTTCATCTCAGTCAGCTCACATTGCTTGACATCAATTTTCCAACACTTTATTGCAAGGATCAACATCACATTTATTTCTCTTTCTTGTCTTGAGTTGTGCAGCTTTGTCAAAACTTAACCAAGAGGTGACATTTCAGACCGCATGACACACACAGAGTGTAGTAAAATTCACTTCAGAATATGATGTTCCAGTAGATGATGATGATGATGATGATCCCTCCATCCACACATTCACAAACACACAACCACACACACACACACACACACAGGTAAACACACACAGAAAACGAAAAAGAAACAGACGGAGGTTGTTGCATTATTGATTCATGAAACGAACTGGCAATTTGCTCTTGTAACGAGCAATCCCACTCTTGTGATGAGATTCCTTTGGCACGGCGATTATCCTGCACAGCCTGCACCGACATTTTTTTTTTTTAGTATGAGATACTGAAAAGCGATGTAATGCTGTTTAGTTTGAATTTGCTTGGAGCTAACTTGGAATATGCAGCTAGCTACAAGCATGTCAATGTTAAGTCTCTCTCCATATTGTGAGAATAACTCTAAACCTGTAATGTTTATGTGTTTGTGGTTGAAATGTTTCTGAAGTCACATTGAAAACAACAATAACATATTTATAGTCTCATGTGAAGGGCTGTTTACCCGGGCCTGATGTGTAAACACAATATTGTGTTCGTCCTTATCCTTCATCTTTGGCAAAACTGAAATACAAACTGTTTGAGCCAAACGTAACAGCCTTGGGGTCATCTTTAGACATACATGTCATGATGTAGTAATGAAGTTCAGCTGAGGATAAGACACGAAGTCTTTCGAACAGTCAGAATTGAATGCGAATTACACATTACAGTCAGTATAACAGGGAGGATGTTATATATTTCTTAAAATACACAAATATATAATTCACTCTGTAGCCAGTGTGAGGTGTAACACAGAAAGTCTTAGTCTGTTTTTTTGTTACAAAATGACAAAAAATATTCGAATTTCACTGTCAGCGTCTGTTTCTTGTTGCAGAAATATTTCCTACAATCCCCTTCTCCGCATTCACCCGAGCCACTTCAACCACCTGACACATCTTCAGTCTCTGTAAGTACTCACACACACACACACACACACACACACACACACACACACACTCCAAGAAACTGTGCAGTGGTGAAATATGCTCTGGTTCCTATAGGGCTCTTGAAGGGATAGAGATTCCTGATATACAGACGAAGATGTTCCTACCTATGAAAAACCTTTCCCACATGTACGTACAAATCCTACAGATATCATAATCTTGACGTGTCTGCTGTCACTGAACATTCAAACAGGATGTCTGTTTATCTTTTTATTCCCTTTATGTGTCTTCCACTGCTCCCTTCTATATTATTATATTGTTATTTCCACCTTTCCTCTACCAGCTACTTTAAGAAGTTCCAGTACTGCTCCTACGCACCTCATGTGAGGTCCTGTAAGCCCAACACAGACGGCATATCTTCCTTCGAGGACCTGCTGGCCAACATGGTGCTGCGGGTGTCTGTTTGGGTCATGGCCTTCATTACATGCTTTGGTAATCTCTTAGTCATCGGTATGAGGTCACTGATACGAGCTGAGAACAACCTGCATGCTGCCTGCATCAAAGTCCTCTGCTGTGAGTAATCACACGCCATCCTGTCTTAAAAAGTGTACATTGTGTATGTGTGCAGAAATGCTTTAATATGCATGCATTTGACTATGTATGTAAGGGCTGTTATAAACTCTAACACCAACAATGCTATTTAAAAGAAAAAAAAAACAACAACACAAAGACAGAAAAAATAGAGGATGTGGAATTAAAAACTCTTGGAAATGAAACTGAAATAGCACATTAACGAAAGTAAGTCTTCAATATGCTATTTAAATAAATGAAGACAGGTAGCTTGGGTCCAGACCTCTGAGTCACTGCTCACATCTCTACTTTCTGCTTTCAGCGAATGATGAAGTGACAGGCCAGGAGACAAATGGTCCTGTAGGGAGATAAAAGTCACTGTTTTCCAAGACCAACCTCATGTTTGTCTGAAATTAAAAACATTTCGAAATCAGCTGTGAATTGAGGCATCAGAAAGAGCAAAAACACACCATTTGCAGCCTTGGAAACTTTTGATATCTGCTGCAACACTGCAGTAATTAAGTGTGGAAAGAAGAAATAGGTTTCTTTTTTTGTTACATGGAGTATATAAGTATAAAATGCTCGCAGTGATGAAGAGATCACAACTTGCCGGCGTGTAGAGTTTAGTGTCTTTGAGAGCTCACACAACTTTTCTTAGGCTGAAATTTCCTTTCAGACCAAGTAAACTGTATTATTGTTGGAGTTTTCCTGTTACTCTTGCAATTATTAGTATTATTACATGTTAAATTGAGGCAAGGGTGATAAATAAATATAAGGGATTGTAACAATAAACAAAACACTAATCTTATAACAAGAACCTTAAGTGAGACAAATTTCCATTTCATTTTTAATATCTTGGATAAGATTAATAGTCTTGAAATATATAAATATAAATTCAATGTTAAAAAAAAAAGACTTGAGCTGTTATTAAGTTTAATTTGAAAATCACCAGCAATAAAAAGCCACCAACCAACAAAGTTGGCTACACATAACACTGCTGCTTAAATCAACAGTAAGCACTTCAAAAGACAGAACATTTTTAACAGGGATGGAGGTGCTCCTAAGAGTGCTTTTCTACAAAACATCCACACACTCATTGTTTTTTAATGTACATTTTGACTACTTTCCTTCATTCTGCACCATTTATCTCTTATTTCTACTTTGTATTTGCTCCATTTTATATTGTCAGTCAGTTACCATTTCTTTAGCTCCACCGTGTCTGCTTTTCTTATAACTTAAATATTTCCTAGCCCCCTCTAATCCTTCCCTCTCTTACTCCCTCTCTCTGTGCCAGTTGCTCCTCTTCCCTTCTCTTTGTATTCATCCTCCAGGCTTCACTCCCTTCACTGCATTCTCTCACCTGTATTCAGGACACGTCTTTTTAAACAATACCGTAGCTTGAACCCTTGAAGAAAAAAAAAGGAGTCGGCATGTTTTTGCGTTATTCTTATTTCTTATTTTGTCTTGCATTAACCCAGTTACTTACATACTTTCTCATCCAGTCGCACACACAAACACACAGCCACATCCCATGCAGGAGATTACTCTCGGGACGGTAGGAATAATGATCTGAGCTATATTTGGAGTCTGGCTTCAGTATAGCACCCCTCTCTTGATAAAAGCTCTTTAATTCGTCATCTCTTATCGTTCAGGTGCAGACTGCCTCATGGGTGTGTACCTTTTCTTCGTTGGGGTGTTTGATGTAAAATTTCGTGGGCAGTACAATCGTAACGCCCTGCTCTGGATGGAGAGTGTGGAGTGTCGGACCATCGGATTCCTGGCCATGCTCTCCTCAGAGGTAACTTTGATCATGTATGCATACTAACCCTAACCCAACCTGTAATGCACAATAAAACGTACTCACTACAAGATATGTCCAAGGTATATTTATATTCTTTTTAAAGCTGTCAATACCAGCCTCTGCTGCTGGTTCTGCACTGAGGTTAAGAGGGAGAATTTGATTGTCATGCATTTCTGCTTGTAGTGCTTTGTTATATGCCTACAAAGAGTGACATTTTGAGAGCCTATGTACGCTAAACATGAAGTATGCTGGTCTGATTTTTCTCTCCTGATACCTCCACCCAGGGTATCTGAGCATCCAAAACCACTTCACAGTCTCCACTCTTTCAGTGGTTGGAGCTCACTGGAATCATTTTTAATTTCTAATGTGATATTATATTGACATTGACTGAAAACTGTTTTTTAAGGGCCCTTGTGCAGTTTTTCCTCATTATTGGAGCACTATTGTGCACAGTCATGAAGATTTAATGTTTTGCTTAGGGGCGGTTGATGGCGTTAACATGTAAAAAAAATGTATCAATGTGCCTACAAATGTGGTGGAAAAAGCTTGCAGAAATCAAAAATGCACATAAACAATGTGCAAAAAAAGTTTTGTGTAATAAGGAGATTGCTTTTAGTAATTGACTCTCAAGTCTCCAATTGCTTTAACAAAAGCACTTAAATGCACCAACAAGGAGGAGTTTTCAGTCGCTCATTGCTCGCCGCTGTGCTAATGCACTGAAAATCACAATAATGTGCCGGTGTGGTAATTATAAGTCATATTAGCTTCAGCTGAACCCAGTGTCTGTGTGTGGTAACATGGTGTTACTGTCATTTAAAACATGTTCCTTTAGGATTAACATTGTTTTCCCTCAGGTGTCTGTTCTCCTCCTCACCTACCTGACTCTGGAGAAGTTCCTGGTCATTGTCTTCCCCTTCAGCAACCTGCGACCAAGCAAACTTCAGACTGGAGTGAGTTACCTATCCCTTTAGTTTCTTGTGCTGATTTATACAGAAGAAAATCTCTAAAGAAACAAATGAAGTGCTTAGTGCTCACTTCAGTTTTTTGGTATGCAAAATAATCTTAGAAACTGATGGTGTGAAGACCATCCGTGTGCTCTTCTGTAGCAGTTTTGAAAGGAATGAGTTATTATCAGGCAAGTGTTCTGCTAAAACACTCTTTGGCTTTTGTTGTAGCTACCTTTAGAAAGAGATGAATTATATTATATTGCAGAGCAGGTCCTAATTACAGCAAAGTAGAGCGAGAAAAGATGTTTAATGAGTGTGTGTGTTTGTAGCATCGCAGCCATGTGTCACAGGGTGTTCGCAAAGCAATGTTTTATTTTTAGATAGCTACGATAATATATATAAATGACACTACACTAATTCTATGAGTATGAATAAGCCAAAGAAATCTGCTGTCAGTTGACTCACCTTATGTGTGTGTGTGTGATTAATTAGGAATTAATTATTGAAGAGTCTCATTAAACCAGCTCTTAACTTGTGACACACCCTTTAGGAGGGAAGGGTTCACACTAGAAACACTCAGTCATATTCATGCAGGTGTACACTTTTCACGACTATCTGCTGATATGCTCGTGCCAAAGCATTTAAGTTGTTGCACCTTTCTCTACCACGCCAACCTTTTCTTTATGTGCTGTAGTTTTTGTTCTTGTTTACTGATCTAAGATCTAATTTTCCTTTTAGATAAGGAAGACTGTTTCTCTAGCTAAGCCCTCGTTGCACAAACAGGGCAGTTTCAGCCAAATCGATCTGGTGAAGGTACAGCCTGAAACAGCTTGTCAGTCAGCAGCAGACATTAAGACTTACATAAATGTTTTTGAAGCAAGATCTGGTCAATTTAAAAATCATTTATCTTACATTGTGGGCTTGGAAGACAGCTCTGTTAGAAATCCTAACAGCATGTTTCATGTCCCTGCTGCAAGGTGGTCCTGGCCTCTATCTGGCTACTGGGGTTCATTATTGCTGCTGTGCCCCTAATGAATGAGGACGTGTTTGGAAACTACTATGGACGTAATGGGGTGTGCTTTCCCCTGCACTCTGACAGGCAAGAAAAGCCTACTGCCAAAGGATATTCAACAGGCATTTTTCTGGGTAAATTAAAGAAACACAACAGCTTATTTTGTAGTGAATGCTAATTTTAGTAATGTGCAAGAAAAAAAAAAGTTGTTCGTAAGCTGTTTTAGTTTGTTGTTTTAAGATAAGAACTTTATTGATCCCGCAGATATATTGCACACCAAGATTAAATATTGAGCTTTGAATCAAATAAGCAATCCTGTCATCTTGAACATTTCAAGAGCAACCTGATCCCATTTCAATTGGCTTTGTTACAAAATCAACAAACAGAGCAGGAAACAGCTCTGCAGCTTAGATTGGGTTATTACACAGCCGATTTTATAGCTCAATCAACAATGCGCAGTTAGTCTGGGATCTTATTTCTCCATGTTCTCACTTAAGACCCATAGATGAATGAATTATGGGGATAATCTGTCTTAAAGGCTGCCAGCATTTACATCACTAGGCTGTTAGGTTGTTGTTAGAATCCTGTGAAATAATTCACAAGCTGCCAGTTTGTCACTGATCATCACTTTTTTGAGTGCACAATAAACATGCCTGTGCACATATATGCATGTTTGAGGAAGATATATATTGTCCCTACCTCTGTTGTATGCACATTTGTTTAAAGTTACTCACTTGATTCACTTAGGTCTTTACTTAGATACATGTACATGTTTGTAGTGTTTTACTTTTATGCTACTTTAGCTACTTTATACTATATGTCAGACAATAGTGGAATGATTACTAATTACTTTTCAGACATGAGTTATTTACATTACAGTCCATTATTAACGATTAAAACAGTGGTTCCCAACCTTTTTACCGGGTGACCCCTCACAAAAATCAGTGTTTAGCTGGGGCTTCTTGTCATCTTTCAGATGATCAAAAATGCTGCACCACAGCCTGCCACAACTTTAACATGATGCTCAAACATTGGCTCTCATGTCATCTTTAATAATAAATCAGTCACAGTATAAGTACTTTGCCTTTAATATGTGTAAGCACATTTTGCTGCTAATACTTCTGTACTAAAGTAGAATTTTGAATGCTGGACTTTTACTCATAATTAAACTTTCATGTGTTGTGCGCTTTTACTTGAATGAAGGATGAATATTTCCTCCACCACTGCATTTATGTGTGTGAATTCTTTAGGTCTAAACCTGGTGGCATTCCTGGTGATTGTCTTCTCCTACTCCAGCATGTTCTACTCCATCTATAAAACTGGCATAAATGCGACAGACTTGAGGAGCAGGCTGCACAGAGATGTGGCTGTGGCCAACAGGTTTTTCTTTATAGTGTTCTCTGATGCCCTCTGCTGGATCCCCATATTTTTGGTGAAAGTACTGTCACTACTGGAGGTAGAGATACCTGGTAAGAAATTAAACCACTCTGTGTGTGAATTTAACATCTCATGAAGCACCCTGCCACACATTAATGATCTGTTTGAACCCTGAATATAAGGATCAGCATAACGCAAAGCCTCCACAGGCATGCAATTAAAAATGTGTCCAACTTTCTTGTCGTTCTCCTTCAGGCACCATCTCCAGCTGGGTGGTCATCTTCATCCTTCCCATCAACAGCGCATTGAACCCCATCCTGTACACCTTGACCACCAGCTTCTTCAGAGAGCAGGTGGAAGTCTTACTTTGTCGCTGGCAGAGAAGACACACCTTGAAAAAAGACCGCAAAAGCCTCACCTCCTCCACAATCTTCATGGAGACCCCACGGGTTCCTTGCTACCAGCTACCAGCCTACCTCCAGCGGGTATCTCTTAGCGGCGCAGATCCTCGCTACGCCTGAGTGAGGCAGGAAGTGTCCTGCCAGTCTGTAAACTACGGGTTGAGGACCTGTAACTGGTTAAATCTTAAGGCTCCGACATGACAGCACCATTTGTGTGTTTTGACAAGAATGACCCGCCACTGGAACATGATCAACTTTCGCTGAGCTGTCTCATCACGCTCTGACACACGCCACATTTGTAAAAACGACCACAGTTAGACACTTTTGTCCAAGGCAGTTTTAGCTTTTTCCCTCACGCATACACAGTGAGCACGTTTGGGTCATTTCCACATGTGAGAATGAGGAGCTACAGAGGAAACCACCAATTTTACAAATAGCAAATGACTCTCCATACCACTCAGCTCCGTACCGCTCCATTAAAAACTTAATGGAATTGTGATCTGTAAATGGAAAGTCAAACTGAATTTTGAATTGTGAACAACTGAATTGTGGATGATTGGAATAAGCTTATTGATGTCAAGTTAAGTCAAGCCGAAAAAGTGCTATTTGTGTTTTTATAGAATACATAATGTTCAAAATTTTTACTTTAGGGTTTGAGAGAGAACTTGGAAACGAGCAGCCAAATATCCGACAGACTGTTTTCTATGACGTGACTGACTTAAAAATGAAGTTCATCTCATGTACCGCTCATAATCATTCTGAGCTGAGAAATAGGTTCAAGGATAAATGGTTTCATTCTCAGCAAAAACAACTATTGAGTCTTGGACTGCATAAAATGTAGTGCGCCAGACATTGTTCATGGGATTATAATTTTAGCATAACTCAAATGAAAATGCAGATCAGCCATTGCATTTATTTTGATGTAATGTGCACAAAAACCGAGATGAATGTGAAATTCAAATGCCAAAATCCAGCTCACATTTTGTCTACCAGTTTTAATGCAAATGCAAACTCAATGTTACATTTCTTTTTAACATCTTCTGAGATGCAATTTAAATTAAATCAATGACACAGTCAAAGGTATACATTTATTATGCTGTCCAAATAATCCATGACATTTGAGGATGCTCTCTGCCTCATCCTCCTGCATTTCTGCTTCTTGTCTTTGCTTGTGCTCATCTTCTCTTTCTGATAATTTATCTTTGGTGTATCAGTTGTTTTGGGTTTTGTTTTGGGTCCGGTAAGTTTTCCTCGTTAGATTTCCTTCTGTAATACCCGTTTTCCGCAGCCTCTTCTGCATACAAATGTGGAACAGATGGTGCAAAGCTTTGTAGCAATGCATCTTAGCATGACGTGTGATCATGGAAATTATGAAATAAATGCCAAAAATGCTGTTAATTCATGCAACAAATTGGATAACAAAATATTTAACTGTGAGCTTAAAGATAATTTTTGGTATAAATCATAAAAACTAATAACTTTAATATAATAATATTTTTAATAATTATTCTTTTCACTTTCACACTGCCAATATTAAATGTCATGTGGAGTGTGTAAAAATTACAGTATTATCTGGGATTCTGCATTGGGAACTATGACAAAATGTTAAAATGAAATGCACGTTGCAATGAGAATTCTGATTACTTAAGGTAGGATTGTAATTAACGTGCACAAGGAACTTAAAGCTTAAATGTAAATTGCCACATATTACTGCATTGCAGCACCAGCATTTCAGACCAAAAATGAAATGTGCTTGTTCAAGATTCAAGATTTTGTTAATGCACGGCCTATTTTTCACTTAAAATACTTTGAAAAACATTTAACTCTACGGTGACCTGCACACACTAACATTCATGCACGAAACCTACCGAAACAGTGAAGCTCAGATTACAACATTCAGAGGGAGTGTGACGTCTTTCTCTGTCCAGGACGCCATTACTCCACTATATCTTTAAGTAGTAAATAGGTGTTTGCCGCTATATTAATGCTCAAATTATCACATATTCAACCTTCAATGAAAAAGTGAGATAAAGGGAATTCACCATCGACAGTCACTGAATGTTAGGCGAGGCAACAGTTTCCTGCTTCCCACCGACTGTAAATTGACGCCTATTTTTGCCATAGTCTTTATGATTTGATATAATAAATGTAATCTGAAATTTCTGTGATGTTTTGTACTGTGCACTCCATTTTCATGCACAGTATGTGTTCTCACTAATTGCGATATGAAATACATGAGGAATTTGATTAATTCATTTTTCTCTTGTCACACTGCTTGACATGACTGCTCCTTCACTCATGTTTCTATTTTTACTTTTTTATACTGATATATAATATTATGCCTTTGTTTATGCTACCTTGAAATTGTGGCTTTAATTCAGTGACAATCACCAACAACTAGATCATGGTTAGAGAGGAACAAAGCAATGAATGCTATTCAGGTGAAGAGAAAGGGTGGTTTAATGATTGCACAAAGTTCAGAAAAGTATGCCGAGCGGTGGAACCATCTTTGATGAAATAAGGAAAATCATTTGTTATTATGCTTTGCAGATGTGGATATGTTTATTTTGTTTATTGGTTTTTTTTTATATTTGGCAAAGGAGACTGTCTTCTTTGTGTATGCTCTTTCTATCAGTGTGGTTGCTGGAGTCAGGTTTTGTGTTTATTGGTCTCCCCACACAGATGGCCCTTTGATTGAAATAATAAAAAGACCTGAACAAACTTGAAGTACACTTGAGCATTTTTACGATTTGTGTGGACGATAAACTATTCATTAAGGATACTTTTAATTTGAAAGGGACACAGCTAACAAGTGTGGGTGCACTTACTTTATAAAGGAGCCAAGATGATTACTAAACTTGTATACACACACACACACACACAGGCACAACGTGCTGAGTAAGCAATTGTGTTCTAAACTTATTAAAGCTCCATAATTGCACCCAGCATAGATGAATCTGTCCCACTTCTCCATGGACTTTAGCTAGTACTTGTGCTGCCATATAGGACAGTAACATTTTAATTCAGATTGAACTCATCTCTCATCAGAATGTCTAAAATGTTTTAAATCTTGTATCATAATCTTAATCTTCAAAGTAGCTATAGTTACAAAAGTCAAATAGGTGCAGTGGAGTATAAGTAGTCTAAAAAGTAGCATAAAATAAAATATCTATGAACAAATGAACATATAGTCAAATCATATGATCACTTGTTAAACAGAAGTGTAGGAATGAAGTATTGCCCATGTTTATGGAAATAAAAAAAATATATAAATATAATAAAATAAAAAATATGTTAAATAAGTGACAGATGTTACATTAAACAAAAACCCCACTCATAATAGCTGCTGTGCACACAAACATTTATTGACAGTAAACAAAAAAAACCCCAAACATAAGGAATTTCACCTTACGAGACAAAGAGATAGCTTGAATGTCTGCTTTGTAACACAACTGACTAAACAGGCGTTTTGGTTATATAAATTTTTAATTGAACACAAATGTATTCAGCTTTTTCTTCTACAGGCCTTTCATCACTTGATTTAGACGACACCTGCGGCGCTCAGCATCTTTCCGTGGCAGGTGTCCTGCCCTTGGACCAAGGTGCCCCCTTAGCGACACTTGGATGGACACCGCTGCCAACCAATAAGAAACGTTTCTAGCCTCAGTCTCCAGAAGTTTGGCATCTGATTGGTTGCTAAGGGCGGGGCACTGTCATCCTGAGCAGTAGTGCTGTCAGCCGGGGCGGCACGACTCCTGGAGGAGAGACCAGACGGATTGATGAAAACAAGCCACTAAATCATATAAACAAAGAAACCGAGCCAGGAAATGGTCCCATAGCCGTCAAGATCAACGCAGAAAAGGTATCGTTCAGTTTAAGCTCGCATTAGTGCTGTGTCTGGCGGTGTTTAATGGTTCTGTGTTGACACAAAGGCTACCGAGCAATGTCTTCATTTAACATCGATATAACTACCACGGTGGCTTATACTAGCTCGCTGGCTACTGAGTTAGCTACAGACATAGCTGATTATAGTGGTCGACACTCAGTAGATAAAAGAAGATGTACGTGTGCGTGTAACCTAAACACGCTTCCACGTTTCCTCTCACAGCGAACAATGCTGCGTTGCTTTGTGAGGCAGATTAGCAAAGCAGCTGTCTATATGATAACAGCGACTTTTATTGTAGATACACTCTCGTGATGGCGGTGAAAGATAATATGCTACACTACATGTTAGCTACCAGCTAGCTTACATTAATGAAATAACAACCAATGCACAATTGTAAGCTGGGTGCTAACAAATACAGTTTGGGGGCATAAATAAAGTAGATAATATCTTGTAGTGTAACATAACACATGAACGTCTCCCAGATTTGGTGGCTGTCAGAAACCCTGTCTGAGCCTTTGGACCATTCACTGATGTGATGTTTTTCCTTATTGTGAAGGTGATCACATAGTTATGGGTTGTGGATTGAAACACAAGCTTAAAAAAAAATAATAAAATGGTTTTGGCCTTTTGACGTGCATCATCCTGGCTGAAAAGCTGTGCTCTTTTTTATTCTAGTGCTGAGATGCTCTGCAGTCGGGTTGAACATTTTGTGAGAAAAAGCCTGTGTTGCAACATGTATTATTTAAACACTCACTCACACACACACTCACACACACACAGACAGTCATACAACCAAATAGCAGAAAGCACCACCATTGTGGGTTCCTTCATTTCTTGTCCACTGACAAAACCAAATCATGTATGTGCATTTTTGATTGTGTCAGGAGGAAGAGCCACATACTTTGTAGGTTTGCTGTTAAGTTGATGAGCATGGATCAGGATGATCATACCTCTCCCTTTTGCCTAGTTTTCATCTATAGCCTCATCTGGTCCCATTTCAGGCCCATTCCTCCTTATTCCCCACCCTCCCTCCCCTCCTTCCTCATGACTCAATCATTCTCCTTCTCTGTCTCTCCAGCTGTTTGGCACAGCCACTCGGCAACGGCGACCCAGTTATCTCCATTGTTCTGTGTCTGGACTTGTACGCTACAAGTAACACACACACAGACAACATGTCATGTGTGTCACGCTGTGATTTTGTCATGCTTCATCCCACCCATATATATGTCCCCAATTAAAAAAACTGTTTAAAGGAATTACAGAATATCTGGATTATCTCTCCTCTTCACCATCCTATTTTCTCATCAGGTTCAATTTAGGGTACTCCTTGATTTAAGATTGAAGGTATAGCTATAGCACGAATGCAGTGGAGCTACATTATGCTAAAGGATTTTAAGTAATTTAAGAAATTTGGGTTTCAGTCTGATTTAGATGTAGTAATCTCTTTTAATCACATGTATGTATGTAAGAATGTGGAGGTGTGTTCTAATAAACTGGGTGGGCCACTGGGACCACATAACATCCAATTCCCCCCCCCCCCCCCCCCAAAAAAAAAGAAAAAGTTAAAATTGCAATTTGGTAATTATTTTCATCTCCATGCAACCTGTAAAATTTAAGCTTAACTTTTCAGGGTTTATGTATAAATCATGATGCATTTTGTAGTTCATCTAGTAGGGACTTTAGGAGTTTTCCTAACCCATATAATCCTTTCAGTAAAAAATATTTCATAATCCTGGGCACTTAGCATCAAGTGTTCCAGTTTTACAGAAATGGTCTGAATGTTTCTTAATGTTTATATGATGATGATTGAGCCTCCACAAGCTGTACCATGCATTTGTTGAGTGCCTATTAAATCCCACCAGTGTATTTCTGTGCACTTGCCATCAGGCATCTGAATTGAAGGGACCATCTGGATAAATAGTGTTATGTCTTCAGCTGTACAATAACCAACCAATTTTGAAAGTTCTGGCAGTACAGTGTAGTTGCAGCAGTACTTTTCTCTATGGCAAGTCTTGTGCACCACTTCAGTCTTTGTGCAAGAAACAAATCATCCAGCCATCTTATCAGTAATGACAGGTGCATATGAGAGTGTATTTATATTTTATATTTTTGTGGACGGTAGAGAGTGACAGGAGAGGCAGGGGGAGAGAGAGGGAGGGAGTATGACGTTGTGACAAACATCTTTGGTTCAAAGCAGGAACTCTGTAGTGTTTTCAGATGTGTTGTTATGCTTCTGTCATGGTTCCTTGGTTTGTCATGGCATATTAAGGGCGCTTTTTTACCCTGTGACACAGTGCACAATTTTAGCTGTTGCTCAGTGACTTTTGCAGGCCACTGATTGCTTAGTTCGCTGTAAAGATGTTCTTGAGCTTTATCAACGTTCAGGAAAGGAGCAGAAACTGTCTTTGACCTCCCACACTCCTTACTGGTGAACCTCAGCCAGCTGGTGAAATATCTGTCTTTCCTCGCCGTCATCGTTGCCATAGATACCACCTGGCACCTCACTCCCACTGGATTACATAACCTGGTGTTTCTGCCAGACACGCACAAGTTCACACATATACATCATTGCGCGCACGCACACACACTGACATTCCTGAACATCACACACAGGTGCACTGAGATTAGCTTATTTTATGGGTGAGCTATTCTCCTGAATGCTACTTGGAAAGCAGCAAAATATTCTTTTATTATAAATCATGCGATAAGCCTTGCGCTAACATAATTAAATAGTTGTAGCGGAGAATGAATTTATCTGATTTGTGTGTTTTGTACGTTTGAGTTAGGCTTGAAATAGACTTGAAATAATTGTTCAGGCGATTGTGTTTCACTGCTGTTGTATTTGATGAAGCTATGCACTGGCTGATGCATTAGTCTACGCATTAGAGACCCCGGAGATAGTGTTACATAACACAACTCAGCATGTATGGAAAGGCCGATGGGCATTATGCATTGTGCGTTTGCATGTGCACCCCTGTGGCTAATATTTGTATGTTTATTAATAAATGTGGTCAACATATCACCCCTCCTTCTTTACAGAATTTTATTGACAATTAATAAGATCAGTAAAGTGTTATAGATATTGACATCACGAATCAGCCATGTGCCTTAACTGCATAAGCAGTAATAATTATTTCTGTCACGGGCTCAAGGGGGCACCATTGTAGAGCCAGTGCGTAGGCCTGATGATGATGGGAGATAAAAGGTGAAGGACATCTGACTAGTGTTATTGTTACTTCCATGATATTTAGCTGTATCAGCAGTGGCAGTAATCATAGTTGGAGCAGTTTTACTTATAGCAGCAATTTGTATTACTTGTGCTGTAAATGTTTAAGCCTGATACATTTCTACAAGAGATTCTACAAGACCTTAAATCATTTAAGTCTTTTTTAGTGTAGCTTATGTTTTCATATTGCCAGGCCTCTGAATTGCCCCCCACAATTGATCAAAAGGAAGGAAGGAAAAATAAAATGGCAATTCAGTTGAATAGTGTGGCTACTGCTTCTATCGTGTCTGATAATGATGATCGCACAGCTTAACACGTCCTCTAAAACATGTCAAGTGGGACAATGCAAAGAGTAAAAGAAATCACTGCAGAGAGAAGTGAAAGAAAAGTGAAAGTTTCTGAAACGGCATGTGTGCAGCACACTGGGTGCGCTTGAAATGCTGCATTCATAATGTCAGAAGCATCAACAATAGTATACTTGCAGTATGATGAAAGGCTGCTCAGGTGTCCTGGTTTAACCAGCAAAGCCACTGAGATGTCCCACTAAGTACTGAAAATATGCACTTGATCATATCATACTCTGAATACATGTCAGGGAGCATCTGGGAACCAAAATGTTTGTGATGCAAAGTTGCATTGTTTGTTACAAATAAATTGATTATTGTGATGTTGAGGCCATTCCTATCATTCATCTTACCCTTTCTTCCTGTGAACCCCAGAACTGGAGTCTTACTAAAGAGCATTAGCCAAAAGTAAACTTGTTTATGTCTTCAATTCTCCTGTTAGACCGGGTTGCTGAGCTTATTGAGAAATCTGTGCAACTGTTAACGTGAATACATATTTCAGTGACAGGAAAAGCAAAAGGCTTCCATTGGATGTGTCAGTGAATACAAATTAAATATGTGGGAGGATGATAATCAGAGAAGATGTTGTTTATGGGCTGAGCTGCTTTCACATCAGTGTTAAAGGGAGATAAAGGAACAAGCACATACCCGAAAAAGGTGTGTGGTGTCTGCTTCTAGTAACTTGTTTAGTGTGCCTAGAGGCACAATTCGTGAACCAAATGTAAATCATTATTTAGCTCCAACGCCCAAATTGAAAGCATTACTGCCATTCTAAAAATAAATTTACAGGTCTTTTAATACACGAACTGATGCTAAATGACAGCTAAATGAATGAAGTCAGTGGGTGATCAAGTAGAAAACTTGCAAAGAGGAACTAAAGCAGAGGTGATTGTTAATGATAATAATAAGTGCCAAAAGTGATCATGGCACATTCCTTGTGGCTTTCTTTGAACGTGGGCCATTTCTGTGTGAAAGAGGAAGCAGTTTTATATTTCAGACAGTGGAAAGCTGGTTGGCAGGTGTGATGGTGTGATAAGAGGAAAAGCTACAGTTTGCACTGAACTGTATAAAATGGGATAAGACAAAGAAAGAGGGAGGGGAGAAATCATCGTGATTAAGATTTTGACTTGCTGTTTACTCAGCTTTTCAGGGTAAAACAGGCCATGACCCTGTGGTTTGTGTGTCTGTTTGGATGTTTTTAGTTGTCCCAGTCAACAGAAGCATGTGTACACTGGGTGGAAGGTGATGCTTAGCTCATAATTCATATTTGGGTTGATTTATGTGCAACATCAGTTTACTAAAGCAAGAAAAAATTAGATCAAGGTTAAGTTGTTTTTTTTAGGAATAATTCTGATTATCATTTGTGTATGTGGCATGACAATTGGCCTCTACGTTTTTTTGTGTATATTTGGATAAAAATGCTTCTATTAGAGGGGATTTATCAGACTTCCTGTCCTATCTTGTTAATTTACATGACAGAGAGTGGAAATGGAAGAATAGATGGGATTATCCTAGTGGGTATGAAGAGTGGGACTGTGAGTGGGATTGTGCATTTAAGCTACTGAGTATGAACACAACTGACTAATCAGGTCAGGCAAACAAGAGAACGACAAACCTGAGTAGCTTGTCAGAGAACCCCAGTGGACTTCATTATCATCCATCAACCACCGTGCAACCAGAGCCTGTCAACATATCTCACCTGTAATGTTTTCTGTCAGCATGTTGTGGATTAACACACAGTATGCAGGAGATTGAAAGTTGACAAAACGATTGAAGATGAAATAAGCATACGCGGTTGAATGGATTTGTATATTTTCTCACTGTCACTGACTCGTGTCCCGCCCACCTCAGTATTTCTTTGTCAACACATTCCTGATGATGATTGGTCGACTTGTTTGTTTTCTTTGATTGGTTGGCCCAAGTTGTCAGTTAATGAAAGAACAAAAACAATCTTCTGTTTGTGTGCGGGTGTTCATGTGTGTTCCTGTGTGCGTAAGAGTGAGTGAGTCTGTCTTAATACTTGGCTGCTGTACTCCCCTCGGGGATGGCACGCCTCTCTAACTGACTTTGGCACTGTGCCTCCCTCTGCTTGTTTGTCAGAGTTAACTATTTCCTTGACAGATGGTTGATGTTGAAAGATGTATGTGGCAAACTGAAAAAAATGTCAATTTAAACATCTTAATTAAAATGTTTGCTCTCTCTAACGAAGTGAGAAAATAACCTCAGATTTAAAAAAAATAAATTGTTTCATGTCCATCAGTTACTCACATTAAGGAATATTTCTTTTAAACCACTGACACTGCACTGTACAAAAACAAAAATAGCTTCTGGTAATCCTCATGGCAGTTCCCCCCCTCCCCTTGTTTAAAGAAAAATACAGCTTTAGGTTTTAAGCCAAGGCAAATGTGCAGCCGCCGTGACAATAGCAGGTTACAGTGCAGACACATTGTCATGTTATTCTTTATATTTGGGTAAACCTGTGTGGCGGCTTTTAAAAGCGGATATGAAACTTGCTGTCGCTATCGCACCTACACACGAGCTCTGGGGTGAGGCACGCAGTGGAGCTGATGTCATGACAGTAGAGGCATAAACAGCAGGAAGGGTTGGTGTCTCCTGAGAAATACTTACTGCCTTACCTTCAGAGGAATAGAGAGTAAAATGCATGATGAACTTAAGTGTATTTGACACAACCAAATGAGGGATAAAGAAAAGATAAAAATGGTAATTGTTTAGGAACCTTTAATTCCTACTACATTAATGTCTATCTCAAGAGTTAAAGGATTTCTATATATGCTATGTAAAAGAGCTTTGTAACATTTCTGTTAAAGGGACATTTCACCAGTTTTTTGTAGACGTCCAGTCAGTGTTCATGCAGAGAAATCTGCCAGCCGTGCTTATGACTGGCATGTTTAAAGATCTCCACTTCCTTCTACTACACAAATGGGCAGCCAAAATATCTCAGATTCAAGCACTGCCACCTTGCACTGATGATGTCATTTGGAGGAGTCTTTGCAGAAGTAATCAGGTGGTGGAGCCGCGCTTGACCCAATTGCGAGCAGTGCTTAGCTGTCAAACATGATGTTTTAGCCCATTTTAGTATCAGCAAAAAAACCCAAACATTAACATACAACAGTGTGATAAGAACTACCAGCAGCATCCTGATGAGGAGCAGAAGGAGATCTAAATATTAACAACGCTAATAGCTAAAAGGCTAACCTACAGAATAAACAATGAACTACATAAAACATTCCAAAACATATAGCTTCCATGTTTTATTTCCTTTCCTTTTCCTTTTATTATTTTATTGCTCCCTGAGTTTGTATCTTGACCGACCCTTAATGATAAAGCAGTCTGGAGTGAAATGCACACACGTTTTCCGGTTTTCTAGTCATTCTGAGGCCTTTTTTATATTTCCATCTAAATATCAGGTATTGCCACCCTCAGGCAGTGGAAAGTTGATGAAGACTTTTGTGGTAATTCTTGCAGCCAACAACGGATCAAGTTATGTTTTTGAGCAGCTGCATGCCGCGTGGTTAACCAGAGACTAAATGTAAGCTGAAAAGCCTGTAGTTCTTCCTTAACATCATTCGCATCACCGTATATCCAGTGATGACGCTGGTTACAGAAGAATTTACTGAATACAGATTTTTCAGAAAGAGAACTCTGCTTTTTCAGTCATTATAGCACACAGTGAGGAATGCACTGCTTCAATTGATTACATTTACCATCAACACTGATTGGACATACACATACAAGTTTTCTTTTTAAGCAGTTTCCTGTTTAGAACAAAGTGCCCCTAAAGTGTTGAGGGAGTGGGTCTTATTTTAGCATTGAGAATGATGTTGCCTGCGTAACAGGACCACATGTAATTAGGGCTAAATCAAGACAGTACAGTGTACTTCCTGTGAGATTTGTTTTTTTAGATAAGGGGCAAGGAGGTAATTTGGGTTTTGAGGCCTGGATTAATTTCTGTTTTCTTTTCTGGCCCTCAGAAGTTTTAGCCACCAAAAATGATTTTTTTACCTCTAGCTATTTGCATATATTTACCTGGCTAGACACATAATTTTTATGTGCAGTTGTCACAGTTTTTTTTTTAAACAAGCTGCTCAGTACAGTAGATTAGTGTGTAAATGTATTCATGTAGCTGTGGGGCAGATTCCAAAGTGCTTGACAATCTTTGAAATACATCTTTTAAACAAGACCAACAGCTAACTTTCACAAAAACACTGTCTGCTCAGGATTCTTCCTGTTTGTGTTTGGCTTTGTTTCCCCTTCTATAAAGGGGTGTGTCTGCCCTCAGTAATCCTACACCATTAACACACTGAAGTTACTGTAACTGGCTAAACAGCTTCTACCAGTGAGTACAGGGGACTCAACATAGTCACACCCACATGCCATGTGTTGGCTGTCTGAGTCAAGCAGTTGCATGCCATTCTGTTGTGATTTTCTATAATGTGAGACCTAAAGGATGAAACAAGAAGAAGGAAACAGATGTGGGAGAGAGGACACAAGTAAGAAATAATTTTCTCTATTGTCAGATAGCTTGTAGTGACGAAAGGGAGGTAGCTGGAAAAAAACCCTCAGAGAGAAAGAGAAGACGGTGAGAGTGAGAGGGGAGAAGAGAACCACCCAAACTTACCAAACCACCCAATCAAGCCACGGTGTTGCAATTGGATCCCTCCCTTGTTCACCACCTGAGAGGAGAGAAACAGAGCTGTGCCTCAGAGACTCAGAGGGAGAGGGAGTGAGAAAGACAGAGAGAGAAAGAAACAAAGAACAGGTGAGAACAAAAACCAGGGCACATAAGGAGAAAACAGCTGAACTTCAGCTGAACAGGAAATAAAACTGGCTTTCAAACAAAAGAAGACACCAATTTTTTTTTTTTTTATAATCCAGCGCGAGAGAGTGAGAAAGGGATCTCGAGGGGAGAATCTGAACTCTCAGAAGAGCTGTGTTTCTGTAACAACAGAGCTGTGAGCTCACTGTCTCTGCATTGAATGAACTCCACATAAAGAGAAGAAACCCTTTTGAGAAGAAATTGGATGCCAAAATGTGGACATAAAGGAGATGAGGAAAATGAAACCAGGGATTTTAGGACTGCTTGATCAGTCTCTTTAAATCTTTTTCTTTTTCAAAGCGTTGCTTCTCATAAGTAAGACTTTTTTTAACCAGTGTTTTTGGGGGGTTTTTTCCTGCTCATTCTTTGCTCAAGGCATCATGTAGTATCTCCTTGCTGCGAGGGGGGGGTAAGGTTTTGACTATACTCGGAGTGGGTTGATAGTGGAGACATGTCTCTAGAAGATGTAGGAAGCACTACCAGCCTTGGGGCTGAAAGCAGCGCTTCAAACCACTGTGATGGCGACTCTCTAGGCCAAGGTCAGGACCAGGACCAGGAGATCCAGAACCAAAGCCAGGATGGGATAGTTCTGGAGCGTATTGCATCTCTGTCATTGGACATGTTTGACCCTAGAGACTTCACTGGGAGATTTACAAAGATCCAGTCGAGATCCAGAAAGAGGACAAGGATCATCGGAGGTAGGTGTTGGGCATCTTGATTTTTTTAGAGTGAACATGACAAGGGAAAACAGGGAGTTACTGGCATGCAACAGATTGCTTTTGTAATAACACTGGTTTTGTTTGAATGCGAATGCTAATTTGTCATGACCCGAGGGGTTTCTCATGCTGTAAATGGTAGGAAGGCTGAAGGTTGAAGATCTGGTTGAAATGATTTTCTACTTGGAATGTGGCTTGTTTTTTTTCTTATCCAACCTGGGATTTGAAAAAGCTGGTACCGTAACAAGGTTCTTCTTTGCTGTGACTCGATGACTTGACTTGACAAGTGTATTTGTTGTGGCTTTTCTTTGAACCTGTGAAAAGTGATGCCTTCGGTGTTCTGAGAAAACAAAGCACAAGATTACTCCACTAATCCTTATTCTACAGAGTGGGAAACAGACATGCCTATGTGGTCCTGGCCTGACATGTAAGCTTAGTTTTTCCCTCCCAAACCACTCATTCTTATCCAGCTAACCTTAACTTCTGGGAATTTCATGTCCAAACACTTTCAACTGTGGGAACATATGAAGACCTTAACTTGTCAGTCAAAGTATAATGAAAGCACAAGAGCAGTGGTGTCTACTTTTAGTAAGCTACCATTACATGGCGTTAAAAGTTGCTACCCTCGCTAGTCAGCACCAGAAATACTATTTGGCTATTAAAGTAAATTTTATTATTTTATTAATATACATGCTGGGGCAATTTCTGGAGCTAAGTGTAAGGACACCACATTGGTCCAGTAGCTGTCACTATTGCATATTTTTCCGTACAGTTGCGTACGCTTTTGCGTCATTTACAATATAGATAGGAACTTTCACTTAGGGGATAGGTGTTGCTGGGTGGAGGAGCACAAATTCCTTTTTGATTGTATGCTACACGAATGCTGTGTTGATGTGTTGGTGACATGTGAAGGGGTTTGGACAGTGGTTATGGATTCTTGCATGTAGCACACTGAAGAATATTAAGAGTCATAAATATCCTACCAACGACAGGAAATAGGAGTCACACTCTCTTATTTCACATTTTTCAACCAAGCATGTATTCCACAAACTTGTTAATGCGGGAAAAAGAAGAAAATGTCCTGAAACTGTGTTCCAAATCAATTGCCAGGCGGAATATTTTTACAAAGCAGTCGACCATCCAAAGATTTCCTGTTTCAGTTCAATTGTGGCCATTCCCTTTTTTCTGGAGAATGTGATTGATGGTTATATTATACACAATATATTTCTTGGACAACGTTTAACCCTATTGATTAAATTGTGCTCAATTTTGACAGTTTTATGAATGTTTTCTCACTTTTAGATTGGTCGACTAGTTTATGTTTCAAGTTTCCATTTTAACACCTTGGAGATCAGTGGTTAGGAACATCTTATCCCTAACTTTAAAACAATATCACAACAGTTTTATTTGTATTTCATTGACTACTTAAACTCCCAAACTTTGCATTCACACAGTTGAAAATTGTGTCCTAAATTATGGCCTGCGTATCTGACTTTGTAACCTTTCAGTTGCAGGATGATCTTCTTATCTGTGCAAGTTGTCCTCCGCCCTTGTCTACTCTGTTAAAAATTACAATAGTATCAGTTGACCTCTCAATGGACAAACAGATGCAGGCGAACAATGTTCCTGTCTATTTCTGTGAAGGTGAAAATCCAAATCATTTCAGAGCATTTTTACATTTATGAACTGCATTTATTACTGCTGTTGTCCAGAGCAGCCCAAAGTTACAGTTATGACAGAGCAATACTTTGTTCTTAGGTCAGCAACATCACATTAATAGTAAGGAAGGAGCAATAAGAGTTCATGTGTGTCAGTACAATAACCTGCGGCACTTAAAGCATAGTGTTGGAGAGACGTGGAAGGAAAGGTCATGAGAATTGAATTTCAGCATAATAGGGCAAGTAGAGCAGAAAGGTTTTGGCAGTCATTTGGTACCTGACTATACATTTTTCAGTGGGATTTGGCTGCTCTTCAAAAGAAGACAGAAAAGTGGGCGTAAAGCAAAAGGGGAAATCTGGAGTGAGGTAGTGCCTGTTTAACCACCTGCACAAACATGTCTTTCAGAAAAAAAAAACCCCAAAAAACAGTGAATGCTGGATAAATGAGCACATAGATCTTGAACGTCAACACAAGCGATGTCCCAGATTTGACTATCATGGAACTTATGTGCTGTGATAATGCGCATGACTGAGGCTTTGATGTTGAGCAGACAGGTATGCCTGGCATGAAAACTAAACGGACACACACATTCTGCGCGAGAGTCATCTATTTGATAAACCCAGCTGTGTCAAGGAGACACCACTGTGTGAACTGTGAACCTCAAACAGTCCCTCTGTGGTTGTTTGTGGCTATTTTCTCTGTGTGTGTGTGTGCGTGTGTACGTGCACACATGCTTGTCTGCGATGGACCAGTTAACACCCACAACCACATGTCAGATGGAAATAATAGAAAGATGAGTGCCACATGTTTGGTCGTGTTCTCTTGTGTAACCGATGTGATTTATGTGAGTCAGAATGATCTCGAGCTGTTTATTTAACTCAGTGAGTAGTAGGATTTAAGTGCAAATATTTTGATAGTTTACTGGTTGTTGGTAATTTTACGGCAAAAACACAAAACCTTTCTGTGTTGTGTGTCAACATCAGCAGCAGCAGCTCATATCGAGTGTCGCCTCTTGATTCTGTGAGTAACTTGATGTCAAGTCAAAGGAAAACTTGGCTGTTGTCGTGTAAGTGAGTTTGTTCTCTGCAAGCTTCTGTCTGTACTCTGCCAAAGTTATCCAACAGTGAGGCGCCCACCCTGCTAGCTCCTCAGGTATAAATAAAAAAGCCTGAAATCCCTAAAAAAAGGAAAAAAGACTGTTCAAGGGGTGAAAGAAGAAGAGCAGTTATGTAGTTCCAACAAATCCAATAGAGTGATTCAGTATTTAGATTAAGTAGCTCATGGAAAATAAATTGGTCTGAATTTAGAAGGCTATGCCTGTTATTTCTTTGTGTTGGTTACATGTTTAATCAATATTTAGTTCACTGTATGTATCAGACTATATTCAGTAAAACAATATTAAAGGAGTAAGGGCCAAAAAATTTGATGGGGACATCCCTAAAAGAAACAAGTCTAAGTGTGTGTGTGTGTGTGTGTCTGTGTGTAAGAGTCACATTCCAACAGCTGGCATGCCCAGGCCCCTGCTCAGAATGTGAGGAATCCTAGAAGCTCCATAAGGGTGTGTGTGTGTCTGTGTGTGTGTGTGTGTGCGTCTTCACATCCATGATTTTTATTTGTAAGCTGAATACATGTGTGTTACTCTATGTCAAATATTGTAGGTCATGAATTTGCACCCTGACAAATGCTCGCCCGAACAGCTGTTCTCTCTTCACAGGAAAAAAGAAAATCTCATTTACAACATTTCATTTAAGCTGAAGAGCATTTGCCAAAGAGGGAAGTGGCATCTTAACTGGGAAATTTCTATTTCAAGAAATGTCGACGTTATGCTGGCCTGCAGTCAGCTTTTCCCCCTCACACAAAACCTACATGTGTCAAGTCATGTTTAGTTTTCCCATACATGACAACTAAAACCTCCCACATGCCCACAGCTGGCACATGAAAATTTAACCTAATCAAAAATGTGAGGAGAAGGGTTAAAAGAAACTGTAATCCTTCACATTTCTCTTGAGCCAGAATTGTGACTGACAGATATTATCAGGTCAGATATTATTTAGTAATAATCTTCAGGTTCTACTTCCTGATGCATCAGCATGCAGAAAATCAGAAAATGTTATTTGCCGCTGCTGTTTGGCCTGTACCGGACTGCACCGGAGTAAACTGAAGTTGCAGACAGGAATAGGCCTGCAGTGGTTCTCTGCTATATTCCTCCTCCTTTGAGATTAGACTGTAATTGTCTGTTAATGTGAACCAGGCCATCTTGCTCTTGGAAGCTCTCCTGTGAGCTGCAACTTTACATGATACTCTATCTTATGCACTTTCAGTACCCCCCTCTTCTCTCCCCTTGCATCCCCCCTGTTCTCTTTCCCTCACCCATTCACATGTCCTGTGGCACTGGTGTGGTTCATTCAGGGAATTACATGATGGCCCTAATTATCCACTTGTACTTCCACTCTTACTCATTCAAACGTAGCATCATCGGCATGATGGCCATCATACCTTTTCGTTTAAACGGGCAGTTATGTGGACGGCCAAGGGAGTATGTAACGGTTTAAGGCAGAGGGAGAGATCTTATTTTCTCTCACTACTGCCTAATTGTCAGAAGGTATACTCAAGCTCTGTAAATGGTCTCTAAAGAATTAATCCACAGCAGTAGGGTGGAAGCTTAATATCTGCCGCAAGCAAAGTGGTAAATGTTGGTGTTGGCGTTGAGTAAATGTTGAGTGGGGTGGTAAACAAGTGAAACTGCTGGATGAGTTTCATCAAGCCAACACAGTAATAAATAGTTTTTACTCGTAAACTCTCTCAGGCTAGAGTAAGCTAATGCTAGTGCAGGAGCAACTGAGCGTTTTGATTCAGTTTGATTTCTTGCCGCCATTATTGCTTCGTCATCACACATCTCAAAACAGCAGAGCTAACTAGCTTGGAAGGTACATAGCTCACTGAAGTTCATTTTTCACTATATGTCCTGATTACATATAGCTTGTGTATCTGTAATAGCAGTCACCATCATTTATCGTGTTGCCTCAGATACTTTAATTATTGAATTCCCAAGGAGTTAATTTAGCTGAACAGATTGTTGTGAGCGTCAACGCTGTGTAGAAATTACTGCGAGTCACACAAACAAGTTAACTACCTCCGCGGCAACACCCTATGTCATTGTTGTCATTTTATCACCTGAATCACTGTCATCCATTTCTGCTGTTGCTGTTAAAGAAGTTCACTGGTTAGAGCTAGACTGATAAAGGCTACATGTTGGTGTCAGCATATGTTATGATAGCCGATAAATAACATGAATGTACCTTACAGACAACTAGGTTTGAGGTTATTAAGAATCAGCATCACCATTGCATAATTTTGTTCACCAGAGAGATGGATTTTTCTAGTGTCAGGATGTGTCTTGGTCACTATCTAAAGAAGCTGTTAATATGTATTTATGTTTTGAAAAATTACAATCAGCTGCTAGTTACATGAACTCATAATTAAGCCAAACTTAAAATGTAGCAGACTGATACAAAGAGGAAGACTCCAGGTGCAGTTGTCTTCAGAGATGCTACAGTCGTTCATTATGTATGAGTACTTCCAGAGAATTTCCAATCTCATGTCTCCAAAGTGCCTTTTGAATATCTAATAGTCATTGATCTTATCTCAGATAGGGATGTTTTGTGTTAGCAATCCTCTGTCCAACACAAAAAGCCCAATGCATTGAGTCATATAAAACACTATCTCCAGTGTGTTTTACTCAGAGAGTTGTTCAGATATACCTGGATAAATTTACGACAAATTTTCACACACAGTGGTTGCAGAAAAACCAATGGAATTTAACTATTGGCTAAAATATGTTGCACTGACTGAGGTGTGACATTATTTCAATTTCAATCATTTAAGCATTTTGTTCACCTCAGAGCTTTTCTAATGTGGATTTTGGTGGTTGGACAGTAAGACAGTGGTGGTCTTTTGACAAGTTTATCTCACAGAAACTGTAAATGGGGGCAAAAAGTAGGATTTTCAAAAAGACCCCATTAATCCTCAGTGGAAATTACACTCATGACAATAGTGCATAAGTTTGAAGACTTATTATTGCACTGCACTGACAAAAATAAAAGTAACTTTTCAACAATTTAAACTGTATATTTCATTGGGGGACAATGTAATGCATTGATCAGTTGCTGTTCCTGACTGTTCATTGGTGCTGACTGCCTTTCAGTGCTTCTCTTGATCTCTTGGTCTCATTGGTCAAGGTGGGCTCGAAGCTCGCTTAGTCAGCATTTGTTGCGAAACAGATGTGGACAGCAACAACAGTGATCAGAAAACATTACATTGCTGTCCTTTGTCTGTTTCATATTAATTACTCAAGTATCCCTCATTCCTCTGCCTCTTCATTGTTCTCTAATATTTTCCTTCTTTCATCTTCCCTCTATGTTCTGTGACCACCCCCCATGCAGTGCAATCTACTGTATGTTTTTCTTTCCCTCCCTCCCTCTCCCTCTCTTTCCCTCTCTCTCTGTCTTTCCTCTAAGCGGATTGGCTGCTTGCGTCTACCAACATCTGTGTATCACTGTCCTGAGAGAGCAAAACAGAGAGGGGATGGGGGTGTTAGCCAGCTAGATAGCAAAACAGCACGCATGCAAGACTGAGTGCCGCTTCCTTTATTTTTCTCTTTGACACACACTCTCTCTCTCTTTTTCTTTCTTGTGCACGCACACCAACAAACACACACGCGCTCAGAAGAAGACAGCCGCAACATCCGCATCACTGGTTGCCCACCCGTATCCCTCCCTCCTTTTCTCCCATCTTTCTGTCACTGGTTCTGGCTGCAGCACTCATCCTGCCGTCCTGTCCCCCCTACGCTGTCTGTCACCGTGGCCACATAGCCTCTGCAGCCATGGCGACCAGCCAGCAGGATTCAGGCTTCTTTGACATCAGCATCAAGTCTCTGCTCAAGTCTTTGGGAGGGAGTGAGTATGGCTAGCACATCACAGTTGTTGTTGCTGGTATGCCAAACAACTGCGTGATCGGGTCTGAGCGCTGAGTCGTCAGCAGATCCTGCAGTGTAGACTATGTTTATTTTGTTTGTGTGTGTGTGTGTGTCTGTGGGAGTGGATGAGGCTGGAAATTGGGCAGCATACGGTATGATCCACACTGTCAATATTTGGCAATGTTATGTAATGGTACAATAGAAGACAATGGGGGGGGGGGGTGTAGGAGAGAGAGAGACTCCATCTCCAGGGGTTAGTTAAGGGTAAATCTGGCTCCTCAGCAGTTTTCTGTGTGAATTATAGAGCACATTACTCAGCAAAAGAAGTCAGTCTTGGACTTTGTTATAATATTTACAACTAGCACTAAGAATGTCATTACAAAACGCTGCTAAGCTCAACCCAAATTTGCTGTTAAATATAAAGCAGAACAATATGGTCACATATGTTGCTCTGTCACATGCAGTCAGATCTTTTAGTCAATTCCTCAGTCTGTGAGTCACTGTTTAGCCAACAGAAGGTGAAGCTACTGTGTAACTCTGACATGAGCAGCAGCATCATCTCACACTGCTCATACTGTGCTTACCCCCACGTTTAGCAGTGGGTTCATGAATCCAAGACATTATAGTAAGGAGAAAGGAGGAGAAATATTATTCTAATATAATCTTCACCACACAGCCTGTTGTTGTTTACCTTTACTGTAACCTCAGTGTCTTTGTTGTTGTTACAGAGGATGCTGAAATGAGCCAGCAGACTCTTCTCTTAGTGTGCTTCAGTGATTTTCATATGTTGATGCGAGGTTTCCTGTAATTTAAGCGTTATATGGAAGGCTTTTTGCTAAATGGTCTTTGTGTTGTATGTGACCATTTAGGTACCATAAAAACATTTTGGTTTCTCTTTGTGCGTGTGTGTGTGGCAGCTGCATGGAGCTTATATATTAGTTGTGTGCTGAAGGTTGCTGTCGGCAGGGGTTATGAGGGTGTAATGGTTACACAGGAATTGCGGCGAATGTGTTGATGGTTTTCCTTCAGCCATTAAATGTGATATAATAAAACAGGCATCACAGGGACCCTTGTGGTGTTTTTCTCATTTAAGCTTCGGATCCTCTCAGCTATGGGAACAAACTGAGTCATGTAGGTTTGTCTGCTGCAAGGTCACATAATGGTGATGATAGCAGTCAGAGGGATAGAATGCCAAGAAACAGGGCCGATAAGTCCAAATTAGGTTTGTGTCACAGGCTCAGTCACTTACTGAGTGAAATCACTAGATAAATAGCTGACCTCATGAAGTTGAACCTGTTCCTGATCCTAATCCTGTGTGGCCCTGTATCAACAATATCAACACATACATAGAAGAAACAAGTTAACTCAGATTTTGTGATCTTTTTTTTTCAATAACTGCTTTTGTTGGACAATATGTTGTCCCAGAAATAATTAGAATGAACATTACCATTATAGTGTAAAGATATTATGCCACTGATATTATGGTGATTTAAGAGCATAATAATACAAATAAATCATTTCAAAGAGCAATAAACTAACCATCGAAAAAAAAATGTATGCAAACACAACAGGAAGCATCGAGGTCATGTACGTAGATTTAAGATTTTTCATGATTAACTGTATTGATTGTCAAATCATAATCCTGAATCGAAATGTAAACAGAAAGGTTGCTCCAATATCAAAGTGGAAAAACAGTATAGTAATCTGCCAGCTAACTTATTATAATTCAGTGATGTTCTAAAGGGCTTGTTTACATCTTCAGTGTCTGTAAACATAAGTAGAAACCTCCAATTTGAATTATTTGTCAAAAGCATACGGAGTGCTCTCATAACTTACTAAACCTTAACTAATTTGTTAAAATACCATCAATAACAACAATGATCACACGTAGTAAGAGTTTGTCGACTGCCTCCTCTGACATCATGCAGGTTTGCTTCTGTTAGGTCTTGTTGAAGGCAGCCACTGTGTGTTTGTGGGAATTGTCTGTGCTTATAAAATGACTCATCACAATACACTTTTATCACTGCCAACAAAATGTACAAGCAGTACAGCACTGATTCATCTTTTTACAGCTGAAGAAAACTTGTTGCAATGCTTACCACCCCCAATTAACACCTCAGCCTTAATTTTAGCCTCTATAAGATGACTTACCTTTGATAGCTGTGTTTTTAAAGGTGTCAGAGGGTATGTTGTTATCACTCAAAAAGCAGTACATTTGAGTTATGATTTATAGCTTTCAATTTCTTAAGCAGAAAACCACATATAATAACCACATGTAGAACCACTTTGTTCACTGCAGCAGCTACACACTCCCCAGCTGTGCGTTTGACTTTCTCTTTCATCTTCGGCTGTCATTAATGATTATTTTGATTATTCGTTAATTTCAGTAATGAAAAATGGTGAACGAAAAATGACAAAACCCTCATTTGTGCTGGCATTGTATGCGGGGAATTCACATGCCCTCAATTTAGGTAGATTTGGGATTTATAGATCACAGTTTAAGACCTGAGAACATTTTCATAAATGAGCCACTGCAACTACCTACATGTTGTTGCAGGTCAATCTGTCGATTCCTTTTTTTAATGTATGAAAGGTTTTGTCTGTAAATTGTATGACAAATGTGAAAAACAAATCCCCACATTCCAGGTTGTTGTGTTTTTTTGTCAAGCCAACAATCCAAAACCCCAAGATATTCAGTTTACTATCGTATAAGAAACCATCAGATTTTCACATTTGAGAAGCAGGAACCAGAGAATGTTTGCCCTTTTTGTTTAAAAAAAATCAATTAATCAATTAATCTACTAATGATTACGTCCTCTCCATCTCCTCTTTTTCTGCTTCGTTTCTGTTTCTGCAGTGTTCAGTTCTCTTTCTCCACATATTTTATATATTATATACATATTATTTTATATATATACACATATTTTTCTCGTCTTGCTCTCCGTCTCTTTCTTTGTCTCAGTCCTACTCACATAGTACATTAAATAAACCTTTCAAGATGTAAAATGTGATTTAGTCAAGGTGGACGTGTATTGACTGGACATAACAGATATCTGCTGAGTGTTCTGTTAAAATGCTGAGTCATGCAAATTTCCACAAGGTTCCTGAGAAGGGCTGTGGTGCACTATATTGACAACTCTATTGGACACCACTAAGCTGTTCTACTCTCATTGTTTCTCCACAGACGTGAATGAGGCTCAAACACATGCACGTACACATTCACACACACACGCAGAAGCGCACACTTACATTTTAAATTCATGTCGCTGAGTAACACATTGTCTCTGTTTAGAGTCAACCTTCACAAAAGTAAATCAGTGCCATTTGTAGTTTGTAGTTTAACAACATTACTTAGTTTTCCTGATTTTTCAGATATTGTCGTGTACATGTATGTGTGTGTTTGTGTCTCTGTGTGTCTGTTTTCATGTGTGTGCACTTGTGTATGAGTAGGGGTCAGTGGGAGTGGTGGGTATCTAAAAGAGTGACCTCCAGTGGTCTATATATAGCGCCTCCCCCCCTCCCACCTCCTCTCTCGGGGCAGTGTTGAAATTCCAACCCAGCTCTGCTGGTCAGATCTCCGCAAGGAGCAAACTTTACTTAACTGCTACTGACAACTAAAGGACAGCCACAAAACCACTCTCAAAGAAGCACTTTATTTCTTCTACGACTTTCCAATGCAAGGAATCCAAGGTCATGGGAGCTGTCACACAGAGGAGTGATGACAGGCTGGAGGCGCAACAGAAGCTGAAGTAGTAACTGATAGTTGGCCTATAGGCTCATATAGCTCTCAAGCATGGGGCCCAATGCAGCATGTGATCTATCCAAGCCTCTAATGGAGCAGTGCAGTGGAATATCTCTCAATCTCTGCTGGCAGAGTTTACTCCTGGTGGAATAAGTCGGTTGTCTCTTCCGTTATTTTGAGAAGACAATTTGACACATCTCTTCCTCAGTGATTGCAACAGTCTTCCTCCCTCAGACGGTTTTACTATGGCTATGGCTCTTTTGGCCTGTGGATACGACATATCTTCATGTTTCGTTTGCATTGAATGTAGGATGCAGCTGTCATGACAGTCTTCTCTTTTGCTTCAGGCGCACATCTTTCACTATACCTGCTGATCATTTTCTGAAGGATGGGGTTTCACCTTTTTAGCTTTGGTTAAACTGGCCTGTTGCCAAAGCCAGACATTACTCTGATGTCTGAAGTTACTGTCATGGTGGAATAATTGGATATTGAAGACAGACGTCTTCTGTGCCACGAATCTCCGGCAAGGAGTTATTTTTGTTTGTCAATCATGGGAGCTGTCTTTTACATATTGTAGACTACTCAGCTACCCCTCCTCAGCTGCATACCTTTTGCTGGTGTTACATTCCTCCTGTATTCCACTGTTTGTACCCATTTTACCCACCTTCACCCACTGTATCCTTGTCTCCCTGTGTGGCTGTTTGCACCATGGAAGTGCCAACTAAATGGAGCAGGGCTAGTGTCATCAGTTTCATCAAGGGCCTTGGTAAGCATGTAGGGGTGTGTGTTCATGTGCATGCATGTTTCTAGCATTTGACCTCTCAGGTTTCTCACAAACAAGTTGCTGTTTGTGAGGCCTGGGGGCTTGTCATGTCCAGGAATTAGTATTTCTATTTCACCTCTCCAGTGAGGTCAGGTCACGTGGTCATGAAAGGTCAGCTGGACATGACAGAGTTGTTAACTCACACACACACTAGCCATTGGGTTTGGTGATATGATGGCATATACCATGCAATGGTAGAATTATGTCTCAGATTTGACCATTTCCACCGTGGGAGCTAGCGAAAATTAATGTTTCTGCTATATAATTATGTGCAATATTTTTATTTCCTAGGATAGCGACAGAATTATCCATTCATAATGGAAACTTTAACGACCATGCTAATCTCTAGCCTTCTTGAATTTGATGCTAAGAACATTTGTTCATTCAGATTGGATGAACAATGTGACTTTCCATTGCCATCCTAGGAAAAAAAAAGTCACTTTGGGCAGGACATGTAGCAAATCAGGGCCGGATACTTGTGTGATCTTGTGAATCCAGCTGCCTGGCAAGGTGACATGATTTGGGCAGCAGGACGGCTTACCATGTTCTCACATGACCTGAGAGAGCTGGTGGTGGTAGTGCTTATAATTTTCATTCTGCATTGAGTGAAGTCAGGCTGGTATTTATTTGTGCCTGTCCCGTATCACTTCAAAATGATTTTTCTCATGCAGAACCTTAAAATTTCCATTTTGAACGAATGTTAGTTTTAAGTTTTGTGTCTGTTTTTAATTCAAGTGTCTCTTGAGGAAATTGTTTTTGTTTGTATGGAAGTTCCAAATAAAAGAGGAGAATTATCAAATGTGATGAAGTACAAAATGTTCATTTTAAACTTTTTCATAATTGGATTTACTGAACAATTATTGTGTCATGATATATACTGTTATGGTCATATAAAATCACGTATACCATGATAGCTATTGTGGTGCAGTGGTTTGCATTGTCGCCTCACAGCAAGAGGTTTCCAGGTCGAATCCTGGTCTGGGCCCTCCTGTGCAAATTTTGCATGCTCTGTCTGTGCTTGCGTGGGTTTTCTCCGGTTGCTCCGGCTTCCTCCTCTAATCCCAAAAACATGCACATTAGGTTAATTGGCTACTTTACATTGCCCTTAGGTGTGAGTGTGTGCGAGTGTGGTTGTCTCTCTTTGTGTGTCAGCTCTGCGATTGACTGGCGACCAGCCCAGGGTGTACCCCCCTGCAACCCTGACAGATAAGCTGTATGGAAAAAGGATAGATGGATGGTAGCTATAGTGTGATATCGCCCACCCATACGAGCCAGTTCTGTGAAATGCGCTGGTCGTCTGTTGCTTTGCTTCACCTTGTGGATAAAAAGTGCTTTATGCACCGTGCTCATTTCAGCATGGTGAGGGAATCAAAACTGGAAATTTGCGCTAGTCACACAATCCTTCTTTGTTCTTAATTTTTGCAGCAGTTGTTGGTACTCTAGTTTAAGTACATTTGTGTGTGTGTTTGGCTTTTTTATTAAATGTATTTGTTGATGTACGATTCACTGTCTCTAACTATAGCTCATACATGCACACATTTTCCACACTTTGCTTAAGCTCTTGTGCTGCACAGTCACTGATGCCGTTTATGTGCTGTTTCCTAGACTGGTGAGATTGTTCTATTTTAAGACCATGTCAATATTCCTAGAGACCCATGACAGGAAATGCCCTTTCCCTCCTTATATCTGTCTGTCCATCTGTTGAGTGTCTCAAACTCAAACCCCTTTCACACTCCACCCCCTCCCTGTCTGCCTTTCTCTGTCTGTTTATCATTATGTCTTGCAAGAGTTAACAGTGCCCAGTCTCGCTAATGATGTAATCAGAATGGAGAAATGAAAACATGGGCTGTTCAGCAAGTGTTTGTCTGTGTTTGTTTCTGTGTGCATGCCTGGAAAGTATGCCCTGTCAAACTTGAACACACTCTATTTTGAGTCAAAATTTGTGCTTCTTGTCCGAGACACAACACAGTCAAACCAGAACACATAAGTCAATTTAGAATTAAAAGATCAGAATCATAATCAGAATCAGAATTCCTTTATTTATCCCTGAAGGGAAATTCTTAAATCATATATTTTAAGTTTACTGCAGTAATTCAGTGATAGCTGTCTATACTTCCATAGGTACTCTGCAAACAGAAATGTCTGATTTGCTACAATTTTAGTCTCAGTTTGTCAAAATGCAAACAAATACTGACAAAAAAATCAAGTTCTAGACTAACTGATCTGTCCTGATCCTCTACAGCCTCTCCAGTGGGACTGAAGCCACCCCTCCCACCAGTCAGTGGAACCTTGGGAGAGAGGAAGGGTCCTGTCATCATGGCGCCTGTCAACGTGGACCCTGAGAGCAAGCCGGGCGAGTTCGTCCTAAAGAGCTTGTTTGCCAACTTCACTTTGCTCTCCGAACGCAAGATTCGCATCATCATGGCAGAACCACTGGTGAGTGACTTTTCATCGATAATATCTTGTGTCGGTTACAGCATCATTTGGCAGTACATTTTGGACATTTTATTTGTGTTATTTAGGGTAGCTTTTTATGGAAATCTACAATATATTTAGAATAGAAGCAGAAGAAGTGCTTCCTGCAAAGTGCCCCACTGCTAAATAGTTTACCATGGCTTATTTATGATGTAACTTAATTTTATAAAAGAACACATTTTCAGTTTATCTTTTATCCTGTGTCTACCTACACTTGTATCTAGAGTGAGTCTAGATCTTTTTTCCATCTGACCACACAGTGCAGAACTTTGACAGATTCTTTTGAGCACAGTCCATAATGGCATGTGGTCTTTTGAGTTTCCTGTCTCAAAGCTTCATTATAAAATGTCTGAGGAGCGGTTTCCCAGCCCATCTGACATGAATGTGATGTCGTCTGTCTGTTCTTACGTCTCACAGGAGAAGCCACTTAACAAATCTCTGCAGAGAGGAGAGGATCCACAGTTCGACCAGGTGCGTGTACCTGACGTGGACATATCATCAGCAATATGTGCTTCCCTGTTTTTGCACTGTCATTCAAATCTAGCCACAACACTGGGATATTTTGGGAATGAGATTATCCTCTCACTCTCTCTCCTCTCTCTCTCTCTTGTTCACTTTTACCTTCAGTTGATCAGCTCTATGAGTTCTCTCGCAGAGTACTGCCTTCCATCCATCCTGAGGACTCTGTTTGATTGGTACAAGAGGCAGAACGGCCTGGAAGACGAGTCCCATGAATATCGTCCCAGGGCCAACACCAAGTCAAAAAAGTAAGAGGACAGGAATGGCACACATATGGAATTGGAAAACTCTTCTCTGCACTCACCTGAGAAGCTGAAAGAAATTTTATCACATGCACATGCAAAAAATGCACCAAAGGCAAACCACCACATGTCAAATTTACTTCTCTAAATTCCTACAAAATATTTTATTTATTCATTCTTGCTTGTAAAGTAAACCTTAAATGCTAATACTCAGTATTGTAATGACCCCCTTGAAAACAACTGCATAGGATAGTGGAAAACTATCATTATTTTTTTGTCATCATTTTAGATAAAAAGTAAAAATGGAAAATCCTAAAGTCAGTAAAGATTAAGCAGTATTGTACTGTTTACTAACAGTTTATAACCCTACAAACCTGCCACACAAACAGCAGAAAATTGAAAATGTACACAAATTAACTGCACTGACAATAAACTGCAAGGTGTTGTCCTCTTTGCAAATGCTTGTTTCCAGATCTCAGACACACTGCACACAGAGTACACACAGTTACACAATGGACCAGATGGTGCCTACAATTAAGTGATTATCGGAAATTTAATAAAAGCAGATTCTCACGTCGAGCAGGAACAGGAGTGTGCACTTGGGCCTCTACACAGGATCAGCGCTGTTAAAGTAAATGTGACAAATAATGTGGTGGTTTCTTTGTTTGTGTCTGTCTCAGTGATGAGCAACAGAAGGACTACTTATTGGAGCGGAGAGATCTGGCAATCGACTTCATCTTTTCGCTTGTGCTTATAGAGGTTTTGAAGCAGGTGAGTCTCCATTTAGGATGTGGTCACTCTGCACTATAATGTCTCCTCAAGCCTGACTGGGTTCAAGTTTTAAAACAGAGAAGTCCTTTCTCTAACTGCATTGTAATCACTGGAAACAAAGACACACTGATAAAATATGTTGGCCTTTTATTACGATCCTTCAATACAAATGCCTGCGTGATGCTGTTTGAACAATTACAGGAAACAATGTGAGTATTTAACACACTGTTTGTACTTTGAATAAGTACGTACTTGACATTGGTTGTTCTGCATTTCCCACCCCACTCATTCATTTGCATATTTGTAATTTAGTCTTGAATTCAAGCAGATATAATGCACACCAGGCTGCCCACACTGTGAGCAGAATATGAAGAAATATTTCATTTTAATTGAACAACAGAATAAAATGAGAACTGTTTTTTCTTTCTCTCTCAATCCAGATCCCCCTCCATCCTCTTTTGGATGGGCTCATTCAAGAAGTTATAAACTTGGCCTTCAAGCACTTCAAATACAAGGAAGGGTAAGAACGCCAGCATATAGAAACACAAATAATTTATTAGAATGCATCAAATGAAGCATTGTTTCAAGTTTCAGTGCATTACTGTCTTCACCTTTCTAACCAAATGCAACATATTCACATTCACATTAGAAATATAACAGTACAGTACATGGTTATTATTCATTTTTGTGTTTACTCTGTAGGTACTTTGGACCCAACACAGGCAATATGCACATCGTGGCTGATCTCTATGCTGAAGTAGTTGGAGTTGTAGCTCAGTCCAGGTACTGCTGTGATGAATAAATACTGTTGCTGTGTGCATTAAATCTTTGAATGTCTGCAGGCAGTTTAAAAAAAAAAAACAAAAACTGAATTGTTTGATGTACGTTTGTTGAATAATCTCCAGTTTGGTAATCTATTTAAGTGAAAATCTTAAACATATTATACTAAGTTCATTATGTAGCCCAACTCAAAGTTATTAAAGATTCAGTCTGTTCCGGTACACACATGAATATCTACAGTTCAGTTTTAAATTTGGATTTATTCATTTATCTTTGGAGTTTAAAGTAAAAATTCTTCATGTTAGTCATGTAAACTGAAGTATTAATCCGGGTCATGTTGCATCTATGCCTTTAGGCTGTTTTGTCAGGGTGGAAAATTTAATGTGTAGTCACAGTAGCTACCTGTCCTCCTCTTGACCCCATTTTAATAGAAACAGCAAAGGCTGTGCCTCTGTCCAAAAAAGAAACAAATGTCTGCCATTCCCCATGTGTAAGTAGTATGGTTGTGTGCGTGCGTGTGTGTGAGATGACAACTGAGGATAATGGCACTCCAGATGATGGTCCTGCGTCTGTTTAATGTTGCGTGTGATGATTGATGAGCACTGTTCCCATTTTCCTGGAGGTTATTACTGTGATGGAGGAAGGTGTGGGTTCACAGGACAGCTCAGTCACTCCTGTCACACACACACACACACACACACACACACACACACACACACACACACTAGCTGAGCATCATTTAACACAGTCATCAATCTAATACTGAACCAAACTATACTTTTCAATCTAGTTTAGCTGGTGTACATTCTTTTCAGTGTGGATGATGGGGTTTCCACTTGATTGAACTTATGGTAGTCGATTTCTAATGCCCTTATTATTAATTTGTAGCACATTATTTACACACAGAGGTATCAAAAGGTTGCGTACACACAAGCTTAAACACATACTTTATTCTTGGCATTATCAGTGTGCTTTTCCAGCTTGGTTTATGGATCACAGTGTTCATCTTATTTAAACACTGAGCACAAAACAGAAGGCTGATTTCCATTACTTAACTTTTGTGGAAACCCCTGTGAAGCATGCAAAAAGATGGCCAAGGAGAGAAAACGCAGACTCCCAAAGAATAAGTGCAAGCACACATACACATTCCCTTCACATCACCCCTCCAGATGCCATTCTAAATATAAGCCTGCAAAGCGCTGTTGGTATAATAATAATCTGGATCGAGGGTACATACGCAAGCGCACCCACCCATGCACACATGCAAAAAACAGGTGCAGAGAGGAATAACAGTGTGAAGAAAAGAATTATTTACATGTAACATAATATTGTAGTTACTCCATTAACTGCACCCACTCAGTGAGACCTGGATATGAAAACATTTACGAGAACCCAAGAAAATAAAGCGACTGTTCACATCTGCTCGCAGGTTCCCAGGGGTGAGGAAGAAGTTCATCTCTGAGCTGAAGGAGCTGAGACAGAAGGAGCAGAGCCCCTATGTCATCCAGTCCACCATCAGCCTCATCATGGGACTCAAGTTCTTCCGCATCAAAATGTACCCGGTGGAAGACTTTGAGGCCTCCTTCCAGTTCATGCAGGTAGACCGCTGAAATCATTAACCTGTTATTTACATGTCAGCAAATTGTGTAGACGCTTTGATTTAGGAATAGCAGGCGGTGGTCTCAGCAGTTTAGTGCTATCATAGAGCTACCATATTGACTACTGAGGAGTTCCTATGACATAATTAGGGGTTAAGTGCTTTGTTTTTTACGCTTTGATGGTAATTGCAGAAGTAAGTTTTCATTGCTCCATAATGAAACAAGGACTTGAATCAGTGACCTTGCATTTGCAGAATTGTCATGTATGTACTTTGTTTATCTCTCTCTTTCTGTTTGTCTTCAGGAGTGTGCACAGTATTTCTTGGAAGTGAAGGATAAGGACATTAAACACTCATTAGCTGGACTCTTCGTGGAGATACTCGTACCTGTAGCTGCTGTAAGTGCTTTTCATCTTGCTACTTAGTGCACCTTTGCTTCTTTGGATTCCTTTTAAGTCAAAGTCAGATTAAAGTTATTGTATGTCTTTTAAATTAAAAGTCTGTTTTGCTGTACAGTATGTCTGCTGGTCTAAATACACTGTATTGTGTTGTATAATAATAATAATAATAATAATAATAATAATGTAGATTTCAGTCTCATTAATATATAATGCAGAGTAAAAGTGGAGTAGCGAGACTGGGGTTTGGTGAAATTAATATTTCTAACTGTATATTGTTTTGCATTATTCATCCTACCCCAGACGGTAAAGAATGAGGTGAACGTGCCATGTTTACGAAACTTCGTAGAAAGTTTGTATGATACCACGCTGGACCTGTCCTCTAGGAAGAAACACTCTCTGGTAAGTTCCTTCCCATATTCTGTTTCATCACTGCTCATCTCTCTTCATATCTCTCTCCATTAACAGCAATTGCTGAAAGCTCTTACTGTAACTCTCTCAAAATGTGGGCTTTTATCTCTGGATGGGAAGCAGACAGGACTGCAGCATGCAGGACCGTTTTTGAAGCGGTGCCACATGGGCAGTATTTTGCCCACAGCAGGGAAACAGTCAGGGGAATCAGCAAATCAGACGCCATACATCTTTGGTTATGAGATAATGATCTTACACGAATAAGCGTGCAATAAAGCTCCTCTGTTTGGTTGTCGGGACTAGTGTGGTAGTACCTAAAAGTTTTAACCATGAATGTTAAAGAAATGATTAAACAAGAAACAGTCCTGGTTACAAGATGTTTCTTCACCCTCCTATTGCTAAAGCCTCTGTAGAAACTGACAGAAAAATTGTTAGACTTATTTACTTACATACACTCATTTCTCATCTCCCGACGAAGATTTTCTTTGGGAATAGTTTTAGGAAAACAAGGTTTTTAATTCTTGGTTTTTACCTAAATGTTTCCCTGCCGTTGACTTGTGTTTTGCAGCCATTTGATAGACAATGCGGAAAACAAAGCATGATGTCCGACTGCCATGTTTAATTATTGCTGGTCGCTGCTGATGCGCTATTTGTGATACATGTATGGGTGCTTTGTGCTGTGACACAGAGCTGCAGACATGTCACTCAGCCGTCATGCACGATTCTTTAGACAGGTTCTCCGCATTCTCCAAAGCAACCTTTCCATTCAAATTCGACACACCTTTCTGCTCACATACTGTATGTGTATTCACTTTTTTTAAACAAATGGAACAGGACACGGAAATGCACACAAACAAAAACCTGCTCTGGTAGAGCAGAATAGGCAGACATAATAATGACAGTAATGTGGAGCATTTCCATAATTGTTATTCTTTGACGCTCTGAGCGTGAGACACTGAAATGGGAGATGAACAGATAACAAATACCCTCTGTTATATGGAGTGACAGGTAAATGGTGAACTCACACAAACCTAGCATTCCCATAACCATTTGTGAAAAGGGTGCACCTGGACTCACACTGGTCATTAGCAAAACATCCATGTTAAAGAATGATCTGCATGCAGACTTACCTTTACCAGAGAATGGAACACACTAGACATCCAAGTTCACATTCCTGTATGTGAACTTTATGCTGACATTTTTCATATATTGGTCTCTTAATGCTCTTATAGCTGTGGTCAGAGCCGTTATGTTTTTGGGAGGTCCGTCAACCCCATGCTTGTGAATGCAATATTTCATCTTAAGGGAATTTCTTCAAATTTGGCTCCAGTCCAATGCAAGGATGAACTAATTAGATTTTGATGGTCAAAGGTCATCGTAGCTGCACAAAATGAGCTTTTAGCCTTGACTTAAGAATTCATGAGCTAATTTTTACAAAGTTTCACTCAAATATGTAAAAGGGTAGAATGATGCAATGATGGGTTCAAAAGGTCAAAGGTCCACCTTACTGTGACGTTATAATGTTTTGCAAAAATATTTTTTTGTCCATTACTCAACATCATATCTCAGGTTGCAACATCTCAGATACTGAATTGAACCCATAAATAAAATGGATTATAAAAAACACTGTTATTAATTCTGTTATAAAATGAAAGGGGGGATGGGGGGGTCAAGATTCAGTATTCAGTGTTCAGTATCACAAGTCCATAAGTGACTCACTGATTGTTTTCATGAAACTTGCTGGCAAGATAAAGCCTGGAGAAAAAAGTATGTTGTTAAATATACTTTATTTAAGGGCAATTGACCATTGCCCTTTAATGATAAAGGAAGAGCTCAAAAATTAGATCTCAGCTTGAAATAAATGATTCTCACAGCTGTTTTGACTTAATTAAACGATTGTATGTATATCAGTTTCAAAGTAAAAAAAAAAAAAAACCTACACAGTTGATGTATAAACCCTTTGAGAATTTGGATTCCCTGATCTATTACTACATGCCATGTGAACTGTTTGATGCTAATGTGTCCCATCTGTCTTCCTCTCTCCACACCAGGCTCTGTATCCTCTGGTGACCTGCCTGCTGTGTGTCAGTCAGAAGCAGTTCTTCCTCAGCCGCTGGCACATTTTCCTCAACAACTGCCTCTCAAATCTCAAGGTCAGCCTCTCTGGTTGTACGCAGTCTTCGCAGTAAAGTTCTATCCTCGGGGCAACGATTTTGACAGCAGCACTGCCTAATACCTCTTCAGCTTTTAAAATCAGTGTGTAGGGGAAACATTGCTGCTTATTCACTGGGGCTTCTAAAGACTTATGTACAAGTTTGATTCGTGATCACACTATAAATGGTGAGGGAGCAGCATTTATCATGGGATGGTGCGTGCAGTAAACTGTCACGTCTGTACGGTACAGAATGAGGTCAGGGTAGTTTTCTCTTAGAAACTTTTTACTTGGGCTTGGAGGAAACCCCTTATGAAACATTTTTGTTAGGTGGAGAAGTGAACTACACAACTCACTTTTGTCTGCGTGTGTATGAATGCAGAATAAAGACCCGAAGATGGCGCGTGTGGCTCTAGAATCACTGTACCGCCTGCTGTGGGTCTACATGATCCGAATAAAGTGCGAGAGCAACACTGGAACGCAGAGGTAACAGCCACATATAGTTTCTCATCGGTTAAATCTGCAGCATCAGTATGTCATTGTCAACTGTACTGTGATGCCTTTCTGCTAAAATGCAGAGCAGAGGTTGTCACTTTTTTGTTGTGGGTTTATTAGTTGAGTTTGGAAATGATACTTTTTTTTTTTTTTTAATTCAATGTGGAATGATTAATCATCATTAAATAGCAAAATATGTAATAATTTTACTGAGGTATTTGACTTATGTCTGAACACTTTCTCTTCCCTCTCTGCCTGTGTCCCCTGTCTCCTCTGTCTCCTTTTCCCCTCAGTCGTCTGACCTCCATCACCTCCACTCTGTTTCCCAAAGGCAGTCGGAGCGTCGTGCCCAGAGACATGCCCCTTAATATTTTTGTCAAGATCATCCAGTTTATTGCACAGGTGTGTATGTGTGACATTTGCACACACCGTCATGTACAAACTCACATGAAGTGTTAGATGTAGGTTGGCACTCTTACAAACACAATTAATCCAAAATTCTGAGAGCTGCACAAGCGGGGTCAAAAGCTTAAAAAAAACAGTTTTAGTAACTTCTCACAGAATTGTTCTGACAATACAGGTCACCAGATTTCTTTTATAATTCACCGGAATCCATTGTTAAAACTGAATAAATTTAATCCGTTGGCTGTGTGACAGACAGAGATTTTGAAAGTCACTGAATATCTTTATAGTGGATACGCTCATGGCCCCTCGAGGCAGCAAACAGCATATGTGTCGTTTAGTGTAAATAACTTTGATATAGGTAAATAAGGCTATTTATGTCCAAGCATTTTTTGTCCTTGACATCACTTGTTTGTTATGTGTTATTGCTCTATATGTTATGTATCAGTTATGCAACCAGAAATATCTCATCTGTGCACTGTTGGTGATATACAATAGTACTAGCTGTTTCACACCACATTAACTCTGAAATCCTGTAACACCCGTCTGTTTGCCCTCTGTACAGGAGAGACTGGATTTCGCCATGAAGGAGATCATATTTGACCTGCTGAGTGTTGGGAAACCTGCCAAAGCCTTCAGTCTCAACCCAGAGGTAAAGGCAGCAGACACAGACATTCAGGCGTGTGCGCACATTCGCACACAGATCACATAGTGTATCCCCTGGCCATGTTACAAGGATGGGCGTTCCAGGTTTTATTTGCACTCTTCAGTCAGGAAGGAAGGTGAAGAACAGCATACTCTCTGTTGAACAGCATGTTTTCAGCTGTAGTATGGAGATGCATTGGGATCATAGGCAATGTGGTCAAATCACTGTAGTTTAAAGGGGAACACCAACTTTACAATTGCAATATGTAAAAAAAGAAAAAGTTGTTAAAAGACCTCTACAGCTCCAGGCAGAGCTGCATGAAGTCTGATAAATTACCTCAAGTGATGTCATTTGAGTCAGCATTAGATGGGACTTAAGAATACAAGTTTAAATCAAATAAATAAATATTGACAAGACCTCTGAGGTTACATTAGCTACTAACGCCCAGATCTCCTTTATATTACAACATAAACACTTGCCAATGTGGTGAGTCTCTTTTGGAGAAGTTTAGTTTAGTTTAAGCCTGTGAATATTCTCATTCATCCAGGTCATGGTTATCTCAAGGAAATTCAATCGAATGCAACTGGACTTAGTTATTTGTCTTTGAAGACGTTTCACCTCTCGATTGAATTTCCTTGAGATTAGTTTAGTTTAGTTACGTTAAGACATTGGGACTGTGTGATGACAAACCATTAATCATATACAGCATATGTGGTAGTAGTAAATTAAAGCGATGGTAACATCAGTTTTAGTTAGAAGAACAAATACCTTGATGAGCAGCACTGAATTACTGAATATGTTAAAAAATTTATTATCCCAAATAAACATAAATTCAGTAGGGAAAGTGGCCATTTTCTGTTGCATCTTGCAACATAAATTTTGCTTGTCAAAATGAAAGTACTGCCTGGTGATGTATATTTGCCCAGTCCCTGCCACGAATTTGCTATTAAGTGTGACAGACTCCTGGCATAGGTAGTAAAGATGCTTCATCTGTGTTCCAGCGTATGAACATTGGTCTGCGGGCATTCCTGGTGATAGCAGATGCTCTGCAACAGAAGGATGGAGAGCCTCCTATGCCCAACACGGGGGCCACTCTGCCCTCTGGAAACTCTCTGAAGAAGAAGAAAACTTATCTCAGCAAGACGCTTACTGAAGAAGAAGCCAAACTAATAGGTCTGTGTGAGTCTGTATGCACTCAAGATGGTGTTATGTGAGTGTAGTATTTAACTGTGTGTACTGTGCTTTTCTTTCTTCCACAGGCATGTCATTGTACTACTCCCAGGTGCGAAAGGCTCTGGACAACATCCTGAGGCACTTGGACAAGGAGGTGGGTCGTTGTATGATGCTCACCAGCGTCCAGATGCTCAACAAAGAACCAGAGGATATGATCACGTATGTAACTACAACGTGCAGCAACTGAACTGATACTGACACAATAATTAAAGCCCTATTTGAAAATGAGACACAGAAATATGAATATTTGCAACATTTTCACTCACTTACACATACATTGTTAACATAACCTGCCTGTATTTTGAGTTAAGAAAGTAACAAAAGCCTTTAGCAAGTGTTAGCATGTTTAACATTCTCCTCCCTCTGACAGCGGTGAGAGGAAGCCTAAAATCGACCTGTTCAGGACATGTGTGGCTGCCATTCCTCGTATCCTTCCTGATGCCATGTCCAAACCTGAGCTCATTGACCTGCTCTCACGGTGAGTGAGTGACAGGACAATTACATGTCTGACATGTTATCAAATGCTAATAATAATAATCATTAATGATTATACACTTGTATCTCTCAATTTATGTATTTATTTATTTTTTCACTGAACATATGTTGTCATCTATCCCTCAGACTTACGGTGCACATGGACGATGAGCTCCGTCTCATTTCCCAGAACTCCCTGCAGAGCCTGCTGCTCGATTTCTCAGACTGGAGGGAAGATGTCCTGTTTGGTTACACTCATTTCCTTTTGCGTGAGGTAAAACCTGTAGTGACCCAGACACCAAAAGATTATATTCTACATGTGTATTAATTGCACTTCCTTTACATGTGTGTTTAAGCCTATTTATTTTGCTCAGAGGAAAATTTGAGAAGTTGAAACCTGCTGTCATTTTAATTGATCTTTTCACTCATCTTTGATTAATTATGATTATTAACTCCATATCTAATTATATTTTGAAATGTCCTAAGAATCACACAGAATCTTAAAATATATCTAAAAGGGAGAGAGGTGAAACTGGGAGACGGCATAGAAATACAGACCTATCTGTCTCAAAGTAGGTTGCTATAACAGTACTTTTCTGCCTCTTCTTTATGTGCAGATAAATTGTTTGAAAACCAGAAAACATTGCTCCATGTTAACAGCCGCCATGCTTTAAGTTGATCCTACAAAGTGTAGCTTACACTTGCAAAATTATGCTTTGTGCCAGGAGAGACTTAGTGGGGGGGAAAAAATCCAACTAGAGTGAATCAAATGGCCTCATCCTTTCTGATTTAATAACGTATACTAAAGTAATGACATTGGCAGCTCTTAAATAAATATCTCTTTCCATACAATTTCAGGTCCAAGACACCCATCAGGGTCTGCAGGATGCATCTGTGAAGCTTCTTCTCCAGCTGCTCACACAGTGGAGGTTAGCTCTGCAGCTCCAGGGGAAGTTGCGAGGTGGCGTTGAGGTGTGTACAGTGTAGTGTTTATTGTAGTTTCCCGTTTAGCATGTCAGCCAACTTTCATTTCTGAAGGTGTGACATTTGTGCGAAATCAAAAAGCAATTTTACAGACTTGTCTGCTTATTTGTTCACACAGTTCAATACATCACCGATGAAATTTCTCTGTTCTCAAATATGTTGGTCTGATGAGGTATATTGCCATTAAATGATGGTGAAAAGAGGTTGACAAGTCAAATGTCAAATGCAGCTACTATAGATATAGGTAATTATTAGTCAAGCGGGGTGAATTTGTTAATCTTCACTAACTTCTCCTCCCTCTCTGTTTTCCCTCTCCATCAGTCCAGCCCCAGACTGCCAGAGCGAAGCCCTCATTGCTCAGTGCTCCATGCAGTTGAGGGTCTGGCTCTGCTGCTCCTCTGCTCGTGTCAGATCAGCACCAGGAAGCTGGCAGTCGGTGTGCTGAGAGAAATACGCTGCCTCTTCACCGCTCTGGGCCATGCTGAGGTACAGTGCAGGAAACTCACATCTTTACCAAACAATTCACCAGTTGACAACAGCATATACAGCATAGGCAGCTCATGAATTCTCTCACGTTGTATGACACCGTTATAAAATTAGCTGATTCTATAAATGACTTCCCCTCCAGGACGATGACAAACCCATGATAGAGATCATGGACCAGCTAAGCCCAGCTGTAATGGACAGCTTTGTTCATGTGGCCGTCTCTGACTCGGTGCGTGTATTTGTGTTTAGTGTGCATCAGTATCATTAGTGCAACAAATGAAATAATTATATCAAAATCTACCAAATGACTTCTTCTTCTGCTGATGTGTATCATTCTTAAATTCCCTCATTTCCACTCCCTCAGTCCACCTTGCCTCTCAGCCACCATGTCGACCTCCAGTGGTTGGTGGAGTGGACGGCTCGACTGGTGAGCAGTTCCTACGACGTGAAGAGTCCCAGCCATGTCTGGATCTTTGCCCAGTGTGTGAAGGACCCCTGGGTGCTCTGTCTGCACATCTTCTTACGGCAGGAACATCTGCCCAAACATTGTCCCATCGCCCTGGGATATGCCTGGCCCTACGTTTTCACACGGCTGCAGCTGCTGCTGCCGCTGGTTGACCCCAAGTACAAGAATTCACACTAATTATATTGTACATTTTAGGTGTCTGTGACCATAGAATTATTATGTGTTTCTGTGAAATGTCTGATCCCCTGCCTGTTCTCCTTTTGTTTTTCTGCAGCAGTCCAGTGAATGCTAAGAAGACCAGCACAGCAGGCTCCAGTGACAGCTACATTTCTCTGTGGCGTAACTACCTGATCCTGTGTCTAGGGGTGGCTAAACCGAGCATCATGTCCCCCGGTCACCTCAGGGCTTCCACGCCAGAGATCACTGCCACCACTCCCGACGGCAGCGTCACCTACGATAACAAGGTATGTGTTTATGCTATAAAAAAACAACACGTTTAGAAATGTATGGTCAGGTCCTCAGAAGTTTTGGAATTTTATGGATAGTCAGCCAAAAGAGGCCTGCAACTTATTACGGATTATTTTGCTCATTATTTTTTGTTTCATTATTCATTTACAAGTCTGTCTATAGGGAAGAAAAATCCCCTGAAGCAAAGGTGATGTCTTCAAATGTCTTGCTTTCTCCAATCAGCAGCCCCAAGTCAAAAATAGTCATTTTATTATGGTATTGATCAGTAGTTGTGCTTCAAAAAAGACTTACAAGATTACTTGATTCTTAAAAGAGATGCAGCTTAATTTTCTTGTGATCGACTTGGTTGGTTAATCATTTCAGCTTTAAGGGCAAATATTGAATATATTGTTGCTCGGACTCAGTGTAATGATTGTGATTTTAACTGTGAATAATAATCCTCAGATTCAGAGCCTCACATTGACTTTTGTGATCATTAGTTCCTCCAAGAGAAAAATTCAAGAAATAAGATAATTGAAGATCTGACATTTTGAAATGGGGGAAAACCCTGGACTCAGTGACAACAGTAGTGTTACGGTGAAGAGTGTTAATTATCATTGTCATTATTATTATTATGAATTTGGATCAGTTTTCAGTCGTTAATGTTTGTTCCATGTTCATGTGTTTGTTCTCATCTGTCAGGTGATAGGCACTCCCTCTGTAGCCTGGCTCTTAAAACAGCTCGTCCCGCTGATGAGAGCTGAGAGTTTGGAGATCACAGAGTCTCTGGTGCTGGGGTTTGGGTGCACAAACGCTCTAGTCTTCAGGTACGGGATCATGTGGAAATACACACCGACAATACACACACAGCTCACATCTTACACATTAGACCAAGGCCAAGTGCTAACTACTATTTTACCTACTAAGATGTCATGTAATTTGTGCACAACAAAAACAACTTTGTGATTTAAAACTCAGAGGATTGTTTACGAATCATAAAACTGTTTTTGTTCTCATTATGTGCTTTTATTGATAAACAGACAAAGCCTGAATGTAGGGAATGACATGGATAGATTTAGATGACAACAGATAGTAGATAATGTACTGGATTTAGCCTGTATCTCTTACACAAGAAAGACATGATTCATCAGTTTCTTTAAAGGCTGCCTTGTGCTGTTATTCCCATCGATCTTCACATTCACTTCATGACTGAGATGCCACTGAGACATTCAGAGAAGAATAAACTGCGTCACTGATGTAGAAGACAGTTTTTAGAGGGACTATGATGTATCACATTTTTTCTGAGGACAGAGGTTCCATTGTGAAAGAGAGGTATTTCATTTGACATAGATCATCTATTTTTAACCTGAAATGTTTTTCCAAAAGGGTGCTCATTGTTTTTGAAGAGATTAAGGTGTCCCCAAGCAAATTAGTCATTCCTGTGTCTGAGGATTAGATTTTAAGACATGTGACATTTGGGTTGTACAAGATCGATATCTGTTACAAACCAGTCTGTTGCCTTAAAATGAAACTGTACTCCACCTACAAAAGAACGAAGATTTGATCCGTCTTGTTTAGCAACTGCAACAATCAACCAATCTTTGCCCTCTCTGATTCTGTGTTTATAGGGAACTTGTGGAAGAACTCCATCCACTGATGAAGGAAGCTCTGGAGCGTAGGCCAGAGGTAACACACACACAGAGTTATTGATCCCGGGCGTGACATTGTGAAAATACACTCTGCAGCAGCTGCAGTTAAGAACAGTTAATAGCAATATAGAGGTATATCTTTATAAACTGGACTTGTTGATTTTTTTTTGCACTGCTAATGTAAAGTTAAGTTACTTTTCCTTTCGCAAATCACTTCACCCAGTACAAGGTGGTGCTTCCCTGTACAGCAGTAAAGTGAAAACCTGTCTGTGCTTTCAGAACAAGAAGCGCAGAGAGAGGAGGGATCTTCTCAGGCTGCAGCTGCTGAGGATCTTTGAACTGTTGGCTAATGCAGGAGTTATCAGTGACAGGTAGGGCACACATTTAATCTCCTTAATTCCTCTAGGTGTTCACTTTTTTTTATGCACTTGCTCTTTTCTTCTTCCCTTACTTGCTTCCTTATATAATCTCTGGCCTGTTCATGATGACATTCCCTATCTAACATCAAAGATGATCTCTGTGATTACCAAGGTTACATGCTCTTCTCTTCTTCTATAGCACCAATGGAGCACTGGAGCGCGATTCCCTGGCGCTGGGTGCCTTGTTCCTTGAATATGTGGATCTGACTCGCATGCTTCTGGAGGCTGAGAATGAGAAAGAGCTGGATGTACTTAAAGACATCAGAGCTCATTTCAGCGGAATGGTGGCTAATCTCATCCAATGTGTTCCTGGTAAATCATTTTATTACTTTTTTTTAATCTTATTATATATCATAATACGTTGGTCCTTCAGTGGTAGTAGCCACAGATTACATTTTCATCCCAGTCAGTAACACATGACTGATGTATATTTAAGTATCTCCCGTTCTGACCTTCCATGTCTCTCTCCTTCTCTCTCCGTCATGCTCACACTCACACCTGCGCAGTCCACCACAGGCGCTTTCTCTTCCCTCAACAGTCTCTCAGACACCATCTCTTCATCCTGTTCAGCCAATGGGCCGGACCCTTCAGTGTCATGTTCACTCCCCTCGATCGTTACAGTGACCGCAACCACCAAATCACTCGCTACCAGTACTGTGCCCTAAAGGTAGGCAATAAACATGTTCTCATACCCTGCTAAGATCCTTTTATTGTGTTATTTTTAACAGAAGTCTTGGCATGAATTTAACTCAACCTTTGTCACCTAGGCCATGTCAGCTGTTCTGTGTTGCGGTCCAGTGTTTGACAATGTGGGTCTCTCTGCTGATGGGTATCTCTACAAGTGGCTTGACAACATCTTGGCCTGCCACGACATACGGGTGGGTCAGCTCAACTAGATTAACTAGTGCCAACTTGTTGCACCATAATTTTTACTGAAAATATAGATCATGGACATACAAATTAAGAAAAGTCCGTACTTTGAGCACCAACAGGTTGTTATTCAAATCAAAGTTTTCCCTATTTCTGTTGGATTAGTCCACATATTTCATAATAACATGTGATAATGTTTGCACTAGGTGCATCGTCTTGGATGTGAGGTGGTCATCCTGCTCTTAGAGCTGAACCCAGATCAAATCAATCTGTTCAACTGGGCTGTGGACCGCTGCTTCACTGGATCTTATCAGCTGGCATCTGGCTGTTTCAAGGCCATCGCCACTGTCTGCGGTAACAGGTAAAGGATCATGCATTTGTTGGTTTTGTGAGAAGGACGTTCTCAAGACAGTGAAGATCCAGCAGCTCCAGGGAAACTGCTCCATTACTTCTGATATTTAAAAATAAAACGAATAGAAGTTATTAGCTTGGCTGCAGTTTAACATCAGTATGTTGTATTCTTTTGTGAAACTGTTCCACACTACCAGCGGCTGTCTGTCAACAATCACTGATTTAATTTTCATTGCAACCGACAATTACTGACTATCTCTCCTTGCTTTGTCAGGAATTACCCATGTGACCTTGTGACCTTGCTCAATCTGGTGTTGTTCAAGGCCTCAGACACCAGCAGGGAAATATATGAGATCTCCATGCAGCTGATGCAGGTACATAGAGCACACGGGAGAAAACAGTACAGCTACAGTGTTTTATATTTATTAATTGCACCTAAAGAAGCAGGAAAGAGAACAGGAGCATAAAGCCAAAACCTGACAATACATTTTGAAGGTAAAGGATAAATAATATTTCTGCAGGTGCTGGAGTCAAAGCTGTGTGCGTACTCTAAACGGATGGTGGAGCAGAAGCCTGGCAATATTTTGTATGGAACACACGGCCCTCTGCCTCCCCTGTACAGCGTCAACCTGTGTCAGCTCTCCAATCAGCTGGCCAGCATGTACCCAGAGCTCACTCTGCCTCTTTTCTCAGGTAAATTTTTCAAGGTGAAGATACTGAGGTTTTTCATTCCAGGAAACAAGGCAAGACAAGATGAGAATCTTGTATTTGTTTTGATGACCTGTACAGATCCCGCAGCTTCCTCAGAGCTCTTGTAACATTAATTCTCCTGAGGTTTTATTTTATTTTTTGAATTGAGCAGAAGTGAGCCAGCGTTTCCCAACCACCCACTCCAATGGCAGACAGATCATGCTATCCTACCTGCTACCCTGGCTCAGTAACATTGAGCTAGTGGACACAGGGCTCCTGCCCCCTGCCTCAAGCCCCTGTACACCAGAGGAGGAACCTCACGGCCAGGGGCAGAGCGTGGGTGTGTCCCCCAGTCTGAGAGGCAACGGCTGGGGATCCCTGCAGGCGACCTCGCTGGTGCTCAACAACCTAATGTTCATGACTGCTAAGGTAAGAAGCCTCCTTTGTCTCCCTTTTCCAATTAAATCACCTGCCTTTAATGGGATTTTTTCCCTCTTTACCTTATCAGTATGGAGACGAGGTTCCTGGACCGGAGATTGAGAACGCCTGGAACGCTTTAGTGTCCAACGAGAGATGGAGCAATAACTTACGGATTACCCTGCAATTCCTCATCAGCCTTTGCGGAGTCAGCAGTGATACCACACTGCTGCCTTATGTAAGTGCTGTCTGTACACACTTACACGCTGCTCCATAGTTTTCAAATTGATTATTTGTTCAAATATACTGGCCTATAATTATTGCTACCTTGTCAATGGCAACAATACAGAGTATTAGATTTTATTACATTTTATAATAATACATAACATAACTAAGATATATTGTGAGCTAAACCAGTTGATATTTTGTATTTGTATTTGTTTAAGATCAAGAAGGTGGTGATCTACCTGTGTCGCAACAACACCATCCAGACCATGGAGGAGCTCCTGTTTGAGCTGCAGCAGACCGACCCAGTCAATCCTGTGGTCTTGCACTGTGACAATCCTCCCTTCTACCGCTTTGCTGCCAGCAACAAAGCCTCCACCTCGCAGACAGGTGGGAGAGTAGTTCGTGTCATATTTTATCATGTCTATAATTTACTGTACCGTAGTTCTGAAGAATATCTCTAAAATGTCTTATATCTAGGCACCACCTCCAGCAGTAACACTGTGGTGGCCGGTCAGGAGAACCTGCCAGAAACAGATGAGAACAAGCTGGTCAGAGAGAATGAAGAGCGGTCAGTATTAATACAATTTATTTAGACTTGTATCGACTTTTCTGAGAAAAACAGCCGAATGGCGCATCACATTGACGCCGCGTTTCATTCAGAGAGCAACAGTCTCTCAACAGGCTTGTACAAATAGTTAAAATATGTGAAACATGACAGCATCATACCAGTTACACGGCATAATTAACAGAAGAATTTCAAACTTTTCAGTCACAAAATAAGATCATTCACACAAATTTCACTTTGAATGTGATGCAATTCTCTCAGCAGGGCCAGGGCTCACAACAGACTGGAGTCTCGCTACAGCAACAGCTCTGGAGGCTCCTACGAGGATGAAAAGAGTAAGTTGTCTTGGTTCTCATGAGAATACACAAACTTACTGGCCTTTTACAGTGTGTTCTGACACACACAGCCTGTGGGAACTCACAGCTGTTTGTTACTTGGAAAGAACTCTAGGACACGGATTCTTCCTGTCAGTCCGTAATGTTCACCACCTAAAACCTAAAACTTTTAAGCTACTTTTCACCGATCCCCTGAATACAGACATAAAACTACAGACTGACATTTTTTTTATGGTGAAGACACTGTGCACCAGGAGTGAATACCTAAATTGACACAGCTATTTACACTGGTGTGGCCATGCTGAAACTCTCACTCACAGAGTTTTTAATCTTTGTTGTTTGCCAAACATGCTGTGTGAACACGATCCCCTATGACACAGGTACAGATTTAACCTCATCCACACCGATGCCTTGCTTCCAGGCGTGAGTCTGCTGCAGTAGTTTAACCAGACATGGTTACAAGGGTCGATCTGTTTGTTGAAAACTGGATTTTTCATGTCCGAGCAGGGGACACTTTTACCAAAGCACACAAAATACAACTTTTTTTGTTGCTTATATGCTCTATTTCAAAAGTACATGTGAGACTTGTTCAAAGAAAATAGAATTAAATATTGTAGTACTGACATAGTGTAGTAGTAAATTACAGTGTACCACTTTGTTGTTGAAATACCTGGACTGTGACTTAACTCGCAGTTTGAATTCCACGTGTTTTGAATGGTTTGTCAGTGACCCGTCTCATTAGCTGTTTGTCACTGCTTTGATTCATGTTGGGAAAAGTCTCTTGTGCTTGACAACCTGTGGTCAGCGTAGTTTAAACAGATATCATTTACTCTCAGAGACTGTATGCTATACATGCTCCAAATATATTTTTACTAACTAAATTTGGGTCTGCTTTTGTAGCTGACCCGCTCCCACCATACGCTGGTTGGCTACTGGGCGTTCTGGAGACCAACCATCCTCAGCCGTTACCCATGCCTGTTAATGGAGGCTGCTGGGCTCCTCTGGTTGACTACCTTCCAGAGACCATCACACCTAGAGGACCACTGCACAGGTATGCACAGATGATTCACTCTGAAAACAACCCCAGAGGTCACACAAAGAGAAGAGACTCAGAGAACAGTGATGTTGCAATCAGTCAGGTTTCAGCAGAGTCAGCAAACACAGGTGTTCATTCACACAGACTAGTTCCATGTGTTCACTGATGGTCTGATAAACTCCAGCAGACATTGATCCCTAGATAGATAGATAAATAGATACTTTATTGATCCTGAAGGAAATTCAAGAGCATTCATGCTCTGTCTCGGTACATGCAGAATGAATATTAGAAGGAATCTTACTTGTGTATTTTCTCCATCTCTCCATCCGAAATGATATTTAGTTTGGATTTATGATGCATTTATTCACAATACATTTATTATATTAATGGGTCTTTATATTCAGGCAAGATACAGGGCAAGTATTGCTCATGTTTTGTGCACTCACTCGATCCATGTATGTGTTGGTCCTCAGGTGTAATATTGCAGTGATCTTTATGACTGAAATGGTGGTGGACCACAGCGTGAGAGAGGACTGGGCTTTACACCTGCCTCTGCTACTGCATGCCCTCTTCTTGGGTAGGTCTACTTAACTTTCTCGTGGTACAAGTCTTTAGCAAAAAAAAAAAAAGAGTAAAAACAAGTGTTATTTAAACAAAGGAAACAGTAAAAACAGCCTGAATGTTATGCGTACATTACAGAACCATTTATTTTTGAAACTACAATATTCTTATGTGAAAAACTGTAGTATAGTATAGTATATATATATATATCTATATATGTGGAAAGTTCCCTGACCTGCCTCAATCTTATCTACCAAAGAGGGAACAAGAAGGTCAAGGTGAAAGAATTTGTACTAAAAAGATACAATCAAAATTTCATCAGTCACTTGGTGTCAACAGGGTGATTTCAGAGCAACACATTAACACAAACACAACCTGGAGGTGTGTAGGTATTTTCTGTGACGTCCAATAAGCTCATACCGTGACAGTCTGAAGTTTTATCTCCATCCGACACACAGAGGACAGACCAGCCTCTCTTGAGTCACCACAGATACAGACACATTCTGCATTTCTCACGAAGACTAACCAACACGTGGACACATACCTGCTCTGTCAGCTGTGTTTTATTATGCAGCGTGTGTGTGCAGCATACCCACCCTCAAGTTTAAACTGTTCATTATCATCCTGTCTCTGTTACTGTGTGCATGAAGTTGTCTAAGAATCCTAGCTGTATTGTTTCATGAATGTTTTACTCGCAGTGTTTCTTTCCTAGTAATGTATATACTGTACATGAGAAATAGGAGATACTAGTGCTGGGGGTGGAAGTTAACAAATGAAGAAGTCTTTGTGCAAGTGGGCATTTAAAAAAAACAACAGTACACCAACAACGCACAGCAACAGCAGCTATCAGTATTTCTTTTCTAATTGATCCTTACATGTAATTCTAGGTTAAATATCAGCCCAAAATCTTATGTAATTACAGAAAAGGACCGACAATGCACTTAATTATTTTGCTGTGATTTCTTCTTTTTTTTCATGTTTCTGTTCCCTCCTGATATAATATAGTGTTCTTTTTGTGTGCAGAGTCTTAATGCTGTTGGATGTGTATTTTATTGACCAGGTCTGGATCACTACAGACCAGAGGTCTATGAGCACAGCAAACGTCTCCTTCTCCACCTCCTCATTGCCCTCTCCTGCAACAACAACTTCCAGGTCAGAGTGGGATCCTAATACTCGCTCTCATTATGGCGTTTTATCCTGAATGAACACTGCATTGCATGTCGTGGCAATGGAAAGTCAGTCAAAGATGAATTCATATCCCCATTTACAAGGCTTTGACCGAATTTCAATAGCCACGGAAGAACCCTCCTATTTGTGTTTCCAGGTAATCGCCTCAGTTCTCATGCTGACGAGAGAGATCAGTGACAACAAGACCCTCACCATTAAGTCCAGCTACCACACGGAATATCAGCAGTCAAGTAAGTAGAAAATATTTTACACACTGACTAATCCTGGGACTGGGATTTGTCAGTGTATTGAAATGATTGTTTGATCAGCTTTCACATGGGAGAACTGATGAAAATGTGCTGAAACAGTACAGTACATATGAATGAAAAAGCTGTTGGGATATATATATTAATAGCAGATTTAATTCTGTGTACTCTTATCATCATGTTCCTTTAGATACACCTGATTTCCTGCGAGAGTGGCAGGCGTCTCCAGTTGTGGACTCTGGTCTCAGCTCCACTTCCAACTCTTCTTCAGCCAGTCTGGGCGGCGGCAGCAGCACTGCAGGCAGTGTTGGAAATTTGCCCCTTGTGACTCCCGATGACCTGGAGGACCTTGATGATACGCCCAACGAAACAGACGAGAAAACAAACAAACTCATCGAGTTCCTCTCCACCAGGTACGCACACCTTCACCAGTATTTAGTTCATTTTTACTGCAGAAGTGCCACTGCTGCATTTTTGTTGTGCAAACGTTGAAGCAGGTGTGTTGTAATTTAAGTGCTTGTGTAACACGTGTGTGGTGCTACTGGTGGTGGGTATACAGTGCCTGGAGTACTGTGTTGTTGTTACTCAGAGCGTTTGGGCCGCTGTGGGCGCATGAGGACATCACACCAAAGAACCCCAACTCCAAGAGCACGGAGCAGCTGTCCAACTTCCTACGCCACGTTGTCTCTGTCTTCAAGGAGTCCAAGTCAGGTGAGAAACCACTCACATTAATACCAAATATCAGCCCACCAAACGAACCAAGCAAAACCCAACCATTGGTACAAAATATATAATGAAGTCAAGAATAGAGACTATTTCTCCCCAACAATGATGTAATTTATTAAAAGTAATAACCCTAAACAAACCCGCCTGAGTGTATCTTTATGTGTGTTTGTACCTGTCGGCTTATACAGACTTTCACCTGGAGCAACAGCTGAGCGACGTTGCTCTGCAGACGGCTCTCTGCAGCTCTTCCCGTCACTACGCTGGGCGCTCTTTCCAGATATTCAGAGCCCTTAAACAGCCCATCAACAACCACGCCGTCTCTGACCTGGTCTCACGGCTTGTCGAGGTGGTAGGAGAGCACGGGGATGAGGTGCAGGTGAGAGAGAACGTGGGATTGTGAGGTTGGAAGTAGGCATTTGAGGGAACTGTAACAGCAACCAGTTTACTCTGTGAAAGAGAATGCATGTTGGTGCCGAGTGTGTAATTCAACAACACACGTGTGTTTCAGGGCTATGTGATGGAGGTGCTGTTGACACTGGAGTCAGTGGTGGTGAATTTAGCAGAATGTCTGAAAAACAGCGACCTTATGGCAGCTCTAACAAGGTAGGATCGTTATGAATGAACACAGCCGTTCTAAAACTCATCTGATTTTTTAAGGACTTCATCCAACATATTTGAACGTGTAATTCTTCCTGCGTTTGATTCACAGGACGTGCTCACCAGATTTTGTGACTAGTGACAAACTGATGAACCGAAAAAGCACCGGTCAGCTGAACTTCCCTGGCCCAGGATTTGTCGGTCTGTCGTCACAGCGACACCAACGCTCCTACTCAGTCCCCAAGAAGTTTGGCGAGTGCGCTCACCAGTCGAGTGATCCTCCTCGCAGTGCAACTCTGGACCGCATCCAGGTAAGACAGGGAGATTCTTGTTCAGTGTGACACTTTAAAGCATCCCACTAATTCAGATTAATTAATTTTCAATCTACAGGCCTGCAACAGTCACGGCCTTGCCCGAACAGGAAGAACCCCTGGGTCCTGCACATCATCAACCAATCGTATTGATCCCAGTGTTCTCTCAGATCCTGCCCATGTTTCCCATCCCTCATCAATACTCGCCACAGTCTTCTGGGTGGCAGTGTCACTCATGGAGTCAGACTTTGAGTTTGAATATCAGATGTCACTTCGCCTGGTTCACAAGTTGCTGTCAAAGGTAGATAAGATGAAACTCTGATCTTAGAGGGGAAGTTTTATGATCGTAGACACAAGAGTTAGGACACCAGCGAGACCAAGTAATTTTAACTGGGGTATCAACACTCTTATTTCCCAGGTGCCCTTAGACAGAGCAGAGAACCGCGAACGCCTGGAAAAGCTGCAGGCTCAGCTGAGGTGGAGCGGCTTCTCTGGGATTCAGCAGCTTTTGTTGAAGGGTTTTACCTCCCAGGCCACGTTTGACCTCACCTTACAGCTCTTCTGCCAGCTCACACCAGTCTCTCGCGTGCCTGTTGTTGACAGTTCACAGTCCGTAGGTAGGTATTTTCATCCTGTCGTATTTTATTAGATTCGTGAACACTGCAGTTCCATCTGTTTTTTTTAAACCGGATGGTGTTGAAAGTGCAACCTTGTCTCTCTGCGCAGGTTTCCCTCTGAATGTACTGTGTCTGCTGCCTCATCTCGTGCAACACTTTGGCCACCCAACTCAGTTTTGTAAGGAGAGCGCTGAGAGGATCGCACAGGTACTGTACAATTCATTACTTGAGGGTAATCTGGTTTGCATGGGGTCAGGTTAGACTCTATCGCATATTAAACCAAGTTTGTCTCGAAGGAAGGCGTGAGTGATGAGAACAATGCAGTTAAAAGCAGCCTGCTTTGTCTTCGCTCTCTCTCAGGTGTGTTTGGAGGAGAAGCACACAAAGCTCTCACATTTGGCCCATGTGATGACTCTGTATAAGACTCGCTCCTACACGCGGGACCCTTTCTCCTGGGTCAGTGTGGTTTGCCGCTACCTCCATGAGGCTTTCTCCGACATCACACTCAACATGGTCACCTATATGGCTGAGGTGGGTGCTAATAAATGTGCAGTGCCAGTTGGGTTCATGTTGACATTTTGCTGAAAGATGGCACTTTTCAATAATCTGCCAGTCATTAAAGGATAAGCCAGTCATCTACAATCCAGTCTTATACTGGTCATTGACATTGCCCCTAAACAAGACAAATTTTGTGTTTGTATGCTTTGTCACTCACTGAATGACTCTTTCTATCTCTCAGCTACTGGATAAGGGCCTTCCCAGTATGCAGCAGTCTCTTCTCCAGATAATCTACTGTCTGCTCAGCCACATGGACCTGACTGCTGTACAAGTCAAACAATTCAATGCTGATGTCACAAAGACCATTGAGAAGTTTGTTCAAGTAAGCATCCTACAGTATTTTGCGTAAGGTGAAGTTCATTCTACCACTATTCCATCTCTTATATTGTATACTGTGTTTATGATTCACAGACCGTGCACTGGAAGGATGCCTTAAACATCTTGAAACTAGTGGTATCACGCTCTGCCAGCCTGGTTCATCCGGTGTACGGCCACTCACAGGGTGACCTATCTAATCTAGAGGTCAGCAGGGTGTGGGACGGTTCAGCCAAGGCTCTGCCTGGTAAAACACTGGACTTCACCTTTGACATCTCTGAGGTGAGGAAGCGACTAAATTAAATGGATATTGAAAATACCCCTCACCCCCTTACTAACATTCAAAACGTCTATTAAGTGGTTGTGATACACATTTTCATTGGTGCCTGCCTCTGCGTGTGCCTCACAGACTCCAGTCATTGGCCGTCGGTTCGACGAGCTCCAGGGTTCAGGGGGTAGGGAGGGGAAGGCCAGAGCCATGGCTGTAACCCGCAGTACATCCTCCACCTCTTCTGGATCCAACTCCAACACCATCCTCGTACCTGTCAGCTGGAGGCGACCGCAATCCTCTCAGGTAGAGTTAGACCTCACTATTAAGGTATCGTCATATCATAATTTTAGATTTACATTTGTTCACATACCTCTAACTCAAAGTCTACCATCTCAAAACTGCTTGGTGTGGTAATACCAGTAACAAACTATTATTATGACAACCGTAAGTGCCTCATTTGATATATTCAGTGACATAAAATACATATGAGTTCTCTGTAGGTACTTGCCTTTGTTTAGTGCCACAAACAAAAACTATGTTATACTTTGTCTATGTGTGTAAATGCTAAATTCATGTAGGCACTAATCTGATTTTTTGATTATTCAAATATCTGAAGCATTTTAACATGAACAAGAAAGTGCAAAGGAACAATCTTGAGTACAATTAGAGTTTATGTCGTTTCCCTCTTCAATAAATAGTGATATTTCTTGCCGTCTTCCTCCTACATACAGAAAAGGACCAGAGAGAAGCTGGTGAACGTTTTGTCTCTTTGTGGACAAGAAGTTGGACTCACAAAGAATCCATCTGTAAGCCATTTCACATTGCATATTTACAATACTCAAGTGCTTGTTTAATAGAAAAGGGCAGAAGTCACTTTTGTCTAAGGCAAAATGCTCTTCTTTGTACTCTTTTTAAAAGTCGAGCTTTTGAAATTATTAACCCAGACAAGGTTCTTTAATTTTTCCACATATTTATAGAGAATAATGCCTCTTATTGTTCATAAGGAAATGTTTCATGTGAACTTCGCTGGCTGCCGATGATCAGTTTAAATAAATTTGTTCCTTCACATCAGGTGATCTTCTCATCATGTGGCGACTTGGACATGATGGAGGTACGGGAGAGTGGTGTGTCATCAGAGGAAGGTGGGACCAGAGAGGACACACTAGACGACACCGCCAGTGAGCAGCAGTTTAGGGTTTTCCGAGACTTTGACTTTCTGGACGTGGAGTTGGAGGACGGAGAGGTGAGATTCATATTTCACCATATGTTACCCACGGTCACTTAAATTGCATCACTTGATTTAAGATAAGATAAGATGAACTTTATTGATCCCACTGTGCGGAAATTCACTTGTCGTGGCAGCTCACAAGAACAGAGAAGAATGCAAAAAAGCAGTGCAAAACATTTTCAAAAATATAAAGAGATAATAAATTAACAATTTTCAAGTACAGGTGTAAGGTGTAAATATTAAAATGTCTGTCTCTTTCCCCCTCCTTTACCTTTATTTGACATTCATTTCCTTCTTTAACATCAATATGTTTGAAATGTATTTCTCTGTCCCTCCTCCTTGTCTCTCTCTCTGTCTAACTCTGTGTCTCTCTCTCTTCCCCTTGCTGCCTAGGAGCTCCAGGTAAGGTTTCTCACACTGAGCACTTTCATTAGCTTCTTTAAGCGCTGTGGTGTTGCTGGCTCATTTGTTTCCCTCTGAAAAAAACAAAACAAAACACAAAGGATGATTGTGCTTCATTTTGCTCTCACAGCTTGGTTGCAGAGCTGCATTTCTGACATTATTTCTGTTTGTCATAATAGATTTTGTCATGTCTATATGGGATAAAGATTATCGTATCGAATTCAAAACAGCCTGTCCAGCATATTTTCATGCCATAAATAACAGTTCATTTTGCATCTTGTGCTTGTTATCAGACTCTCTTAGACAGCAACTGTTCATCATCTTTGAAGTTAATGTGAAAATGGTCTTTGAAATTCACTGCCTCCATTGCCTCTTCCTTTGTCTTCCAATGTGTATGCGTGTTTGTGTGTGTTTCATCTAGGGCGAGACAGTCGATAACTTTAATTGGGGCGTGCGACGGCGATCTCTGGACAGCACGGAGCTGGGTGACCTGTTGGAGGAGAGCCAGCACTCAGGCAGCACCCCCAGTCTGGGCCACGAGGACCCACACGATTCAGATGAGTCCTCAGAGGAAGAGGAGTCCTCGACCAGCCAGAGCCTCTCTCACTCTCAGCTTGTGCGTAGCCGTTACCGTCAGATCAGCGCATCATTAACGTTCACTGAAGCCTGAAAAACTTTGTTGTTCAAAATGATAGATATTCCTGGTTTGCCTTCCTCTTCCAGACTAACCCCTCTCCATCAGAGGAAACCAATCACACCGATTCCTTATCTACTTCTTACGACACATCTGCCGACCCACAGTCCCTCAATGCCACCACACCAGGCCAGGGAGTGCTCCATGATGATCACAGTGGCCTACATGTGAGGAATAATACACGTCAACAAATACTTATATGTACTTGCGAATTTGTACAGATTCGCTTGTTATCTTCAGAAAGATGTAATATCTTTGTCTCCTCAGGGGAGGGTGTGTGCTGACGATGAGGACACTCAAGCCCAGGATGACGAGTTATCACTGAGCGCCAATGAGCTCCCTCATGGCTCGGACTGCGGCGAGAGCTTCACCCTGGAGTTGCCGGGGCAACCTCAGGATCAGCCGTGCAATCTGGATCACAGCCTCAACCCAGACTACTTCCATCCTCCGTTGGACTTTCTAGACCCCAACTGTCTGCCCAGGTGAGTGTGACAGATAGGGAGTAAAGGAACAGGAAACACATGGAGTCTTGTTTCACTGGATATTTTTTCATTAGTTAGCATATTGACTGACAATGGGACTAAGCCTTGATTGAACTGTAGTCTAAATGCTTTGTTTGTGTGTATGATACAACCATAATGTTGCACTGTGCCAGATGGGGTCATTTATTATAAGCTGTCATTCACTGAAAAGTGTGCAGTAAATACTTTAAGACATCCAATTAATCTTGCATTCTCACACATGTAAACCGCAATTAAAATAATGGTAATGCTTCATGACAACAGACAAACCTTGTGTAAGCAACTAAATCACTAGATAGAAACCCTGCTACATAAGTAATACTAACACTATTTCTCAAGCCCTTCTAGTTACATTCAACATGTTACATTCTTTTCTTTGTTGCATTGCATTTTCTGTACTCTGTAACCCATATTTTAGGCTGTGCAAAAATAATAATAATTTTTAATTTTAAATACTGCTTGAACCACTTCTAAAAGGCACAATCGCATTATCCAGTTCATATAATCCCATGAGGTAGCTGGGCAAATGATTTTGAAACTCACATCGCTTTCCCATTTTCAGCTTACGTGATGATGTCGACGACTTGGAAGACCTTGGTTTTCCTCCTCCCCCCTCTCCATTTTTCTCCGCCATCTTGGCAGCCTTCCAGCCCACAGTGTGTGATGATGCTGAGGAGGCGTGGCGCTGTCATATCAACCAGCTTGTGACCGACTCGGATGGCTCCTGTGCTGTCCACACTTTTCAGGTCTTCTCATCTCTCTTTAAGGTAAGAAGGATTAGTGGAAATTGGTCAGAATAAAGTGTATGCATATTTTAACTATGTGACTAAGATGCTCATTTTTCACAAAGCCTTATACCCAGTGGGATTTACATACATGTAAGTGTAACAGTACATAATTCCTCAAACTTTCTTTTCCCAGAACATCCAGGGTAAATTCTGCCTCCTGACGACTGATGTTGCCACTTACCTCGGAGAGGGCTTACGAGGCATCGGCTCAAAGTTCCTCAGGTCCTCACAGATGCTGACCACGTGCTCTGATTGTCCCACAATTTACATTGATGCTGACACGGTGAGTATTGCTGGCAGATAGTTGACTTGGTCTCGGTTGGATCGGCCCAGTGGGACTAGTCAGGTGAGTTTGATGCACTGAACTTATTTTTCATCTCCTCGTTTCTTTTTGTTGGTATTTCCAGATCATGTCCTATGGTCTCCTTGAAAAGATGAAGTTCAGTGCGCTGGAGCTGCAAGAGTATTTGGATACCTACAACACCAGAGAGGAGGCTGCTGTCTCGGTAATTGAACCTTTTACGTGTCATTAATGAATCTGTTCTTTTTTTTTCCATTCAGACTAACTAAATATCTTAACCTCCCTTTTTTTGTCAGTGGCTGAGGAACTGTAAGGACACATTTCCCAGGTGTCCTGGTGACAGTGTGGTCACCTGCCAGCCTGGAGACTCAGAGGAGAAGGTAGAATACAAAGTTAATTACTGAAACATGCAGATATCTAGAGTTTACTGTCAAACACATTTAACATATGGGTAACTTCTTCTTCTTCTTCTTCTGTGCTTTTTATTTCTGATCTCTTCGCTCCTCTATGATTTTTGTCATACTGAAATGTTTGCTCTCTGTGCATGTTTGCTGTTTGGTATCTATTTTATACTCCAACACTAAATGAGATTTAAAGCTGCTGCGTTTTATACACTTTAAGCTAATTCTTGGTAGCTTGACTGTGAAGAGTCATGCTTTACACTGTGCTGCGCATGTGTTTGATTGACACTTTGTCTTCCTCTCACCTCACTCTGGCGCCCTAACATGCTCTCTTGCTGTCTAGCAAATGGAGTCTCTTGCAGTAAGTTCTCTTACAAATTTCTTCCCTTCACTGCCGTAGATTCCTTTTTAATAAACTGCTTAATTTACTTTGCACAAAACAGCGGTCTAGCTGTTATTGTGTGTTTGTATTCCTCTGCATGTGTATGTATGTATATATGCGGTGTGTACTTTTGAAAATGTGTGACTGTGTTGTTGTGTCTGTGTGTTCTCTGCTGCTGATGAAGCTGAGCCTGTTTATTCTTTAATGTCCTCTAGCAACTGGAGCTTTGTCAGAGGCTCTACAAGCTGCACTTCCAGCTTCTTCTCCTCTTCCAGTCCTACTGCTCACTCATTGGTCAAGTTCACGCCATCAGCTCTGTGCCTGAGGTGAGCCATGATGGGTTATTGTTCACAAAGCCATGATTCACAGTCCTAACATAACAGGTTATTTCGTTGATTCTCTTGTGACTATGTGAAAACATTCCCCATTCATCTGTTGTCACAACCAAATACATCCAATAAGAACACTGTGGATGTTTTTCTACTCAACTGTTGGATAAGAAAGGATTCAATATTACTCACACACGCACATACTCTGCCACCATTTGCCCCCTCCCCCCTTACCTCGTAGCTGCTGAACATGTCTCGAGAGCTCACTGATCTGAAGACCAGTTTGCAGGCAGCGGAGGCGGCTGTAGCCAGCGACCTGGAACACAAACACTTGGCCCACACTCACGCACACGCCACCCAGGTGGCAGCCATGGTTGTGCCCAGCTTTTCCACTTCAGAGGCAGCTGTGCAGGCCATACTGGAGTGCCTTAAGAATCACGAGTTCACCAAAGCCGTGCGCTACATCCAGGAGTTCAGGTGAGTAAAATTACCTACACAACCTACACAAGATAATGGTTTCCAGCTCAACATCCAGTAGTTTGTGCTGATGTTTAATATCCTGAAATATGGACATTTGGTCTAAATCTTCATTAGTGTAGCACATCTTCTGTCTAATCTAATCTCTCACCTTTTTTTAATCTTGTTTTCAGGAGGCAGTGGCCAAACGGAGTGTTCGGTGGCAGCTCAGAGAGCGAGGTCCAGACACTACTCAACGTCTACTTTCGACACCAGACACTGGGCCAGACTGGCACGATTGCCCTGGTTGGGTCCCGCCAGGACCTCAGCCTCATCTGCTCCAAGCTGCTGGAACTCAACGGGGAGATTCGCGACATGATCCGCCGCGCCCAGGGTTACCGGGTCGTCACAACTTACCTCCCCGACTCCAGCGCCTCCGGGACCAGCCTCTGACAGGAGCTCAGGAGCCCCCCACCCCCCCCTTCCCCACCCTTACCTCCCCCGCCACTGCAACCACTGACCCTTCAAAAACCATCTCAGTCTGTACTTACAGACGAGGCCCAGCACTCACACACCTGGCCCCTGCCTCCTCCTGTGTGTCTGCTGCCTCGGCTGCACAGCTACAGACAGATTCCTGCCAACTGCCCTTTGCAACACCAAAACCAGAACGATATTTAGACCATGAACCGAGACTTTCGCCGCTGTCCTCATCCTCATCCACTGTAGACCCTGATGCACATTTGCCTGATTTTCCCAAACCCCCAGACCTGTTCTCATCACACAGCTGCTCAAACAGACCAGATTTTACACTGCCGCGCACACAAGAGCCAAGGAGGAGCTATTTCAATCAGAACCTCGATTATCGTTTTAGAGGACATTCATCGCCCAGTTCACCACTGTTACATTTACACGGCAGCAAAGACCTGATATCATCTCTTACATCTAACATGCTCCCGACTGTAGCCTCAGAACCAATCTTGCTTGCACACTCTCGCACAAATGCAGCACCCATCACCCCTCGGGGCTCACATCTTCCCCATTTCCCCCGCTCTCCATACAAACACTCAAGGTCAATTCTACACCGAGGCCATGACGTGGTCCTAACTCAATGCCCTGCCCCGTCTTCATGCCTTCTCCCTCTCCCACCTCCTCCTCCGCCTCCCCTTCCCACCGGCCCAGAAGAGGCTGCAGCATGGGGTTGTTGTTGCTCCCTCAGTGGTGCTGCTACACCCTTATCTCGCTACCTGGGGAAGGTGGGGCACGCCGCCCTGCCCCTATTGAAAATAGGGGGGCTCCTGAATGCTGAACCGTCAGACGTCCAGACCTGAGACGTAAACTTATAGTGCCAGTGGACCTACAGAGCTTGGAATCCTATTAATCCAAATGCCTGGAACCAAAAGATCTTTGAATCTGAAAAGGATAAGACAACATCCGAGATGTACTTGCAGACTAGACACTTATGGAATCATGTCCCTGACAACAATTGGATGTATATGCGAACGCACTAGATACAACAGATTGCTGCCTGCTGGTAAAGATGACCTGATGTGATTCTGTCTGAGCACTCGCTTCACTTTGCAGCCACATGTTGTGAAATTGATGTGCTCTTGGTTTAAGTCCTGCTTGATGGTCGTCATTCAGCACCTAAGCTGTTCTGCACATGAGGACCTGTGAAGGCTCTTAGCTTGGATTCATAACTTGCTTCCCAGAGGAACTCAAGACCTGATTGAACTTGACTGACTGTTGCTCTCTCCTTCAGGAAGAACATAGTTTACTGGTGGTATCACCAGAGACAGTGAAGAAGCTACCGGTGGCACTATGTAACATCACTGGTAGAGTTTTCTCTATTGCACTAAGTGGAGTTTTGGTATTCGTTTTAAAAAAAGATGTTACAGAAAGTAGGTTATGTTACTGTTTGTTACTGTGAGAGAAAGGCTGTCACTTTCCCGAAGAAGGAAAAGCCAAAAGCTGAATTAACTTTTCTCTCCTGTTGTGTCTACTGTTTTGAGACCTCTTTTTGGAGGAAATCGTGCAATGCATGACCCAGTTGAATGCTTTCTACTGTACTAGTGTCCCTTTTTGCTCCCTGAAAGCCTAACCTCTCCAGACTGACTGAAAGACTGATCGACAAAGAGCAGCTGCAGGATGTTCAAGCATAATTCCTCATGCTGCCTCACGCTGTGTTTGTATTCTGTCAGTCCTACTGTTGTAAACATTGGTAGACTAATCATGCCATTATATGTGCACTCCTCTGTGGCTAGTGGTAGCATCATTAGTGAGTGCACATACTGTATATATCTCACTGTCCTACACTGTAACACACTGACCTTATGTGTTCACACGCCATGAGGATGGTGCATGTATACACTCAAATATTTTGTCTTTCTGTCTGTATACTGTTTCTAGTTATGGGCACACAACCATTGTAGCATATGTTTGTGTGTGGTATGTGGTTACCTTACACGTAAGAAAAATGCTGACATTCAGCACTCACCGTTGATGTTCAAAACAAAACCTGTGCTACTACTGAAGTCAAACACTTCCTGTCGTCAGCCCTTTTTTTGTGACTCTCCCTCGTTTCCCCTCTAGGAGTTACTTACTGTACAAATGTCTTTTTCCTATTTATATCTGATCAGCTATAAATCAACACTCATCTGACTTGGTTTTATATTGATGTTTGTTCTCTCAAATCAAACTGCCATGCATGCATCTTCTGTGTACTGTATGGGGTGTTGGAGCTATTTATTAACAAAATCATATTTTATCTGAAAGATATGTTTGTATGAGGTACAAAAGGGAGCTTTGAGCTCATGTGGGTATGTTTTTTTTTCCTGTGTGTGGGAGAAAGTGTGTGTGCATGCTAAACAAGAAATTGCACATTTTTAAAGCTTTTAAGAGTAAAACTGTAGTTGTTTTTCCCCACCTTGTAAATACTTTTACAGCCTTTGTGAAGTTGTTTTTGAGTTGATGCTCTGTACAAGTCTATGTCAAAGTAAAAGACACAAAACTACTTCTTTGTCCATTTCAATCAAATCCCCCCTCACTTTGTGCATCAAAAATAGACTGGATATGGGTTTCAATATTAACATTCTGAACATTTTAACATTTAAGACCACATTTGTTGTTAGTCGTTCAGTTAAGTGTTATGTTTAGCCTCAGCACTGACCATTTTGCTTTCTATAGACCTTAATTTCTTACTGAAGATTCTTTAGTAAGTTTTAACGTTTAGGTTATTATGCTGAAAGCTGCACACAAGTCAAACCACACTGAACCAATATAATCTACAAGAATTCAACTTTTGAGATGCAGTGTGTTTATTTCAGAACCTTTATTTCTTCTTACAAAATGTTTTTTTTTTTCGTGTTTAGCACCAGGACAAACAAAGGGGCAACAAGACAACCTTTTTTTTTTTTTTTGGAGAAGACACTTCAAATAAAGACAGAGATTCATCTACTCGCCAGCAGAAGAAAAAATCCATCTCTTCGAGTCTGTTACCGGAGGCCATCTGTGACATGTGCAGGTACTACTACGTCTGCTGACCAAGTGCCATCACACCTACATGAGGAATGGGCGGGACCAGAGCGAACATGAGGGGCCGAGCTCACATGATGTATTTAAAGCTGTAGGTGGCGTCGCAGGACAGCCTCATGCCCTTGCAGCGACAACACAGGTCCTGGCGGTGGGGCCTCTTCATGTTAATGTGCCTCTGCTTCTTCTCACAGCTGCAGCAAGTCTGAGAGCAGCCCTGAGGCACAGGGGGAGGAGACACTATCAGTCATCATCAGATATATTCAGTGATATTAGGAAAATTCAAGATGAACAATCTTCAAGCACGTAAGACTGAGAAAAATGTTGATACATAATCCAAATGTTAAGAGTTCAACATCAAATCCAAGTGATTAAATTATCATGTGACATTTCCTCTTGGAGAAGACATAAATGTACCTTGCAGAGGATGGACTCCACTCTGTAGGGGTTGAACCCCACCTGACACTTCCGGCAGAGCTGCTTGTAGTACACCTGACAAGATTTAAAACATATACATGAAATCTTACCATGAATGCACATTTTTCCAGAACATATGTGAGTGCATGCTAAACAATAGACTGCAGGTCACTAACCTTACTGGTTCCAGAGATGCACCACACATAAGCACTCTCCCACCGGACGTTGCACTTTTTGCAGTGGAAAAAGCCATACCTCTGCTCCAAGAACTACAGTGTGGACAAACGGATCATTTGCGCACAAAGACGAGGTACATCTGGGTCATGCTGAATGGGCTAACTCTTTCAGAGTCTGAAACAAGGCTGGATCACCAGCCAGGGGCAAAGTAGGCAACTGACAGCAGAACTCCAGGGAGCTCAAAACATTGCTTATCTGAAATCTGTCATTTTATTTCCTGCACTGTACCTTTATTATATTTTTTAATTCTTCTGTTTAATTTTATTTCAACCTTCTTAATTCTTGTGGTTGTCATTTTACTGGCCTGAATTTCTTGTCTTAATTCATTTGTACTCCTTATTTAAAGCATTACCTTGTTGTTACAATAAGAAACTTTGCCGCATGTTCTTCTTATTAAATGGAGAATTTGTACTACTAAAGCACAGTATGACTCAACATAAGGCCTACGTGCAGGTGCCTGTATGAAATCTAATTTTAAGATTTCATTGTCAGCAAATTACCACACAGCATTTGTAGAAATGGAGGAAACTGGGACTTGGTGAGGCCCAGTAGTTATTTTTTCCTCCTCCAGCATGTTAATCCAGTCATATTAAAATGCCCACATGGATCATTTTAATACCATGCACCTTTAGTTATAATGTGAATTCCAGTGAGAGTTCCCTGCATCACCTGAAAGTTGGACCCCTTTGACGACCGGTGGAAGGTTGTCTTCAAGTCCTTCGCTATGCGCTGACGTGGATGAGCCTCAGCATCCACGTCAGAGTCGGCTTGTTCGTCGGCTTCGTCCTCTCCCTCATCAGCACCTTTGTCTTCATCGTCGTCGAATTTCTTCAGGTGGATCCTGCGGTCAAACACCGGCGAGTAGATGGAAACGGGCCTCAGGAAGCGCAGGTTGCTCACTGGCGGCGTGTTGCACAGCGCCGGTTTCAGCAGATCCGGGCTCTTCGGAGATGTTGGGCACACGTGATGGTCGCCCTCCAAGCAGGACAACGTTTTTGGACCCAGCGAGCACTGGACGGTTTTATTCACTTTGGCGTTTACTTGCACGCCGCACTCTTTGGTGTTTGCCTTCTTTAGCGGAGGGGGTAAACCGGGGTTGACCTGGGATATGATGGCCTTGCAGAGCTCCAGGTAGTTGAGGCCCTGAGGGGTGATGAAGCGGCCCTCTCTCTTTACCCAGCCGCTGTCCTGAGCCGGGGGAGCGCAGGCATTGTACGGTGGAACCGTGGACAGGAACCCCTCCATCCTGGAGCCATGAAACCAGTCCAAGTGCTTCCTGCTGGGGTTTAAACAGTCGCCTTCTTGTGGCACTAATTGGCTGATTGAGAACAGGGGCGAGCAGGCTTTAATTGAGCTGCCATGTACAGAAATATTTAGAATTCACGTTAAAAAACTTCTGACTACTTCTAATATTGTATTTACACTGAGAAAACACATCAACCATACACCAAGCTCAGGATTATGAATTTAGTCGGTCATTTTAAATAATTAAATCGCGTCTTTAGATCTTAATGATGTTCCTTGTTAAAGGTTATTTCATTTAAATACAAAATGTGTGTTTTTTTTCTTCCCCAGCCTGAAAATATATTAAACTGACTTGATATAAGAGTGATTTAGGTTTGAGGAGCGCACATGTGAAACATTATATTGGAGCTCCCCCTGTAGCTCATAATGGCCAGAGAGCCAAAGAAAAAGCATGCAGCTGATCTTAGAGACATCTGTTCCTTTGAGGTGGATGTTCCGCAAACCAGTATGGCCTCACATTTGTAGCGCTTTAAAATCACGTGCATTTCTCAGGAAACCAGCAATTAGCTCCATACAATGACAAGTGTAACGAAAGTAAATGCACCTGTAATGCAAAAGGGGAGCAGATGTGCTTGGATGCGGAAGTATCACATGACTGAATAGGTTAGCAGGACAAGGAAAAGGGGGCCTAAAATGTGTCTGAGAAAAGGCCTCATTAATAGATGCAGACTGGCTTGAAAAAGACCCCTTAATAAGCAGGAATTCCTTTAAAATATGAATAGCACTATAGAGGAGCAGCTAAATGTTTCGTGCACACATGAATGTCGCCCTAATTAGAACATTATGTTTATTGTGACCCTGTCTCATTTATGAGATAATTTCCTCGTTTGAAAAAAAAAGAAACGGTGTGCTGGTGCGTTCACGTGCAGTCGGAAAACTAATACTTAGAGCATTAAAAAATGAATCCAAGGATAACAAGTCAACCCAAAATTTAACTTTCTGTAGTGTAAGATGTGCTTGGGTGGCTTTTGCGATAAACACAATTATGTCCCTATTTCAGTGTCTGTTTAACTTGTAGACGTTTTCACATTTTTTTAAAAAAAATCCTTTTTGTATCACGACAATCAGATTACATTGATGTATTTACTCGGTACAAGGCAACTAATGTTTCATAACGCTTTTCTCATTTTAAGATATCAAACTTTGTAACAGGTTACAACCATCTTAGGATACTAATCCACATTCTCGGCAGCACTGTGTAAACAAAACACTCTGCTATGTTACTCTCCATCAATCAACTTTTCCATTTTCTGTGATATTTTTCATACAAACGTTATTACTATTAGTAGCCTGTAATCTGTACTGGACCAGCTACTATCCACTAAGTAAAAACTATGTGTTGGACATTCAATAACCTTTAAAAAAATCTTTAAAATCTGAATTTGTAATTGTTTACATTGAGTGAGAGGACAATACGAGCATTGGAAGGACACAGCAGATCTAAAAGGATTTGCCCCATAGGTGGCGCTACGCACTCATTGATGGTTTGTACCCATGGGCTCTGAATCCATACATATTGGCGCCATTTTGGAGCTAGGAGGGGGAAGAGAGCTGCAGAGGAGGACACGATTGATCACAATTCACCGTAACAGGTAAGAAAATGCACAAATAAGCAAATCCTTTTGATCAAAATGTAGCAATAATTTAATGTGATGCTGTGAAAAATGAGGTACAACCCAGAATGTGTCTGCGGGATAGCCAGGTTTCCAGCGATAATAGGTGGAGCGCAGCCCGCCTTGCTCGCCTGTGTTCTCGGCAGCCGTGTCCGATTCGCAGCGCTGGTTGACCTGGTCCTGCGGCGCAAAATGGTTAGCTAGTGAAATATTAGGACATTTACCAAGCTCTTTGTACCAGCAGCACGAACAAACAGTGACTCCTCTTGGTTGTATGAGTGGGGTCGGTCTATCAATATCAGTAAGTAGCCGGGTGGTTTGTTCAGTGCAACGTTACTATCTGTCACTGAGATTGCTGCTGCTAACGTTAGCTCGGTTACGCTATCCTGTGTAGTCGCTAGCGGGATGTGCATACCAGCTAGCTAGCAGCTGCTAACTAGATTAGCCATGGTCAGCGTAACAGCAGCGAGGCATTCTGACTATACCGTAGTCCCTGGCCTTGACATGCCGTTGTACCATAACAATAAGCACCTCTATTCATAAAATGTTTCCTTTTCTGTCCTCTCTCTAATGCTAACTCACATTAAGTTAACTGTGTAAATAATAACTAACGCTGATAGTATCCCGGAGGCTGTCCCAGCGTAAAATTATTTTCGTTCTCATTATTGTGCGCTAATGTTACTTGTTCAAGGCTTATTGCTCTATCTCACGACGAGATTCTGTCTCTTTGCGTATATAGTATATTTAGTGGCTGACTGGCTGCCTAACTGATCATTTTATCAGATATCAAATGAATAGCTTTTACTGATGAGGACTCTGCATGACTGAAAGCGGCGTACGGTCTAGCGCACACATATTGTCATAAATGTAAGGTTAGCTAACAACAAAAGGCTTTGAGTGAAAGAGTAGCGGTTGCAGGAACCCCGAAGAGGGGGGACACTGCATGTTATTTTACCGTGTTAGGACAGTCACCTCCACAGAGCCGCAGTGCATTTGTACTTGACAGCAATCAGGCTGTGACTATTGAATGTTGTGTCCGTCAAAATTGCAGATAGGTGAATCGATCACAGGTTCTAAGAAGTCTTCGAATTATCTGATTATATAACTATGTAATAAAGGTTGTGGTTAATAGAGAGTAGTTTCATTGGGATTTGCTACCAGACTACACCAGGTCAGTACTGTTCCAGATAAGTTTGCTGAAAAGTCGAATTGGAATTTAATGTATGTGCACAGATTTCCTTGACTGTTATCTGTTTATAATGACTTTGCACAAACCCACATGGCCCAGTGTTTCATCAGGGACTGCTTTGCAGCAGTTCCGGTTGAACGTTAGTTTTAGGGATCAACCCATACTGATATCAGTCCTATATTGACTCAAGCTGCTGGATCAGGTATCGGTAATAATTTGGCAAATTTGCTTCATTCACTGCTATGTTTATGTCTTACTAGCCTATTTGAACTAAATATTTATAAAAAATGATAAGTGCAAATTAGTGCCTAAATTGTTGCTTAATTATTAATTTTAACCATGACTATCTATTAAGTACATTTATATTTAGGCATTTATTTGTTGCATTTTGTTTTACATAGTTAGGAAAACAAGGTGCCTGATGTTGCCCTCCACATAAAACAATGATCTCAGGCTCTTTCACACAGTGAGGCATACAGCTTATTAAACAAACACTGGAGTCGGTACTCCAAATCAGCAGCAGGTATCCAAATCCGGGTATTGGATTGGAACTGAAACAGTTGATTTTTGCTCTTGGTAATTTGTCCCATTTAGAGATCTAGTGTGGCCTGCAGTCATTCATCTTTATTTTTCCCAACTAAAAAAAACTGAGCAAAATTGTTTTTGGCCAAATTCTTGCTTTGCAAAGCCTCAATGGTTTGCTTGTGTTGAATGGATACAGAGGAGGGACTCCACCACCTGATGACCTTAGTCACAATTCGGCAGTGTTGTGTGTTTGTAGATGTCATGCCATATTGGCTGTCCTTTCTGTGTGGCTTGTTAAGGCTTACCTCACTGTCTCATTCTCATAACCTTTGGGCTAATTTCAGTCCCTCCTTCTCTGCTTCATCGTTGTTCCTGGGCAGCTTTCACTGGGAGACAGAATCCGTTTAGAAAATGTCTATTTTGTCTAATTTCATCTGGGCAAAACGAAACTCTTTGACAGCTTGTCCTTGTTCAGCTGGTTTCCCTCACTTTGTGTTTGTGTGAGAGCACCCATGTGGAGGTCACTGAGTTCACCCCTTACAACCAACTGGTGTCCAGTCCTCCCTCTGCTTGCTGACAGTCACTCTCTTCACGATGATCACCCACAGGGTTAAAACAAAGGATTCCTGTGTCAAGGTTCAGATTAGGGTAGGGGAAGTGCTCTGAGTCTTCATATTTCTGCTGGCAGCTGTGTGAAAGGACCAGAGAGGGCAGAGCAGAAGCAGAGGTCAAGAAGCCTTGTGGGGGGAGGGGGGTATCCCATGTTCAAGAAGTTTAGTGTAGTAGGGCAAAGCTTGTTGTGATTATTTACTGTTGCTTCTTATTCAAACTGGAAGATTCCCTGGTGATTGGTACCTAGACAGACCTGCCCCCACAGGTTGAGAAATACTCTAGTCTGATTGGACTCTGTGGTGTTAGTGTGTTGTAGAGAGAGAGAAAGAGAGAGAGAGATGGCCTCAAATTTGGCAGCAGCTGTGGGGTGGAAAAGAAGGTCAGAATGGAGCAATTTGGCAGACTGCCAGTGTCCAGTGTGTGGGTTTGGCCCTGCTTGTGTATGCGTGTGCATGTGTGTGTGTATGTGTGTGTTTATAAAAGCTCAAGTACAGCTGCAGAAAATGGTTTGGTTGTTATTCAAAACTCACTTTCGCAGTCTGGTCTCTAAATCAAACCCAGCAAGTGCTTCTTTTTTTGTCAGGCAGCAGACCCACTGACCCAGACTGCTTCATAATAATTGATTCCCTTCAGTGATAAAAGCAGCTTAAGTTGTTGTTGTATTTATAGAATGAAAGTTATTATTATTATTCATCTAAAGCATTTGACAACTGTATTCAGTGACATTTTTTCTGTTTGCTTCTATTTATTTATTTTAAGATTGTGTAAACTTGTTTAGCTGACTCCCCTGGCAGAAGAGGCTGCTGTGAAATGACATATTGGAGCAGTGCAGGAGAACAAAACAGCAGTGACAAATTTTTTGGTGTGTACCACATTTCAGACAGTTTTCATATTTTACCAGTGGAAGCAGGTAGTATGGCAGACACTGTGAAAATGCGACAAAACTGACCCTGCGGCAAGTTCTGTCTTGCCAGTATTAATCTGAAATCCAGACAGGAAACTGGGAAAGGACTATCTGTCCAATATTCCATTCATCTGTCATAGGGGTATGTCAGAATCCACTTAAGTTATCAGCTTTGCGTGGAGAAGTCATGGATTTCACATAAGCTTGTTGGCTTTCCTATGAAAATCACACCAATTGACCTGTTTGCAGCGTTATACTATGACATGACATGGAGCATGTCAGTTGTTTGAAATAAAGTCCATTGCAAGGATTACACAAGCTTGTGTGAACAAGGTGTGCAAAGGTTCTTATTCAACTACTGAGGATGGCAGTGTTATAGTAGGATAATAAAAACTAAAAAGTAAAGCGTATGCGGTTACTCATTTATCAAAATTGCTGCGGATTAACTTGGCAACTCGATCAATCGACTAACTGTTGTGGCTCTAAAGTGAGGGGTATCTCTGAATTTTTTGACATGGCAGTGTCATGGGAGTTTTTAGTTTTTCTGTTAAATGAAAAGTTAATTGAAATCACAGTGTAGACAATTGCAGTATCCAAATTGGAGGAAGCCAAATTTTTCATAAACTTAAAATGTGTCACAACATACCATTATGACAGGAGGAGAGGCATGGGTGCAAGTACAGGTGGTCTTGCCAACTTCCAAGACCGAGGGAGCCAAGACTTGGCATCTCAGCTGCAGACATGCAAGCATGTTCAAAGAAACTAAAAGAGTGACAGGTTAGCTCATGTGGTAGACAACATGATTACATGGCCCTCAAATTTAAGGCGGATGTGTGATTTAACTCTTTGCTCACTGTTGCTGTTTGATGAGGCAGTTAAGGGCAGTGATACCTGTTTGATCTGGCTTTGGCCTTTTAGCTGCAGCAAACATTTCTACGAGTAAACATGATTTTCACAGTGGTGGAGTTAACTTGTGGTAATCATGTCATGCACATTTTTAGTTTTTATTTCTGTTACTAGGAAATGTGTGTTCCTCAGAGTGCATTGAGTCATTTATTTTTCGGTTGATATAGACATTTTCATCACAAATTCATTGCTTTTCTCATGTTTTAGATTTTGACCGCAGTGTCATTTCAGTATTGGTATCCAGAAACACTACTTCATTCTGTTATACTCAACTCCTGGCAGAGAACTCCGCTCGCCTTCCTGTAACTGATACATTAATTTATTAAATGCTTTAGAGAGTTCCTGAATCCACACTTTACACGATAAAGTATCAAGTCATTCTTTTTTAGATTTCTGACTAAGGAGGCGTGTAGGATGTAAGATGTAGGAGGGAAAAATGAATCAGATGTTTAGTTGCCTGCTTTTCTACCTTTTTAAGAGCTTCAGTGGACCAAACGCAGCATCAAGGTGAGGCAGGTCAGTTTGGTAGCCCTTGCTTAAAGAGCACTTAATGTGCCGCATGAGTGATCTGGCCATGAAGAGTGCACTAAAATGAAAATCAATGCACATTTTGTGTCATGAATGGCCCAGGCGTGAGTTTGGGTGTAATCCTTGACATGCTTATGGCTGCTGTAATGAAATGTGGAGCACAATGGTGACAGCAGCTCCCAGCGAAAAGTCAGCCTGCTCTCTGAATGCAGCAATGTCATCTTACATTCAGTCTGTGGAAAGCTATTACTGCGCTGTGAATACTTTGTTGAATATTTCAGAGGGCTCTGTGACAGACGTGTTTTGAAAGCTTTGCAGTGGGGATAAGATTTGCGTTGAGTTCCAAACAGTTAACAACGTAATTGTTTTAGATTTAGATAGATAGATGTTTAGATAGAGGGTCTGCCGTTTTTTTAAACATTTTTTATGTTTTTTTTTTTTTTTAAGTGTTAAGTCTCACGTTCTTTCCTGCTCTGCTCCTAATTTATCACAAACACACTTTCTCTTTCCTCAGGCAGTGAAGAGCTAAAGAGGATGGCTCACTCTAAAGCTCGAGTCACAGATGGGAAGGTGACCTACCCCCCGGGGGTTAAGGAGATCTCAGACAAAATCTCCAAAGAGGAAATGGTGCGCAGGCTCAAGGTCAGTGTCTTTCTCCCCTCCTGCTCCAACCACATCTGCACTGTTTACTCTGTGGTCACTCCCAGATTAGGGAGGAAATTGTCAGACTTGACAGTATAACACTGTCACATTTCTGAATACATAAAGCTATCATAATTTCTTTTAAAACAGATGTTTTTTCGTGTTGTTATTGGAGATGTGTAGTAGTATTTGTTTAATGTTAAAATTGAGACTTGTGTTCTGATTGATATTGATCTAACCTCTGTGTGAATTAATAATTAATTACTACTGTTGAATTATTGAGAGATTTATTATTCATAGTTTGATTTTTGACTTTAAAACTCGTTGTGTTGGAATGTTCACACACTTCACCTTGCATTTAGTCAACCCAGCCGCTAACCTCATGTACCTTCTCTCTCATTCATTATTCCCCACCCCTCTTCCAGATGGTTGTGAAGACCTTTATGGACATGGACCAGGACTCTGAGGAAGAGAAGGAGCTGTATCTGAACCTGGCCCTCCATCTGGCCTCCGACTTCTTCCTTAAACACCCAGACAAGGACGTGCGTCTGCTGGTTGCCTGCTGTCTGGCAGACATATTCAGGATTTATGCCCCCGAGGCACCCTACACCTCCCCAGATAAACTCAAGGTACATTGATGAACATTTTGCTTTCGGGCATTAAAAAAAAATAAAATTACACTTTGCTCCACCAGAATTACTCAGCAATTACGCAGCTCTCTGGGGCGTTTACTTAATAATAACTGACAAATTGATTTGTGCTTTTGTTCACCAGCCTTTTTTGAATTTTGGTCTGAAAGTTGTGCAGTATTTGGCTGGGAGACTTGACATGACTCACACTTTATAGATCTTATAAATACAGGCTGTTGTAGACAGTGTGTGGGAAGGTATCTCTTGTTTATCACTGTGGACATTTAGCTAGCAAACATCACTAGGTTTGTTAGGTTTTGGCTCTTAATTGTTGTATTATAACTTTGCTGCCCTTGTCACATCTTGGTTTTGCTGACGACTGTGTAGAGCATTTATTGTGTGTATTTCTCTCTCTACTCCAGGACATTTTCATGTTCATCACAAGACAGCTGAAAGGACTGGAGGACACTAAAAGTGCTCAGTTCAACAGATACTTCTACCTGCTCGAGGTATGTGACCTTGCTGTGTGTGGATCAGTGTTGGGTTGGTGTTTGTTCAATCCAGTACTGAATCTTTTCTTTGAGTCTGAATCTTTCAGAATTTTGCATCAAATCTCATTAGGTTTGGCTTTCAGCAATGTGGATGCTTACTTTCACAATATATCTGTAGTATCTACTCCTCTTTTCTGTTGTTATGTAAATATTCAAACTGTGATATTGGGATCTGGGCTGTGCCTTTCAGGTGGAATGAGCACAACAGCATTTTTCTCAACAAAAATTAATCGGTGTTCAAAATGAAGAGAACCATGCATGTGCAAGGAGTGTGGGACGAGTAGGCTCAAAATGTGTCGTCGCACTGCAAATTTTTGTGGCACATGTGTGACCAAAACAGTTACATCCTGGAGCCCTGATGTTAATTCACTCTCACAGATCTCATAGCTTAACATCAAACAGCAGACAGACACAGTGAGTGACGAGCTGATGAACATGTGGCGCAATTAGCAACTTAAGAGAGACCGATTTTTTTTTTTGTTCAGGAGTTGGTAGGGACCAAAAACAGAGCTACAAATGGATGAATGTTGGACTTGCATTCTGGCAACGTGGCCAGAAATGAGACTTCAGATCAACACTGATGTTGTTCTGAAACTGTTGGAAGTGTCAGTGAGCAAGTTTGCCATATAAACTTAGGAGGTAAAGATAGTGATGTATACACAACTTGTTTTCCGTTCTTCCCAAGTGACCAAAAAGTCAGTTATTGCATCTATAAAGGAATATAGAAGATTAAAAAAACAACCAATAAACAAACATAGCTCTCCTTCACCCCCTTTATTGCACCCTCTTCCTGTTGGCATCTGCATTGTCACTAAAATCCTGCTTCCTCTTTTTGTTCAGAACATAGCATGGGTGAAGTCCTACAATATTTGCTTTGAGCTTGAAGACAGCAATGAGATTTTCACTCAGCTTTACAGAACACTCTTCCAGGTCATCAAGTAAGTCCATATATCAAAACCCACCTAGATGTAACATTTGTGTGCCTTTATTCATCTGTGTGTGTGTGTGTGTGTGTATGTGTACATGTGTGTACTCTCAAGTTGTATTTTTCCACATTCTTTCCTCACACTTAAATCTGTCTCTGCTGCCACATCATGAAAATGCACAGTAGAAGTCCAGTTGCTTCTGTTTTATTGCTCTCCTCTCCTCTCCTTGCCTCTCTTCTCTTTTCTCCTCTCCTTCCTCACACCCCACTTTCAATTTCACTCTGCTGTACACAACCTTGAGGGCTGAATTCTGCAGTACAGAATTTGGCTCTTTGCCACTGGAACAAATTGTAGTTGTGTGTGTGTCAAGGTTGTGCCAGCAGAATGTTTTTTTTTTATTTTATTACTATTACATAGGACGAACCCAGAGAGCCCTGTTTTCCATTTGAAATATTTGTATGAGCTAGATGGTGCAGGGGAATGTGCTCTGTCTGTCTGTCTGTCTGTCTGTGTGTGTGTGTGTGTGTGTGTGTGTGTGTGTGTGTGTGTGTGTGTGTGTGTGTGTGTGTGTGTAAGTGACACTTCGAGCGAATGGAAGGTAATGAGACTGGTAATGCCTGGAAGCGTTGAGAACAGCAGTCACTGAGATACAAATCTAGGTAATAAGCTTTACTTCCCGCTGTCATGCAGTTCAGTATGAGCAAGTACACCCACCGTCTGTGTGATCAGAGCATCGCAGTCTGTTTTTGTGAGGCTGGTTTGTTTTCAAAATGAGCGATCCACCAAATGAAAGATTCTTCAAAATGCCTGCTGCCAGCAAAGCAAAGCTCAGCCATGTTGTACTGCAAAAGTACATATTCTTCTGCTCAGTGTTTGATGTGCACACTCTTAAAAGTTGCATAGGAATATGTGATGTCTTAATTTAAACCCAAGTTGCTGCCTCAGTAGGAACCAGTGCTTAATATTATGTTTATGTTATGCCATGATGTCATAACTGACCTTTGTCCCTTTTTGCCTTTTTCCTCTAGCAACGGTCACAATCAGAAGGTGCACATGCATATGGTGGACCTGATGAGCTCCATCATCTGTGAGGGAGACACCGTATCGCAGGAGCTGTTGGACACCGTGCTGGTCAACTTGGTGCCCGCACACAAAGTATGTGCACGATCACGAAAGAAGCAGCACACAGCCATGCATACACACATGTGAATGTTGATATAAGTAGAGATAGATCAGTAACGGACACACTGGAGTTGATATTGTCAGTAGACTGAGGCAAGTACAATTTTCCATACCCTGTAATTCACTGAGACCCCTGCAGGTGAGAAGAGGTAAGGCAGCTTAATAGTATATGGATGTTTATCTGCCAGCCATCCTAATGGGGGTCTTACTTGTACTTTTTCTGTTGTGGCTTTATGTTGTGTGACCATCAGTTGTTTTTCTGTCTGTCTAGAATTTGAATAAACAAGCATATGACCTGGCCAAAGCTCTGCTGAAGAGGACTGCTCAGGCAATCGAACCCTACATCACCAATGTAAGGCTGAATCTTGATGCACTCCTGTTGAGTTTTGTCTTACATTTTATATTTCCTGTCATGGTCATAAAATTTAGAACTTTTCAGAGCAGAGGAGAAACAGTGCAAATGGTATTATAGTATGCTGTATACTAGTTTCAAAGTTTGTCTCATAGCTGACTGAGGAGAAGCATGATGTTTAACAATACCAGAGTATTTGAACCATTCCAGAAACATTTGATTCAAAAAAGGTGATGCATTGTCTGCATACAGCTTCAATATAGTAAATTCAGATTTAATTGAGGCTGTTGACATACTAGGTTTTGAAATTGTCCCACAACCGGAAGGCAGGATTGCTCAGAGCACACGTGTGCTCCAGGAAAAGAATGAATCCCTACCAGCTCCAGAGAGTGAGGTCAAAGGTCCTCCTGTCCCCTGCCAGCTAATGTTATCTGCCTCTACGTATGTCAGAAAAGTCGCAGTTTGAATTTCAGGACCGTATTAGATCTCCTTTTGGATTATCAGTAACCATTAGTCCTTGCTCCCTGTCTTCTTCTTTAGTTCTTCAACCAGGTGCTGATGCTGGGAAAGACCTCAGTCAGTGATCTGTCTGAACACGTTTTTGACCTCATCTTGGAGCTTTACAACATAGACAGCCACCTACTGCTGTCAGTGCTGCCGCAGCTCGAGTTTAAGCTTAAGGTATCAAAAAACACTCTTTCGGTGAAACATTTAAGCACCAAACCTCTTTGTGGATTTTCAGTTTGTCATGCTCACAGCTGACTGTGCCTAAATGGAGTGTTTAGCGTCTAAGATTTGTCACATCATGTTGTTAAGCATAGTTGTTTTGTGCAGCACACCTTTACTGGGACTTTTGCCAGTTAATTAAATTTTTGTTGTAATATTAATAGCAGAGATGGAAGCAGCAACTGTGTTTGTAGTTATACCGGTATGATGAGTTAATCCACATGCTCGACTAAAAACCCAAATTCTCATACCCATTACCCACAGAACTGCACATTTTGGCTTTCTCTGCCGGTTTGTTGATTCCTATTAGAAAGATAAAGCAGTCAGCCAGTCAGCATAATGTTGCCTCTGCAGTGTCTCATAAAGGCATCCTGCTGATGGATAACGCTCATTAACCGTTCAGAGGGAGCGTAGATCACTGCTGTCTCCTCAAAATAATAGCTGTGATAAAATCTCTCCCCCCCCACAGTCTCTCTCTCTCTCTCACACACTCTCACACTCACTCTCTCCCTCCCTCCCCCCTTCTCCCCTCCCCCTCCCCCCATTCTTTGTCTCACCCCACACCCCACTCTTCTCGTCTTCATTTTTCCTCACTTGTTTTTTTCCCCCTGATGCTTTTTTTTCCCTTTCATCCTCCCTCCTTCCTACTTCTTATCTTCATTTGTTTTTACTGCTGATTGTCGCTACCGTTTCCTTTTCTTCCTGGCTCGTTCCAAAACAAGATTAATGCCAATGTAGTGCATGTAAATGACTTGGCGTGTCTGTCCATACGACATAGCCAAATTCTGTGCATCATTTCTCTCGCCTTCGCTCTGTCTCTTTGCAGAGTAATGATAATGATGAGAGGCTGCAGGTGGTGAAGCTGCTGGCTAAGATGTTTGGAGCCAAGGACTCAGAGTTGGCTGCGCAGAACAAGCCTCTCTGGCAGTGTTACCTGGGCCGGTAGGTTTCAGTGTTGAGGCTTTGGCATCCACAGATCCTTGAAAAACCTGAAAAAGTCTTGAAATACTTGATACTATCACAGTGTTGGTGTATACTTCTTTTATTTTTTATTTATTCGTTTGACATGTGAATATTGTTGGTATATCTTGTATGATATATTTAGTTTGAAACCACCTTGTTTGCGAGATCTGTCTTTTGAGTTACAAGTCTGCCTGACAAGTGTTAAATTTGGCTTCCTGAGACAAACATTATGTGCACACAGTAGATTGCAGCTGGATTATTTGTTTTTGCCTAAATGACATTACGGGTGTGCTGTGTGTCTGCTGACATTGACATTCATTTCTTTTGCCAAAAGGTTTAATGACATCCATGTGCCTATCAGACTGGAGTGTGTAAAATTTGCCAGTCATTGTCTCATGAACCACCCAGACCTGGCCAAAGACCTCACAGGTAAATCAGCTGAAATGTTTATCAGCGGTTGAGTTATTTTGCCTTTATATGGACACTTGGGCCACCTACAAGCTTTTAATAACCCGCAAGCTTATTCTCGTTTGTTACCAGTGTGTAATTTGGAAGAAATGAAGTGTTTTCTCTGTGTTAGAGGTGGAAGATTCTCTCACATTCCACTCATTTGTTTCTGTTTTCTTTCCCAGAATACTTGAGAGTTAGATCACATGACCCAGAGGAGGCCATACGACATGATGTCATCGTCTCTATAGTAACCGCTGCCAAGAAAGACTTGTCTCTAGTCAATGATGCCTTGCTCAATTTTGTAAAGGAGAGAACTTTGGACAAGAGAGTAAGTGGCCAAATTGTGTGCGTATCCTCTTGCTGTTCAGTGTGTTGTATGAAGTGATGAGTGATATCATACACCCTATGGACAGAAGTATCCGGACACGCCTCTTAATGGGGGTTGGGCTCGGCCCCTTACTTCCAGTGAAGGGAAATCTTAATGCTTCAGCATACCAAGACATTTTGGACAATGCTATGCTTCCAAATTTGTGACAACACTTTGCAGAAGGCCCTTTTCTATTGCAGCATGACTGTGCCCCAGTGCACAAAGCAAAGTCCATAAAGACATGATTGGATGAGTTTGGTGTGGAAGAACTTGACTGGCCCACACAGAACTCTGACCTCAACCCCATCCAACACCTTTGGGACGAACTGGAATGGAGATTGCGAGGCAGGACTTTTCGTCCATCATCAGTGCCAGACCTCTTTATTGCTTTACTAAATGAATGTCCAATATTAGACAGAGCAGAAGCTGTCATAGCTACAAAGCTGTCTATGTGTTTAGAATGCAGTTTCATTAAAGTCCCTGTTAATGACCCAATACTTAAGTCTATATATTTTCAGCCTCTGTAGCTTCTTTTTCTTCTCTTTTTAATTAATTTTATTGCAATTCATTTACATTACAACAGGAACAAAAAAATATTATACACTACAACAAAGACAGGACAAAAACAAACAAAAATAACAAGACCAAACCACAGAACAAAGTAGCTTCCTCTTTTTCCATTGAACAAGTTACGATTGGCATCGCTTCTCCCTTAATCCTTTTCTGTACTTTTTCATCAGTGGCGTGTACGTAAGGAGGCCATGATGGGCCTGGCATCGATCTACAGGAAGTACTCACTGCAGGGAGAGGGAGGGAGGGAAGCCTCTAAACAGATTTCCTGGATCAAAGACAAGCTGCTCCATATCTACTATCAGAACAGCATTGATGACAGGTATGTGTTAAAAACAATGTAGGAAAAGCAGAATGGCTTTATGAATTTCAGCTAAGTCTTACATACCTGTGGGCAGATGTTTTTAAAAGAGGGAGCATTTAAGTCTGCTTCCTTGAAGATGCTGATGAGACTCACTGGTATTTGCTTGAATCATTTGCTCCTCAGGTGCTCAACCACCGCTTCAGTGTGGGCCTCAGGCTCCTGGCAGTGTGCCTCTGGATTCCTCCTCTTAATGTTGTCTGAATTTGTTTTGGTCTGTGGATAACCAGCCAAATATTTCCAATTACTATTAATAATTACATCACGTTGAGATATTTTACAGCAAACTTTTGCGATGTGCCCAGCGCTCTTCACTCATCTCAAACGCAGACAGTAAAATCGTGTTGTTGTTTTTTTTCCTTCAGAATACAAAGTGCCAAGTCTACTCTCTACTAGTTTGAAAATCATGCAAGGAAAGAAATGACAGAAGTGATCCCAATTTGACCAACTGCAGTAGCTTGAGGGTACCATATTTTTTAAGTGGAAACTTTGGTGTGTTATTATTTTTCACATGCACAACACGGAGAGCCTACCATCCCCTTGTGGGGGTGGTTGAAAGTCATTCTGTAAAATGTCACTAGCTGAAGCAGAAAGCAGATGAGCCATGTGGAGGCCATGTGGGCACCTCAGGGAGAAAAGCCTAAATGACAAAACTGCATGAAACATCACAGTCTCAGATTTAAGTGCAGAGCAGTGTCTGAGGGTATAGTTGTCCTTCGAATCACTCTGCTGCAGAGGGGCGACTCAGCTGCCAATTTGTCGAGTCTGCATTGTAACAGGCAGTTCCTGTAGAAGTGGATGTGTGCAGCTTTAAGAAAGCCAAAACTTTAAACACTTGTGCAGGGTGGTCAAATTCTCCCTTAAAAGCAAATATTCTCCTTAAATAAATAATATTTATTTAAGGAGAATGTTAAATAAATATTATCTATTTAAGGAGAATATTTGTTTTTTGAATAAATAATATTTCCCTGTATGTGCACAGGTTGCTGGTGGAGCGGGTTTTTGCCCAGTATATGGTTCCTCACAATCTGGAAACCACAGAGAGAATGAAGTGTCTTTACTATCTGTACGCCACCCTGGACACTAATGCTGTCAAGTAAGTCTCTCTTGCCCATCGGATATCAGTGACGGTTACTAGACATGACTTACCATTTTTAAGATGGTATCAAATTTGAACTGTGTGGAACAAATGCTTCTGAAGAAAGGCCTTTGTTTATTTCTATGACATCACAGAGATTTTTTATGTTTTCCTCCTCTTTGGCCCTCAGAGCTTTGAATGAGATGTGGAAGTGTCAGAATCTGCTGAGACACCATGTCAAAGACCTGCTGGACTTAGTCAAAAAACCTAAGGTAACTCTGAGTGAAGCACACTGTAAAATGCTGATGGGTTAACAACCCCTCGTCTTGTGTTTCTAAACGCTTTTAAACTTTTTTTATGTGTTGTAGTCTGAAGCATCAAGCAAGGCCGTCTTCGCCAAAGTCATGGTGATCACAAGTAAGGGACCTTACACGTTACATCAGCTCAACAAATGGCGTTTGTTTCTGGAAAGATAATTCTTGTTGTTAGGATGAAAGTAGATGAGAGAAGAACCACCCTTGTTTCAAATCTATGCTTTGCAAACATCAGCTTTCAATTCTGTGTGTCTAGGGAACCTGCCAGACCCGGGCAAGGCTCAGGACTTTGTGAAGAAGCTGGCTCAGGTCCTGGATGATGACGAGCGCATCAGAGATCAGTTGGAAACCCTGGTCAGCCCCTCCTGCTCCTGCAAGCAAGCTGAAGTCTGTGTGGTGAGTGTTGACATTTCTGTCCACAGACCACAGTGTCCTCGAGTTGTCCCTCCTCCAACTTTGTTTTTTATTTTAATTTACATCAGTATAAAATGTGAATTATGCTGCAGTAGTTTCTTACCTGAGTTTAATCTCTATTGAATTGTGTAGACGAGAAAGGTAGCTGTAAGAGAGAGAGAGAGAGAGAGCAGTGTTACAGAATTACAAAAAAAGTTATGACAGAGAGGAAGACTTTTCTGTTCTCTCTCTCTCTCTGGCTGCATCACTTAAATTTTCAGATTTATTTTACTATTGAACCCTTAATGACCATCCTGAGTGTGAGGACTGCTCTCCCCGCCAGCAGTAAATCTGCTGATAATCTTTGCATCAGTTCATCATTTAATGTTATTACAGAGCAAATTCTGCTGCCAGTTTTATAATATCAGACTTAAACAGAGAACAAATGCAAGAACATACTGCTGTTCAAATTATTATAGTAAGAGTTTATGTCTTCTAGACCATTTGCACCCCATCGTTTTTATAGACTCATCTGATATGAGAAGATAGATCTCCTCAACACCTTAAAATAGTCTTTTTCACACCGTTTCCTGGTTTATTACACTGATTTTGTGAGATAATACGTTAATTGCAGGGGTGTTAAAAGGTCATCATCACCAGGGGGATTTTTTAAAATGTAAAGCCAGCATGCATGTCTGAAAGCAGTTAAATTTTTATAGTAAACAGGAGTTTAACACTAGGTAAAGTATCACTGACTGTGCGTGTGGTTTTACAGTATTAGTTAGGCTCATAGAATCTTACTGTCTAAAAATTACAGTGTGAGATGGTAAGATTGTCACTTTTTTTAACTTGAATATCAATATTTGAATACTTTTGTAAATTGTTTGTTTGTCACCTTCTCAGCGAGACATCACAAAAAAGCTCGGCAGCCCCAAACAGCCCAGTAATCCATTCTTGGAAATGGTGAAGTTCCTGCTGGAGAGAATCGCTCCTGTACACATTGACACGGAGTCCATCAGGTACTGTGTGTGCGTGTGTGAGTGAGAGAGGGAACAATCTTTCAAGTCATTTCAAGACTACAGATGCCACTGATGCAGTATTTGACCTTTTTTTTTTATCTCCTCATCTATCAGTGCTTTGATAAAACAGGTTAACAAATCTATAGATGGGACAGCTGATGATGAAGAGGAGGGAGTCCCAACTGAAGAGGCCATCAGAGCAGGACTGGAACTCCTGAAGGTAAAAACAACAAACAAACCCAAAAACAATGTGAAACCCAAACATCTGAATATCTGCTTCTGTCTACTAAATATGGTAATGAATACTAGGTTATCATTTCATTATTTCATTTCAGTGGTTCAGGAATGTGCAGTGCCTGTAGGGGGGGGGGGAATCTAATTATTGGTTCAAAATCCCTATCTGTTGTGCTGCTGTGTGAATTGCTGCCTGCAGCTCAACTAATGAGAAAATAAATATATCATTTTGCTCTCTTTTTGTTAAAAAAAAAAACAGCAGCATTGATTACAGTAATAAAATCTCTCAAATATTTCCACTGAGTTTATGTTCAAACAATCCTAATTTACTTATAATGTAGTCGACACTTAATGAAGATTTCAGTGATTATTTTTGAGTATAACCACAGCTCCTTTGTTTTTCATCCCACGCAGGTGCTGTCGTTCACACACCCGGTGTCCTTCCACTCTGCCGAGACGTTCGAGTCCCTGCTGGGTTGTCTGAAGATGGATGACGAGAAAGTCGCGGAGGCTGCGTTGCAGATCTTCAAGAACACGGGCAGCAAGATGGAAGAGAGTTTCCCTCACATCAAATCGTAGGTTTCATTGTCTGCTTGATGCTTTTGTTTGTTCTTTAGCTTTCAGCAGAACATATACATATAAACGCTGTGCTCATTCATATCTTGGACTAAAATGCTTGCTCTGAACTTGCTGACTATCCATGACATGCGTTCTGCAGTTTGTAATGTTGCTCTCCTACTTGCTCCCCCAAGTGTTCTGCTGCCGGTACTACAGGCCAAAGCCAAGAGAGGCCCCCCTCGCCAGGCCAAGTATGCCATCCACTGCATCAACGCCATGTTCTCCAACCGAGATACACACTTTGCTCAAATCTTTGAGGTCAGTCGGTCCTCTTTGCGTTTTATACTTTCCTACACATAAAAGGAAAAATATTGAAAAAAAATATATGTCATGTGTTTGTGTCTCTCCAGCCTCTGCACAAAAGCTTGGACCCTGCTAACCTGGAGCAGCTCATCACTCCTTTGACCACCCTGGGTCACCTGGCTCAGCTGGCCCCAGAACAGTTTGCTGCGCCGCTCAAATCTCTAGTCGCCAACTTCATTGTGAAGGATCTGCTCATGAACGACAGGGTACACACATCGTTCACATATGCCTCATGTTGAGACGCAGGGTCCCTTTGTTTTTCAGCGAGTGTCAAGTTTTTGTTTTTAAGAACTAAAATGCACATTAATAGCTTGTTTGCTTTCCCGGATTTTTCTGCTGTGTGTCTGTTCAAGAAGAAAGTCCAAACAATAATATACATGTTGTCTGTAGATCCCAGGAAAGAAGACAACAAAACTTTGGGTTCCTGATGATGAAGTGTCCCCGGAGACTCTGGCCAAGGTTAGCACTGAACCCTTGTGTATCTCTTCTAAAAGACATACATGAGGGTTCAGATGTTCAGTCTACTGTTGGATGATTTTATCCATATTTATTGTCATGTTACTTATGATATCATCACAATTGTTCACCTTAACAAGTAAAAAAACAGAGTCTGATTCTGAATATCATAACTCCAGTGATGCACTTTGTGCTCCCCATGAGTGATTTTTGAGCCTCCACCCTCTATTCAGATCCAGGGCATAAAGCTGATGGTGAGGTGGTTACTAGGAGTCAAGAACAACCAGAGCAAATCAGGCAACTCCACCTTGAGGATGCTGACTGCTATTCTACACAGTGATGGAGACCTAACTGAGCAGGGCAAGATGGGGTAAGCAACAAAGCCTGTACTTTGTTTTTCATCAGACAAACCTAAGCTCCTGCGAGTGTCAACCTCTTGAGCCTCTTTTTATTCTCTGTATCTTGTCAACATCCAGTAAACCAGACATGTCAAGGTTGCGGCTAGCAGCGGCGTGCGCCCTGCTGAAACTGGCACAGGAGCCCTGCTATCACGAAATCATCACATTAGAGCAATACCAGCTGTGTGCTCTCGTCATCAATGTAAGAACCGCTACGAAGCTGTATGATTTACACCATCTCTTCTTCCCCTCCCTGTATTTCTCATTTCATCATCCATTTCCTCCTCTTAATCAGTGTCCCTGTTTTCTGTGCATCTTTCTCTTCGCTCTCAAGGATGAGTGTTACCAGGTGCGACAGTGTTTTGCCCAGAAGCTACACCGGGGCCTGTGCCGCCTACGTCTGCCTTTAGAATACATGGCAGTGTTTGCTTTGTGTGCCAAGGACCCCGTTAAGGAGAGAAGGGCTCACGCTCGCCAGTGCCTGGTGAAAAACGTCAACATCCGCAGAGAGTACCTCAAACAGCACGCCGCCATCAGTGGTAAAGAAACTGAACAAAATCTGACAATTTTCCAATGAAATCTCATCTTTTATGTTTTTTTTCCCTCAAAAGCAGCTACAAAAGTCTGTAGCCTGAAACTTAAGCACAGTGTATATCTAATGAGAATATTTATAAGGTAGGGACAAAAAGAAGTGATGTGACTGTGAAGGAGAACTTGAAAAGACAGTGAAACTAATGAGATGTTTTGCTTTCCACCCAGCAGTAATCGTTAGGACTGTCACGATGAGGTAACACTGCTATAATATTTGCTTTGCGTGTGCCAACAGACAAGCTGTTCTCTCTGCTGCCGGAGTATGTGGTGCCCTACACCATCCACCTGCTGGCACACGACCCAGACTATGTCAAAGTACAGGACATCGAGCAGCTCAAAGATATCAAAGAGTGAGTGGTGAATGGAAAAGCTGTTGCTTACTGAGAACGTTGATTATAAAAGACTTAAGAGAAATATGCTTATGTTATTGCCATTACTCATAAATTGCGTCCGCAGTATCCAAAGAACCTTAAGGTCTACGTTCACGAACTTAAAAGGAAAATCCTACACAGATGTGGTTAAAGTCCTACATGCTGATGTCAAACTTGCCTTCCTTTGTCCAGGGCTCTGTGGTTTGTTCTTGAGATTATCATGGCGAAGAATGAGAACAACAGCCACGCCTTCATCAGGAAAATGGTGGAAAATATCAAACAGACAAAAGATGCACAGGCCCCTAACGATTCCAAAACCAACGAGGTACACGTCACATCTGCAAGTTCATGTACACTAAATGTAACCCAGTAAGGACAGTATATGTTCAGTCACTGCTCTAACTGCCATCCATTTGACCAGAATTTTGTATCCTCCCTGTCCAGAAACTCTACACTGTTTGTGATGTAGCCATGCACATTATCATGTCAAAGAGCACCACCTACAGCCTGGAGTCCCCGAAAGACCCCGTGCTGCCCTCAAGCTTCTTCACCAAACCTGACAAGGTTGGCGTCTTTTCCAGAAAATCTAAAATATTTAATCTCTACTGAAGCAGTTTCTTTTGTGTTCTTTTTTTGTTGTTTAACAGTAGCAACAACTGAGCTGCAAACAATATCTGCTAAACCTTTTCTTCGACTTTGTAAATGATGTGTCAAGTGGAACATTCCCTCTTTGAAAAGGTCTTAATTAAAGATACAGATGACTTGTATTTTCCTGGTTGTGGTAACTGGTAAGCAACTTTTTATTGTAAGCAGCAGCAGTTTTTTTGTGTTAACACTTGTTTGAAGGGTAATTGTCGACATAGCTGGCACACATTTTTGACTAATCCGATTGTTCGGCAGGAGAAAAACTTCTCCTTTCTTCTCATAATCCTCAGCCCTACACCAACAAATGCACTAACGTCACACTGCTCTCTGTTTGCAGAATTTCAGCAATACAAAAAATTATCTCCCACCAGAGATGAAATCATTCTTCACACCAGGAAAGGTAAGTTCTGAAGTAGTCATGTTGGCCATTCATTCTCAGTTCTCGTGTTTTGTTGTCAAACTGAAACTCTCCTCACTTCTCGCTCTTTAAGCCCAAGTCGGCTAACGTTTTGGGTGCAGTAAACAAGCCTCTGTCGACGGCGGGGAAGCAGCTCCAGAGCAAAGCTTCTCGCATGGAGACTGCCAGCAACGACGACTCCTCGTCCAACCCAAGCTCCCCACAGCGCAGCAAGGCCAGGTACGAGACATGCAATGAAACGTTCCTGATGTCAACGAGCCTTTCCCCTCCTGAACGTGGCATACGCATGCCATATGAATGGCAAATACTGAAAACGGAACAGAGTGAAGATGTTCACTAACTGCACAGGACCACAAAGAGTGATGGCTTTTGTGTCTTGTCACTTGTATATAAAATAGTAACTGTTAATAAAACATGCGTTTCAGACATGACAGCACGGAAATGGATCACAGTGAAAATGAGGACATCACCCTAAAGAGAGCAGACAGCACGGATAAGGTATTAAAGCTTCTTTTATATACTCATATTATATATACTGTGAGATGAGTCTGGTTTTTGTAATACAGAAATTAGAACTTAGAATTGATTTTTTTTGTGTATTTTGTCGTAGTGAAAATGAATATCTGACAATTATTATTATTGACGGTATATGACAGTGTTTTGAAAAGAGCAACTGCGATGCCAATAGGATAAGCAGGGAAAAAATAAAACAACTTTTGTGTTCTTAATGGCAAATATGGAGCAAACTGGAGTATTATAGGTAATGAAAAACTAACATGTTTTATAGTTTGACAGCACAAATACACATAAAGCATTATGTGGAATGACACCGTAGTTTAGGACAGACAGAAACAGGCGTGTTGCTGGGATGCAGTTAAGCGTTGCACTCATAAACCCTTGTGTCCCTGTGTTTTGATTCTGCTGTGCAAACACCTGCTGGACTGAAGTCAAGATAAGATTGGCAAGAACACCTTGTGTAAACTATCGCTGATAACAGCTTTGAGAACTACTTCAAACATTATTTCGTTGATTTAGATGCTGTCTTCTATCCAAAAAAAACATGAATGCTGCATTTAAAATGTTTCACAGGAATTTACCAGTTACTACAAATATTTTACAACATGTTAGTCACTTTGATTTATATAGATGGTGGGGTTTAAGCAGTTTATCTTCACCAAAAGCAATGCTGGAAACCAGCCATGCAGTTGACAAAAAAAAAGTTCAAAGAAACCAGAAAGAAGCCTCTCAGCCTTTGCCAACCATTTCTTCTTTTTTTAACAGGATATTGAAAAGCCCCGGGGTCGCAAACGTGGCGTGACCTCCAGTGACGACCAGGACAGCAAGCCCAAGCGTGGACGCAAGAAGGCAGTGGCCAACACAGCAGCAGCAGCCGAGTCAGAGGACCAGTGGGACGAGGACAATCGGCCAGAGGACGAACAGAACAGCCCGCCGAAAAAGGGACGCAGAGGTCGACCTCCAAAATCTGCCACTCCCAGTCAGGACACGCCCTCCAAGGGAAAGAGAGGACGAAAGAAGGCAGCTCCTCCTCCAGAGGATGATGATGAGGAAGAAGAGGAAGAGGAGAGGGGGGAGGAGGAAGCAGCAGAGGATGAGGAGGACGAGGATGACAGGAGCAGTGAAAATATGGAGTTGAAGACCAAGGGAGGAAGGCAAGCCAGGGCGCCGCGACGATCACAAGGGTAAGAAGCAGAAATAAAAACCTGCCCATATGCAGACAGAGAAGTTGGATCAGCCCCAGTAATAACATCTGCTGCTGGCACTGAGAACTCTGTCAGCAAGACTCATTTTTGACTCAAACTATGGTGTCGTTTGCATTTTGTCTTTGTTCAACAGCCCAGAGTCAGCAGAGTCCACACCACAGAAGAGGAGGGGACGTCCACCCAAATCAGCTCAGCCAGCTGCCAAGAAACCAGCGTAAGATGCACACACACACACACACACACACAACTTTGTGATCTTCCAGGCTTTTGCATAAACTCCAGTGCACATTTTCTTCAGTTTTCCTCTATGTGTGGAGGGATTTGTTTCTTTGGGTAAAGCGATTGCTGTGGATCAGCCCGGTTTAATCATTCTTAAGAAAAGAAATATCTTGGCAAATGAGAAACTTTCCAAATTTATCAAAAATGCCAGAAAATTTCCAGCAAGTGAAATTTTCATTACCTTGAAAGAAAAAAATAAATAAATGTTCATATATACGTTTATAAAACTTGCATATATTTTTCATATGCAGCATATTCTCATGGTCTTAGCAGTGATGCTACAACTGTGTTTACTGTTTCATTTCTTTTATTTAAATTTTGGTCACTTTTGTTGCTTTTCAAAATATGCATGACTGCACACACAGTTTTCATATTATGCAAGCAGTTGATTCCCCTCTGTTGCAGGAATGATTACAAATGAGTATGTTGCCTCAGTCATGTCCGTTCTACTTTGTGCACAAGTTATGGAAGTGACAAATTAATTTGGTTCATCATTAAGTGAGCAGTTTAAAGCATTACTGTATCTTACCAGCCAGTGTGGTGTGTGTGTGTGTGTGTAACATAGTGATTTATCTACCAGAGATACTTATTACAAGCATTTGGCACCAGCAATAGTGATATTTTGAGCAAGAAAATTCTCTTCGGTGGGTGGAGGTAGTGATATGCTTTTGTTATGTTTCTACATTTGCGGATGCCTCCGTGTTGTAAGCTGCAGCACTCTGATTCGCTGTGTGTCCCCTCTGTGGTTTCCAGGCGTGGTGGGCGATCAAAGGCAGCTGCTGCTAAAGACGACTCTGAAGAGGAAGATGAAGAGGAGGAAGAGGAGCAGGAGGACGAGCCAACACCGAAGGTACTGAAAGTGGCATGTTAATCGTATCTGGGAATTTTGGGTTGTGGACTAATTAAAGAAGTGTGGAGGAATTTATGAGTTCAGTTTCCTGTCCAGAGTTTTTACGCTACTTTTTTTTGTTTTTTTTGTTTGTCCTCCATCTCCTCTAGGGTCGCAAGAAGGCAGCAGGACGAAGAAGATGAGCTAAAAAAATGATGGAGGACAAAGGAAAACGGCGTGTCTGCTCTCAGAGTCGTGGAGGAATGACGTAGGAAAGAAAATATGGACATTGAACTTTTTAAACTTTTCATACGCCGATGCTCCTACTGTTACACAGATTCACACACTTGCATATACCACATGCATACTACATCAGTACGTCCGTATCATCAGCTGTGGGTAGTTGCATTGTGATGATGTTCACCACATTAAGTAGAAATAATTTTAACAGGAAAACAAAAAAAAAAGGATCACTCTTGTAAATAGTCTCTTATGTCTGTTTCATGTTCTGTTGTTGTGTTTTGATGCTGACTGGGGGGATGCTGTAAAGCCTTTACCCGCTGATATTATTATTAAAGTGCTCCCATAAAGAGATATCGCTTATCAATCATTCCCTCTGTGTCACACTTTTTAAAACTGAAAGAGATTTAACCATCATCTTTTTTGTTTTGTTTTTTTTTGTGATGTGTCATTTTACTTTGAAAGAAAACATGCGTTTTTGTTTACAGTTCTGTATATTAATAATGTTTTTTTTGTTTTTTTTTACAATGTATTGAAAAATTAAAAAAAAAAAACGTCAAGACACCTGTCCAAATGTAAAGTTGCCTCTGGAAAAAGATTGTAGTTTGCATCTCATTTTTCGGTTTGTATTTCCTGGTAGACAGAAGTCATGAGCAGCTGTGGTTGTAGTGTTTGTCACTGCTGATTAACTTGGCCTCACATCCACCCAGTCAGATCCTCTGTTGTATCAATATAATTCTCTATAAAACCTGACATGCTCCATTTCTTTTCATTTCACTTACGGATGAAATGTTTGCTTTTAATGACATCATCAACTGTGATGCCTTCAGGCGTTATAGAAACCAGGTGGAAGAACTGAAAGTGAAGATGATTGATCCTGTTTAGGACACACGTTTACTAACTTGTCTATAATTGGGCCCTTTGTTATCCTACCGTACATACACTGAATCCGAAACGTCGTCTTGCTCACATCCTGCTTGAAATGTCCGTAGTACGATATTTCGAGTAAAACTCATCTGTCGGCACTCTCTTAGTGGATCAGTCCATGTGATGTCTTCACAGGGGATTATGGGTCAGAATAAATAAATATATATATATATATATATATATAAACATGCTAGTCTACATACTGCAAAATCCGACTGGATGCAGTAGGAATTTTATATTTTTGGCATACTGCGTTTGACATGCTATGTATTGGGTATACTAAACGTTTTCAGACGATTAAGTAAGGGCTTGTCTTTGTTTCTGCGTCAACTTTATTACACCGTGCCCACAGCAAAATGCCATACGTAACAAACAACTAATCTTGATTTTTGTGGTTACACAGTTAACATTAGCTCCAACCTCTTCGTCCCAGCGTCACTGTTGCTGTCTTTACCCGTAAGCTAGCCAGCTAGTTAAGTAACGGCGCATTAATTTAGAAACTGCAAACAAACGCCTACTTCATTGGTTCCTGATTCGATTCCACGCCTTCCGACCAATCAGGATCGAGTTTTCAGAAAGACTACGCAGAGCTTTGCACGTGCTCAGACAGTTAGGATGGCGCTTCGTCGTCACGTCAGACGTTTCAACATGTCCGTTTAGGGGGAGCACAGGTGTAAATGACAGATGAATGATGACTGAATTCCGCTTGAAAACAATTATTGTTAATAGGAACACCTGTGCTCATCAGACGTCAAAATATCCGCTGTGAAAAAGACCTCGTCCGTCTGAAATATTCTGATTTAAAAGACACTGTAGCACCACATGCTGTTAACTGCAGCAGTCAAAGGTGTTTTAGGCTATAATTGTGTGAGCTGAGCTGTTAAGGGTAAGTCTTTCTTTGTGTCCCAGTTCCATGAGCTGTTTCTAAACAGTATTACCACATCTCTTTCATATCAAAAAGAAATGGCACAATATTTGTGATTTCTTTGGTTTCTGAGGTGTTTCTCATGCTATTTCACTTAGTGATAGTATTATAGTAGTATTAGTAGTATTAGTATTATACTTAGTTTCTTTCCAGCTGTGAACAGCCCTCCATTTTCTTTGTGTAATGAAATAGCATACAACAACAAACATTGTAGACAAAAGTGTCCCTTTGCGTGGGTGTGAACAAAGCGGAGAGTTTATCAAGTACAAGAACATGTTGATGTGAAGGAAAACTGACTGCCCGACCTGAATTATTCAGTTTCTCAGTTTTTAAAAATTGTTCCGCCAAATTTTCAAGTTTCTAATACACTGTGCAAAAGCCTCCATAAATCAACGGTTAGAGATGAAGTATTTTCTTTGTCCACTTCATTTTTTTTTACAGTGTGTACAGCTTTGGGTTTATCCAAACATCCCACTCACAAGCTGTTTGTGCTCTCAGGCTTCTTCCTGTGTTACACGTGGAGACTAGCGGTGCTCTTCTTTGCTTATGCATGTACACTCGAGATGGGAACTTTCCGGTGCCGCTCAGCACAGTGGAAAAACACCCACACACCACGTTTCTCCTCTGGTTATGATCCATGACAGGCTGTAATCACACGCGGCTCAGCTGCCAGGTGAGTGTGTGTTCCTGCGTCGCATAAACCGCCTGCCTTTTGAGGCAAACTCAGTGACTTCATTCTTTGCTTCCGTCACCTGCTGAGCTGAACATCACCGAGAAGCAGCATCTACATTTTTCTTTTTTTTTTGTGTGTGTGTGTGTGTGTGTGTGTGTGTGTGTAATGTTCCTGTTCAGATCCATTAAACAAAGTGACCACAGCAATCTGTGAAAGGTGTACACACATTTGAAGAGTTAGTTTACTGCAGAACTTTTCCACTGATCAGGTTTTCATTAGTCTGTGTTTCCCAAAGTGAAGTTTTCCAAATTGCTTAACTGTGACAAATGAAATGCTTTGTTTCTGGCTAGAACATGAACAAAGATAAATGTTGTTGCAGGTATCATATTATGCAGATTATTGGCTGAACAACCATAGTAGGCATCAACCAAAATGTCGGGTCAAAAAACTTACAAAGCCAAGCTTTTTGCCCTTGAAGTGATACTTTATTTTTCATCCCATCATTATGGAACTTTAAAAAAAGAAATGCTGCCTGCACATGTTGCCAGTATTTCAAAAAGGTACAACATGGAGCAAAAGTTTTATGACAGAACTTTAGCAGACAATTACATTTTGATAAATATCCCTCTTTTATCTCTATGAATAATGAAGCAGTTCATTTTTCTGACACTGCGACTTTTGATTATTTTTATCTTCTTTATTTTATCAGTCTGCAGATTTTCTCTTTGATTAATTGTTTAGTCTGTTTAAAGATCGGAAAACTGTGAATAATGTCCATCACAAACTTAAAGCTGCAGGAGCCATCTTCAGATGTCTGACCGATAGTCTAATCCCCCTACACAGTAAGTTTGCAATAATATGAAACAAAGAAAAGCACAAAATTCACACAATGGAGAAACTGGAAGTAGAGAATATTTGGCCTGAACTTTTTTTTTTTTTTTTTTTTTTTTTTTTTAAACTGATGATCAAAATGGTTGTTTTCTTTAGTCTGCAGACTGTTACTCAAGCAGTTCATTTAGGCTTTACATGATTTACTGTTTCTTGGTCTCTTTGATGGTTAGTGTATTTTAAACTAATTATTTCCAAACTTAAATTGTGTAGATAGATAATAGACTTATTAGACTATCTCAAAGCTGACCTGTCAAGAAAATATTTTAACCGGGGATGTCATACCTCAAACTGAGAGCTGACACTTCACGACTTAAGTCCAGCGCGTGCACACACACACACACACACACTCCATCCAACAGGCTCAAGCCTCCTTAGATATTCATGCAGGTGCTAAAAGGACCAAGATGGCCAGCAGTTGGAGTTGGAGAGTTTCCAAGCAACCGAGCTGAAAGCAAGAACATAAGCAAGTGATGTGACCATGAAGCAGCAGGGTACACTGACTCTGCTGTCTGCATATCATCTCCTCTCCCCCTCCTCACCCCCTCCTCTCCCCCTCTCCCTCCATCCCGTCGTCTTCTCCCTGACTTAACTTGATCCAGTGAAGAATGCAGATGAGTTTCTTTGTGGTCTTGACATTTGACATTCAAACGGAGTTATGAGATTATCTGCCAGCACAGGATGTATGATAATGGCGGCGTTACTGAGATCATATTAAGGCTTTTGCACCTGCGTCGCTCTTTTGTTTCTAAAAACAAAACCGACACCGCTGAAAAACTGAATGAATCTAATATGAGCACCTCTTATTTATCCCCTCAGTCACTGCAGAAACTAATGTGGCCCTGCTTGGCAAAAGATTGATCATTTGGAGGTCTTAACATCATGTTGCGCCTGGAGATCTTCGTGCGTCAGGTGCTTTGGCTAATAATTGATAGGTTTGGAGAGGCGGTGTGTAGTGGGTTCACAACTGGCTGGCTGGGCTCCACAGTCCGCTGTTTAGTCACCAAAAGCATGGTTAAATGAAGACTATAGTCGAAATCTGGACATCCAAGGCCAGTACTGACAAGCACCATGAGTGCTTTGCTTGCCCTCTCGACATTCCTCTCCTTCACCTCCGCAGCTGCAGCGCCCAACGCTGGTCTGAGGACGTGGGGACGTTTTAGTAAACTGCCTTATCCAGGAGACAAGGCTTTTCTCTACGACACCTTCCCCAAAAACTTCATATGGGCGGTGGGCACTGCGGCGTACCAAGTGGAAGGCGCGTTCGAGAAGGACGGCAAGGGGCTGTCCATCTGGGATACTTTTACGCGCGGTGGGAACCGGATGGCCACGGGGGACGTCGGCAGCGACAGCTACCACAACATCCAGGCCGATATCCGGGCCATCAGGCAGCTCGGGGTCAGCCACTACAGGTTCTCCCTGTCCTGGCCCAGGATATTTCCCAACGGAACACGCGGGAGTTACAACGAAATCGGCACCAACTACTACCGGACCCTCATCAAGAGGCTGAAGGAGATCCGCGTGCAGCCGGTGGTCACGCTCTACCACTGGGACCTGCCCGACCACCTCCAGCAGACCCTCGGCGGCTGGAGCAACCCGGAGCTTGTAGGGATTTTCAGGGACTACGCCGATTTCTGTTTCCAGGCTTTTGGAGATGACGTCAAGTACTGGATCACAATTGATAACCCGTTTGTGGTGGCACGGCACGGGTACGGCACCGGGGTGGTCGCTCCCGGCATAAAGAATGACCCCGATCTCCCGTTCCGGGTTGGACACAATCTCCTGAAGGTCTCATTTAAAAAAAATGTTTGCAATTTTGATGTAGTTTTAATGAAAATAATTTAAATAAAAATATAGACTGAATCATTTTCCTTCAGTGGAAACCTTTTAGCCTGGCTTTCCTCTTTTAAGTGTGGTGGAAGAAGTAATTAGATATTTTAGGTCAAAGCAATAGCTTATACACGGATAAACATTTCCCTAAATAAATAAAATACACAAAACATCAAGATATAATTAGCTCAGACAGTGTCCTTATACTGAGTGTTTTATTATAAATATTTATGTTATCATGACTGATCTGTTAAGGCGTAAGCAGCAGCTGGATCAATGGACTAATAAACAGTTAAATTAGTTATCTAATAGTATCCACTAACTTAGCATCCACTAAAAAACACAATATTTCTCTTTGAATTGGGGTAAAAATAAAGAAGTATAAAAGGAAGATACTTTAAAGTAGTGCATGAAGCTGAAAAGAAAAATACTTGTGCAGAAAATATCCTTTTCATCACTTCTTATATTTATTTTATTATCTATGTCTTATTTACTGTTATTTTTTGTTTTAACCTTTAGAAAGTTAAATTCTTTAATTTTCTTGGAGTGCAGAAGTCTTCTGGTGTTCGACTTTTGTCTTGCTTCTGTCTTATTAATTTGTCTCGTGTGAAGCTCTGTACTGCACTGATCTGCATGAAATCTGACTCACGATTTTCTTGTTTTTTTGCTTCCCTCCCTTTGCATTCCCTTTCTGTCATCATTTCGTACCTACCACCCTCTCCACCCTCCCCTTGTCTGCCCATCATCACCATCATCATCACCCCCAGGCTCACGCAGCTGCATGGCACCTCTACAACCGCCACTACCGACCCCGTCAGCAGGGCAAGCTGTCCATGGCGCTGGCCTCTCACTGGATCAAGCCCAGTCGCACCCGTCTGGAAAGCCTGCGAGAGTGCCAGTGCTCCCTGGACCACGTGCTGGGCTGGTTTGCCCGGCCGCTGTTCATAGATGGAGACTACCCTCCCTGTATGAAGGCGAGGCTGGGCTCACGGCTGCCCTCCTTCACCAGGCAGGAGAGGGAGCAGGTGAGGGGAACGGCAGACTTCTTCGCCCTCTCTCACGGAGCGGCCCTGAGCTTCCAGCTTATCAACGACAGCCTGAAGTTTGGGCAGCAGGAGGATCTGGACCTGAGGATGCTGCTCTACTGGGTCAACGCGGAGTACAACAGGCCGCCCATCTTTGTGGTGCAGAGTGGGTGGTAGGTTTAGGTGTTGCACTGATTTGTCGGTACGCCTGTGTTGTTCTGGTGTTTGTATTGTGGCACATCTTGTTTTCACTGCTGCTCAACACAGGTATGTCCTCGGCAATACCAAGACAGAAGACCCAAAACACATGTACTACCTCAAGAGGTTCATTGCAGAGGCACTAAAATGTGAGTAGCAATGGGATACACTCACCACAAACAAGATCCAGGTTTTTAGTATTTTTTTTATTTTCCTCTATGATCCAACAGCTCGGTTGAATTGTTTTTCCATTCTCAGTATGCACACAAAACATTGCACTTGAAACGGGAATCTTGAGTTGGGAGAAGTAGCGAGTTTAATCTGAGCCGTCCATCTGTCTGTGTTTGCCACACAGCCATCGTCATAGATGGAGTGAATGTGATTGGATACACAGCCTGGTCTCTGATAGACGGATTCGAGTGGCACAGGGAATATGGGATACGGCGAGGACTTTACTATGTTGATTTCAACACTCCTGACATGAAAAGAGAGCCAAAGACATCAGCCACTTTTTACAGGTACGCATTTGTGATGTGATTTTGACAAAGGTAAAGGTATTTTCAAATTTGTGCAGATGTCTGATAATTTTGTTTGATAACATTGAAAACACCAGTAACACTTTTCCTGTAATGGAGTTCACACATTGCACTATAGGAATTAGGCTTTAGCACAGATGCAGATGTCTTTAAAGCCCTCATGACTGCCTTTCCTGGTCTATAATGGAGCACTGCACTGTTTCCAAGTATCAGAATCCCTCACATGATGCTGAGTGTCGCATTGAGAAGAACTTTGCTCCCTACAGTCATCAAAAATAAGAAATACATGTAAATTTAAATGTCAAAATGGCATTAGATCATAATGTACTTGTATTTGAGCAAGTTTTAGTATGTACATATCAATACAGGCATCATATGCCGAATATTTCAAATGCAGATTAGTTAATGGCCCAGTAACAATTTTGACATTTGTTATTACACTGGTTATATTTTGAATACCATACACATGTACAGCCATGGTCTCAATTTAGTCTTTCTAAGGACTTTTCTGTAAGTTACATAATGCTGCCGTACAACCACAGGTAATATTCACTCAAAGCACAGCTCCTCCAGAACTGATGATTATTCATTATTCCTAAAGAAACGTCATCCAGAGGAAAGGTTTCCCGGAGCTTCCGGAGAACAGACCAGCACAAGGAATCTTCCCCTGTGATTTTGCCTGGGGAGTATCTGCCAACTCCATACAGGTGTGTGTGTGTGTGTGTGTGTGTGCTGAAGATGCATTTGATGTCGCAGTTTGGGCAGTCAAATCTGTCAAAGTGCAGAGTAAGACAACGAGTGAAAGCAAAAGAAACAGAGGCGGTTAAGGAAACATTAACAGCGTATTCATTTTGGTTTAGACATCCGGTGTAAAACTACTGTGTGAAGTGATCTGTGACGTTTTCTTAACTCTATTACTGGTAATAATCACAATAGTAGCTGCAGTAGTTCCCGCTCGTCCTTCTCTGACTTACATCACATTGTTTTGAACTTGCAGTTTTCACGGTGAAAGTCCAGCCCTCTTAATCATAAACCACTACACCACACCGTCCACCTGCTGAGCTAAACAAAACCAGACGAACTGCTTCTATCGATTTTCCCCTTTTGATCTTTATTTGCACTTGTGCGTAGGAGGTAAACGCAGTATCGACAGGGTGAGTGTGTGTACACTGGTGTGTTTATCTGTGTGTCACAGGTGGAGACCACGCCCAGCCAGTTTGCAGACCCCAGCGTTTACCTGTGGAACATCTCCAACAACGGAGAGCTGATGAAGCTGGAGGGCTTAAGTGCTCCACCTTTACACCGCACCACGCACTGTGCTGATTACGCCACCATCCGACAACAGGTAGGTCCCCCTGCCAGTCCAGCATTTAGCTCTTGATTCGCTTTACACACTCAAAAACAGAAGTAAAGCAGGAGAACAGAAAACAGTATATATATTGAGAGCAGAGATTTTACTAATAACAGTAACTATGGCTGTGTGACAGTGACAGTTTAGCAAGCACATCTCAGCAGTAACACCAAAATGCACAACGAATAAAAATGTAAAATTACAATTTGAACCGCGTTTTCTCAGTATTCCCTAATAATTATTCTCTTCCCTACTATGTTATAATAGTGTTTATCCTTTGGTAAAATAATGAAGTTCAGAGGACAGAAACATTATGATTTTGTAGCCTTTAAGAATCAACATTGTGCAGGATATTTTGGTTCTTTAACTGTAAGCTTTAAGTCCAACACACTTAAAAAGACTTTTTGATGCACAAGGACTTGTTCTAGTACTTGCAGATGTGAAGGTACGAATTGTAGGCTTCAAAAACTGATTTACAGTAAAGTTTACAGTAATGTACATCAGGTACACCTTCAAAGTACAAGGTGCAGTTTTGACGTGTGCTGTTGTGTAACTTGTGACAAGTTAATCCTCCTCCATCTCTTTTTAGGTGAATGAAATCCAGCAGGTGGGGGTGAACCACTTCCACTTCTCCCTCAACTGGTCAGCTCTTGTGCCTACGGGCGATGTGGCCCATCCCAACACCACACTGCTGGACTACTACCGCTGCTTTACCCGCCACCTCCTGCAGGCTAATGTCACGCCTGTGGTCACTCTGTGGCACCACACGCGCCAACGCAGCAGCCTGCCGGCGCCGCTGGACGCAGCCAACAAGTGGCTGAACAGGTCAGATGCAGGCACCTCCTTTGACTCCTGCAGGTTTTGTGATGGTTCATACGTGAAGCAGATCACTCTCCTGTCTCACTACCAGCTTCTCATTTAAATTTAAATTCTAAATTATTTAATGCTAAGAGAGCTTCATGACAGGTAAAACCTGGAAATGTGTCAGCTGTGGTTGTAATAATAATTTACAGACTGGTCTGATGTAAAGTAAACATACAGCAGTGTTCCCGGGGACAGCCTGTCCTCGCTGAAGCCTGAAGTCATCCTTTATGACTTGCTGCCATGGTTTCATCTTTTCTCTGATATCACTAAGCCCAACAATCACAGTTTTTGGTGACGGAAAACCCTGATGTGCTGGCATTTTCAGCTTTACTGGCACATTTAGTGTCCTTTATTTCTTCACATGCGGGTGTATGCGTGTATGTGAGGTTGACGGTGTTTTGTGATGACTTTACTTCTTTTAAAATCATCTCGACATTTTTTTCCTTCAGGGAGACTCCACAAGCATTCGCAGACTACGCCAGACTTTGTTACAGAGAACTGGGTGCCCATGTGAAGATGTGGATCACCCTGAACGAGCCTAACGATGAGATGGTGAGCTACCAGGAGGGTCATGGGATGCTGCGGGCGCACGCTCTGGCCTGGCGCGCGTACGACCGAGAGTTCAGACGCACACAGGGAGGACAGGTCGGTGTGAGACAAACTGATAACTGTCTCAGAGGAATTGCCTTAGTTATAATTATATTTATTTCAACACAATTTTTTTATATGCAAGTAGTTTTTTTGGGGGGCGGAGGGTTACAGAAAAATTTTAAAACTTTAATGTACTGGCTATAGGCTTTAATCAGCAGGAGAACGATGACCTGTGTTACCATGTTCTGTGTTCAGGTGTCTCTGGCTCTACACATGGACTGGGTGGAGCCAGCATTTTCATTCAGCCGTGAAGACGTGGAACCAGCTAAAAGGGTTTTAGACTTCCGCGTCGGCTGGTTTGCAGAGCCGATCTTTGGCAGCGGGGACTATCCTCTGGGAATGAGGAGCTGGCTGCGTCAGCTCAACTCACTTGAGTACAAATACTTCAGTCGTATTCAAATATAGTGGGTCTTTTAGTCATGGAATAAATAGGGTTGTTTGCATTCACAATGAGAAGAGTGCAGATCTCCACCAACTGCAAAATGAAGTAGCTGTTAATAACTCGCGTGTGGTTAAAGGATTTAGGAGTCAGTAGTCAATGGCAATATGGAACAGAGTAGTCAAGGAAACTTTTTTTTTAAATTGTGAATAACTGCAACTGGAAGAGGTCCTTGAACATACAGGCATAAATGTGCATTAAAAACATTAGGGTGATGGGTCCAATAGTAAGCGAGATTAGCTGCCGACAGATGCAATATTAAATAGTTTGTCATTAATTGCTAAGCATACAGGTACACTATTAATCGTTCAATAAAACTATTAACTTGTTATGCTTACATTCCACTGTTGTATCGTCTCCAGTAACACGCCATCTTTTCTGTGTGTGTCTCCACAGCCTGCCGGTGTTCAATGAGGTGGACAGACAGCTGGTTAAAGGGACTTATGACTTCTTTGCCATCAGTCACTTCAGTACCAAGTTGGTGACACATGCCAAGGAAGACTCGTAAGATAAAAACATTTTTTGAAGTCATACAAGAATCGTCCACTATCAGGACTGAAAGAGCCTTGTCCTGATGCACCGATACCTCTAGCAAGTTTTTTATCACCTCCATGTCCGCAGGTACACCTACACAGCAATGCTAGAGGTCCAACACATGATAGACACTACATGGATCATGTCACCGAGGCCTGTTGTGCCCTGGGGCCTGAGGAAAGCCCTCAACTGGGTGAGTCTGGAGGGGTCAGAGTCACCGTTTGTTTGTGTTGCAGATGTGAGTCTTCTGTATGGTGACCCCCAGTGTGATTTGTACACACAAGCCCCTGATCAGGAATCAAACACGCTACTTTTACACCACATGGTGTGCCCACTACAGAGATGAGAAAAAAAAAAAAACCCCGAACAAAAACATTCGCTGCTCTTCTGCTGTATCAGGTGAGGGAGCACTACTGTGATGTACCCGTCTATGTGATGGCTAACGGGGTCCAGGAAGACCCAGCTCGGTTCAAAGACAGCCTGAGAGTGTATTACCTGTACAACTACATCAACGAGGCGCTGAAAGGTGAGAACAACATATGCGCATCTCGCTGTTGACATTGTGTAGGATAAAAGCGATACACCAAATACTGCACTCACTACATGTGTGTACTGAGTGATGAATGTGTCAGGTGATTTAAGTTTTTTCCCCCTCACCGGCCTCTGTAGAGCTTAATTATTAGACAGGTATTTAGGACACTGACCGCTGAATGGTCAGCTGACTCAGCACACACACACAGGCATGCAAAAATATCAACAGAGATACACACTCCACACTGAATTGTCAAGAGTCAAGGTTACTTGGTGTGCTGTTACCCGTCCTTGTAGAGTGCATTGGGTTACACTCAGTGAAGACCTTGCTCAGCACTTTGATATTTCACGCTGTCATGGTATTGAATGTTGTAATGTGCTGTCACCAGGGTACACAGAAAACAGTTTGTATGTATTTGTTTAGAGTGGTGTTTACGCTCTACAAACCACAATGCAAAATTCTGACTACATCAGCTCTAACAGGTGGGATTTATTCATTTTATGTTGTTATATTGAGCAAAGTTCTGGTAGTTGTGACATTGTAAATCAAATATATGACTTTGTGTATCATAATTATGACACATTTTTCATAAAGAGCCATGTCTGGAAAAAAGTTCATATTGAAAAAAAAAAAACAACCCATCATGATTACGACTAAAATAGTTTCAGAAACTGAGTTTATAATAAACAAACTCTTACATTAGAGTGATTTATAATTATTATATTCCTTTTCACACCTGTAGTTTTCAATTTACAGAGGTTTTATGTTGTTTTTTAGTAACACTTTATGTTGCTCCCCATAAGCAACATGTATGTAGTTGCAAGCAATTATGAGGTCTTTTTAAATATTTACTGCTGAAGTTTTAAACAACTTTAACTTAATGATTATCATAGTTGCAATTATATAAAATATTTATGTATAAAAGTTACAATTATAAAAATAAAATATATTAGTACTTGATCTTAAACCTCAGAGCTCCTTGTAATGTCATCATAATGTGTTAGAAACAGTTTATATTGTTTGTATATTACTTGTGGGAGTTAAAGGTACTTTTTCCTGTCCCAGCCCACCACCTCACCTCCACATGTTCATACGAGTAAATAAAAACAATCTGTCTGACATGTTGGCTCTTCCCTTCTCAGCATACACTCTGGACGGTGTAAACCTGAAGGGTTACTTTGCTTACGCCCTGAGCGACCAAAGGGATCCAGGCTTTGGCTTGTACGGCCACGTTCACGAGGAGGTCATCGTCAAGGCCTCCCTGTCCAACTATCGCAACATCATCGAGCACAACGGCTTCCCCATTCAGGGAGCTGCGCCCCAGCAGTGTCCCAGCATGCCTCAGCCCTGCCTTGGCTGCCACATGCTGGTCAAGAAGCCTGTGGTGGGCTTCCTGACTCTGGTGGGTTCAGGGGTGCTGATCACCCTGGGCCTTATTATCTACTACACAGCCAAGAGACACAAGGAGTATTACTGATGATTGTGATATATGATTCATAAATGACTCAAGAGGAGAAAGAAATAGCTTATTATCAAGCAATGTAGAATTCAGCCTCTATTTTACTTGACAGAACTAAATTATGCTACTTTTTATGACCTTTACATTAAATGTAGTCTGAATAATGAAAGTGGTCCAATCATCTTCACATTTTAAGTGATACACCTGTTGTTAAATGTTATGTTGTCATAAACTTGTGAGAAAAACCTGCTAGGTGCCGTTTATGGTTAATAAACCCATAAATACAAGAATATTCATGGAAACATTTTGTATAATGTTCAGGCATCTCAATTTGTTGAATACTGGGGAATGTTTGCTATAGAATGAATTTTTTTTTTTTTAAATTTCCAGTCTAAAACAAGTAAATATTACAAGAAAAGGGACTATGAGGTCCCTGAATCACAAAGGGTGCCACAAACAAAGCCATTTGAAGTTTGTTGTATGTCAAGAGGTCTGAGTCACCAGACTTCTGAAAAACATGTAACATGCACATTACCTGTTCCAGATGATGAGATCAGTATAATCACAGAACTGCCTTTTAAAAGCTGCTCAGTGAAGGGTCGCCATCGCCTTATGGATTTCCTTTTTTTTTATTTATTTTGAGAACTTTTGCACTCCATCACACTGCCCAGGTTACTTCCCTTTAGAAGTTAACCAGAGGGAAAAACTCTGGATAGTATGGCAGCACCTGCCCTTTAGAGCTGATGGAGCATATCGAGTCTTTTTGTCTAACAAAGTGTCAGTTTGTTCAGTTTTGTGTATGTATATGTTTACCTGTAGTGTTCAACCAACAATAAATTAGCTTAAATGAGGAATAAAAAAAAAACCCGACACATTTGTTGATGTAGTTTCCACATTTCCAGTTTCTCACATACTGGGAACCTTTGAGCAACATCACACAGTGCTGTAGGAAGTGCAGTGTTATGTTACATACTGAATTATGTATCACTGACAGTTCTAGTGAGGATACTGTGGTAAGCCTGGTCATAGTAAAATAAAATTCATGTGTGGTCATATCCATAGAGCAACTAGACTTTTCACATGGTGTAAACAAAGCAATTTATTGTCCTAATGCAGATCTCTCATCTTTGCAGTGTATTTTCAAATGCAAAATATCTTGTTGGGGCAATAAAGCAAGATGAACTCTTGCCATGAAAAGTATCTGTATTTAAGTCCATTCAGAGTCAAAACATCATGCCATCCAGCCCGTCTTCCATGAACTTCTTGTACATGGCCATGAACTTGGCGATGAAGGCCTCGAGGTGGTAGATAGCTTTGTTGCCCAGCTGCAGCCTGTGTTCGTAGTAGGCCGCCATGTGGGCCACCTCTGCCTTCAGTTGACCATCGCAGTTACTCAACAACTCTGTTACCAGACCCTGTTCAGAGGAAAATGAATAGTTGCTACCTTACACATTACTCCAAACCGTTTCAACGCTTTGAGGGGAGATGAGAAGTAGTAAATAGTACCTTCATAATAATATCAGGAGGGATGCAGTGAGTCAGCAGCTCGTACAGTCTGGCTCGAACTTCCAACAACCTGGAACAAAGACAGGCGGTTACTCGGCAATAAATCATCCCCACAAATCTGATTAACACTGTTTAGTCACTATCAGAACTAACTAAACCTCTCTGGCTCTCCTACCTCTGAGGACTTTGCTGGCTGACGATGGCATTAGCAGTTTCTCTCAGGTAGACCTCCCAGTCCGTCGCTGGGACTTCTTGGTCCACTGAGAACGGATACCTAGCAAAGATTAACACGGGCTAAACAGGCAGGCGCTTTTCATTTACATTCTATAATATTCCACGGACAACACCGTGGAGGAATGACAATACGTTTTGTGACAACTTACTGCTGCACTCTGCAGGCCTCACACATCAAAAGGGCTTTGCGAAGGTTGCGACCTGACTTCTCAGAGATTTGCTTGGCCAGTTCGGGTGGGAGGAGCAGACCCTCTTTTTTACAGACTGATGTGAGAACATTACAAACCTGGCAAACAGAAAAGCACAGGGTCAAGGAAAAAACATAAAAATGTTGTTTGGATCATGACTTTTATTGTAATAATTCAAATAATTACCAAATACAATCTAAGCCACATCATCTCCAACTTGCCTCTTCCGTGCTTGGCAGAGGAACTCTAATAGCCAGACAACGACTCCGAATCGGCCCAATGACTTTGGAGGTGGAGGTACAGCACAGGATGAGGCGGCAGGTGCCCATGTACTTTTCCATTGTCCGACGCAAGGCATGCTGGGCATCCTTTGTGAGTCTATCAACCTCTGTTAGCAACACCACTGAGAACAAAAGTGTGTCAATTACAACGAGACTGACCGCCTGATATTATGGCTTCACAGAGTGGCATCGGGGAAAGTTAGTTTACAGCAAGCAAAATATGGACCAGCGACCAGATGAGTGTCTTTCCTACCTTTGAACTCCCTCTGAGTGCTCGACTGGATCTGCTGAGACTGAGCCACCGTTTTAATCAGCTCTTGAATCACCACACGGTCCTGGTTTCCTGCATCACTGTGTGACACAGAACAGAATATAAACACCTACTGGTAAAATGTTAAGCTAAATGCAAATTTTCCTTAAAATGAAGTGGAATACTCACGTACATCCAAACTGTAACTAAGTACAGAGCTTTGGTAAATGCACTTAAATTATTCACTGATAAGTTACCTTGGGTTGACTTCCAGGTGGTAGTTGCTGGCTATTGTGTTAATCTCAATTTTCTTCTTTGAGGGAGCCTGAAGATGAAAAACAAAAAAAAACAGGGATGAAGCTGACATTTAGACTTGACTGAGTGGAAAGAAAAGTGCATGTTGTCAGGCATCGGACAGGGGGCTCTAATGACTGTCTATTACATTATTTGCTCTCTCACCACGACGGTCTGGTGCTCTATACGAAGTTTCTCCACGCCAGCTCCATACAGCTCCCTCAGCAGACACATGATGCGGGTCTTCTTCCCTGCGCCTGACGGACCGTACACCAACAAGTGTGGGAAGTCACCACATTGGACCTGAAAACAGACGTTTACAAAGAGGCACTCGGATGCCTTAATGACAATTTGATTGGATTGTTGTTGAGTAAACATGTAACTGACTTGCACCACGTTTACTAAGTGGTAAGCTCTCCATGATGTGTCATTATTTGCGTTTGCCAATAAGCAACCTTACATTGAAACTGGGGGGGTATAAAGAGACGACGTTAGCAATGGTGGCACTCAAATGACATATCGTTTGTCTCAAGTTAACCCCCCCCCCAAAAAAAAAAATAATGGACACTGCTAGCAGGGACCAGCTATCTTACTCTCAATGACCGGGTTAGCAACAAATATTGATCAGCACTGGGTAAAGTAAATGAAACTTAGTGCTGCCTGCCTTTATGCAGCTACTGAGTAACATGCTAATGCTAACGTTGCGTGAATACACAGAAATAATGCTGCGTATTGTTTTTCTTACCAGGTTTTTCAGCTGAGCTGCTTGCTCTTTATGATAGTCGAGTTTCCCGAGAGAAGTCGGTCGATATTTGTCCACCCACAAACTCATTGCGTTATGAATTTAGCAGCTGTTATCGTCCGTTGTTGTTGACAGCAGACAGTCTGTCGCTTGCTGCTCTCCCGCGAAATATCATTCGCATCCAACCCGCGCGGCTGTTTCCTCCTGTGCTACGGAGAGTCGAAAAGGTCAAAACTGCCAAACGCGAGAGGTAAATCCGCAGTTTCATCGTGGAAACCTCAAAATTGTGAGTACAGTGTTTGGTAAACTATGCTTTGCGTCTTTAAGCGGCAACAGACGTGTCATGCTTTATCTGATAACGATTCATAACTGCATTCTGGCAGACTGATGCATTGTATTAGTTTTATGTAGCTGCATTAGTAGCAGGAACGTGCAGTGCTGAAGGGCAGCAGCTTGGTCCTGTGCAGCCTCAGGTTCACCTCCACCATGTCCCCACAGTCCCTATCTTTTGTGATGATACATGTCCCTCTCTAGTAGTCCACAGGAGACGGCCGGAGTGTCACTCGTGCATGACTTCTGCTGATATGTCCTGGTATGAGTTATGGACAAGACATTTGCCTTGTTGGGCTGAGGTTAATCTGGATGTATCCCATGTGGAATTTGAAGGATAGCATCTTTTCTTTGTGGCAGCAGATTTGCAGGCGTTTACACTGAAAACAGTGAGGCTATAATGATATCACCCAGGAATGTGGGACAGTTAATCCTATGCAACAAAAGCTCACAATGTCACCATGCTGTCAGGCCATGCTGTGACGAGAAGCTGTGAGCTTTTTGGAGGATCCCGTCTTGTGATTATTGGTAGCATATGCTTGAGGCTTCTCTCTTTGCCTTTTTGTACAGTGGATCTGATTTGGAGCAACGCAAACATGACAAACAAAAGGAAACGTTTCACACATAGTCCTTTCAGGCTTGCATACAAACAAAAACTAAACAAACAATGAATCAAATACCCAAATAATATATAAAATGTCTCTCTCACCAGGCAAGAATTTTAATCTTCTGTTTTCTATAATGCAGCGTTTTTTTTTTCTGTGCTTATCTGACTGCAGGAATGTTTGTTGTCAAAATTAGTTTTGTTTGTCTCTGATATTTTACACAGTATCTACAGTACACATTGTGGAGATAACACATCTCACATAATTCAGTGTGGATTTATGGTATGTGCTCGCCTGTCTTGATTAACATTTTGATTGTCCTCAGTGTAATTGATTGCACAGCTAAAATAAAAAGACAATCACAGCAAACCAAAGCTGTCATAGATGCTTGATATCTTCCCTTCTTCTCTAAGTGTGCACACAGTATCTGCCTGTCAAATCTTCTCTTCTTTGCTCTTCTTTTTCTTTGCCCTGCTTTTCTTCAGGTAACTACACCTCTCTGTCACAGGAATGTTGTATATGTGGAAGCGTGTCTCAGCAGGTTGGCATAGCTTGTATTGAAATGTGTGTTTAAATTAATATACATCCATCAACGCAGTGATGTAGGACAGTGTTACATCTGGGACAGATGGGGCTGACGGGCCAAGTTTATCAAGTTTTGTTGAGGCAGGATGAAGTTCATTCATAAATATCAAGGTGATTCATTATTCTGTTTGTTTTTCTTAGTTGCCTGATGTTTTAAGTTGTGCTGAGCCTTGTGGTCTTTTAACAGTAGTTTCTATTTCATATCAAGGGGGAGGAAACATATTTTAAAGTGTCAGTTAGGCCAAAAAGCATGAACCTTTGAAAGAGATTTAGTTTGTGGTTCTTTCATTTGATAAACTCAACATAAAATATCTCTTTTGAAAAGCATCAACTGTCCATCTCTTCTTCCAAGCAGAAGAAGAAGAAAAGGAGGTGAATGGTGAGTTGACTTTCCATCCCAGAGCTTCTTTAATTTTGGATGAATTACAGCTAACATCTTTACACCTCAGCTAATTCAAACCCAAGTTTTATTGTGACTGTGGGAGAAACAGAATTACAGAAAACGATTCAAATTATAATGACTTCACTCTTTAGCTTTTGGTACAACCTCCACCTTGACCAGATCTCTTCTTCCCAAGACCTGGATGGTCAAACAGGCCCCAACAGGCAGAAACGTCCTCAAGGTTAACATACAAATAACAGGTCTTTACCTCTGACCAAAGACATTCCCTCCAGAACACGAATTTCAATGTTTGCTGGCAAACTTGTGGAATTCTGCAGTTCACTGACAACTTTTTAAAGTCCTTTCTTGTTTATGAAGGCTTACAACTTTGCTGTAGTTACAAAAAAAAAATTAAAAAAACTGAAAGAGATTTAAAGAGGATAAGAACATGTTTAAAGCATTACCTCATATATTGTCAAGGAATGTGCTTCTAAGATGAAAAATCCTTTGCCTGGAGCCATATTATACAGAAATGAGTGAAGAAGTGGAATGGGGAGGGGGGGGGTTCAACAGACACCAAGCCTTTTAATCATTTGTCATCATTTGTCCAAGCCAAATGTTCTGTGCGTGCAGCTGTTTAATCTGTTTGATCATTTAATCAACGGAACTTTGTATTTAATTTATCTTTTTTTCTCTCTCTTGCACATGCTTGCATGCACATGCAAAATAATCCTTGCACACACACACATACACACACATGAACATACTTTTTGCACAAATAGGACAAACACCTGCCTGTGGAACTCTTGCTGAGGTAATGTAGGAGGGAAAAGCATTCCTCAGCCCTTTCTTTTTCTCTCCTCCCCTCACAGCGTTTCATGTCTTTTCAGAGGTAAACTCAGTCTTGATATACTGTTTGTGTCATGCAGCATATATGAACTGAACTGCCACGGCTGGATACTTGTGTTACCTCTTGGGTTTTCGGACTGCTGCGTTGGATGCTTTCTTCGATGACACGGCTTCTGTGCAGAAACGTCTGGTATGTTGAATTCTGGATTCTGTATGTTTTTATAGGCTATAGGTCAAAGTCACAAATGCGCCTTTATGGAAGTTATTGAGTATTTATTGACATTAAGATGTACCCGCTTTCTGTGTTTTAATAGAATTTACAGCATTTTAACCCAATTTTAAGATCCACCACTATGTGTTTGAAAGGCAAAGAAAACTTTTCACGCTAGGAAAGGGTGTGTTGGCTGCAGCCAGAAATATCCATCAGGAAAAAACAATGTGTTTGAGCAAAATGCACTTGACCAGAAAAAAGGTCTGAGCTACTGCATGTTGCTCTGTGGGCTTTGGCATGGGATTATCACATTTGTGATTGTTCTGGCCCAAAATTATCACATTGAACTAGCACTAATCAAAATACAGGCAAAATAATTTTTGCTAGAATAATTTAATCATTTTAGCCACCTTTTACTGTTCACAGGTCTGTATGTTTTTATAGAAGAAAATATTTGACTGGGCCAAAGTAGCAATTTCTTCCCTCTTGAGCATAAATACTTACTGCAGCTTTTGAGAAAATTTAAGGCTTTTAGGTGCGCCTTATAGTGCGGAAAATACGGTAAGTCTGTAAGCAAATCCAGACTTGAGTCCACACAGAAACATACAGTAACATACATTGTGTAGCGTGCACATTTTTGAACATGAATCAATTTGCCCCAATTTACATTTTCTGCTTCTGTTTCTTTCTCTGCAGCTCAGGTATCGAAGCCATCACTCATAGCTTCATTTTTAACAGCTTAACAGAGAGTTCGTCACACTCTATTTAAATGAGCCACCATTAAGACTCAGCAGAGAACTGGTTCCTTAGTGATGTATGAAGGTCCAGTAGCTGCATTGCCCGCTCAGCAGCAGCCTAACAGGCATATTCACCCTTTGGGTGAACTGCAAGGTCAAGTTCCTCTCCTGACTCAAAGTTCCAACAACAAAGCGAGAACCATGTCTGAACCTGTTCCTCTACTACTTTACGCTCCTCCAGATCCCCTGGTGAGTCATGCTCAAAGATGGAAAGAGCTGAAGGTGGACATCAGTGAAGCAAATGAGCCCGACTTAAAGCGGAACGGACGCTGTGAATACAGCCAGAATTCACACACGGCTCCTGGAACAAGCCGGGACATGGAGGTGTCAGACCTGGGTGGTCGAGCCGCAGAGTATTTGAAACATTGTGGAGCCATGTCACAGCAACAGCAGGAAGAGAGCACCACACAGGACTGTTTGTCTGGTGAGGTTCTTTCTGCCTTTTCACCAGCCGTGGATAGTCGACACATTCGTGTGGCAGCATCTGTGAATGCACCAGAGGACTGTTCACTGGATCTGCTAAGGGTAGTAAAGCATAAGCCAAGTGCTATTGTGTTCTGTGATTATGACTGTAGCTCTGATACCTTTGCCAATGAGAGCTCTGATGGCGGGGAGTCCTCTTCGTCCACCTCCGGAGAGGGAGAGGGTGATGACGACGATGATGAGGAGGATCATTTTCCAGAGAAGTTACAATATAAGGAATTCCTGGTCAGTCGTCACTGTAGAAACTTGAACAGGAACAGGAAGGGCTTCAGGAAGAGGCAGGATGCCCAGCCTAAAAGCACTGCATGTGGCTGGCATAAGCCCACCAACAAGGACAAACCTGAGTTCACAGGTAGCCAGGAGGAACAGGATACACTACAGAACAATGGAAAACAGGTGAGAAAAACAAGACAGGAAAAGCATAACAAATGGAGAGAAGTCTTATTCACTGTGTAGAATCAGCATTAGCATTTACAATCTGTTAATATTATATATGTTAATGCTAGGCTACCTTTAATTTGAGGAATACCATATAAACAAAAGTCTTGGGACACCTGACCATTACACCAATAGGGACTCAAATGAAATCACATTCTAACAGCTTCTACTCTTCTGTGAAGGCTTTCCATAAGATTTTGGGGTGTTTCTGTGGGAAATTGTGCCCATTCATGGAGTAGAGCTTTTGTGAGGTCAGGCACTGATGTTGGACCAAAAGGTCTGGCTCACAATCTCCATTCAAGTTCATCCCAAAGGTGTCGGATGTGGTTGAGGTCAGGGCTCTGTGAGGACTTTGAATTTTTAATGGATTATGTTTACATGAATGTTTTGGTACGTTAAGTGAGGTTCAGGATCAGAATTATTCTTCCACCACTGCAAAAGGTCTTCATGTAAAGAAAGCCAGTTTTGTAAGGTCGAACTCTACCTCAACCACTAGAGGGCAGCAATGTCAAATAGTTTCAAAATGTTCAGCATGAGCCTGTTTTCACTTCCCTTTTGTTTTACATTTGTTTTACAAATGAGGGTCCAATTTGTCTCACAAAGATTTAAGTAGTGTAAATGTGAATTGTTGTGGATTTGTAAATGTTTCACTCCTTACTGTTGACAAAATATTTGATTTCTGCAACCTGGGATGTTGACTGCACAGTGCGTTGTAGTAGGGTAGTTGCAGCCTCCTGGTGGATCAGTGCTCGTAGAAGCAAAAATGCTTGTATTAGCAATATGTGTGGTTTAATTTTGACTGGGCATCTTTGTTGCATGGCACCCTCTCTCCTCTTTTGAATGTTTCATGATGTCTCTTTTTGAAGAGAAGCAAATTGAAAGAAAAGGACTATGTTTTAAAAGGGGCGGCTGGGCTTATGAATAAATATTTATATTTTGGCATGTTTACCTTCATTTGTTCCTCTCATTTTTCTACTGGCCTGCCTGGCATCTGCACCTCCCAGCATGCACCACAGCAGCGGGCATCCGTTAGTGTGAGCGTGCCCCTGACCGTGTTCTCACACCTGTCAGAGCAGCCCTCAGCCGCTGGCACGGTCCCATAACGGCCCTCTGGCACGCTGCACACTGTTCTGTCCTCTTGGACTGGCATGAAAGGATTTGTCCTCGCCGCGCTCCTTCAGCGATGTCGTTCTCAGAGTTTGGACAATTAGCTTTTAAAGTCACTTATTGACAGGCTTAGGGGAGTGCTCATTTGAATACCTGTTAAGTCAAAGAGGCCCCATTGTGGTTCCACATTCTTGGAATATCTTGGTCCAGGCAGTTTCGTCACACTCCACAGTGTGGGTAGCAGCTTCGCCAAATGAAATAATTTAGCAAATTTGGAGTGAAAAACAAGCTATCAAACTGCATTTAAAGTGAAATAAGAATTTGGCGGTTATGCTCGAGATATTTTTTTCTGTCATGTCCCAGTTCTGTTGTTGTTTTCAGCCTTGATATTATTATTTTCTCAACCAATTGATTTGCATATATATGTGATATGAGCATCTCAAAGATAAACTCTTTCATTCCTAGGTGACATAAAGGTTGACTTGTGCTCCTCTGGATTTGGAAGCAGAATTAATTTGGCAGTGAAGCTACTGCTTACTACAAATTTCAGATTGCAGTAAATGTCATCTACTTACTGGACAACATACAGCACCATGGATTTCTCATTTCTGTGGTTAAATCCACATAATTGTTGTGCATCTGGTTGCGGGGGCAGATGACATACCTCACTCTTAAACAACAGAGTAAAACGTTGAATATGAAACTGGTTACATCCTACTTCAAGCAGCACAGGGTGAGAGTGAATATTCACCCGGTGGACACAAATGAATGATGGACACAGCTGGATGGATGATTCGTCATTGCACAACTTCTTCCTGCGTGTCCAAAAAATCTCTTTTACAGGTTGTCTTGAATATCCTTGAATGGTGTTGACACCAGCCCTGCTTTCAAGATAACATTTCAGTGCATCAGACAGAAAGATAGACACCTAACTTTAAACACAAAATGATATCACCAGTATATAGCTGAAGGAAGAAATTCTGTAGCATATTGGTGGGATTATGTAATATTTCTGTGATAATATTATGGTCTTGTAGCAGAGCCGTAGCGATGCATTAAGAGCTCTGTGCTTGGTAAATAATTTGGTCAGAAGCCTGTTAACATTTCATGAACACTGAGAGCCCTCTGCTGTGAAAAGTTAGCGTGTCTGCGGTGGTGTGTGCGTTTACGTGGCGCTCTGCTCACGTTCATGTTTGCAGTCACTCATGCCGCTGTAAAGCCTCCACTCTCTGTGTTCTCCACTCACCCTGGCTCTGTCCTCCATAGTGAGGGTAAAAATAGCACCCTGCTGCACATAGACAGCCCTCTGTGTTCCTGTGTGTAGGACTCTGGAGATGTGGGGGTGCTGTAACACACAGGAAATGGTTTTACTGCCAGAGCTGTTACTGCAGATATTTTTTAAACTGGTCAACATGATGGGTTTGGGAATGGGAGTGGACAGAAGGGTGTGTTTGTGTGCATGAGTGGGTGGGTAGGTGTGGGCATGCTTGTGTCTGTGCACGCATGTGTGTGAGTGAGGGGGCTGTTTTTGGACTTCAAGTTCCTCAAAGGGGCCCTATGTGCTGCTATCAGCCTCTGGGACTCTGGGATTGGCAGCGGAGCCCAGAAACAAAGCAGTTTGTTCATTTCCTGGAAGGCCAGAGAACAAGTGTCTCAGTCAGAATCCATGACCAATGGGTGGAGAGGGAAAGAAACGGAGAGAGAGAGGGAAAGTGAGGCTTTAGGTATGTGCATCACAGAGCCATGTGGATAATGTGTGTGGCTGTTTTTATGTAGTTTACAGACTGTTTGTTCTTCTCTGTGGCTCTTATTTTTCTTCTGTCAAAAGCTTCTGTTGTCTTTGCTATACAATAATCTCACTGAGTAGGTGTCGCCTCCTCCACAGCGCAGGGTACACTCTGTACCCCTGTTCAGCTGCAAGGAGCCTGGAGGCAATGAAGGGTGGAGTGGGTGGATGAGGATGAGGAATGTGTGTCAGGTTCAGCAAATTTTCTCCAGCGTGCATGAAAGGCCTCAGTGCAAGGTTAGCCCCAGAGTTTGCCCTTCAGCCATATTTACCTGTGTGTGTCATTTGACCTGTGTGTTCAGGCTCTTACATGTGACTCCATGACCCTGCTGATGAAAAAGTTGGATCACCTCAACGAGGGGACACAGGAAGGCCAAAACACCAATTCCTCCCACATAGATGAGGCCGGGGTTGATGAGGAGCAGCAGACCATCGCCGTAAGTACCTTTAAATACAGTCCCAAGTCTGATTAATTTATGTTGTGCTTTAAAAAGGCTTGATCCAAAGGGCTTTAGCGAAAACATGATATATGAATATAAAAATGTTCTTCATGCGATGTATAATTTGCTGAAAGGAGATTAAATGGACTGTTTGTGAATGGAGTCTGAAGGGACTTTCTTTTCAGGCATCTGGCACCAAATAATCCACAAATTTTAATTTAACCAGATGATAATTACTCAGATGTGATTCATTATATATGCGGACTCAAATGAATTGACAAATCAGTACAACTGGGAGAAAATCTGTCTGATGTGCTGCTGTCACTGTTGTTGAAAACCTTAAATCTATAAATAAAGGGACATTATTATCTATAATATATTGTTACACACAGACAAAGTTCATTTCTTAAGCAAAATTTTACAGGATACAAATTGCGGCCGCACACACACACAAGCACAATTTACTGTTAAGTCATTGCACAGTGTACCACACACGTTGGACAGAGAGCCTACTCAGGGGAATGGGTTGCCAGGATTGCAGGCTCTCCCCCTATTTAATATGAGGTAGATTAATTAAGAATAATAGTTTGGATGCTCTCCAAGCCTGTTGTTTTAAAGCCATTAAAGCCTTTCATAAATCAGGCCGTTTCTGACTGAGACATCCATCAGGAAACAGCATTAATCCTCCAGGACCCACAGACAGAGCTGAGCTCATGCCAGCTTGCTGTTATTTGAAAGGTTTTTTAACATAAATTCTGCAGGAAGAACACAGTTTGTAAATAGCTCCTGTGCTGCGCTCCTCTGCTCCCCTTCTCGCAGGGCTTTCCAGCTGCCTCATTATGCTCACCAAGTGTAAACCTGGTAACCTCAAAAAGCTCTTAAACCCACAGCTCACAACTTTAGGAATTCTTATAAAAAAGGCTGTATTTAATCAGGTTAATCTCAATCAAACGGTCTGGAAAAGCCAGGAGAACAACAGACATGTTTTAGCTTTGTGCTACATTCTCTGTCAAGTAATGTAAAACATTAAAATCTGTTTTATTTCAGAATCAGAATCAGAATTCCTTTATTTATCGCTGAAGGGAAATTCTTGTTCTTACAGACATTGCACATGCAGTGTTTCCGACCAAAAAGGAGAAAAGTGCGGAGTATAAAAATAGGATAAACAAATAAAAATAGGATAAACAAAAACTAAAATCTGAAAGTACAGGTATTTACAATGTATTCAAATTTTTTAAGAAAATTTAAAATACAGGTATGTACATGTGTAAAAAGCCAATATACACATTGTATATATTGTATATTATTGCAGTGATTATAGATCAGCAAGTACCCATCGAGGTAATGTGATCAGCTCAATAAAAAGAAAAATCAATAAAAATGTTCAGTTCAGCTGTGTCCCTGAGTAGAAGAGAATCAGAGAGACCATTTATCCCAAAAATGTCAAATATTTATAGGGTAATAAAGACTAAATGACCCCGACCCAGAGGGGTAAGGCATGACTCTTCTTTTCTTTTTTTTGGCAGTGAGATTCATTCAGGGTTTGGTGTGACAGAATGGTTTATTGTTTCAATGATGATAATAATAATAATAATAAAAATCAGTAGTTTAATAGCAGAATTTCCTCTTAAAAACAAAACAGTATCTTTATCTGTACATCTCCAATGAAATTTTTGTTGCAAGTCTATTTAAAATTGCAAGTCGAAATAAGTGTCCTCACTCTGGTTTTTCCTGGTTATCTTTCAGTTCTTTTACTCTAAATCTTTCATTTCTTGTCATATAAGCTGACCATATCCTTAAACACCATCTCTTCCTCATTATTCTGCTAATTATATTTTAAAAAGCCCTATAATTTACGCCATGTCAGTGTCATCGCTCTAGGGATGGAAATGCTGGTCAGCCGGTCCCAAAACTGAGGCTGAAAGGCTGAAATATCACAATAACCATTGGGTGCTTTCCAGTGAAATTTGGGAAACACATTCCTGTCATCTAGTGCAATCATCGGGTCAAGATGTTAATTTGTCCAGTATTTTGGTGACTAAATACCAGTGAAATACTGACATTCCCATCGGCGTCAGCTCTTGTTTTGGTTTAGCGCTGATTAGCTTACGTGATAAACTGGTGAAGACAGTGAAGGTGATGACGTTTGTCCCTGTTGGGGGGCAGCCGTATCCTAGAGGTTGGAGAAGCGTGTGAAGAAGGTGTGATGGAGTGATTAACAAATGCTCCCCCCTCTCCATTAGCTGGCTGATGTGCCCTTGAGCAAGGCACTTAACCCCCAATTTGCTCCCTGGGCGCTTGATGCAGCCGCCTGCTCCTGTGTGTTTCACTGCATGTAATTTGCTGGGTGTTGCATGTGTGTTCAACTAAGGATGGGTCAAATACAGAAGACAAATTCAGTGTGTGTATGTAAAAAAATATATATATTGCCAATAAAGCGATTCTTCTTCTTCTAAACAGCATCATTCTCACACCGGACTGTTAGCACTATGGATGTATGCATGTTAGCATTTAGCTCAAATTCAATTCCGGTTAAAAACTAAAGAATGGAACAATAAGACAACAAAATCTAATCAAAAGAGCCACTCTATTTAAGAGTAACAAATGTGGAAATTCGGTCATGCCAGATTTGGAAATTTGCTGCCTGTCAGTTTGAGCTGTTTTGGGGACACAGTGTCCTAGATGTGGTTATCTAACTGTGACTGCATAGTTTGAGAATAAGCAACAGTGTCATGCCATCCGTATGATGGAAATGCTTGTCAGCGTCACAGAGAGGGAATTTTCTGCACAGAGACTTGTTGTATGTCGTGCTGAAGGGTAAATGTATCCCTCTGTGCATGCATTTGAAGAACGGATTCTTGATTGGGGGGAAAAAAAATGCTTTTTACAGAAATGTATGCCAGTCCTCCTTCACTTTCAGTTGCACACACATCCATGTTATCAGCCCAGTGTGTGTGTGTGATGGGGAGGGGAGGAAGCACAGCGGCGGATCTTCCCACTGAAGTGCGTACAGTAGTTGAGTCATGAGGTCAAGCTGGAATGGACTTTCCAGTGTTGTCACTGAGTGGAGATACAGAAGGGGGGCGAAGGCGAGACATCATCGGCGGTGTCTTATATCTTCAAACGCTCACCCAGCAACACCAGCTGCGCTAAATACTCCACCGAAACCAAACTACAGATACAGAGAGCTGCTGACGAGACAGGTGACATGAAGACAGGGACTGGGGTAAGACACAGCTGAGCAGAGGCTGATATTAAAGGTGCTGACGTATGTGCTGAATTTAAAAAAAAAAAAAAATATTGAGACAGAACTGCGATTAATATTCAGAACTGTTAGCAATTTAAACTGTACGTCAGTCATCCTGGCGGCATTATGATGAAAAACAGATTATCTTAGAATATCTCTTGGAATATAATGTTCATGAGAAAACAAATTGAACCGACTTTAGGAAGGGTGAGGAAACAATAAGTAACCTGTGGCAAAATGTTGAAGAACAGAAGAAACGTGTGGAAGAAACACACCTTATTCTGTTTGACCTTTTGACTGACTTGGTCAGAGTCATGTAGAGTCACGTAGTTACAGGATTTGTCAGCCACTGTTTTCAAGGTCAAGAATGAGCTTTCAGTCTCAGCTTTTAAGAAATGGGAATTTCCAGATCTGCATTTTCACGACCATCTTCATCTGTCGATCAGGATCACCTGAATCGCTCGCAAGCTCCACAAAAGTTACTGATTAGAGCTTGTGGATGAGATTATTTTTGGTGAACTGCTGTTTCCAAGTCCAAGCAAGAACTTTCTTGCTCAACCATCTTCGTAGTGTTGTGTTGGGCAGAAGAGGTCCACTCGGAGCTCCATCTGACTTCTTCTTCTTCTTCTTCTTCTCTGTCCTCCCAGGGTGCTCCGGCTGCGGGGCGGATGGCGCGCCGAGTGGCGAGTCAGGATCAGGGACCTTTCAAAGCTCCAGACAAACATGAGCCACTGACCAGGCGGCCTTCTCGACCTTTGACCCGCAGCAGACCTCTGACCCGCTCGTCCCTCTCGTCTCCTGCACATCTCCATGCTCGACGTGCCAGGGTGAGAAAGACTCTGTCTCTGTGGTTGTGTCCTGGAGTGTTTGTGAGTGCGCTGTATTAAAAGCTTTGCATCAGCCTGCTATATTCAGGGTTCTGGTAAATCCTGTCCCAAAGGTAAATATTCAGGCCACTGCCACTCACAGGCAGATACGATGTCCTCACAGTCTTCTCTCGCTCTTAACTCACACACTAAAAACAAACTGTGTGTGCTCATTTGGAGCTAAGCTGCATCTAAGACTTTGCATCTGACCGTACAGAGCCTCAGAGACTGGTCTGATGGATATAAGCTGATCGGTTAACCATCTGAGGAAATGTTTTGACGTCTACCAAACTGAATTTGTAGCGTCTTTAGAGTTGAGTTTAGAGTTGTGCCGTGTAACTGCAGACAGTGAACTGAATTGTGAAGCAAACTCTTTGAGACATGCTATTTTATTTTGACATTGTTATAGCTACTCTGTCTTTGCAAACACATTGACCTCTCATGTTTTTTTTTTGTTTTTTTTATTTTCGTTATATTTTATGTCTTCCCACTGGGAATTTTCACCCCAACTCTTTTCAGGAAAGCAAATGTTTTCTTCA